>NC_137561.1:2685671-3285671 GCF_963082525.1 Nesoenas mayeri | reverse complement strand
TACCAGAAAGCTAATACAGTAAAAATGTAAATGATATTTTTTAGAAAAGGGACTTGTTACCTGTATGAAAACGTGTTGCACTCTGTCGGAATCTTACAAAGCTCTAAGAGCTGGTGTCACAAATGCGGGGTAGCTCTGAGAGTAGAAGTCAGGAGATCTGGGATGTATTAAGTCACCATTAGCTTAAATATTGCTTAGAAAAGGATTAATTAATCTTGCTAAGAAAATAACGTAATTATATGATGGAGAGCTATGCTTTAAGATGTAGGTGACAGTAAGTAACCCAAAATTTCTACTGGCGTTCTCTAATTTCTGTGTACATGGTTTTGCTCACTTGAACATTATTTAGAATTGCCTGAAAGCAACTCATAGTTTTCACATGTAGTTTCAAATTCCTAGTTTTTTCTGCAAGTGCATCATAAGCTATGGCCAGGCTAATGGGCAGGGAAAATAGATGACTGCAGAAACAAATGACAGTTTTATGACACAAACACTTCTCAACAGTGGGTTTCTCCCACTGTGAACCTATTAAAAAACTGGTAGTTGAATCTAGAATAAAAAAATACCTTTTTTCTTTTTTCCCGTCAGGTGAAAATCAGCATGCTTTAGATTTCTTTCTCAGTTTCTTTTGGAGATGTAACTTTCTGTGACATTGCATAAGTTATAGGGGTTAAGATGCCCATCTCAGCCAAAAGACAGTAAATGGCATAAATAACAGTGCTATCTGGAACAGTGTCCAGAACTTGAAAGTTCAAATTCCTTATTGCAAGTTTTTTGTGTCATCTCTTGGGAATAAGAGCTAGATCATCCATTTTAATGCTTCTCCTTGTTATTGACTCTTCTCTACATCAAGTTATAAAGATGAATATTATGATAACCTCTTTTACCATGGGATGGTTTTTCTTACAGATCATAGTGAGCAAAATCCAGAGGAGAAATGGAGAAGCCAAAATACATCATAATTCCGCCCCTCCTTTTTTCACAGAAACGGAAGCTGTCTTTTTATTAAATGTAACAAAGCCTAAAATGATGAAGGAATAAAATATTAATTACGCATACATTTTAGAGTAATTATGTGAAGCATAGTGAAAGTTCAGTTCCACTTACCAGCCCTGTTGCTTTTCCTCTTCAACAGAGGTAAAAATAGCCTTGACAGCTGCCCGTACATTGCAATAATGGCTCACAACTGGTTTCCTTAGCAAATCAACGGACACAGATTTGATGGAAAAGATGGAGATTTTATTCAAGTACCTGAACATTTGTTAAAGGTCTCTGTTGTGTTATCCCCTCTTCAAGAAGAGAGCTGTGAATCTGTACAGTTCACAGAATATAGCAGTCAGCAGTGGTTCCTTACTGGAGACAAAGAGCTTGCCTTGAAGAACAAGGTTGGAAGATAATGCAATTTATTTTTTCAATAAATTAATTTATATATTACTCGAACCATCTTAAATATCTTTAAAATAATGTGAGCGTTTTAGTGTGTTTGTGGTTAAAATGAGCACTGACTGTTGAATTTTAATATTAAGTTTGTGTTTATGTTGTGTGTATTGTTTCAGGCTTTTTCGATGAGTTTGAAGGGTCGGAGTTCATACCCTTTGAAAGATAACAATGAAGTTGTTTATCGGATTTATGCTACAGGAAGTCGGATTGTTCCACAAAAGTCTCTATGTCTCCTCTGGAGCCAAGCTGCTGAAAGGTTGTTTTATTAATCTGTTTAGTTTTCCAGTTTCTACCATGTGTATTTGTATAAAATCCCATCAAGTCCGATCAGATCGCCTGCAAGTACGAAACTGATCTATTTCTTATCCATCTTTTTCCCTTAACTTTTCTGGCCTTTGTACCAGCACGTAAAACATTCTGTATAATAAAATGTGTAGTTATTCTAACTTAGAGATTTCTCAGACTTCTACTATTGATTTTTTTCATCACAGTACTGTTTAGTTTACGTAATGATGTGTTGGGCAATGCTGAGAGGCCATAAATTCCAGAATGGCATCACTTCATTAATATTAGCGTCTTTTGTACTCTTTACAGTTGTTATCAGACAACATTTCGAGTCCATTCTTACAAAGAATTAAACCTGCGTCTCTGGTATTGCTTCAAGTCACTGAAACAGAATATTCCTTATTTGCTAATATCCAGAATTTTGGCATAACTTTTGACGATGATCTCTGTAGGGCTCTTACTTTTTGACAGAAAAGCCATCTCCTGGTAGTTTTTAATATTGCTGCTGCTAGCTTGACTTGATGTATCCTGCTTTTCAGAAGTGGTGAACTGCTGATCATTTTCCATTCTTATTGCTACTCACACCATTGCAAGTGATGTGCTAAAGTTTTCTGTGTATTCCCTTCAATGTCCTATTATTTGATTTGCCTATTTCTTTCCTGTTCACACAGTATAAATGAAATTAGAGAGAGTTACATTCTATATCCTGCAGACAACTAGTTAGTTTAGATATGATTTCATTAGATGGTCTGGATTCTATCAGTCTGTCACTGATATAAACTATTCAGGAAGGAGACGCAGCAGAATTTACCTGCATACTCTGCTTTTATCTAGACATTGTATCACAGAACAATGTGGTTTCCACTAGAAATGGCTTAGGATGTCACCTGTAGTATCCCTTTCCAAAATTTTCAGCAATACTGAAGGAGAACATGTATTTTAGTTTCAAAACAGCAAACAGCAAGTGTTCTTCAGAATGGGCTAAAGCACTGTGCAAGTATAAGCAACACACTAGTTAAAAATTCAGATGGGACTGTGAATCTTGTGTAAGTTTTAAAACATGGCCACAAAAAAAATTTCTAGCAGAAAAACAAAGTTCATTACTATATACTTATATTTTTTTAATAATATATTTTTTTTAAAGCTGTTTTAATTTCATGTAAATATGCTATTCTAAAAACTGCACAGGAAAGATGTGCAATAGATGAAGATAAACTTATGCAGTAGTTTAGAAAACCTGGTGTTTTCAGAGATACAACAATTTTCAAGCCTGTTTACCGCGTGAATTAGACAAGTCGATTTCCAGCTTTGTGAACATTTTGTTTTGCAGCTGGCTGTCCGACAGCGGGTTCTGCAAAGTGGTTGACGACACATCAGACTATGTGGAATGCTCTTGTTCTCATACGTCCATTTATGCAGTTTATGCCCAAACAGATAACTTGTCTTCATACAATGAGGCTTTTTTTCCTTCTGGATTCATCTGCATTTTAGGTCAGTTATGTAAAACAGTTTTCTCATTAATAACAACTGACGAGCAGTAAGACTGATTTTTAACCATTTTAGTAACTGATAACAATCTGTTTCTATAGATGGGTATTGGAGGAATGTCAACTAACTTCATGATATTTTAGTTGCCATCTGATCCAATATTTGTACAGTGACAAATTTTGCCACTGAAAAGAAACAAAAGCCCAGCAAAGAAATGCGGTTTTTTTGTGAACCTTTACTTAACCATATAAGAGAGAAATACATCATTCATTTAAGGAAAGAAACTTAAAAACCCACAATTCACCTGCGTGCGGGATTAAAGTAAATTTTCCTTCTGGCGTTGATAGTCACTGTGCAAGGAGGAACCTCAGAGCAGGGGGGTCACTGAGAAAACCAGCTAAATGACTTCTTAATTTGACCTTAGGGCACTTAAATGAGGTTCTGGGTCTGCTTCTTGTGAGGTTTGTAGCTTCTATACTAGATCATCAGTGTGTGAGTAACAAAAACAGTGCAAGCAGCTAAATCTCTTATTGATCCCCTCAACTAGAAGAAATAAAGACCTGCATACGTTCAGTGTTGGTTTTTTACTGTAGTCATCTGTGTGTCCAGTGGGGTTTGTGACACACACACTGTCCAATGGTGTTTATGACACACACGCTGTCCAATGGGGTTTGTGACACACGCCGTGTCCAATGGGCTTTGTGACTCACACGTTGTTCAATGGGGTTTGTGACATGCACACTGTCCAATGGGGTATGTGACAAACACCCTGTCCAGGGGTGTTTGTGACACACACACTGTCCAGGGGTGTTTGTGACACACACCCTTTCCAATGGGGTTTGTGACACACACCCTTTCCAATGGGGTTTGTGAGAGACACAGTCTCCAATGGAGTTTGTGACACACATCCTGTCTAAGGGTGTTTGTGACACACACGCTGTCCAGGGGGGTTCGTGACACACACGCTGTCCAACGGGGTTTGTGACACACACGCTGTCCAGGGATATTTTGGACACACACAGTTTCCAGGGGGGCTTGTGACACATGCTGTCCAATGGGGTTTGTGACACACACGCTGTCCAATGGGGTTTGTGACATACACGTTGTCCAGGGGTGTTTGTGACACACACAGTTTCCAGGGGGGGTTGTGACACATGCTGTCCAATGGGGTTTGTGAGACACACCCTGTCCAGGGGCGTTTGTGACACAAACGGTGTCCAGGGGGGGTTGTGACGCATACCTGTAGGTATTTAGGGTCTGGAGGCCGGAAGATCTCGCGCTGTACAGAAAGATAGTAGCCCCTCCCTAGGTAGGTAGGAGTATGTGAGGCAAGCAGATGGACGTGTCATTGCAAACCTAAGGTATATAACGCTGTGTTACTTGTTAATAAACGCCATTTGCTGTCCAGCACAGTGGCGTCTGTGTGCTGATGGACCGAGCGACCTGGGATGTGGTCGCCGTGCTGTCTCTGAACCAGGTCGTCACTGCCCACTGAGAGGCAACAGGAAGGGAAGAGAACAAAGGGACTGAGAAACAAGCAAAGTTTAGATCAAAATGAAGAGACTGGAAAGGGAAAACATGCAGCAATGAGCTGGAGGAAGAGGAAAAGAGGGCTGAGGAGCAGGAAAGAGGATGAGAAGACCAAGAAAAGGCAGAGCCAGCTGGACAGGGAAGATACAGCGAGAGGGGATGGGGCTGGGAACAGGCAAGGAAGACAGAAAGACAAACAGGACAGAAAGACATCAAGAAGGAAAAGGGGCAGTAATCTGGACAGAGATGGAGAAAGAAGCAGCAGGCAAAGGGCAGACAGGCAGAAAGACAGAGAGGGAGCAGGAGAGAGAAAGAACAATAAGGGTTGGGGCAGGATAGAGACTGGGAAAAAATCCTGGGGTGGGCAGCCAGAGGAAGAGGGAGTAAAAAAGAAGAGGGGCAGGAATAGGCGCAGGGAGCAGGACAGAGGGATACAGTGAGAAATGATGGGGCACAGAGCGGGACAGAGCAACAGACAAGAATGACGACAAAGAGAAACCAGGGATGATGAGAACACAGAGGGGTGGAGACGGAGAGGGAGATACGAGAAACCCTGCACAGAGATTCAGAAGGGTGGGGGAATAGGTGAGGAAGCAGCAGAGGAACAGAGGGAGAAGAGATGAAGAGGAAGAAGGGCACAGCAGGAAAGAGGAGGGAGCAGGGAGGGACTGGGACACAAAACAGGGTGAAATGTCCCCAAAGGCCCAGGACTCACCGCACTTCCTGCTCTCTGCACTGCCAGGCAAGCTGTGGAGATCAGGCACTTCTGTCTGTGAGAAATGCAGTTGTGATTTGTGCTGAGACGTTTGATGTTTACAGATACAACCAAATGAGGCTCGGGCTCTGAACCTGCAAAAAGGAAAAGGTGGGTAAGTTCTACATAAAAATTTTGAAACTTGTTTATGAGGTTATATTGATAGAGGGAACTAACATTTTCAGGGTTAACCAACCACATAATAAGGGCCTACTAACGAACTAACACCCAGCGCTGTTTTGCTTATGGTCTAACGAACAAGTGTTTAAGGAATACAATTAAGGAATTGAATTAAACGTTGTTTATCCATAGAAAAAGCCTAAGTTATTTATTTCATTGCTTTACAACAAGTGATTGAATCTGCTATAGAAAAGTTCAACCCCCTCCTCTATAGCAAAGGGCAAAAGAAAGTATGGATTTTTGTTGCATCTAATCCATAATGCAAGTACCAATTAAAACGTGTCTGCTGGAGTGGATATCCTGGACACGAACAGGCAGGTTCCTGGTGTTGTGCCCATGGTGATTCATCCACTGTGGCCGTGGGTGTCAGGCCTTGATACAACAGACACAAAACCTTGGGAGAGAGGTGATCACAGTAAAACACTTAAAGATAATGAGCTAGCACACTTGATTTAGTCTTTATTTAAAAATACACACGGCTGCTGTCTTTTTCCAGTTTAGCTACGATGGGCTCCAATATCTCTATTAATTCTAACTACAACGCGTGACAAAAATTAAGGGGGGAAAGCTTTGTTTTTACAACGGTAAATACAGTCTAAATCGTAATTTGGGAAACAGATAAAGGGGTGTAGCAGATGAGGCACAGACTCTCTTTAGGATGCAGAGAGACATTTAATACAAACTCAGGTTTGCATTTGAAACATCGCGGACCTCTGTCCTTGATGTACCGATCCTGTATCAATCCCTCTGTCCCTGATGTATCCACTGCGTATCAATCCCTCTGTCCCTGATGTACCCACCGCGTATCAATCCCTCTGTCCCTGATGTACCAATCCCTCTGTCCCTGATGATTCATGTCCCACACAGTCCTTGCTGCTTGTGTTGTTCCACCAGCGCTTGTTCTCACACTGTGACTCTTGCAATTTCTCACGGGCCTGATGTCACAACCCTGCCACATCTCCCCTTCTTTGTTTAACAATTGCAGCCACAGCAGCGTGTAACTGCACAGCCATTGCACCATTAAAGCTTTTTTCAACCATTCGTTGTGCACAAGAGAAGACACATGGTACACAATCAATAAGTACAGACTCCACATACAAACATTCTAAGCAGCAGGTTAAAGGGCCGTGTCTTGCAATTTTTGTGGCACCCATAACTGTTACAGAATCGCTACTTAATATTCCCTGCATAGTGTTTAACACAGAATAATGAGCTCCCAGTCAACTAAGAATTCTATTTCTCTGTTCTCCAAGTCAGGATCTATATTAATATATTTCTGAGCTGTCGGTTTAAGACCGTGTAAAAACTCAGTGGGAGACTCCTCACAATCCTGTTTAATCTCAGAAGGTTTTGGCATATTTACAGCTTTAGGCGCAGCGTGTCTAATCCCGTATAAAATGCACTGGCGATACCAATGCAGCCTGTGCCCCGATATAAGGATATCAGACTGACCGAGGGACAATTTTGATCTCATGTTCTCTGTGTATTCTACACCAATAGCTGTTCTTCAACAAACCTTTTACTGGTTTGCATTTCTTTCCCTGATTATCCTTTTTCAAAACAAATGGATCTGAAGAGGATAAAGACAATGCATATGTAACATTATATATTGTGTAATATGCCTTATGTAATAGGCAATATATGATTTAAAATAGATATCTTACTACATATTACATGCAGCACATTACTATACTACAGATCTCAAAGTATACCCACCTAGACCTGTGAAGCATATTAATATTATTTACAGTGGCCACCATTAATTACAATATTCAATCAGATTCTCCCTGGTTGACGCCCTGTTGAACAGCAAACGATCCTTTTCCAAGGTCAGAAAACACAGCCTGGGGGGGATTTCTCACGAATCCTCCTGCCGATTGTCCACTACCTACTTCACAATCACAATAACAGACAATTGGTGAACCCTAAGTACTGGACTATAAAATCCCCCAAGACACAAGTAACAACAACAACAAACCACTAAAGCCAGAAACAATTATACAATTGCTAAGGCACAAACAGCAAAATCATTAAAGGTACCTTTATCAAATTGCTGTTCCCTCGTTTTTCTCTTTATTGTTTTCTCATTTTCCTCTTTAATTTTGTATTTCTTTCTTTTTTTAAGTTACCCAGTTTACCAAAATGCGCAGACGCGAATGCGCAGACCCAACGCGCTGCTGTCGCGCACGTCTCGCGCAGGCAGCGTGCCAACGCAACCAGACAATGAAAGTGCCTTATCTCATTGATGGGGTTTTACCCGCGTCCCGAGCTGGTCCGAGGAGCTGTGGTCCCTTCCAGGAATTCCCCGGTGCCGGCACAAGGTCCCAGAGATCCTGGGATCCACGGGAGGTCAGGCAGATTATCCCATCCTCGTCGCCAGAAATGATACCGAAAAGTCGTCAAACAGACTCTTTAACACTGTTTTGAAAGTGTTAAAAAGCAGGCACTTCTATTACAGCGCGCTGGGGGATCGCTCCTCTAATCGAGTGTGCGTTCCGCTCTCCTCTGGTTTTACAGATCGTGGAACTCCTCAAACAGCAAAACATGCCAACCAATGTTACAGACGTCTCGTGCTCTTTCACCAGCGTGTGCAGCAGCAACGAGAAATCTGGAATGAGCGTCTACAGAAACACGTACGTATTTACCCAATTCAGAACAATGCGTTACATCCGCTGGCCGTACTTCATTGGCAGTAACCCCTCCTGGATTAACACCCTCTGTGGATGGCGCGGGTGCCAACTGTTGGCAATCAGGGCAGGACATAAGAACGCTCCTGGCCTGATCCACTGTCATTTGAAGTTGTCGTTTTAACGCCTTTGCACTCTGGTGAAAGAATTTATGTGATCATTTAGCTTGCTCCAAGGCTTTAGGCACAGTGAGCGGCACAGCTCGTGCATCGGCCCTCCTACTGCCTTCCGCAAGTGGTCCTGGAAGGGCCACTGCGAGAGCGGGTGTGCATTGCATAATACCTATGATGTCTATGATTTATTAGAAACCATAGCATTCTCAATTCAGCCATCAAAAGAGGATTATCCTCTTCCTTAAGAAAAGAAGCTTCCAGGCCGTTAAGTATGCCAGCCGCATAATATGAGCCAGTTACAACATTCAAAGGCTTGTTACAGAACACCTCAAAGCGATCCTAACAGCTGTCAGCTCAAGAACTTGTTTGACTCTTGGTCTCTTTTTCTACCTTGTGTTTGCAGCACTGGGTATCTGAGTTTAGCCATGTAATTACAACTTTATGTGAGCGACCAGAGGCATCAGTAAATAGAGTCTTGTCGCTTACTGGTCGTTGCTGACAGCAGCATGTATTGCGAATTCTCCTTCGTTGTAGGAAGAAATATACCTTCAGGTCTACCCCATACATAGCATATAAACGTTCTCTGCCTTTAATTATCGGTTTTGCATACATTTCTTTTATTATCCAAACTGTTTTCATTGGTGTGTGAGCTAGAAAAACCCATACGGCCACAGTCACCTTTCTCCCTCCTTGAGCTCTCCTGACCTGCGGTTCCACCACTGGTGTCTTCTTTCTTGATCCCTCTTGACTGGCAGGTGCGCTCCAACTCTCTTTATCCATCACTCTTCCTCATGGGTTCACCTCCTTCCTTGCTTTTCCTTTGCATGCTGCTCCCCCTGAAGAGAAACACACAGAGGACTGAGCTACACCAGCCCAAGGGCACTACAGTCAACAGGGGCTGAGTCCGGGGCTGACACCTCCCCACACCCCACAGCGCGCCCACCTTGCCTTGGCACCAGCCCCTGGCACAGCCCTTCCCCTCAGCTCTGCCCTCCCTGCAGCACAGCTTCCGCACGTGCCCTGCTCAGGCTGGACCCCAATGTCACGGGTTAGAGATGTCACAGCTCAGTACAAATGCCCACGGTCCTCACCTGCTCTTTGGTACTTGCGGAGGGTCACGTCGCTGTGCCCCAGGGCACTGGCCTGCACGGCCCTGCCCGGCAGCGGGAGCGTCTGGAGCTGCCGGCTGGTTCTCCAGCTTTAGGGTCACCCGCAGCAGCCCGCTCTCCTCAGCTCTGCACACCTAGCCAGTTGCGCCGCCCAGGCAAAGTCAGCTTCACCCTCTGCCCTACACCTCACCTGCAAACAGCCAACTCTTCAGCTGACAACCGTCCAAAACCCACCGACAAACCCTCCAAATCTCAGCCTTTCGCTTTCAACTGCTGCCTCTAGTGCATCTCACAGACAAGCCTCCAAAATCCCCTCATCCTGCAATAATACTACAGCACTCATCGCCTGCGGGAACAACCGCCACAATACCATGCAAACACCAAACGGTTCTGGCACGGAAATATCGCTTTCTCCT
Organism: Nesoenas mayeri; assembly: GCF_963082525.1. Classification (NCBI taxonomy): domain Eukaryota; kingdom Metazoa; phylum Chordata; class Aves; order Columbiformes; family Columbidae; genus Nesoenas; species Nesoenas mayeri. The sequence goes on along the minus strand of NC_137561.1, from coordinate 3,275,669 downwards.
CCAGATCCCACCTACACCAACTGCTGACAAACACACGCTGTCCTCACCAAAGCCAAACGCTGCAACAACCAGCGACAACTCAAATGTGCGTGTGCGGCGCAAAACCGCAGGTGTGAGCTAACGCAGAGCTGGGCTTGACAGCTGCACAGCGTGCACCCTGTGGCTTAACGTGGCCAGTCACTGCCATTCCGCCTTCTCCCTGGGAGAAGCGCATGAGCACAGGCTGCTTCAAGGCACGATGCGAGCGGTTTGGATCTCCGGGTCTCTGAGGGCGAGAGCGATAAATGTGATCTGTGTGTGGCGCAGGAACTTCCCGTCCGCTTGCTCCTCCATTCAGTCAGGTGCTGCAAGAGAGGGACAGAGAAAGAAACAGTTAGGACCGGATTAACAACCTCGTCATCCCTGTCCCCAAACCTGCAGGCGTCCTAGGAGGCCTGATCTAAGTTTGGCTCTTCTCCCGCTCTTTGCTGGAATACTTCACTGCACAAATTTCTGTCATGAACACTCTCTTAACCAGTCTGATGTGTTCATAGCTCCCAGCCCAGCGTCCATTCCTCAAGGTACCTCAGCATTTCCCTTTGAAACCAGACCTGAGTGCCATCCCGTCCTGAGCTCCCTCAGCATTGCCCTCTGCAGCCTCTCCGACGTCATCTCCTCCCCGAGGTCCCTCAGCCTTTCCGGCCAAAGCCCCCCCGATGTCACCCCCTCCCCGAGGTCCCTCAGCCTTTCCCACCAAAGCCTCCCCGATGTCACCCCCTCCCCGAGGTCCCTCAGCCTTTCCCGCCAAAGCCCCCCCGATGTCACCCCCTCCCCGAGGTCCCTCAGCCTTTCCCGCCAAAGCCTCCCCGATGTCACCCCCTCCCTGAGGTCCCTCAGACTTTCCCGCCAAAGCCCCCCCGATGTCACCCCCTCCCTGAGGTCCCTCAGCCTTTCCCGCCAAAGCCTCCCCGATGTCACCGCCTCCCTGAGGTCCCTCAGCCTTTCCCGCCAAAGCCTCCCCGATGTCACCCTCTCCCTGAGGTCCCTCAGCCTTTCCCGCCCAAGCTCCTTCCGCGCCGTCCCGCCCTCAGGCTCCTCCGCCGCTCCCCCCGTTCCCGGCCCCTCCCGGCGGCAGCGCCGCCCCCGCCCCTCGCACCGCCCCCGCCCCTCGCACCGTTCCCGCCCCTCGCACCGCCCCCGCCCCTCGCGCCCCCTGGCGCCGCCCCCTCCCGCTCGCCTTCCTCCCTCTGCCCTGTGGCACCACGGGCTCCCCCCTCCGCCCCACGGCCCCGCCCGAGCCCCGCGCAGCGCTCAGCCCGGGGCTCCCTTCCCTCACAGCCGCCCGCGTGTTTCCCCCTCGCCCCTTGCTCGGCCCGGCCCGGGGCCGCGCTCTTGCGGCTGCCTGCCCCTCGCCTTCCTCCTGCCCAAACCAGCCCGTCCCTCCCCCTCCAGCCTCCCCCCTCAGCCGGGACCGGGGCGGCCCCGGCCGGTCTCCCCGGTGTCTGTCCGCCCGCCCCTCGCTCACCGCCGGCCCCGCCGCTCCTCGCGCGCTCCTCCCGCCGCCGCACCGGCGGCACGCACTCCCCCGCCCCCGCACTTACGCAGCGTGGCCCCGCCCATCCGCCGCAGGAGCCAATCCCGTCCGCGCCCGCCACCGGGCCCCGCCCCGCCTCCCGGCCCGGAGCCGCCGGCGGCCGCAGAGCGGCGCTGTCCGCCCGCAGCGCGGCCCCGGCCCCGGCGGGGCAGCGGCAGCGGGGCCGGGAGCGCTCGGGCTGCGCCTGCCCGGGACGGCCCGGGACCGAGGGCTCCGCCGCTGCAGCCCGTTTCGTGCCGCTTGCACCCCCGCCTTACACGGCTGCAGCCTTCCTGCTGCTTTAGCTCACACAGCTTTCTTCCTTCTACCTGCACAGCAGTTCACACTCACAAACGTTGCAGAACAATCTACAAACCTTACAAAGATAGACCACGGACCACAGCTTCCTGAGCTTTCGGGTTAAAGTTCCTGTAGATCCCCATGTTTCAATAAAACAGGCACCACCAGTAGAGCTGCTGCCTCTGCCGTCTTTGGTCAGAAAGAAGTGACAACACCAGAAAACACATTGGCAGCCGGTGCTTTGACCAGTGAAGGTGGCATCTACAAAAGTCTGATTAAACCAAACAGCCTGAGGTCTTTAGCAAGCTGCAGATCTGCCAGGCATGCTGAAATGCCTGAAATTTACTCCTGCAATATTCCACAATGGAACAGCCCTTCATCTCAAATCTCATCTCCAAGTTCCAAACCAGTACATTAAAAGCTGTCACTAGGTATTAGAAGACCACTGCAAGATCGTATTGCTTTTTGAGTTCAATAAGAATTTTTCAATAAACCAAAACGCAAGCAGTTTCTGCAGTCTGTTGCTCAACCTCCTGTTCATTCCTTAGCCCTGCAGCAATCGGTTTTTATACGACGTGTCAGCAGAGGCGTTTGAAAAACCCCAAACAAAACTTATTCCAGTGCACGGACCCCCTCGCTGCCCCCCCTCACCCTGAGCCCCACGATCAGCACTTGGTGTGGGAGAGGAGCACAGCTCGACATGTTGTATCTGGGATGCTGTATCTATTACGCTGTAACTAGGATGCTATACCTGGGATGCTGTATCTGGGATGGCGTATCTGGGATGCTGTATCCGGGATACTGTATCCAGAATGCCATATCTAGGATGCCGTATCTAGGATACTGTATCTAGGACGCTGTATTTGGGATGCTGTATCCGGGAAGCAGTATCGGGGATGCTGAATCTGGGATGCACCCGACCAGGTGCCTTTGTGTGAACATGAAACAGCCGCTTATACAGAGCTCCCTTGAATCTGTCCGCGTGAGAAATGTAGGACGAGGTAACGTCGTGAAACACGCGGAACCTGGCCAACAAACAGCGCAGCTGTGCACTCACTCCAGCTTAAGCACGAATGCAGCCTGCACCAAGGCACAAGCATGTGGACAAACAATCGTTTGTAGACACACGTGCTTTCACGCGCGAGGTGGTGGGTGCACCTACCTTGGAGCCTGTGGAAAGGTTTCTGCTTGGTTTTCAGTGGAGAATCGTGTGTGTTCACGTGGACAAAAACAATGCGTAGCAACTAGGTTCCAGCGCAGAAAACGCAAGTTTTCCGATGCGCTCTCTTTCTCTCCCTATACCGAGTCGTGTATAGAAACCGCTAAGACTGCGATCGGCAAGTAAGCTACCACGAAGCGTGCCGTACGGAGAAAATACCAACACATCCTCGGTCCACACATTGTTTCTGATACGTGCCTGAACTCAAATACCTTCGTGCTGCTGTGGCACAAATGACGTCCCTCAGAATATGTGATTGCATGCAACTGTGCAATTGCTTGGTTCTACATTCAGTCCTGGTGTGCGGAGCTTTCAGAACTGGCTCTGTGGAGTCGTCTGCGAAAATGTCGCTGACGGAACACGCACCCTCGATTGTTTACCAAAATATAGGCAGACGCGTTTTACCACGTCGTTCAGCATGCAAAGTGCTACGTCTGCTCCGAAGAGATAACAAAAATGCCTGTGCACGCACAGAAGAAAAACCCGACCAGGTGCCTTTGTATGAACGTGAAACAGCCGTCTGTGCACTCGCAGACACGGGAAGGTGCATCAATGCAGTCACACAGCTTTTGAGCACAGGCTCTGCTGGTTTTCGCACTTCTAGGCACAATCCCGAAAGCCGCGCACAATGCACAATGTTCATTCGCTAAATGTCGTCTAGGGAAGCATTTCTCCGGTCAATCTACCGCTCAGCTTTCTTCTCGTGATACTGAGAAATGTCAGCGCAGGGAATCCGTCTCTGTCGAGCACACGTCAATCCGTCTTCGGTTTTCCTTTTTTGACTCTGCCTAGATGATTTCCCTGGTCTGCAGCTATCCTAGAAGTTGATTATAGAACTAGCCAAACTGACCTGCGCGAAACTCCCAGACTATTACAGGCAAGACACAATCTCTCCGACAAGCACACAAGTATTCGCTCTCAACTGTAGATCAGGGAGAAGCTTGCGCAGTGACGCCCTGTTGTTGCTCTTTCGCGTTAAGGCATGATCTGTTTCGTTTCTCTTGTACTTCGGCTGCGGAAAGCTATTCCTCGCGCACTGTGAAGCATTTGTCAAGGGTGAGAAGCAGCTCGGAGCAGCATTCAGTTCTGCCTGCGACTGTCTTTGCTCCTTTACTAGAAGAGCTCCCGTGCATCTGTACGCCTGAGAAATGCAGGACTGGGCAACGTCGTGCGACACGGGGAGCTTTGCCAACAAACGGCGCAGCTGTGCACTCACTCGCGCTTAAGCACGAATGGAGCCTGCAAAAAGGCACACTTATGTGGAGAAAAAATCGTTTGTAGACACACACACTTTCACGCACACGGTCGTCCAAGCACAGGGACGTATCTGCACGTACCCTCCAAAAGAATATTCTTGTGCAGCCACGTATGCGTGATGCAGTACGCAAACCATCAACGCACACCTGTTTACTCTCATGCATGTCTGCAAGTTTCGCTTACGTCTTTCTGTCCAAAGATGGGAGTGGGCGCCCTTGCGGATGTGTGCATGCGTGTGGCCAAGCGTTTGCTTAAGCATCAGTGTGTGAAAATGTAGGTGCTTTTCTCTAGCTCCGTTCGTGCGCGCGAGGTCTTGGGTGCACATACCTGGGAGCTTGTTGAAAGGTTTCTGCTTGGTTTTCAGTGCGGAATCGTGTGTGTTCACGTGGACAAAAACAATGCGTAGCAACTAGGTTCCAGCGCAGAAAACGCAAGTTTTCCGATGCACTCTCTTTCTCTCCCTATACCGAGTCGTGTATAGAAACCGCTAAGACTGCGGTCGTCAAGTAAGCTAGCACGAAGCATGCCGTACGGAGAAAATACCAACACATCCTCGGTCCACACATTGTTTCTGATACGTGCCTGAACTCAAATACCTTCGTGCTGCTGTGCCATAAAAGACGTCCCTCAGAATATGTGATTGCGTGCACCGGTGCAATTGCTTGGTTCTATATTCAGTCCTGGTGTGCGGAGCTTTCAGAACTGGCTCTGCGGAGTCGTCTGCGGAAATGCCGCTGACGGAACACGCACCCTCGATTGTTTACCAAAATATAGGCAGACGCGTTTTACCACGCCGTTCAGCATGCAGAGAGCTACGTCTGTTCCGAAGAGCATTTCTCCGGTCAGTGACGAAATCAGCACACATGCTTGTGGAGAGAAATACATGGACTCACACGCGTGTGGAGCGACGGATCGATACAGCAGGCACCAGGAACACAGACTGACCTACAGGCACACTGTCCCCACACCAACAGGGACCGCTCTGTAGGTATCCTAGACGTTGATTATCGAACCAGCCACACTGACCTGCCCCAAACTCCCAGACACACAAGCATTTGCCATAGGTGAGAAGTAGCTCGGAGCAGCATTCAGTTCTGCCTATCACTGTCTTTGCTCCTTTACTAGCAGAGCTCCCGTGTATCTGTCTGCGTGAGAAATGCAGGTCTGGGCAACGTCGTGTGACACCGGAGCTTTGCCAACAAACGGCGCAGCTGTGCACTCACTCCAGCTTAAGCACGAACGGAGCCTGCATCAAGGCACACGCATGTGGACAGACAATCGTTTGTAGACACACACGCTTTCACGCACACGGTCGTCCAAGTACAGCTGCGGGGTGCGCGGCCCCTCGGGCAGGGTGCTCCCGGTCTCTTGGCCGCAGGCTGGGGCTGGCAGACGGGTTCAGGTGCTTTGGCCTGCTTTTTTGCCAGCGCCGCCTTCTCGGTGCCGTGAAGAAAATCCCGCGCGGTTGTTTCCGCTCCCTGCTCAGGAGATTCCGCGTCTGGGGCCGTGGACTGAGGAAGAACGTTTGCGAGTTGGAGATATTCCCCGTGGAAGCCGGAGAAGAGGCGAATTGGCTGCCAGTGGAGCTGTGTTCCGTGCAGTCTTCAGTTTAGGACGTTCAGTTTGTCCTTCCAGAAAAGGAGCAGTCATTGGTAGGCCTGGGAGAGGCCATTAAGTGCGTGATCAGAATTGAAGCCAGATTGCACTCGACGTTGCTGCTGTCGGTCTTGGCTTTCGGTGGTTTCCCCACGGCTGCCTAGTGTTTGGGAGCTCGGAGGGGGCGTTTTTTCTTCCCCAGGGAGAGGCTGTGCTTAAAAAAGAATTAGTTTCCTCAGAGAAGTGCAAGTCCGTGTGTGTAAGCCAGCCAAAATCGCCAGCCGAGTCAAGTTCCGAGTGTGCGTCTGTCAGACGGCCGCTTGACGTTGCCGAGTTCCCAGCTGTGCAGTTGTACTGGCGAAGGGCAATGCAGGACGGAAGGGTTTCTTCTGCTGCGGGGACCCAGCCGCCCCCCTTTTCAGCGGAAAGCAGGGGAGCGCGGTTTATTGTTCCCTTTGCAACGCGGCTGCTGGCGCGGGAGGGCTGGAGGGCTGGAGGGGCGGAGCGCTGGTTGGCTGCCCAGGCACGTCAGTCGCCACTCTGTCCGCCTATCAGATTGCCAGAGGGGCGGGCGTTGAGGTCTCCGTACTGCGCATGCCCGACTCGCGAGCGCTGCTAGGCGGCGAGAGAGGTGATTGACGTGTCCTAGGCAGCCAACCGGGACGCGGCAAGGGGCGGGTGCTGCGGTCTCGCTACCGCGCATGCCCAAAGCACGAGCGCCTGGCCGGAGCGGAGCGGCGAAAGAGGCGGCAGGTGAGTGCGGCCGCGGCGGGGGTGACCGTGCCGGTGGAACGGGGGGGGCGGGATTTGCCGGCGCGGCGCGGAGGCGTTCGTCTCCGGTTCCCCCCCGCCGAGCGGGCGAAGCTGGCGGGAGGCGTGTGACCCTGCGGGCAGGTGCGCCGAAGGCTGGCGGTCTGGAGCCGTGTCTCCCTCCGGCGCAGCGCCCGTGCCCGGTCCGGCGGTCCCTCCGGGAGCGGCGCAGCCCCCGTTAGTCGGGGGGACGTTGAAAAGCAGAGCCGGTGGCGTGGCGAGCGGGGCGCCGCTTCGGCGGGAGCTCGGGGCGAGGCGCGGCGGGTTCTGTGTCCTGTGGGCGCGGCTTTCGCGCCGCGGCTGTCTGTGTGCTAGACGCCCTCAGTCCTAAGGAGATGTGTCTTTTGGGATTCGTTCTACAAGTCAAAGAGAGGAGCCGAATATGTGCTGAATGTTATAGTTAGAACTGATATTCTGTGAAGGAGTGAAGTGGCCTGAAAAAAAGACACATTTCTTAAAAGCTAGTGCAGCATTGTGTATCTTCACATGAATCGACTCAAACGTCCCCCCCGTAAATAAAACCCAACTCCCCCCAGAAACAACAGAGAAGAAACGAGCTAGCAGAGCTCCTGTGACAAAAGGAGGTCAGTATTTTTCCCTCAGTTTTTTCCTTATCTGAAGAAATCAAAGAGGATTTTAGATGGTATTTTTTCCGTCTAAATCAAGTGTTGGCGTAGACTTTTGTGTTCAGATAATCAACATTGTCTGTAAAGAATTGTTTAACCAAAACAAGCAGAAACCAAAACCAGGTTCAGACCTGTAAGAAGCATAGAATAATTTCGTTTGTAAGAGACCATCTAGGGGGGTCACCTTGTTGAATTGCCTTCACAATGAGATCAGGTCACTGAATGCCTTGTCTACTGAAATTCTGAGTATCTCCAAGGTTGGGGATTCCATGGGCTCCCCGGGAAGCTGGTGCTTAACCATTTGTGTCACCAAACATGCTAAAAAAATACCTCACTAGTTAGCTTTGTTTTACCATGAGAAGCTTTTGTTCTCTTCCTAGGTGTTGCAACCATCATTATTGTGGGTGATGAAGGAGCTTCTGGGGTGGTTGGGATAGCACATTCATCCCAGCATGTTCTGATTGGAGAACCTTCAGGAAATTATAATGGGACTGCTCTTATTAGGTGAGTACATCACTCATTTATCCAAAACAGCTCTGTTTCAAAAGCTATGAGGCTCCACATTTGGCAAGAATTAATTGAATGCTGCATTTCATTATCACTTCTAAAATCATAAGTATTTTTAAAATTAGATGCTTGTTTTTTAAGAAGGGCAGAACATACTACGTAGGTGTCTTTTCAGTATTGCTGAGGAGCTTTAGATATGTTTTCCAATTATTTACAACATAGATTCATTAAAGGAAAGAGGATTCTAATCAAAGGAATAGGGGAAGGCAGTCAATTATATTTGAAGATGCTTTGTGCTTTTCAGGATTCAGTTCAGGATTGGTGCTTGAGCTGAAATTCGGTACATTGTTACGATGATCAGCATAACCAAAGCAGCACTGGGTCTTAGTTGAAACAAGATGCAATTCTTTCACTGCATTCAGTCAGCTGAAAACAAGATGAAGAAATCACAATGTTACCATACCTTCTAACAGAATTGGAGAAAAAGTATTACAACACTTTCCCTTAGTGAAACAGCAAATAGAAGCAAGAAAACAGATTCTCATGCTGCCCTGAGAATCCCAACAGACAAAGGGATGCTTTGTGCAGCACCAGTTTAGAACATGTACTAGATCATGGTATAGACAATTTCTTGCCATGCTTCAGTTCACCGAGAATGTCATGAGTAGGATTAGCCTCTAGCTTTTTAGACAAGCAGCACACAGAACATTTCTCAAGTGATCTCATAGTACTATTCTCGTATCTTTCTGCCTTCAAAACCAAATTACCTCTGGGTGCTACCCGTAAGTCCCATTTCCCTTCTGTTTTGCATGTCTGTTTCCTGAAAAGCAGAAAGACAGCTCAGTTTTCAGCTGCCAACTTTGGGCTGTATGCACAAAGAAACTATAAAGTGCTCTGGGTAAAAATACAGCTCAAGATGCCTCCCAACACGGGGAAGTAAATCAGAACTGCAGACACGTTATTGCTCTGAAGAGGTTACGGTAAAGATCTTAATAGTGACTTAATAGATTAAAATTCAAGCTTCACAGTGCTGGTAACATTTCTTCCGTGCACAACAATATCTATGCTTTATATCTCTGGATTTGGTATCAAATATTAAAGGTAGAAGATTAAATCTGTGTTTGCATTCTGCAGCCTGACACGTGGCCCAGGGATTTTTGGTGAAATCATAATATATTGGAATATAACACTCCGTCATCACACAGAATTTATTGAGACGTCGGGGACCTTGACAATGCGAGACAGGCAGTGTGCAGCAGTGGTTCTGATACAGGTACAAGAGATTTTACACCAGTAGCTATTTCAGGTTCTTCCTTTTATCTAGCCAGCATCTTGATTAGAAATTAGTTATACCTCTCTACCTGGAAATGGTTAATTGGTTCTTCTCCCTAGGCTGTCGATGATAACCGTCCTGAGGAGAAGCGTTACTACTCATTTGAATTAACTGGGATCAGTGATGGAGGACTCATAAATGAATCTAGCAGCACAGCAAATATTACCATGGCTGCCAGTGATTTTCCATACGGAGAGTTTACATTTTCACGAGAAATATTGCTGACAACAGAAGAAGAAAAATGGGTATATGGTTAAAATTCCTTCTTACGTAAAATAGCGATAGATATCAATATTGTCGGTAGATTTATACTTAACTTTAGGAAAAAAAAAAAAAGGCAGAGATTTATTCTGCATTTATCATAGCATAGCCCATCTGAGGCTTTTGGTGTTTTTAATACTCTGAGGAAGATGCCTGTCTGTTAAATTATGTGTATTCTGCACTTACTGCAGCAAATTGTCACCTGGCAGAACCGTTGAGAAGGTGCCTATAGAACAGTCTCAGAATGGTAACAGAAAAGCAAAGCCATTTTTTAAAGCAAATGTCCTCTCTCCCTCAGGTTAACATCACTGTTTTGCGTTCAAGGGGATCCTATGGCAAAGTGCGTCTTTGCTTGCAGAGAATAAATGGGACTGCAGAGGAGGGAGTTGATTTCACCCCCACAGTAAGGGAACTGTTATTTGAACCACATGAGGAGAGTAGAATGATTTCGGTTGAAATTCATGGTGACGACTTTCCTGAAGGTCCTGAAGACTTTTCAGTGATGATTACCAAAGTGGAACTCCAAGGAAGGTCAAGATAAAATTAATTATAAGATAAAATTAATTAAAAGCAGGAGATCAAACTGTATTTGGAATCTGATCTACCTGCATAAAGGCACCGCTGGATTTCAGGTGTTTTACTGTAAAATTTCATATGGCAGCTATAATAGTAATAATAATACAAATTGGATGTATGGCAATCCAAATTCTTTCAACATTAATTTTAAGATTTTGCTGATTCAGATTTATTAAAGCTGAAAGTCCATCCATTACATAGAAGTTGTCAAATCACATGAAACTCAAAGAAGAAGATAAAATGTGAAAGAAAAAGCGAAAGACCCACATTTCTGTGAAAAAACTGCCAGTTTTGCAGATATAGTTTGAAAAAGTGTGACCAAAAATCTTCAGTGGTAACTGTCAGAAAATAAAAGTATTTGTGGTAATTGAAAATTGTCATACTTGCATTACAATACTTTAGCAAGATTTTTTTTTAATGTAATATTCCTTTTTATGTTCTTGCAAGTGGATTTGATTTCACCGTAAAGGAAAATGATCTACAGATAGATCAACCCCCAGTAATAGGAAATATCTCCACAGTACGAGTCACTATAGCAAAAAGTGATAATGCAGAAGGCATCATAGAATTTGATCCACAGTATATCCTTCTACAGGGTAAGTTTACCAGAGGTTTTCACTATGCATTCTTCCTCTCAAAGGCGTTTATTGTACTGGGCTTGAATTTTACCCTGGAACTGACTAACGTAAGCCTGGTTGGGACAAGTGCCAAGGATGTGCCAAAATATTAGGAAAAGCGAAGTCAGCCATTCTGGTTGTTCCTGAGGAAGCTGCCAATTCACAGGTCAGTAGACTGACTGCAGTGTAATTTTCTACCGCAGAAGGAAGGTACGCTTCATTACAAAAGGCAGCCGCTATAAGAATTCAGTTTGCTCCTTAAAGTTTTCATCATTGCAACCAATTTAATGACCAACAAGACTGTTCCAGTTATTACTTGTACTGTATATTGTCTTTTCTCTGATACAAATTCATATAGAGATGTGTAAATGCAGTTTGAAAAGGTCTCTTCATCTATAAAATGTAAATAGCATAAATATGATGATTTACTTATACTTTTGTTTACATGAAGTGGAAGTTCTGAGACTTAGAGGAAAATAGCTAGTTCTGGACGATGTTATTCCTTTAAGTACAGCAGCCCCAAAGTAGATAAGAGCATGCATGCAGTATCACGTGCAAAAAGAAGTGGAGGTCATGCTGCGTTTTAGTGCAGTTGACAGTACCTTTGACTAATCACTGAGTGGGGAATTTTCCATTTGTCTGCTTTGTATGAGACAGAAAAAATATACTATACCTGTTCCAATATGGCATATGTGCTACAGTTCCCTTTTTATGTGGCAAGCAAAGACAACAGCATGCTGAGTTTTTGTCTCTTAAATTTTATTGAAGTCTTTATGTAATGATTTTAATTCTCTTGACATACTGTTTTGTCTTTCAATTTGGAATTGAACTTAATTCAAATGGTCTTTCTGTAAACATTGTTTACTACCATACATCCACTTATCATTTTAGAATGTGTGAATTATCTTTTCATTCCCATTTTTTGGTCAAAGAAAGAAAAGTACATCATACTATCAAGAATGTTTTTGTGAACAATGTAATGTGACAACAACTTACTTTCACTGGATAGACAAATGATACTTTATTTTAGACCTGTGTGTATCTGTATGGTACCACAGCCATTGCATGTGAGCATTAAGGGCAGGTTGGTTTGTTTTCCTTTTGAATGACAGACACAAAATGCTATAGTCAGTGTTTTCAGTACCAAAATGTCATTCATACTGGTTCCTTTTTTTCCCTGATATCTAATTCTCAGAAGTCTAAGATTTAGAAATGTTAAAGAGTTGTGAAGAAAGCATTTTTATATATATATATACACAAACATATATAGACATGTACATACATATATTTATATGCATGTGTAACTACTGTTAAGATGCCTACCTTACAAAATATAGTACTCTTTCATATATGTTATTGTCCACTTTTATTCCATTTTCTATAACAAAATCCATTATGTTTCCACAGGTTGGCTTTGAATCTGTGATTTTACGACTTACAGACATTATAGCAGGGACAGGCCAGGCTGTCATCACCAGAAAAGGAGTTTATGGCTCTGTCATCATGAGCTGGATCTCAGGATACCCAGCAGACCTGATCACTGACTTTGCTCAGTCAGGCAATATTACTCCTCTGTTTGGTGAGTAACAGTCTGAGGAAACAGCTACGAAAGTTGCATAAGTGATGATACCACCTTTTAGTTATATATACCTCTGTATGCTCTCTCTATTAATAAAGCGTCATTAGATTGAAATGGTATGGTCTAATTTTTAGCTATAAGGGATGTGTGCATTTTATAAGCAAAAAAACCCTTCAACTCCATAGATACATGTCTGGGAGGCAGGCACGATGCTGTGGCCATGAAGGACAGCTTCATATAGGAAAGACCCTTATCCAGTTTTCTTCTTCCTAAATGGAGTGGAATTGTGATTAAAGTCTGTACTTTAGCGCATTCCCAGATAAAAAGAGGATTCCTATTGGATTATTTTGACTTTTGCTCTCTCTCACTCTCTCTTTCCTTCAGGTACTGTTGCATTTTCCTCTGGTGAGCAAAGTAAAGTGATTTCATTTCAGGCCACTCCAAGCCTAAATAAATGTGAGTCATTTGCCATCACTTTAACAGCAGCGCACAGCAATGTGTCTGGTGGGGCTCGCCTGAGGTAAGGATGCTACTTGTATTTTTGAGTCGCACCAATGCCATAAGAATTATGACCTGTGTACAGATACAAAACTTATACAAATCCCTGTTGTTATTATTATAGGCAGCTAGTAACTTGTAGTCCATTCTTTGATAAATTTGTATAGCTTGTCTCAGGTGAGAACAAAGTGATCTAGATCTGACCTGTTCAGAACTGAGGCTTTTATCCAACTCCAGTCTATTTCATAGGTGCCTAGAATAACGGAGACAGTCAAGACAATGAAGATCAACAGTTTTAGCCGGGAAGCTGAAGACTGAAAGCAACTCTTAACAGTTTTCATTCGTGTCCCTAAAAATCCATATTTAGAAGGTCTTACATAACAAATTATTTATAATAAGAAAAATAAAACAAGAAATGTTCTGAAAATACCTAATTTATATAAACCTCCTTTTTATTTTTAAAAAAAACAAAACCATTACGTTTAATGTAGTTTTCCATCTCAGATAAGTTATCTATTCTTCAAGCTATTTTATTTTCATTCATCCTTAGCCATTGATAGCTAGAAGTGGTATAAAAAGAATGGACATGGAGTAACACCACGTATGGAGAAAAGTTTTGGCTTCGCCATGTTACAATTACAGTGGCAAATCTGAAGGAAGTCAGGAGTGAAATGGATGGATAAATCCTGAGATTGAGCCCTTCTCCTGGGCTTGTCTGTCCTGTGGACTGGTGTCCTCAGAGCCCCTATTTACCCTGTGAATCAAATACATTAAGTATGTGAGAATGACCTTTCCTAGAAAACTGAAGATGACATCCCATGGAGGGTAAAGGTGACTTTGAAGAGCTTTTGGCTCCCTTAGTGGTGGAAATGGTCTAGTTTTTTGACCAAAACCACTGTAATTTTAGTGCCATTTGATAGCCTCTAGCACTGAATAATAGGTCAGTTCTGCAGACAGGTATAAGACACAAGATTTAACGAAGAGTTTTGCCTCTATGCTTATTTTCTAATAAGAAAGGGATCTATTTAATATGAATGAAGTAGAGCTTAAGTTTATATTGATCACAGGGCTCAGATCTGGAAAAAAAATTCCTGTGAGGGGGCAGTTAGTATTTCAAAGCCCCACTGTAAGTTTTAAAATAACTTCCTCTCATTCTCTAGCTTCCTGGCTCTAACTGTAGATCTGTTAGGATCTGTCTATCCCTCAGTTTTCCTTTGAAATGGGAAGTTTGTTCTATAGATAAAACTGGTGTTACTCGGGGTGGCTGTATTGTAATGTATCTTCTTTCATTGTGTCCACAACGGAAAAACATCATACTTTACTTTGCTTCTCCGTTTTCTCAGGAAGACTTTATTTTATTTAAACTTTACTCTGTATCCTGTGCTGATTTGGGTGCATTGCATCTGAGGAGGGCTGTTCGATCCTATTATTACAAAATCATTTTTCAGGCAATCATGTTACATCTTGCTTTGGTATGGTTGCTATTTCTTCCCTCTGCTATTAGACATTTGTTTAATCCGCTTTCTTACAGCCATCATTGATTGTTCACTGGAAATTATTCTGCTTCAGTGTTTTACTTTTCTTCACGCTTCGTATTTCCTCTGTCAACTTTGGTGTCTTTTCTGTTTCAGATCGGGTTTTACAACAGCTGAAATTGAGCCAATGGGGATCTTCCAGTTTGCTCTTAACTCAAGGTCTGTTTCAGTTGAAGATGATGTTTGGGCAGTCACACTACATGTCCAAAGATTGATTGGTTTTCAAAGTAATCTCACTAAATTGATATATCAGACCATTCCAGGAAGTGCCAAACCACTAGAGGACTTTGTACCCATCTACAATGGAGAGCTTACGTTTTTACATTTTCAGACAAACGCTGTGATAGAAATATCAATAATTGATGACTCTGTCTCTGAAATTGAGGAATTTTTTTTTTGTAAATTTGACTTGTGTGGAAATTTTGGATGTTCAACCTGTGAACCTTGCCTGGAGTCCACGTCTGAATCCAGCTTTCAGTGTTGCAACCGTTAATATCCTCGCTAATGATATTCTTCATGGAATACTAAGTTTGGGGCCAGAGTTTATTTATGTTGAAGAAGATGCCAACAACAGTACCCCCAACACAGCGATACTTCATATCAGAAGGACCAAGGGTTTTACTGGTGATGTTGAAGTAACCATTAAAACCTTTGGGGGAGTGAGTGCACAAAGGGGAGCAGATTCATATCCTTTTATGAAGGATTTCCTTCCGTTTATGGAAGATCCAACTTCACTTGGGCAATGGAAGGGGAAGATTTTGAGGAACAGTCAGTCTCTTTGACTTTGCTGGATGGACAAAGAGAAAGCAGGGTGTCCATAAAGATTTTTGACGATGATGAGCCTGAAGGACAGGAATTGTTTTATGTTTTCCTCTCAAATCCTGAATATGGAGCTCAGATTGTAGAAGGAAAGGATGAATATGGATTTGCTGCTTTTGCAACAGTAATTATTGCAGGTAATATTATTTCCCTGGGAAAATTAATAACAGTACATGACTATGTTTTCATAGCAATTTTCATGTAAAGATTGGCAATCTATTTGACGATAAGCAGGGTATTCTATTGTGAAATCTTGAGTTTTCCAGAGCAGAGGAAGCATCTAATGTACAAAGCTACTACGCGTCCCTTAGCAACGTAGCTCAAAATACATTTAGAGATTATGCTTCTCTCTGTTCTTGCCCTGTTTTACTCTTTAAGGGAAAAGACTAATCTTGAGTAGTTTTTATGTAGATCCAGTAGCATTGCAGGCATTTTAGATTTTTACTTTTGCCATTTTGTCACTTTTACATACAATGGGGTTTGTGCAAAGTATCAGTCTCTATATTGACATTCAGCATGCACTGGTAAGTAAAGCCATTGCTACCTGTAAAGGAGAAATCCTTTAGTAACAAGATTTAATGGGACACTGTGAAGACATTAGCTTCCCCTCATGAAACCTGGATTTTTTTTCCATACACTGCTGTTTTGCCAAAGATGTTTACATTCCCATGAGAACAGTGAAGTATTGTGCAGCTCCATACTTGCACACACGGAATTAAAGATGCAGAAGAAAAGCTGATGTGACAATTTGGAAAAATTAATGGCTTCAACAAGAGTATGAGTGGGACGAATAAGAAAGCTGTCCTTGGAAGCCCATCTTCATCCCGTACCCTACTATATCTGCTTTCAAAAGTACTTATTCTACTGGTTAAAATAAAATTTAGAAATGCCAACATTTAAAGTTCTGGATAACTATGTAGTGTAAATTAAACCCAGAAATATTATAATAAATTTTCTCAAGGTGTCCCCAGATGATACTTTGTAGCATTGTTTTGATACCTATTTTAAATTTTTTTTAGTGGTTATTCACATGAAGGTTATAATTTAGTCTCAGCTTAACTTTCTTGCTTACTTTCATGGACTGTTTCCTCTATAGGAAGTGATCTCCAGAATGGCATTTTGGGATTTGTTCCAGAAGTACAAAGCGCTCTCGTACTTGATGAAGACTCGGAGAACAGAGAGGTGCTGCTGATTGTCACAAGGCAACCAAACAGGTGCAGGCAACAGCCGATTCCAGTGTGCTTCCCACATGTTGTAACGTGCTGTGTTGTTAACCACAGGAGCTGCTGTTAGTGGAAGAGTTTATCAAAGAGTTTTAAAATAAATCTGCCTTTCAGCTGCTTTAGTAACTTCTCAGAAGTTGATGAACTGGCTTTAAGTTGTGAATGTGATTAGGTCTGTCACTCTACTGTGATAAAGCAGAGACAGGAAAAACAAGTATTTTCCAACTTACACTATAAGGCTACAAGTGTGAAAGATTTGCTTGAGTTAAAATATTTGCCCTGCTCGAGGTGTAATTCAAATTCTCAACTCCCCGTGTAGTACAATGTAGGTATGAATACTAAAATGAGCAATTAAGAAGGCACCTGAGTGTCAGCACTATGATAATGTTTTCAGTCACACAGACACTATATTTTTTCTAATTAGCACGTATATGTATATCTATATATGTTGCACATTGATGTGTACTTTTAATCAAATATGCTCAAGTACTTCACGTTCCTTAAACTTAGAGGAAAGACAAATCCTACCTGGTTTTCCAGGCGAACGGTCACTGTAGTATTAAGGAAGGTACACGGGCAACTCCCTTCCAAGAACCAGTGTCTCTTATGCAGCTAATGTCATGTTTTCTGAAATAAAACTTGAGAATAATCTAGCTCCGTGTAATTGCTTTATTTTCTTCCTGTGTGATGTTTTTGTGATCTAAACACATGTCAGGTGAAGGAATTTAAATTAAAAAAGAGAAGTTTTCATCCTACAGCAGTTTGTTCCCTGGTGATAAGCTTTGAATCATAACAGAAAACGTGTGTTACCTCCGTGGTTTATGTTTCCTAAAACAATAGTGATCTCCTTCAGTACATATATACTCTCGATTTGCTTATCGGGCTTTTGAAGAGGTGAAGATCTTTTGGCGTGTGACCTTTAATAAAACAGCTGTTGTCCTTCTGAAGGATGGCGTGAACTTGGAGAATGAACTTGTATCCGTGGTGGGATCCACTACCTGCATGGCAGGTCAAACGTTGTGCAACATCTCCATTGAACTAAAGCCTGAGAATGTAAGTAATTATTACTCATTTGTGTATAGCCCTGTGGTGTTGAATTGCAGCTTATCAAGACTGAAAAAACCCTCTGATCTGGAGGAAGTGATGTGTGGGACACAGTCTGGAGATGGTAACTTGACATCTGCTCAGCTCCTCTGCAAATACATGTTTATTTACAGGCTTGTGCTGCGTCCATGGTGACTGCTAAAAACTTGGGAAGATGAGTATTTAATTTGAAGAGTAAAATGCAGATCTTTTATAGAACCATAAGAAAAAAGAATGGAGTTATCTCAGTGAGATGTGTATTCATTTGCTGCATTCTTATCCTCCACACAGTAAATTTTTAATCAGTTAAAGGACTTCTTAGGGTGTTTTATAGAAAGCATATCCTGCGACTAACACCACCTCATTCTACAAAAAAAAAAAAACCAAAACGCTTTTATTGCAACAATTTTTACTGGAAACAAAAGGAAAAAATAATTTTGTTTGAACACCTGGTGCTTAGAACAGTCCCTTAAGAAAGGAAAGATTAATGTTTGTCATTCTTTCAGAGTGAAGAGTTTGAAATTTTCCGATAAACTATCTGAACCGTCAGGCTAGTGGCAAAGCTGAGGTCTGGGGAATGGAAGAAAGACAATATGAGAAGGTTTCTACAGTTTGTCTGACTACACTTTAGAAAACAACGCAAGATGTAGGATGTGGGAAACAATCATTTCCCACTAGGGAACTGTGTGCATTCCCTTAGCTCAGAGGGCTATTTTCCTTCTGCATCTTCGGATGTAATTTTTAAATTACAGAGCCAAGGAATAAAATATATGCATGAGTGGATCACAGGTGGCCTCGCTGAGCAAACTGGGATTTTGAACCTGTTTATTCCAGAGGAGTGTCTTCATTACTTAATGACAGCGGACTGGCAGCGTTAGAAACATGCATTTATACCACATGAAGCACAAGCGTGTGCCACTCAAACAGGTGCTAATGGAAGGTTAGTTCCCTGTGGCGCTACAGTGAATTTGTGCCTGTCATCCATTAGTCAAGATCATTCCATGTAAATAATTACTTGATGACTACTCGATTAAAAATATATGCTGTTTAGCCCCCCCAAATACAGCAGACCATAATAAAAGGAGAAAAGCAGGAGGACAAAGAGAAGATCAAAAAAGTAACAATATTTTCTGTTCTTCTGCAACTATACAGAATTCACACTTAATGAAAAGCTGCAACTATCCCATTAGAAATCAGTCACAAGGAAGCCCCTGACGGCAAAAAAAAGAAGATTTTTGGCCTTGTCACTGGAAAACATTCAGTTTTTGAGAACCAGGGCCCACCTGTGTCTCCCCAAACAATTTTCCTGTCCTTTCCAGCACCAGCGACACTGTTGTCGGTGTATCGGGGTTGGGAAGAGTAATTCGACTTTGGCTGAGAAATCGGATGATGCCCTGGGGGGAGTCGCTTTTGGCAATGGTGACCTGGCTCAGTAGATGGAGCCCAAGGGCTGCTCCACCAGTGGCTCCCGTCAGCTGGATTTCAAATTGCTCTGCAAATTCGCTGCATGGAAAAAAAAACAGAAAAAAAGACCTTCTGAGACACACAAGAACAAAAAATTAAAATTATGATTTGTCATTCAACCATGCGTCCAGCTGGATCTGTTTAAAGATATACAGAAGTCATCTCTGTAAGCATACAGCAGAAGATTCCCCCCATTTGCAGAGAATGGTGATATCTGAAATAAAAATATTGTTTTATTTTCCACATGTGCTAAATTTAAAAAAAAAAAAAAAAATCAGCAAAATATTTTATTATTCACAGCAGTACTATTAACACCCAAACTTTCTGATAATCTAGGGAAAAAGAATGTAGTTGTTTGCATAAAATTTAACAGGCACTATGAAACTCCAATAATAGCTTCTTTTCCCTCCCTTTAAATATTTCAGGGCTGCAGAAATTTGCTTTTCAATTCAAACTCTGCTGACAGGCATACTGCACGTGCTAAAAAACGGTTTCTCAGAAGTAGATTAGTGAATAAATATCTGAAAAAAATAATTACCTTTCTTCATCATCTGTGATAGAGATATAGATAAAAGTCTGCTTCTGGCCACGATAAAAAATGACAGAATCATTATGGATGATGTAGTCAACGTTCGGAAGTGCAGAAATACTTTGAGAAAGGAAATCGGCTGTTACATCGCCATACGTTCCACGCTTTCTCACAACAGGAATCATGATTAATCCAGCATCCTCTTGCACTTCAAGAAAAATTGGGAAAAAAAGTTATTTTATTTCAAAATTTGTGAGAGAGCCACAGGCTTATCCTCTAAACCATAGTGAAAACCTCTGGTAAACTTACCCTGTAGAAGGATATACTGTGGGTCAAATTCTATGATGCCTTCTGCATTATCACTTTTTGCTATAGTGACTCGTACTGTGGAGATATTTCCTATTACTGGGGGTTGATCTATCTGTAGATCATTTTCCTTTACGGTGAAATCAAATCCACTTGCAAGAACGTAAAAAGGAATACTACATTAAAAAAAAATCTTGCAAAAGTATTGTAATGCAAGTATGACAATTTTCAATTACCACAAATACTTTTAATCTTCTGACAGTTACCACTGAAGATTTTTGGTCATAGATATTGTTGTGCACGGAAGAAATGTTACCAGCACTGTGAAGCTTGAATTTTAATCTATTAAGTCACTATTAAGATCTTTACCGTAACCTCTTCAGAGCAATAACGTGTCTGCAGTTCTGATTTACTTCCCCGTGTTGGGAGGCATCTTGAGCTGTATTTTTACCCAGAGCACTTTATAGTTTCTTTGTGCATACAGCCCAAAGTTGGCAGCTGAAAACTGAGCTGTCTTTCTGCTTTTCAGGAAACAGACATGCAAAACAGAAGGGAAATGGGACTTACGGGTAGCACCCAGAGGTAATTTGGTTTTGAAGGCAGAAAGATACGAGAATAGTACTATGAGATCACTTGAGAAATGTTCTGTGTGCTGCTTGTCTAAAAAGCTAGAGGCTAATCCTACTCATGACATTCTCGGTGAACTGAAGCATGGCAAGAAATTGTCTATACCATGATCTAGTACATGTTCTAAACTGGTGCTGCACAAAGCATCCCTTTGTCTGTTGGGATTCTCAGGGCAGCATGAGAATCTGTTTTCTTGCTTCTATTTGCTGTTTCACTAAGGGAAAGTGTTGTAATACTTTTTCTCCAATTCTGTTAGAAGGTATGGTAACATTGTGATTTCTTCATCTTGTTTTCAGCTGACTGAATGCAGTGAAAGAATTGCATCTTGTTTCAACTAAGACCCAGTGCTGCTTTGGTTATGCTGATCATCGTAACAATGTACCGAATTTCAGCTCAAGCACCAATCCTGAACTGAATCCTGAAAAGCACAAAGCATCTTCAAATATAATTGACTGCCTTCCCCTATTCCTTTGATTAGAATCCTCTTTCCTTTAATGAATCTATGTTGTAAATAATTGGAAAACATATCTAAAGCTCCTCAGCAATACTGAAAAGACACCTACGTAGTATGTTCTGCCCTTCTTAAAAAACAAGCATCTAATTTTAAAAATACTTATGATTTTAGAAGTGATAATGAAATGCAGCATTCAATTAATTCTTGCCAAATGTGGAGCCTCATAGCTTTTGAAACAGAGCTGTTTTGGATAAATGAGTGATGTACTCACCTAATAAGAGCAGTGCCATTATAATTTCCTGAAGGTTCTCCAATCAGAACATGCTGGGATGAATGTGCTATCCCAACCACCCCAGAAGCTCCTTCATCACCCACAATAATGATGGTTGCAACACCTAGGAAGAGAACAAAAGCTTCTCATGGTAAAACAAAGCTAACTAGTGAGGTATTTTTTTAGCATGTTTGGTGACACAAATGGTTAAGCACCAGCTTCCCGGGGAGCCCATGGAATCCCCAACCTTGGAGATACTCAGAATTTCAGTAGACAAGGCATTCAGTGACCTGATCTCATTGTGAAGGCAATTCAACAAGGTGACCCCCCTAGATGGTCTCTTACAAACGAAATTATTCTATGCTTCTTACAGGTCTGAACCTGGTTTTGGTTTCTGCTTGTTTTGGTTAAACAATTCTTTACAGACAATGTTGATTATCTGAACACAAAAGTCTACGCCAACACTTGATTTAGACGGAAAAAATACCATCTAAAATCCTCTTTGATTTCTTCAGATAAGGAAAAAACTGAGGGAAAAATACTGACCTCCTTTTGTCACAGGAGCTCTGCTAGCTCGTTTCTTCTCTGTTGTTTCTGGGGGGAGTTGGGTTTTATTTACGGGGGGGACGTTTGAGTCGATTCATGTGAAGATACACAATGCTGCACTAGCTTTTAAGAAATGTGTCTTTTTTTCAGGCCACTTCACTCCTTCACAGAATATCAGTTCTAACTATAACATTCAGCACATATTCGGCTCCTCTCTTTGACTTGTAGAACGAATCCCAAAAGACACATCTCCTTAGGACTGAGGGCGTCTAGCACACAGACAGCCGCGGCGCGAAAGCCGCGCCCACAGGACACAGAACCCGCCGCGCCTCGCCCCGAGCTCCCGCCGAAGCGGCGCCCCGCTCGCCACGCCACCGGCTCTGCTTTTCAACGTCCCCCCGACTAACGGGGGCTGCGCCGCTCCCGGAGGGACCGCCGGACCGGGCACGGGCGCTGCGCCGGAGGGAGACACGGCTCCAGACCGCCAGCCTTCGGCGCACCTGCCCGCAGGGTCACACGCCTCCCGCCAGCTTCGCCCGCTCGGCGGGGGGGAACCGGAGACGAACGCCTCCGCGCCGCGCCGGCAAATCCCGCCCCCCCCGTTCCACCGGCACGGTCACCCCCGCCGCGGCCGCACTCACCTGCCGCCTCTTTCGCCGCTCCGCTCCCGCCAGGCGCTCGTGCTTTGGGCATGCGCGGTAGCGAGACCGCAGCACCCGCCCCTTGCCGCGTCCCGGTTGGCTGCCTAGGACACGTCAATCACCTCTCTCGCCGCCTAGCAGCGCTCGCGAGTCGGGCATGCGCAGTACGGAGACCTCAACGCCCGCCCCTCTGGCAACCTGATAGGCGGACAGAGTGGCGACTGACGTGCCTGGGCAGCCAACCAGCGCTCCGCCCCTCCAGCCCTCCAGCCCTCCCGCGCCAGCAGCCGCGTTGCAAGGGGAACAATAAACCGCGCTCCCCTGCTTTCCGCTGAAAAGGGGGGCGGCTGGGTCCCCGCAGCAGAAGAAACCCTTCCGTCCTGCATTGCCCTTCGCCAGTACAACTGCACAGCTGGGAACTCGGCAACGTCAAGCGGCCGTCTGACAGACGCACACTCGGAACTTGACTCGGCTGGCGATTTTGGCTGGCTTACACACACGGACTTGCACTTCTCTGAGGAAACTAATTCTTTTTTAAGCACAGCCTCTCCCTGGGGAAGAAAAAACGCCCCCTCCGAGCTCCCAAACACTAGGCAGCCGTGGGGAAACCACCGAAAGCCAAGACCGACAGCAGCAACGTCGAGTGCAATCTGGCTTCAATTCTGATCACGCACTTAATGGCCTCTCCCAGGCCTACCAATGACTGCTCCTTTTCTGGAAGGACAAACTGAACGTCCTAAACTGAAGACTGCACGGAACACAGCTCCACTGGCAGCCAATTCGCCTCTTCTCCGGCTTCCACGGGGAATATCTCCAACTCGCAAACGTTCTTCCTCAGTCCACGGCCCCAGACGCGGAATCTCCTGAGCAGGGAGCGGAAACAACCGCGCGGGATTTTCTTCACGGCACCGAGAAGGCGGCGCTGGCAAAAAAGCAGGCCAAAGCACCTGAACCCGTCTGCCAGCCCCAGCCTGCGGCCAAGAGACCGGGAGCACCCTGCCCGAGGGGCCGCGCACCCCGCAGCTGTACTTGGACGACCGTGTGCGTGAAAGCGTGTGTGTCTACAAACGATTGTCTGTCCACATGCGTGTGCCTTGATGCAGGCTCCGTTCGTGCTTAAGCTGGAGTGAGTGCACAGCTGCGCCGTTTGTTGGCAAAGCTCCGGTGTCACACGACGTTGCCCAGACCTGCATTTCTCACGCAGACAGATACACGGGAGCTCTGCTAGTAAAGGAGCAAAGACAGTGATAGGCAGAACTGAATGCTGCTCCGAGCTACTTCTCACCTATGGCAAATGCTTGTGTGTCTGGGAGTTTGGGGCAGGTCAGTGTGGCTGGTTCGATAATCAACGTCTAGGATACCTACAGAGCGGTCCCTGTTGGTGTGGGGACAGTGTGCCTGTAGGTCAGTCTGTGTTCCTGGTGCCTGCTGTATCGATCCGTCGCTCCACACGCGTGTGAGTCCATGTATTTCTCTCCACAAGCATGTGTGCTGATTTCGTCACTGACCGGAGAAATGCTCTTCGGAACAGACGTAGCTCTCTGCATGCTGAACGGCGTGGTAAAACGCGTCTGCCTATATTTTGGTAAACAATCGAGGGTGCGTGTTCCGTCAGCGGCATTTCCGCAGACGACTCCGCAGAGCCAGTTCTGAAAGCTCCGCACACCAGGACTGAATGTAGAACCAAGCAATTGCACCGGTGCGCTCGTAACATATTCTGACGGACGTCTTTTATGCCATAGCATTACGAACGTATTAGCGTTCAAGCAAGTATCACAAACAACGTGTGAACCGAGGATCTGTGGGTATTTTCTCCGTACGACATGCTTCGTGCTAGCTTACTTGCCGATCGCAGGCTTAGCGGTTTCTATACAGGAATCCATAAGGGAGAGAAAGAGAGTGCATCGGAAAACTTGCGTTTTCTGAGCTGGAACTTAGTTGCTACGCATTGTATTTGTCCACGTGAACACACACGATTCCCTACTGAAAACCAAGCAGAAACCTTTCCACAAGCTCCCAGGTAGGCGCACCCACCACCTCGTGCACGCGAACGCAGCTAGAGAAAAGCACCTAATTTTCCACACTGATGCTTAAGCAAACTCCTGGCCACACACAAGCACACATCCGCAAGCGCGCCCACTCCCATCTATGCACAGAAAGACGTACGCGAAACGTACTGACATGCTTGAGGGTAAACAGGTGTGCATTGATGGTTGGCGTACTGCCTCACGCATACGTGGCTGCACGAGAATATTCTTTTGGAGGGTACGTGCAGATACGTCCCTGTACTTGGACGACTGTGTGCATGGAAGCATGTGTGTCTACAAACGATTGTCTGTCCACATGCGTGTGCCTTTTTGCAGGCTCATTTCGTGCTCAAGATGCAGTGAGTGCACAGCTGCGCCGTTTGTTGACAAAGCTCCCCGTGTCGCACGACGTTGTCCAGTCCTGCATTTCTCACGCGGACAGATACAAGGGAGCTCTGC
This sequence comes from Nesoenas mayeri, assembly GCF_963082525.1. Taxonomy (NCBI): domain Eukaryota; kingdom Metazoa; phylum Chordata; class Aves; order Columbiformes; family Columbidae; genus Nesoenas; species Nesoenas mayeri. The sequence goes on along the minus strand of NC_137561.1, from coordinate 3,250,954 downwards.
TAGTAAAGGAGCAAAGACAGTCGTAGGCAGAACTGAATGCTGCTCCGAGTTACTTCTCACCCTTGGCAAATGCTTCACAGTGACGCAAGGAATGTGTTCCGCAGCCGATGGAAAAGAGAAACGAAAGAGATCATGCCTTAACGCGAAAGAGTAACAGGGCATCACTGTTCAAACTTGTCCCTGATCTACAGCTGAGAGTGAACACTTGTGTGCTTGTCGGAGAGATTGTGTCTTGCCTGTAAGTGTCTGGGAGTCTGGCGCAGGTCAGTGTGGCTGGTTCGATAATCAACGTCTAGGATAGCTGCAGAGCGGTCCCTGTTGGTGTGGGGACAGTGTGCCTGTAGGTCAGTCTGTGTTCCTGGTGCCTGCTGTATCGATCTGTCGCTCCAGACGCATGTGATTCCATGTATTTCTCTCCACAAGCATGTGTACTGATATCGTTGCACATATGCATCTGTGCTAGTTTTGAGCTCTGCGGAGTGTGTCTCTGGACACTTGGTGTGCGTTTGCTGTGCCTGTGTGTAACGCAGCACAGCCACGACTGTTTCGGCGAAGAGAGACCAGGGAAATCATCTAGGCAGAGTCAAAAAAGGAAAACCGAAGACGGATTGACGTGTGATCGACAGAGACGGATTCCCTGCCCTGATATTTCTCAGTAACACGAGAAGAAGGCTAAACGGTAGATCGACTGGAGAAATGCTTCCCTAGACAACATTTAGCGAATGAACTGCATTGTGCGCGGCTTTCGGGATTGTGCCTGAAAAGTGCGAAAACTAGCAGAGCCTGTGCTCAAAAGCTGGTGGCTGTGTGACTGCATTGATGCACCTTCCCGTGTCTGCGAGTGTACAGACGGCTGTTTCACGTTCACACAAAGGCACCTGGTCGGGTTTTTCTTCTGAGCGTGCACACGCGTTTCCATTGTCTCTTCGGAACAGACGTAGCTCTCTGCATGCTGAACGACGTAGTAAAACGCGTCTGCCTATATTTTGGTTAACAATCGAGGGTGCGTGTTCCGTCAGCGACATTTCCGCAGACGACTCCTCAGAGCCAGTTCTGAAAGCTCCGCACACCAGGACTGAATGTAGAACCAAGCAATTGCACAGGTGCGCGCAATCACATATTCTGAGGGATGTCAATTATGGCACAGCAGCACGAAGATATTTGAGTTCAGGCACGTATCAGAAACAATGTGTGGACCGAGGATGTGTTGGTATTTTCTCCGTACGGCACGCTTCGTGGTAGCTTACTTGCCGATCGCAGTCTTAGCGGTTTCTATACACGACTCGGTATAGGGAGAGAAAGAGAGCGCATCGGAAAACTTGCGTTTTCTGCGCTGGAACCTAGTTGCTACGCATTGTTTTTGTCCACGTGAACACACACGATTCCCCACTGAAAACCAAGCAGAAACCTTTCCACAAGCTCCCAGGTATGTGCACCCAAGACCTCGCGCGCACGAACGGAGCTAGAGAAAAGCACCTACATTTTCACACACTGATGCTGAAACAAACGCCTGGCCATACACATGCACATATCCGCAAGCACGCCCACTCCCATCTATGCACAGAAAGACGTACGCGAAAAGTTCTTACATACTTGAGGGTAAACAGGTGTGCATTGATGGCTGGCGTACTGCATCACGCATACGTGGCTGCACGAGAATATTCTTTTGGAGGGTACGTGCAGATACGTCCCTGTACTTGGACGACCGTGTGCGTGAAAGCGTGTGTGTCTACAAACGATTGTCTGTCCACATGCGTGTGCCTTGATGCAGGCTCCGTTCGTGCTTAAGCTGGAGTGAGTGCACAGCTGCGCCCTTTGTTGGCAAGGTTCCGCGTGTTGCACGACGTTACCCAGTCCTGCATTTCTCACGCGGACAGATGCACAGGAGCTCTGCTAGTAAAGGAGCAAAGACAGTCGTAAGCAGAACTGATGCTAATCCGAGCTACTTCTCACCTATGGCAAATGCTTCTCAGGGGCCCGAGGAAAGGCGCTCAGCAGCCGATGGACAAGAGAAATGAAACAGATCATACCTTAACGCGAAAGAGCAACAAGGTGTCACTGCGCAAGCTTGTCCCTGATCTACAGCTGAGAGCGAACACTTGTGTGCTTGTCGGAGAGATTGTGTCTTGCCTGTAAGTGTCTGGGAGTTTGGGGCAGGTCAGTGTGGCTGGTTCGATAATCAACGTCTAGGATAGCTGCAGAGCGGTCCCTGTTGGTGTGGGGACAGTGTGCCTGTAGGTCAGTCTGTGTTCCTGGCGCCTGCTGTATCGATCTGTCGCTCCAGACGCGTGTGAGTCCATGTCTTTCTCTCCACAAGCATGTGTGCTGATTTCGTCGAACATGTGCATCTGTGCTAGTGTTGAGCTCAGCGGAGAGTGTCTCTCGACACTTGGTGTGCATTGGCTGTGCCTGTTTGTAACACAACACAGCCACGACTGCCTCGGTGAAGAGACACTAGGGAAATCATCTAGGCAGAGTCAACAAAAGAAAAACCGAAGACGGATTGACGTGTGCTCGACAGAGACGGATTCCCTGCCCTGACATTTCTCAGTAACACGAGAAGAAAGCTGAGCGGTAGATCGACCGGAGAAATGCTTCCCTAGACAACATTTAGCGAATGAACTGCATTGTGCGCGGCTTTCGGGATTGTGCCTGAAAAGTGCGAAAACCAGCAGAGCCTGTGCTCAAAAGCTGGTGGCTGTGTGACTGCATTGATGCACCTTCCCGTGTCTGCGAGTGTACAGACGGCTGTTTCACGTTCACACAAAGGCACCCGGTCGGGTTTTTCTTTTGTGCGTTCACAAGCGTTTCCGTTGTCTCTTCGGAACAGACGTAGCTCTCTGCATGCTGAACGACGTGGTAAAACGCGTCTGCCCATATTTTGGTTAACAATCGAGGGTGCGTGTTCCGTCAGCGACATTTCCGCAGACGACTCCCCAGAGCCAGTTCTGGAAGCTCCGCACACCAGGACTGAATGTATAACCAAGCAATTGCACAGGTGCGCGCAATCATATATTCTGAGGGACGTCATTTGTGCCACAGCAGCACGAAGGTATTTGAGTTCAGGCACGTATCAGGAACAATGTGTAGACGAGGATGTGTTGGTATTTTCTCCGTACGGCATGCTTCGTGCTAACTTACTTGCCGATCGCAGGCTTAGCGGTTTCTATACAGGAATCCATATAGGGAGAGAAAGAGAGTGCATCGGAAACCTTGCGTTTTCTGAGCTGGAACATAGTTGCTACTCCTTCTGTTTGTCCACGTGAACACACACGATTCCCCACTGAAAACCAAGCAGAAACCTTTCCATAAGCTCCCAGGTAAGCGCACTCACCACCTCGTGCACACGAATGCAGCTAGAGAAAAGCACCTAATTTTCCACACTGATGCTTAAGCAAACTCCTGGCCACACACAAGCACACATCCGCAAGCGCGCCCACTCCCATCGATGCACAGAAAGACGTACATGAAACGTACTGACATGCTTGAGGGTAAACAGGTGTGCATTGATGGTTGGCGTACTGCATCACACATACGTGGCTGCACGAGAATATTCTTTTGGAGGGTACGTGCAGATACGTCCCTGTACTTGGACGATTGTGTGCATGGAAGCATGTGTATCTACAAACGATTGTCTGTCCACATGCGTGTGCCTTTTTGCAGGCTCATTTCGTGCTCAAAATGGAGTGAGTGCACAGCTGCGCCGTTTGTTGACAAAGCTCCCCGTGTCGCACGACGTTACCCAGTCCTGCATTTCTCACGCGGACAGATACACGGGAGCTCTGCTAGTAAAGGAGCAAAGACAGTCGTAGGCAGAACTGAATGCTGCTCTGAGCTACTTCTCATCTATGGCAAATGCTTCTCAGGGGCCCGAGGAAAGGCGCTCAGCAGCCGATCTACAAGAGAAACGAAACAGATCATGCCTTAACGCGAAAGACCAACAGGGCGTCTCTGCGCAAGCTTGTCCCTGATCTACAGCTGAGAGCGAACACTTGTGTGCTTGTCGGAGAGATTGTGTCTTGCCTGTAAGTGTCTGAGAGTTTGGGGCAGGTCACTGTTTCTTGTTCGATAATCAACGTCTAGGATATCCGCATAGCGGTCCCTGTTGGTGTGGAGACAGTCTGACTGTAGGTCAATCTGTGTTCCTGGCGCCTGCTGTATCTATCCGTCGTTCCATACGCGTGTGAGTCCATGTCTTTCTCTCCACAAGCATGTGTGCTGATTTCGTCGAACATGTGCATCTGTGCTAGTGTTGAGCTCAGCGGAGAGTGTCTCTCGACACTTGGTGTGCGTTGACTGTGCCTGCGTGTAACGCAGCACAGCCACGACTGTTCCGGCGAAGAGAAACCAGGGAAATCATCTAGGCAGAGTCAAAAAAGGAAAACCGAAGACGGATTGACGTGTGCTCGACAGAGACGGATTCCCTGCGCTGACACTTCTCAGTAACACGAGAAGAAAGCTGAGCGGTAGATCGACTGGAGAAATGCTTCCCTAGACGACATTTAGCGAATGAACTGCATTGTGCGCGGCTTTCGGGATTGTGCCTGAAAAGTGCGAAAACCAGCAGAGCCTGTGCTCAAAAGCTGGTGGCTGTGTGACTGCATTGATGCACCTTCCCGTGTCTGCGAGTGTATAGACGGCTGTTTCACTTTCACACAAATGCATCTAGTCGAGTTTTTCTTCCGTGCGTGCACACGCGTTTTAGTTGTCTCTTCGGAACAGACGTAGCTCTCTGCATGCTGAACGACGTGGTAAAACGCGTCTGCCTAATATTTTGCTAAACAATCGAGGGTGCGTGTTCCGTCAGCGGCATTTCCGCAGACGACTCCGCAGAGCCAGTTCTGAAAGCTCCGCACACCAGGACTGAATGTAGAACCAAGCAATTGCACAGGTGCACGCAATCACATATTCTGAGGGACGTCATTTATGGCACAGCAGCACGAAGGTATTTGAGTTGAAGCACGTATCAGAAACAATGTGTGGACCGAGGATGTGTTGGTATTTTCTCCGTACGGCACGCTTCTTGGTAGCTTACTTGCCGATCGCAGGCTTAGCGGTTTCTATACACGACTCGGTATAGGGAGAGAAAGAGAGCGCATCGGAAAACTTGCGTTTTCTGCGCTGGAACCTAGTTGCTACGCATTGGTTTTTTGTCCACGTGAACACACACGATTCCCCACTGAAAACCAAGCAGAAACCTTTCCACAGGCTCCCAGGTAGGTGCACCCACCACCTCGCGCGTACGAACGCAGCTAGAGAAAAGCACCTACATTTTCACACACTGATGCTTAAGCAAACACCTGGCCATACACATGCACATATCCGCAAGCACGCCCACTCCCATCTATGCACAGAGAGACGTACGCGAAACGTGCTTACATGCTTGAGGATAAACAGGTGTGCATTGATGGCTGGCGTACTGCATCACGCATACGTGGCTGCACGAGAATATTCTTTTGGAGGGTACGTGCAGATCCGTCCCTGTACTTGGACGACCGTGTGCGTGAAAGCGTGTGTGTCTACAAACGCTTGTCTGTCCACATTCGTGTGCCTTGATGCAGGCTTAAGCTGGAGTGAGTGCACAGCTGCGCCGTTTGGTGGCCAGGTTCCACGTGTCGCACGACGTTGCCCAGTCCTGCATTTCTCACGCAGACAGATTCAAGGGAGCTCTGTATAGACGGCTGTTTCATGTTCACACAAAGGCACCTGGTCGGGTGCATCCCAGATACAGCATCCCAGATTCAGCATCCCCGATACAGCTTCCCGGATACAGCATCCCAAATACAGCATCCTAGATACAGTAACCTAGATACGGTATCCTAGATACAGCATTCTAGATACAGTATCCCGGATACAACATCCCAGATACACCATCCCAGGTACAGCATCCCAGGTACAGCATCCCAGATACAGCATCCCAGATATAGCATCCCATATACAGCATCCCAGATACAGCATCCTAGGTACAGCGTAATAGATACAGCATCCCAGATACAACATGTCGAGCTGTGCTCCTCTCCCACACCAAGTGCTGATCGTGGGGCTCAGGGTGGGGGGGGCAGCGAGGGGGTCCGTGGACTGGAATAAGTTTTGTTTGGGGTTTTTCAAACGCCTCTGCTGACACGTCGTATAAAAACCGATTGCTGCAGGGCTAAGGAATGAACAGGAGGATGAGCAACAGACTGCAGAAACTGCTTGCGTTTTGGTTTATTGAAAAATTCTTATTGAACTCAAAAAGCAATACGATCTTGCAGTGGTCTTCTAATACCCAGTGACAGCTTTTAATGTACTGGTTTGGAACTTGGAGATGAGATTTGAGATGAAGGGCTGTTCCATTGTGGAATATTGCAGGAGTAAATTTCAGGCATTTCAGCATGCCTGGCAGATCTGCAGCTTGCTAAAGACCTCAGGCTGTTTGGTTTAATCAGACTTTTGTAGATGCCACCTTCACTGGTCAAAGCACCGGCTGCCAATGTGTTTTCTGGTGTTGTCACTTCTTTCTGACCAAAGACGGCAGAGGCAGCAGCTCTACTGGTGGTGCCTGTTTTATTGAAACATGGGGATCTACAGGAACTTTAACCCGAAAGCTCAGGAAGCTGTGGTCCGTGGTCTATCTTTGTAAGGTTTGTAGATTGTTCTGCAACGTTTGTGAGTGTGAACTGCTGTGCAGGTAGAAGGAAGAAAGATATGTGAGCTAAAGCAGCAGGAAGGCTGCAGCCGTGTAAGGCGGGGGTGCAAGCGGCACGAAACGGGCTGCAGCGGCGGAGCCCTCGGTCCCAGGCCGTCCCGGGCAGGCGCAGCCCGAGCGCTCCCGGCCCCGCTGCCGCTGCCCCGCCGGGGCCGGGGCCGCGCTGCGGGCGGACAGCGCCGCTCTGCGGCCGCCGGCGGCTCCGGGCCGGGAGGCGGGGCGGGGCCCGGTGGCGGGCGCGGACAGGATTGGCTCCTGCGGCGGATGGGCGGGGCCACGCTGCGTAAGTGCGGGGGCGGAGGAGTGCGTGCCGCCGGTGCGGCGGCGGGAGGAGCGCGCGAGGAGCGGCGGGGCCGGCGGTGAGCGAGGGGCGGGCGGACAGACACCGGGGAGACCGGCCGGGGCCGCCCCGGTCCCGGCTGAGGGGGGAGGCTGGAGGGGGAGGGACGGGCTGGTTTGGGCAGGAGGAAGGCGAGGGGCAGGCAGCCGCAAGAGCGCGGCCCCGGGCCGGGCCGAGCAAGGGGCGAGGGGGAAACACGCGGGCGGCTGTGAGGGAAGGGAGCCCCGGGCTGAGCGCTGCGCGGGGCTCGGGCGGGGCCGTGGGGCGGAGGGGGGAGCCCGTGGTGCCACAGGGCAGAGGGAGGAAGGCGAGCGGGAGGGGGCGGCGCCAGGGGGCGCGAGGGGCGGGGGCGGCGCTGCCGCCGGGAGGGGCCGGGAACGGGGGGAGCGGCGGAGGAGCCTGAGGGCGGGACGGCGGGGAAGGAGCTTGGGCGGGAAAGGCTGAGGGACCTCAGGGAGGGGGTGACATCGGGGAGGCTTTGGCGGGAAAGTCTGAGGGACCTCAGGGAGGGGGTGACATCGGAGGGGCTTTGGCGGGAAAGGCTGAGGGACCTCAGGGAGGGGGTGACATCGGGGAGGCTTTGGCGGGAAAGGCTGAGGGACCTCAGGGAGGGGGTGACATCGGGGGGGCTTTGGCGGGAAAGGCTGAGGGACCTCAGGGAGGGGGTGACATCGGGGGGACTTTGGCGAGAAAGGCTGAGGGACCTCGGGGAGGGGGTGACATCGGGGGGGCTTTGTCGGGAAAGGCTGAGGGACCTCGGGGAGGGGGTGACATCGGAGGGACTTTGGCGGGAAAGGCTGAGGGACCTCGGGGAGGGGGTGACATCGGGGGGACTTTGGCGGGAAAGGCTGAGGGACCTCAGGGAGGGGGTGACATCGGGGAGGCTTTGGCGGGAAAGGCTGAGGGACCTCAGGGAGGGGGTGACATCGGGGAGGCTTTGGCGGGAAAGGCTGAGGGACCTCAGGGAGGGGGTGACATCGGGGGGGCTTTGGCGGGAAAGGCTGAGGGACCTCAGGGAGGGGGTGACATCGGGGAGGCTTTGGCGGGAAAGGCTGAGGGACCTCGGGGAGGGGGTGACATCGGGGGGGCTTTGGCGGGAAAGGCTGAGGGACCTCGGGGAGGGGGTGACATCGGGGAGGCTTTGGTGGGAAAGGCTGAGGGACCTCGGGGAGGGGGTGACATCGGGGGGGCTTTGGCCGGAAAGGCTGAGGGACCTCGGGGAGGAGATGACGTCGGAGAGGCTGCAGAGGGCAATGCTGAGGGAGCTCAGGACGGGATGGCACTCAGGTCTGGTTTCAAAGGGAAATGCTGAGGTACCTTGAGGAATGGACGCTGGGCTGGGAGCTATGAACACATCAGACTGGTTAAGAGAGTGTTCATGACAGAAATTTGTGCAGTGAAGTATTCCAGCAAAGAGCGGGAGAAGAGCCAAACTTAGATCAGGCCTCCTAGGACGCCTGCAGGTTTGGGGACAGGGATGACGAGGTTGTTAATCCGGTCCTAACTGTTTCTTTCTCTGTCCCTCTCTTGCAGCACCTGACTGAATGGAGGAGCAAGCGGACGGGAAGTTCCTGCGCCACACACAGATCACATTTATCGCTCTCGCCCTCAGAGACCCGGAGATCCAAACCGCTCGCATCATGCCTTGAAGCAGCCTGTGCTCATGCGCTTCTCCCAGGGAGAAGGCGGAATGGCAGTGACTGGCCACGTTAAGCCACAGGGTGCACACTGTGCAGCTGTCAAGCCCAGCTCTGCGTTAGCTCACACCTGCGGTTTTGCGCCGCACACGCACATTTGAGTTGTCGCTGGTTGTTGCAGCGTTTGGCTTTGGTGAGGACAGCGTGTGTTTGTCAGCAGTTGGTGTAGGTGGGATCTGGAGGAGAAAGCGATATTTCCGTGCCAGAACCGTTTGGTGTTTGCATGGTATTGTGGCGGTTGTTCCCGCAGGCGATGAGTGCTGTAGTATTATTGCAGGATGAGGGGATTTTGGAGGCTTGTCTGTGAGATGCACTAGAGGCAGCAGTTGAAAGCGAAAGGCTGAGATTTGGAGGGTTTGTCGGTGGGTTTTGGACGGTTGTCAGCTGAAGAGTTGGCTGTTTGCAGGTGAGGTGTAGGGCAGAGGGTGAAGCTGACTTTGCCTGGGCGGCGCAACTGGCTAGGTGTGCAGAGCTGAGGAGAGCGGGCTGCTGCGGGTGACCCTAAAGCTGGAGAACCAGCCGGCAGCTCCAGACGCTCCCGCTGCCGGGCAGGGCCGTGCAGGCCAGTGCCCTGGGGCACAGCGACGTGACCCTCCGCAAGTACCAAAGAGCAGGTGAGGACCGTGGGCATTTGTACTGAGCTGTGACATCTCTAACCCGTGACATTGGGGTCCAGCCTGAGCAGGGCACGTGCGGAAGCTGTGCTGCAGGGAGGGCAGAGCTGAGGGGAAGGGCTGTGCCAGGGGCTGGTGCCAAGGCAAGGTGGGCGCGCTGTGGGGTGTGGGGAGGTGTCAGCCCCGGACTCAGCCCCTGTTGACTGTAGTGCCCTTGGGCTGGTGTAGCTCAGTCCTCTGTGTGTTTCTCTTCAGGGGGAGCAGCATGCAAAGGAAAAGCAAGGAAGGAGGTGAACCCATGAGGAAGAGTGATGGATAAAGAGAGTTGGAGCGCACCTGCCAGTCAAGAGGGATCAAGAAAGAAGACACCAGTGGTGGAACCGCAGGTCAGGAGAGCTCAAGGAGGGAGAAAGGTGACTGTGGCCGTATGGGTTTTTCTAGCTCACACACCAATGAAAACAGTTTGGATAATAAAAGAAATGTATGCAAAACCAATAATTAAAGGCAGAGAACGTTTATATGCTATGTATGGGGTAGACCTGAAGGTATATTTCTTCCTACAACGAAGGAGAATTCGCAATACATGCTGCTGTCAGCAACGACCAGTAAGCGACAAGACTCTATTTACTGATGCCTCTGGTCGCTCACATAAAGTTGTAATTACATGGCTAAACTCAGATACCCAGTGCTGCAAACACAAGGTAGAAAAAGAGACCAAGAGTCAAACAAGTTCTGGAGCTGACAGCTGTTAGGATCGCTTTGAGGTGTTCTGTAACAAGCCTTTGAATGTTGTAACTGGCTCATATTATGCGGCTGGCATACTTAACCGCCTGGAAGCTTCTTTTCTTAAGGAAGAGGATAATCCTCTTTTGATGGCTGAATTGAGAATGCTATGGTTTCTAATAAATCATAGACATCATGGGTATTATGCAATGCACACCCGCTCTCGCAGTGGCCCTTCCAGGACCACTTGCGGAAGGCAGTAGGAGGGCCGATGCACGAGCTGTGCCGCTCACTGTGCCTAAAGCCTTGGAGCAAGCTAAATGATCACATAAATTCTTTCACCAGAGTGCAATGGCGTTAAAACGACAACTTCAAATGACAGTGGATCAGGCCAGGAGCGTTCTTATGTCCTGCCCTGATTGCCAACAGTTGGCACCCACGCCATCCACAGAGGGTGTTAATCCAGGAGGGGTTACTGCCAATGAAGTACGGCCAGCGGATGTAACGCGTTGTTCTGAATTGGGTAAATACGTACGTGTTTCTGTAGACGCTCATTCCAGATTTCTCGTTGCTGCTGCACGCGCTGGTGAAAGAGCACGAGACGTCTGTAACATTGGTTGGCATGTTTTGCTGTTTGAGGAGTTCCACGATCTGTAAAACCAGAGGAAAGCGGAACGCACACTCGATTAGAGGAGCGATCCCCCAGCGCGCTGTAATAGAAGTGCCTGCTTTTTAACACTTTCAAAACAGTGTTAAAGAGTCTGTTTGACGACTTTTCGGTATCATTTCTGGCGACGAGGATGGGATAATCTGCCTGACCTCCCGTGGATCCCAGGATCTCTGGGACCTTGTGCCGGCACCGGGGAATTCCTGGAAGGGACCACAGCTCCTCGGACCAGCTCGGGACGCGGGTAAAACCCCATCAATGAGATAAGGCACTTTCATTGTCTGGTTGCGTTGGCACGCTGCCTGCGCGAGACGTGCGCGACAGCAGCGCGTTGGGTCTGCGCATTCGCGTCTGCGCATTTTGGTAAACTGGGTAACTTAAAAAAAGAAAGAAATACAAAATTAAAGAGGAAAATGAGAAAACAATAAAGAGAAAAACGAGGGAACAGCAATTTGATAAAGGTACCTTTAATGATTTTGCTGTTTGTGCCTTAGCAATTGTATAATTGTTTCTGGCTTTAGTGGTTTGTTGTTGTTGTTACTTGTGTCTTGGGGGATTTTATAGTCCAGTACTTAGGGTTCACCAATTGTCTGTTATTGTGATTGTGAAGTAGGTAGTGGACAATCGGCAGGAGGATTCGTGAGAAATCCCCCCCAGGCTGTGTTTTCTGACCTTGGAAAAGGATCGTTTGCTGTTCAACAGGGCGTCAACCAGGGAGAATCTGATTGAATATTGTAATTAATGGTGGCCACTGTAAATAATATTAATATGCTTCACAGGTCTAGGTGAGTATACTTTGAGATCTGTAGTATAGTAATGTGCTGCATGTAATATGTAGTAAGATATCTATTTTAAATCATATATTGCCTATTACATAAGGCATATTACACAATATATAATGTTACATATGCATTGTCTTTATCCTCTTCAGATCCATTTGTTTTGAAAAAGGATAATCAGGGAAAGAAATGCAAACCAGTAAAAGGTTTGTTGAAGAACAGCTATTGGTGTAGAATACACAGAGAACATGAGATCAAAATTGTCCCTCGGTCAGTCTGATATCCTTATATCGGGGCACAGGCTGCATTGGTATCGCCAGTGCATTTTATACGGGATTAGACACGCTGCGCCTAAAGCTGTAAATATGCCAAAACCTTCTGAGATTAAACAGGATTGTGAGGAGTCTCCCACTGAGTTTTTACACGGTCTTAAACCGACAGCTCAGAAATATATTAATATAGATCCTGACTTGGAGAACAGAGAAATAGAATTCTTAGTTGACTGGGAGCTCATTATTCTGTGTTAAACACTATGCAGGGAATATTAAGTAGCGATTCTGTAACAGTTATGGGTGCCACAAAAATTGCAAGACACGGCCCTTTAACCTGCTGCTTAGAATGTTTGTATGTGGAGTCTGTACTTATTGATTGTGTACCATGTGTCTTCTCTTGTGCACAACGAATGGTTGAAAAAAGCTTTAATGGTGCAATGGCTGTGCAGTTACACGCTGCTGTGGCTGCAATTGTTAAACAAAGAAGGGGAGATGTGGCAGGGTTGTGACATCAGGCCCGTGAGAAATTGCAAGAGTCACAGTGTGAGAACAAGCGCTGGTGGAACAACACAAGCAGCAAGGACTGTGTGGGACATGAATCATCAGGGACAGAGGGATTGGTACATGAGGGACAGAGGGATTGATACGCGGTGGGTACATCAGGGACAGAGGGATTGATACGCGGTGGGTACATCAGGGACAGAGGGATTGATACAGGATCGGTACATCAAGGACAGAGGTCCGCGATGTTTCAAATGCAAACCTGAGTTTGTATTAAATGTCTCTCTGCATCTTAAAGAGAGTCTGTGCCTCATCTGCTACACCCCTTTATCTGTTTCCCAAATTACGATTTAGACTGTATTTACCGTTGTAAAAACAAAGCTTTCCCCCCTTAATTTTTGTCACGCGTTGTAGTTAGAATTAATAGAGATATTGGAGCCCATCGTAGCTAAACTGGAAAAAGACAGCAGCCGTGTGTATTTTTAAATAAAGACTAAATCAAGTGTGCTAGCTCATTATCTTTAAGCGTTTTACTGTGATCACCTCTCTCCCAAGGTTTTGTGTCTGTTGTATCAAGGCCTGACACCCACGGCCACAGTGGATGAATCACCATGGGCACAACACCAGGAACCTGCCTGTTCGTGTCCAGGATATCCACTCCAGCAGACACGTTTTAATTGGTACTTGCGTTATGGATTAGATGCAACAAAAATCCATACTTTCTTTTGCCCTTTGCTATAGAGGAGGGGATTGAACTTTTCTATAGCAGATTCAATCACTTGTTGTAAAGCAATGAAATAAATAACTTAGGCTTTTTCTATGGATAAACAACGTTTAATTCAATTCCTTAATTGTATTCCTTAAACACTTGTTCGTTAGACCATAAGCAAAACAGCGCTGGGTGTTAGTTCGTTAGTAGGCCCTTATTATGTGGTTGGTTAACCCTGAAAATGTTAGTTCCCTCTATCAATATAACCTCATAAACAAGTTTCAAAATTTTTATGTAGAACTTACCCACCTTTTCCTTTTTGCAGGTTCAGAGCCCGAGCCTCATTTGGTTGTATCTGTAAACATCAAACGTCTCAGCACAAATCACAACTGCATTTCTCACAGACAGAAGTGCCTGATCTCCACAGCTTGCCTGGCAGTGCAGAGAGCAGGAAGTGCGGTGAGTCCTGGGCCTTTGGGGACATTTCACCCTGTTTTGTGTCCCAGTCCCTCCCTGCTCCCTCCTCTTTCCTGCTGTGCCCTTCTTCCTCTTCATCTCTTCTCCCTCTGGCCCTCTGCTGCTTCCTCACCTATTCCCCCACCCTTCTGAATCTCTGTGCAGGGTTTCTCGTATCTCCCTCTCCGTCTCCACCCCTCTGTGTTCTCATCATCCCCGGTTTCTCTTTGTCGTCATTCTTGTCTGTTGCTCTGTCCCGCTCCGTGCCCCATCATTTCTCACTGTATCCCTCTGTCCTGCTCCCTGCGCCTATTCCTGCCCCTCTTCTTTTTTACTCCCTCTTCCTCTGGCTGCCCACCCCAGGATTTTTTCCCAATCTCTATCCTGCCCCAACCCTTATTGTTCTTTCTCTCTCCTGCTCCCTCTCTGTCTTTCTGCCTGTCTGCCCTTTGCCTGCTGCTTCTTTCTCCATCTCTGTCCAGATTACTGCCCCTTTTCCTTCTTGATGTCTTTCTGTCCTGTTTGTCTTTCTGTCTTCCTTGCCTGTTCCCAGCCCCATCCCCTCTCGCTGTATCTTCCCTGTCCAGCTGGCTCTGCCTTTTCTTGGTCTTCTCATCCTCTTTCCTGCTCCTCAGCCCTCTTTTCCTCTTCCTCCAGCTCATTGCTGCATGTTTTCCCTTTCCAGTCTCTTCATTTTGATCTAAACTTTGCTTTGTTTCTCAGTCCCTTTGTTCTCTTCCCTTCCTGTTGCCTCTCAGTGGGCAGTGACGACCTGGTTCAGAGACAGCACGGCGACCACATCCCAGGTCGCTCGGTCCATCAGCACACAGATGCCACTGTGGTGGAAAGCAAATGGCGTTTATTAACAAGTAACACAGCGTTATATACCTTAGGTTTGCAACGTCACGTCCATCTGCTTGCCTCACATACTCCTACCTACCTAGGGAGGGGCTACTATCTTTCTGTACGGCGCGAGATCTTCCGGCCTCCAGACCCTAACTACCTACAGGTATGCGTCACAACCCCCCCTGGACACCGTTTGTGTCACAAATGCCCCTGGACAGGGTGTGTCTCACAAACCCCATTGGACAGCATGTGTCACAACCCCCCCTGGAAACTGTGTGTGTCACAAACACCCCTGGACAACGTGTATGTCACAAACGCCCCTAGATAGGGTGTGTGTCACAAACCCCATTGGACAGGGTGTGTGTCACAAACCCCATTGGACAGCATGTGTCACAAGCCCCCCTGGAAACTGTGTGTCCAAAATATCCCTGGACAGTGTGTGTGTCACGAACCCCCCTGGACAGTGTGTGTGTCACGAACCCCCCTGGACAGTGTGTGTGTCACAAACACCCTTAGACAGGATGTGTGTCACAAACTCCATTGGAGACTGTGTCTCTCACAAACCCCATTGGAAAGGGTGTGTGTCACAAACCCCATTGGAAAGGATGTGTGTCACAAACACCCCTGGACAGTGTGTGTGTCACAAACCGCACTGGACACACATATGACTACAGTAAAAAACCAACACGGAAGTTATGCAGGTCTTTATTTCTTCTAGTTGAGGGGATCAATAAGAGATTTAGCTGCTTGCACTGTTTTTGTTACTCACACACTGATGATCTAGTATAGAAGCTACAAACCTCACAAGAAGCAGACCCAGAACCTCATTTAAGTGCCCTAAGGTCAAATTAAGAAGTCATTTAGCTGGTTTTCTCAGTGACCCCCCTGCTCTGAGGTTCCTCCTTGCACAGTGACTATCAACGCCAGAAGGAAAATTTACTTTAATCCCGCACGCAGGTGAATTGTGGGTTTTTAAGTTTCTTTCCTTAAATGAATGATGTATTTCTCTCTTATATGGTTAAGTAAAGGTTCACAAAAAAAACGCATTTCTTTGCTGGACTTTTGTTTCTTTTCAGTGGCAAAATTTGTCACTGTACAAATATTGGATCAGATGGCAACTAAAATATCATGAAGTTAGTTGACATTCCTCCAATACCCATCTATAGAAACAGATTGTTATCAGTTACTAAAATGGTTAAAAATCAGTCTTACTGCTCGTCAGTTGTTATTAATGAGAAAACTGTTTTACATAACTGACCTGAAATGCAGATGAATCCAGAAGGAAAAAAAGCCTCGTTGTATGAAGACAAGTTATCTGTTTGGGCATAAACTGCATAAATGGACGTATGAGAACAAGAGCATTCCACATAGTCTGATGTGTCGTCAACCACTTTGCAGAACCCGCTGTCGGACAGCCAGCTGCAAAACAAAATGTTCACAAAGCTGGAAATCGACTTGTCTAATTCACACGGTAAACAGGCTTGAAAATTGTTGTATCTCTGAAAACACCGGGTTTTCTAAACTACTGCATAAGTTTATCTTCATCTATTGCACATCTTTCATGTGCAGTTTTTAGAATAGCATATTTACATGAAATTAAAACAGCTTTTAAAAAAATATATTATTAAAAAAATATAAGTATATAGTAATGAACTTTGTTTTTCTGCTAGAAATTTTTTTTGTGGCCATGTTTTAAAACTTACACAAGATTCACAGTCCCATCTGAATTTTTAACTAGTGTGTTGCTTATACTTGCACAGTGCTTTAGCCCATTCTGAAGAACACTTGCTGTTTGCTGTTTTGAAACTAAAATACATGTTCTCCTTCAGTATTGCTGAAAATTTTGGAAAAGGATACTACAGGTGACATCCTAAGCCATTTCTAGTGGAAACCACATTGTTCTGTGATACAATGTCTAGATAAAAGGAGAGTATGCAGGTAAATTCTGCTGCATCTCCTTCCTGAATAGTTTATATCAGTGACAGACTGATAGAATCCAGACCATCTAATGAAATCATATCTAAACTAACTAGTTGTCTGCAGGATATAGAATGTAACTCTCTCTAATTTCATTTATACTGTGTGAACAGGAAAGAAATAGGCAAATCAAATAATAGGGCATTGAAGGGAATACACAGAAAACTTTAGCACATCACTTGCAATGGTGTGAGTAGCAATAAGAATGGAAAATGATCAGCAGTTCACCACTTCTGAAAAGCAGGATACATCAAGTCAAGGTAGCAGCAGCAATATTAAAAACTACCAGGAGATGGCTTTTCTGTCAAAAAGTAAGAGCCCTACAGAGATCATCGTCAAAAGTTATGCCAAAATTCTGGATATTAGCAAATAAGGAATATTCTGTTTCAGTGACTTGAAGCAATACCAGAGACGCAGGTTTAATTCTTTGTAAGAATGGACTCGAAATGTTGTCTGATAACAACTGTAAAGAGTACAAAAGACGCTAATATTAATGAAGTGATGCCATTCTGGAATTTATGGCCTCTCAGCATTGCCCAACACATCATTACGTAAACTAAACAGTACTGTGATGAAAAAAATCAATAGTAGAAGTCTGAGAAATCTCTAAGTTAGAATAACTACACATTTTATTATACAGAATGTTTTACGTGCTGGTACAAAGGCCAGAAAAGTTAAGGGAAAAAGATGGATAAGAAATAGATCAGTTTCGTACTTGCAGGCGATCTGATCGGACTTGATGGGATTTTATACAAATACACATGGTAGAAACTGGAAAACTAAACAGATTAATAAAACAACCTTTCAGCAGCTTGGCTCCAGAGGAGACATAGAGACTTTTGTGGAACAATCCGACTTCCTGTAGCATAAATCCGATAAACAACTTCATTGTTATCTTTCAAAGGGTATGAACTCCGACCCTTCAAACTCATCGAAAAAGCCTGAAACAATACACACAACATAAACACAAACTTAATATTAAAATTCAACAGTCAGTGCTCATTTTAACCACAAACACACTAAAACGCTCACATTATTTTAAAGACATTTAAGATGGTTCGAGTAATATATAAATTAATTTATTGAAAAAATAAATTGCATTATCTTCCAACCTTGTTCTTCAAGGCAAGCTCTTTGTCTCCAGTAAGGAACCACTGCTGACTGCTATATTCTGTGAACTGTACAGATTCACAGCTCTCTTCTTGAAGAGGGGATAACACAACAGAGACCTTTAACAAATGTTCAGGTACTTGAATAAAATCTCCATCTTTTCCATCAAATCTGTGTCCGTTGATTTGCTAAGGAAACCAGTTGTGAGCCATTATTGCAATGTACGGGCAGCTGTCAAGGCTATTTTTACCTCTGTTGAAGAGGAAAAGTAACAGGGCTGGTAAGTGGAACTGAACTTTCACTATGCTTCACATAATTACTCTAAAATGTATGCGTAATTAATATTTTATTCCTTCATCATTTTAGGCTTTGTTACATTTAATAAAAAGACAGCTTCCGTTTCTGTGAAAAAAGGAGGGGCGGAATTATGATGTATTTTGGCTTCTCCATTTCTCCTCTGGATTTTGCTCACTATGATCTGTAAGAAAAACCATCCCATGGTAAAAGAGGTTATCATAATATTCATCTTTATAACTTGATGTAGAGAAGAGTCAATAACAAGGAGAAGCATTAAAATGGATGATCTAGCTCTTATTCCCAAGAGATGACACAAAAAACTTGCAATAAGGAATTTGAACTTTCAAGTTCTGGACACTGTTCCAGATAGCACTGTTATTTATGCCATTTACTGTCTTTTGGCTGAGATGGGCATCTTAACCCCTATAACTTATGCAATGTCACAGAAAGTTACATCTCCAAAAGAAACTGAGAAAGAAATCTAAAGCATGCTGATTTTCACCTGACGGGAAAAAAGAAAAAAGGTATTTTTTTATTCTAGATTCAACTACCAGTTTTTTAATAGGTTCACAGTGGGAGAAACCCACTGTTGAGAAGTGTTTGTGTCATAAAACTGTCATTTGTTTCTGCAGTCATCTATTTTCCCTGCCCATTAGCCTGGCCATAGCTTATGATGCACTTGCAGAAAAAACTAGGAATTTGAAACTACATGTGAAAACTATGAGTTGCTTTCAGGCAATTCTAAATAATGTTCAAGTGAGCAAAACCATGTACACAGAAATTAGAGAACGCCAGTAGAAATTTTGGGTTACTTACTGTCACCTACATCTTAAAGCATAGCTCTCCATCATATAATTACGTTATTTTCTTAGCAAGATTAATTAATCCTTTTCTAAGCAATATTTAAGCTAATGGTGACTTAATACATCCCAGATCTCCTGACTTCTACTCTGAGAGCTACCCCGCATTTGTGACACCAGCTCTTAGAGCTTTGTAAGATTCCGACAGAGTGCAACACGTTTTCATACAGGTAACAAGTCCCTTTTCTAAAAAAATATCATTTACATTTTTACTGTATTAGCTTTCTGGTATTTTCAAAACGTATTTTGAATTCAAGGTTACTTACCTTTCTCCCGGTGACCCACACATTACCCCTGTCAACAGGGAAAAGGCAAATTTCCCGGTCACCGCAGCAAGCAGGCTATATCCTCGTGTGTCCTCGCGTTTTGGGCTAGCCAGGGTGCAGAGTGTCTCATAGAAAAGGCTTCTACTTTTATCAGTGAGTAACTGTTTCTCACCAACATCTGTCACCTAAAGGGAGGAGAAGAAATTGAACATTTTATGCACACAAGTCTGCTTGTAACATTTCCTCATGAAACGAACATTTATCCCAGTGTTCATTCTGAAAGTTCAGCATATTTTTCATTTCTTGATCACTGCGGCCAAGGCATCAGGTGCAGTCTGTGTCAAAACTACACAAAGATATCCTTACTAATGTGGATTTATTAAAGAAACCATGTGGGACTTTTCATTCCTTCGCAAGTCAAAGATCGTTGCGCCCTGAGGATTCTTGATATGATTTCTGTGTCAAAATGGCAACAGTCACAAATGAATTATTCTTCATTAATGTTTTTATACTTTTTTGTGTCTAGGTATTTAAACATTTTCCAGCTCCACATTTAAACACTTTCCAGATGCATTTTGCATTGCTCCACAAGTCCAGAAGAGCCAGGAAGCCACAAAACTAGTCCCAGGGTTTTCACAGAACTCAGGGCAATGCTGAAGTGCTCAGGTACTTGCCAGCCCGATTGCCAGAGATAATGCAGAGGGGAAAAAAAGGAAAAGAATATGCAGGCCTGGTTAAGACAACAGCAGAAGACTCCAGCTGGTCCTGCTAGGACTTGCTGGTGTGTTGACTGTATTCAAATGTGAAGATAAGAACAACCTATCAGAGAGCAGTGTAGGGGAAAGGGACCTGGGGGTCCTGAGGACAGCAGGGTGACCATGAGCCAGCACTGGGCCCTTGTGGCCAGGAAGGCCAATGGGACCTGGGGTGGGTTAGAAGGGGGTGGTCAGTAGGTCAGAGAGGTTCTCCTGCCCCTCTGCTCTGCCCTGGGGAGACCACACCTGGAATCTTGTGTCCAGTTGTGGCCCCTCAGTTCCAGCAGGACAGGGAACTGCTGGAGGGAGTCCAGCGCAGCCACCAAGATGCTGAAGGGAGTGGAGCATCTCCCGTGTGAGGAAAGGCTGAGGGAGCTGGGGCTCTGGAGCTGGACAAGAGGACACTGAGGGGGGACTCATTCATGGGGATCAATATGGAAAGGGGGAGCGTCAGGAGGATGGAGCCAGGCTCTTCTCGGTGACAACCAATGGTAGGACAAGGGGTAATGGGTACAAACTGGAACACAGGAGTTTTGGAGGTTCTGCTTAAATTTGAGAAGAAACTTGTTCCCGGTGAGGGTGGCAGAGCCTGGCCCAGGCTGCCCAGGGAGCTTGTGGAGTCTCCTTCTCTGCAGACATTCCAACCCGCCTGGACACCTTCCTGTGCAACCTCATCTGAGTGTTCCTGCTCCATGGGGGGATTGCACTGGATGAGCTTTCCAGGGCCCTGCAACCCCTGACATTCTGTGAATCTGTGATTCTGTGAACCCTGAGCCTCACTGCCTTGTGCCAGGGCTAAAACCAACAAAGGTATGCCCTGAGAATCAAGAAATCGTAACAAGCTCTGTGAAAGCGTGACACCGAAGGGAAAATGTGGCACAGCACAAAACATCGTGCTATAGGTACATACACAAAATCAATACCAGTTGTTCTTTTCAACCTATTTGATTGTTGATTGCCGGCCACCATCCTAACTTGTAGCAGGCAAACGTCTTCCATGACTGGGACTTCACAGCTTCTATTTTTACCTTTGTCTGTGTCCCTGGATCCCTGGGTCCCTGCTGTGGATGCTGTCCTTGATCTTATCACAGGCCTGTGTGTTATTTTACTCTTATTAAAGTCATTGGTCATTCCAGAAAGAGCAGGAAAGGTTTACCTTATCTATTATATGCATCACAGCAGTAAGCTGCTCTTCTGTGGTTTCTGTAGCCACTTTGACATTCAGATTCTGGAGGACTCTGTGTAAGATGGTGTCATCAAGAGGCTGATGGAGTTGATCAATGAGCCCCCAAGCTGGCAAGGAGTCCAAATCTGACACAATGGTGACCTTAGCAATGCCATACACGTCATCTGCCCTGGCACCGCCTGTGGGATTAGAAAGTACAACCTGGAAACGCTTTGGAAATGGGTTTAAAGATCCTGTCTTTGGAGTCAGGGTCACATCCAGGAACATATTTCTCTGTCCAGGTTCAAAAGTCAATAAACCCTCAGATCTGGCAAAATCTTGTCCTGCCACAGCTGGAGATATGAAGGTCCGGCCAATAGGTTCAGGTTTCTGTAGCTCCTTAAAACAAATCAGAAGAGTTTGGGGTAACATTATGATAGATACAATCGTTCAAAAACAGCTGCTGTAGAACTCCTGTTGTAAATAGGTAAAATTTAAGTGTGTAAAAAAAGAAACCCTCTTTCAAAATGCAGTTAAGAATTATATAACAATTACCTTCAATGAAATATCTCCCTGAAGTAGCAATCTGTCACCTGTAATCACTGACTACCCAGGGAAAGAATTATATATATTGTCGATAGTGTACAGGATCCCTCTCGTTCTTTTGCAAAACAAAAATCACAAAGCTTTTTCTGGGTGAACAGATGTTACAGAAACGTCAGCACATCTGTAAGGTGAATTCCAGAGGGCAACAATGTAAGTTTAGGTCTGTAGCATGAAATTCCCTCGGTTCAGGGTACAGGCAGGCGTTACAGATACATAAAAACTAAACAAAAGGAAAAAAATAAACCACTCTGGAAACCTGTGCCCAAATTAATATCAGTTCATGATATTTTTAGTCCCAGTAAAGATACCTAGGAATGCTATAGGGCCTCATTTCTTCTGTGAAGTAGCACTCTTTTCACCTTCCACGAGGTCTGCAGATTCTTCATATCCTTACTGGTTTTGTCAGTTGCCATAACCCTGGTATTATATCTCGTAATATAACAAACTTTCCTTAAGTGGAAATTAACATTCCGGGCTATTATTCAAATTCAATAGTATTTCTTAATTTAGTAAGAACTGATTGTATACTGACTATTAAGCAAAGATGTTTATTTGTGAAATACTAGACCGCTTTTGAAAACATTTTGCTTTAATTAGTAGAGTTTACTTATGGAATAAATCAGAATTTTTCTTTTGAGTTCAGAGAACTTAGTAAATCAATGCAGTGTGTATCTCTTTCAAAATTGCTCTAGAACAAAATCACATCATCTGTGCAAATTTCAGTAAGAAGTTTCCTTTTGTTTACCCCTTCCAATCGAGAACTAGGAAATGGAGCAATAAGTGGTAATAAAAGCACCAGTGGCAAGAGCATTGTTTAAGAAACCTTTGTAGAAATGAGATAAACATCTGTTTCCTGTCTGCCACGGCTTCTTATTTTACAGGTACCAAGAGCACCAATAATTTGGTGTGTAGTCACGCACACTCATTACCTAAAAATATCCAAAGAAGGGTTGCTATATAGAAATTATAAACAGGTAAAGAAATGCTCCCTATATTTCAGCCTAAATATACACTGGGCAGTAGCAATTTCTTCTCCATTTAACATCTAAATTATAATGAACTTTTGGCTGGAAAGAATGTGAAAATTTGTTATCACGCAATTCAACAAAAATTGCACTGGTCAGCTATAAGAAATGGATGGAAATATCACGTAATCCCATGCAGTTGAAATAAATACGCATCCAATACAGCAATAGAATGCAAAGCATTTTATTGTAAAGGTTGATGGAATTACACCCCTCTTGCAGCCTGTTCCTTGACATTGAAATCAAGGAAGGAATCATGTTTTTGCAGTTGTGTTACTTCTGCTAAAGGAGAATCTTCATAATCTGTCAGTTAATAATGAGGTAGTCATTTAGAGATAAAAGGGTCCCAAATTAGAAGTGTCTGATGTTACAGCTGTAAACATAACCAAAAAAATGAAAGGGGATGGTAAAATAGGCTTAAGCACGTGAGATTTTTTAATCAGATAATTTTAGTTTAGAACTTCAAGAAAATGCAATAAAATCTGATGAAAGCGCTCCTTCTCTTTTCCTCAGTGTGCTCTGTGTATTAATACATTTTTCACCTAAAACAGCAAGTGTTTGGCATCTGAATCTTGACAGGCATACACATAATAAAAACTTAATTTGAGAGAAAAAAGCCTCAAAAATTTGAGTATTTCAAGAACTTTAGGACAAAGAAAGAAATGTATTTAATGCCTGCCTGCCCGTTGTCTTTGAGGTAACTGAAAGGTACTATGAAACAAATCACTCTTGATAATACAAGAGTGAACAAGGCCTTTTTACTAGTGGAAAACAAACAAAATTATAATGTATGGGCCCAGCAAATGCCTGACTGCTTCCTGAAAAAAATGCTAATTACAGCCAGATTCACTTTACAGAATGAACGATTTACTAGCAAAAAAATAAGTTAAATTATGAAAACAGCAACAGACGCTTTACCTGCATGCTGGAGCTGACCACTGTGGTGACCGATGTACTAGAATCTCTATGCACTTGCAGGCTGATTAAAGTTGTCTTCTTGTGAGCCACAGCAAAACGAGATCCCACAGCAAAATACACTAAACCACGAGGAGCGTCGCTTTCAAGGACGGTTATAAAAGCAAATCTGGCACTGCTGTTCAATGCAGCTCCTGTGCTTACAGCATAAAGCTCAACAAAAAAATACGTCTCAAATTCAGGTACCTGTAAGGGAGGGATGATTTTCATGTCATTATAAGACCCACTAATTATTTGTTTTTAAAAAGTTTGCATTATTTTGTATGCACAATGGATACTAACACTATAAGCATGCCTCTTGAAATGTGCAGTAAGTGCAAGGAAGTATTAATATATCCTAAAAATAATAATGTTGCAGCAATGCCACGTGCAATAATGACATTGTGAAGTTTTGCATGGGACTCTACCGCAATAAAACAGCTATTTGTATACTACACGTATTGTTACCGTAAATTTGCCATAAGACAAGATGGTAAATGCTTTAAGAGCTCAATTTTCCAGATTATGGAGTTACACAGCTGTACATTTTGTAAGGAATTTGCTCTTTCACTTAATTTTTGCCCTATGAAAAGGCATGTACCCACCTTCTTACCTGTGTAAAAAACTCCATAGAAGAGTGAGTATGCAGTTTTGAATCTTCAGTTAATATTGACTGTATTTTTATATTGAACTCTGCTAACCACAGTTTTGAATAGTCTGGAAATACAGGCTATTGAATTTCAGCGTTCACATGTCAAAGAATTAGTCTAGGAATTTCTACAAACTGAATGCCTGTTTATTGAAAATAAGGTAGCAATATTAAATTACACTATGACGTGTTGCCCTACCTTTGATTTTCTATCTACACTACAGATATAACATGTTTAGAAATAGATATCCGATTCCTGAGATTCCATAAATAATTGGAAATATGGCATCCGAACCTATTAGATGCACTGAGGAAGCAGCAAACCAGCAAAAAAACCTCCATAGTTCTTTACAAGACAACAGCATTATAAAAAAAAGTTGGTAATTGAAGACGATTTCAAGTCTAGATTTTTGTTCCGGGTCTGGATTTTTGGAAATTCTACTGTAATTCTAGGAAAGCAGGATCCAGCTCTTAGCAAATGGAAGTCAGTGCAACTGACCAAGCAAAAACTTTCTAAAAGCTAGATGTCATACCGTACGCCATAAAAAACGTAAAATATTTATTGAATGCATTTATTACTTCGTCATTTCATAATGTATTTGTTGCTAATTTATAAGCTATTTTATGGAAGAAGAACTGGAAGAAGAATTAAAGAATATTTGGGGGGGCTAAACAGCATATATTTTTAATCGAGTAGTCATCAAGTAATTATTTACATGGAATGATCTTGACTAATGGATGACAGGCACAAATTCACTGTAGCGCCACAGGGAACTAACCTTCCATTAGCACCTGTTTGAGTGGCACACGCTTGTGCTTCATGTGGTATAAATGCATGTTTCTAACGCTGCCAGTCCGCTGTCATTAAGTAATGAAGACACTCCTCTGGAATAAACAGGTTCAAAATCCCAGTTTGCTCAGCAAGGCCACCTGTGATCCACTCATGCATATATTTTATTCCTTGGCTCTGTAATTTAAAAATTACATCCGAAGATGCAGAAGGAAAATAGCCCTCTGAGCTAAGGGAATGCACACAGTTCCCTAGTGGGAAATGATTGTTTCCCACATCCTACATCTTGCGTTGTTTTCTAAAGTGTAGTCAGACAAACTGTAGAAACCTTCTCATATTGTCTTTCTTCCATTCCCCAGACCTCAGCTTTGCCACTAGCCTGACGGTTCAGATAGTTTATCGGAAAATTTCAAACTCTTCACTCTGAAAGAATGACAAACATTAATCTTTCCTTTCTTAAGGGACTGTTCTAAGCACCAGGTGTTCAAACAAAATTATTTTTTCCTTTTGTTTCCAGTAAAAATTGTTGCAATAAAAGCGTTTTGGTTTTTTTTTTTTGTAGAATGAGGTGGTGTTAGTCGCAGGATATGCTTTCTATAAAACACCCTAAGAAGTCCTTTAACTGATTAAAAATTTGCTGTGTGGAGGATAAGAATGCAGCAAATGAATACACATCTCACTGAGATAACTCCATTCTTTTTTCTTATGGTTCTATAAAAGATCTGCATTTTACTCTTCAAATTAAATACTCATCTTCCCAAGTTTTTAGCAGTCACCATGGACGCAGCACAAGCCTGTAAATAAACATGTATTTGCAGAGGAGCTGAGCAGATGTCAAGTTACCATCTCCAGACTATATCCCACACATCACTTCCTCCAGATCAGAGGGTTTTTTCAGTCTTGATAAGCTGCAATTCAACACCACAGGGCTATACACAAATGAGTAATAATTACTTACATTCTCAGGCTTTAGTTCAATGGAGATGTTGCACAACGTTTGACCTGCCATGCAGGTAGTGGATCCCACCACGGATACAAGTTCATTCTCCAAGTTCACGCCATCCTTCAGAAGGACAACAGCTGTTTTATTAAAGGTCACACGCCAAAAGATCTTCACCTCTTCAAAAGCCCGATAAGCAAATCGAGAGTATATATGTACTGAAGGAGATCACTATTGTTTTAGGAAACATAAACCACGGAGGTAACACACGTTTTCTGTTATGATTCAAAGCTTATCACCAGGGAACAAACTGCTGTAGGATGAAAACTTCTCTTTTTTAATTTAAATTCCTTCACCTGACATGTGTTTAGATCACAAAAACATCACACAGGAAGAAAATAAAGCAATTACACGGAGCTAGATTATTCTCAAGTTTTATTTCAGAAAACATGACATTAGCTGCATAAGAGACACTGGTTCTTGGAAGGGAGTTGCCCGTGTACCTTCCTTAATACTACAGTGACCGTTCGCCTGGAAAACCAGGTAGGATTTGTCTTTCCTCTAAGTTTAAGGAACGTGAAGTACTTGAGCATATTTGATTAAAAGTACACATCAATGTGCAACATATATAGATATACATATACGTGCTAATTAGAAAAAATATAGTGTCTGTGTGACTGAAAACATTATCATAGTGCTGACACTCAGGTGCCTTCTTAATTGCTCATTTTAGTATTCATACCTACATTGTACTACACGGGGAGTTGAGAATTTGAATTACACCTCGAGCAGGGCAAATATTTTAACTTAAGCAAATCTTTCACACTTGTAGCCTTATAGTGTAAGTTGGAAAATACTTGTTTTTCCTGTCTCTGCTTTATCACAGTAGAGTGACAGACCTAATCACATTCACAACTTAAAGCCAGTTCATCAACTTCTGAGAAGTTACTAAAGCAGCTGAAAGGCAGATTTATTTTAAAACTCTTTGATAAACTCTTCCACTAACAGCAGCTCCTGTGGTTAACAACACAGCATGTTACAACATGTGGGAAGCACATTCGAATCGGCTGTTGCCTGCACCTGTTTGGTTGCCTTGTGACAATCAGCAGCACCTCTCTGTTCTCCGAGTCTTCATCAAGTACGAGAGCGCTTTGTACTTCTGGAACAAATCCCAAAATGCCATTCTGGAGATCACTTCCTATAGAGGAAACAGTCCATGAAAGTAAGCAAGAAAGTTAAGCTGAGACTAAATTATAACCTTCATGTGAATAACCACTAAAAAAAATTTAAAATAGGTATCAAAACAATGCTACAAAGTATCATCTGGGGACACCTTGAGAAAATTTATTATAATATTTCTGGGTTTAATTTACACTACATAGTTATCCAGAAAAAGCAGTGTTTTCAAGTCAAGCGTTTTGTTGATTATCTTTCTATAAAGAAACACAGTTAAAACAGCAATATTGTGATTGTAATTTACCAGCAGTTAATTGAAAGATGAGTTTATAGAGCAAGTATTGCCATTTTACTGAACTGTATCTAACATAGTGGGTCTCAGCTTGATCTTAACTCTTAGGGTTAATAAGAATATTTGAATACATAAAATAACAAAATATTGAACTGATAGTAACACAAAGCAATGATGGAAGGAAACACTGGATATTTGAACGCATGCATAGAGTGATTTTGCAGTTATTACCTGAAAATGTGATATTTGAACCCACTTCTAGTCCATAAATAGGAAATTCATTATACCAAAACTCTCTTTTCTGCTTCTTGACAGTGGACAGTATTGAGAGTTCAGTATCTTATTCCAGCACATTTGTATTGTGATGAACACAAATGGAAACAATAGATACCACGTGACTTAAAAGGATAATACAGACCTGGTTGCTTATTGGCACTCTTTTCACTCCAAAGCTGGCACCGTCTTTTATTGTGAGGTATCCCACCTCATTCTCAGGCTCAATTAGTGCTTCTTCACAATGAGATGTGGTATGGTACTCCACAATTGCTTCTCCAAATGCCCCAGCATGCCGAGTTACATTGATCTGAACATACCGACGATCCAGGTTCCTCTCTACGAGTACTGACTGCTGGTCAGAGTACAGGGCGAACACTCCATAGGGGTCATCATTTGCAAACACATTGATTTCCGAAATTCTTTTCTCTTGGTCTAAATCTGCTCCACCTTCTACTGAAATCAGCTGCACCACATAGTTCTCAAGCAGTCCTGGAACATCGTCAGGTAACAGGTAGATGATTATCTCAGCTGTGCTCTCCTGGTCAGCAACGACAACAGATCCCTCTGTCCTAAGAAAGTCACCCGTGATGTCAGATTCACTACGTATTTCCCAGTAAACCTGAAATTTATTTAGAAAATGCACAAAATGAAGGCAATATCACCCACAGAGTCGGAAACTTTCACATTCATGGTTCAGTATAGATTGCATACGGAATAGGTTGGGTTTAAATGGGTAAAATAAAAATTTGTTTAAGTATGCATAGAAAGAAGCACATAGACTATCTTACAAAGTGGTGTGTTGTTCTTCCAGCAGTACTGTGAATGCAAAGATTACCTTTGTATATCTTCTGGACACCTACGTAAAACTATACGGAATCTCTGAACAATTGCTTGAAATTATTTCTATTTTTACACCAAGATATCCTTGCTGTTTTTCCAGTTTCCAGAATTCCTCACGACAGAAAGGTGTGAAGAGTTCTCATTAAACACATTAGATGCTTTTTATTCATTTTATTTTTTTTTTAATAAATGAGTACTTGTGAAAATGCTGACTCGCAAACAACTTTAGGTAAAGACAATGTAAGTGATGATTCTAAAATGTCTGATTCTTACCTTTACATATGGCTGAAAAAGAGTAAATTGTGAGGATCCCAAAGAAAGCTCACTATGAAAGTCTGGTCTCTCCTGTTCTCCCATCAAAAGCACAGGAGCAGAGGGAGAGAGAAAGCAAGACAAGCACTCCAGTGCTGGTTTTCTGTTTTTTTCACTGACCAGGGGAGACTGAATCTGACTCTACAAACCACAACTACTAGAGCTGAGCCCTTGCTAAACTCAGTCTAAAAGGCGACATTTCAAAATTTGAGAAATACGCAATTGAAAGGCACAGAATAAGATCTCCCTCCATGCATTGATACAGAGGATTATTTCAGATTATAATGTTGATTAGGAAGAGAGTGAGAATACCGTTACGTTTCCCGTGGTGCCCTGGATTCGTCTGACAAACAGTGTAATACTTTGTGGCCCTTCCACTGCAGAGGGTTCTGTGAAGTTTTTCTCAGTTAACGATTCAGGAGCAAACTGTACCATTCCGTTGGGATCACCAAACTTCTGTATCTTTAAGGAAGTAATTGAATAAAAAAAAATTAAACAATCAGAAATGTAAAGTGAATAGTATTCTTGTTTGAAACATTGAGATTTTCATTGCTAGATGCTATAGGGAATGTATCAATTAGTTCTTCCTCTTGAGTTTTCTCCTCTTAAGAAGACTCAAGAGTACATCAGTATTTAGAAGAGAGTCTGAGAGAGTCTGCTCTCTAATAGGTCATTTCCCAACTTATACTGGAACCTGGGGTTGTTCCTGCCCAGACACAAGACTCTACACTTGCCCTTGTTCTATTTCATTAAATTTCTCCCTGCCCAACTCTCCAGCCTGTCCAGGTCTCCCAATGGCAGCACAGCTTCCAGGGTCAGCCACTCCTCTCAGCTTGGTGTCATCAGCAAACTTGCTGACAGTCACTCTGTTCCCTCGTCCAAGTCATTGATGAATATATTGAATGATACAGGCCCCAGTACTGACTCTTGAGGGACTGCACTAGATACAGGCCCCAACTGGACTCTGCCCCGTTGACCACGACCATCAAACCCATGTAGCAGGGGAGGCAAAAGAAAAAGAGGCAAATGACAAGCTATTCAATCATTATGATTACCCTTCAAAGCTTTGCAGGATAAATACCAATACCAGAGATCTCAAGAGGAAGAAAAGCAATAATGACTTACTATTAGTGTAATGCTGTTTGCCTTAGGATCTAGTTCTGCTTCACCTTTCATAAGGCTCAGCCTAATAATGAAGATCTCCTGAACTTCAACTTCTTCACGAGGATGGATTTGTAGATTAATAGTTCTCAGCCCTCCTTCCCCTTCTCCAAAATAGAATGATCCGTTCACAGGGTCACCAATGTCACTATTCGGGGGAGATAAAACCTCTTCTGCATTGGGTCCCAAGATGTCCCAATTAATCTGTGGAAGATACCAGTTTCAGATTTACAGTAGTGACATATTATAACTGCCTCCCAGGTCGGGGGAAGTGACAGAGTAACACAAGCGACATAAAAATTCTTGCATCTGCTAACAAGCTACATTTAAATATGTGCTCTTTTTACAGAACACAACATATTAATAATTGATTATATGTGGGAAAATATAGAATCCTTTGGAGAAAAATAAACATTCAAAATAGAAATTCTGAAGTGCTAGTTAGCCACAATGCCATTTTATTAAATTCTAGATATTAGTTACAGAAAAGAAAATAAACTGAGGTTTCTGTAGCACGTAACAGGAAATGCACAGGCCAGTTTACTTTTCTCTTCCTTTCACAAGTTGTTTTGAAAAGCTCACCAAATAAGTATCCTGACCAGAAACATTCCCTGGCAAGTGTGATATCAAGACTGAGAACGACAAATATTTTCTGCAATAGAAGTTTTTAATGCCTCAAATCACGATTCACACTTCCTCAGGCTGATTAAAAGCTAGAATATTTTCAAAATTTCCCACAAATTAGATTGGTTTTGAAGGGGTCCTATTCAGCATCTTAAAATGATTATTTTGACACTTAATTGTTTTTCAGTTTTCTTCAGTGACTTCTAGGAAAAGTCCAAGAAGACCACGGCAGTTTCCACATGAGGAGAGCAGTAGCTCATGGCCTTTAATGCCAATTTGCCAATCATTTGCCCAGACTGTGGAAGCCTTATCTTGGTTCATATTTATACTTTCACTTTGGCAGTGATACATACAGACTAAAAAAAAGTCTAGAGGCCTCATAGTAAACAATTTACTGAAAATAAAAATAAATTGACCAGCTTCAGGAAGTAATTCAACTGAGTTCAATTAAATTAGCGGTGGTGCATGAAATTAACTATATTTTCAATGGGATTGGGAGATAGTTCAAAATAAAGTACACCAGACCATAATAAAAGGAGAAAAGCAGGAGGACAAAGAGAAGATCAAAAAAGTAACAATATTTTCTGTTCTTCTGCAACTATCCAGAATTCACACTTAATGAAAAGCTGCAACTATCCCATTAGAAATCAGTCACAAGGAAAAAAAGACCTTCTGAGACACACAAGAACAAAAAATTAAAATTATGATTTGTCATTCAACCATGCGTCCAGCTGGATCTGTTTAAAGATATACAGAAGTCATCTCTGTAAGCATACAGCAGAAGATTCCCCTCATTTGCGGAGAATGGTGATATCTGAAATAAAAATATTGTTTTATTTTCCACATGTGCTAAATTTAAAAAAAAAAAAAAAAAATCAGCAAAATATTTTATTATTCACAGCAGTACTATTAACACCCAAACTTTCTGATAATCTAGGGAAAAAGAATGTAGTTGTTTGCATAAAATTTAACAGGCACTATGAAACTCCAATAATAGCTTCTTTTCCCTCCCTTTAAATATTTCAGGGCTGCAGAAATTTGCTTTTCAATTCAAACTCTGCTGACAGGCATACTGCACGTGCTAAAAAACGGTTTCTCAGAAGTAGATTAGTGAATAAATATCTGAAAAAAATAATTACCTTTCTTCATCATCTGTGATAGAGATATAGATAAAAGTCTGGTTCTGGCCACGATAAAAAATGACAGAATCATTATGGATGATGTAGTCAACTTTCGGAAGTGCAGAAATACTTTGAGAAAGGAAATCGGCTGTTACATCGCCATACGTTCCACGCTTTCTCACAACAGGAATCATGATTAATCCAGCAACCTCTTGCACTTCAAGAAAAATTGGGAAAAAAAGTTATTTTATTTCAAAATTTGTGAGAGAGCCACAGGCTTATCCTCTAAACCATAGTGAAAACCTCTGGTAAACTTACCCTGTAGAAGGATATACTGTGGATCAAATTCTATGATGCCTTCTGCATTATCACTTTTTGCTATAGTGACTCGTACTGTGGAGATATTTCCTATTACTGGGGGTTGATCTATCTGTAGATCATTTTCCTTTACGGTGAAATCAAATCCACTTGCAAGAACGTAAAAAGGAATATTACATTAAAAAAAAATCTTGCAAAAGTATTGTAATGCAAGTATGACAATTTTCAATTACCACAAATACTTTTAATCTTCTGACAGTTACCACTGAAGATTTTTGGTCATAGATATTGTTGTGCACGGAAGAAATGTTACCAGCACTGTGAAGCTTGAATTTTAATCTATTAAGTCACTATTAAGATCTTTACCGTAACCTCTTCAGAGCAATAACGTGTCTGCAGTTCTGATTTACTTCCCCGTGTTGGGAGGCATCTTGAGCTGTATTTTTACCCAGAGCACTTTATAGTTTCTTTGTGCATACAGCCCAAAGTTGGCAGCTGAAAACTGAGCTGTCTTTCTGCTTTTCAGGAAACAGACATGCAAAACAGAAGGGAAATGGGACTTACGGGTAGCACCCAGAGGTAATTTGGTTTTGAAGGCAGAAAGATACGAGAATAGTACTATGAGATCACTTGAGAAATGTTCTGTGTGCTGCTTGTCTAAAAAGCTAGAGGCTAATCCTACTCATGACATTGTCGGTGAACTGAAGCATGGCAAGAAATTGTCTATACCATGATCTAGTACATGTTCTAAACTGGTGCTGCACAAAGCATCCCTTTGTCTGTTGGGATTCTCAGGGCAGCATGAGAATCTGTTTTCTTGCTTCTATTTGCTGTTTCACTAAGGGAAAGTGTTGTAATACTTTTTCTCCAATTCTGTTAGAAGGTATGGTAACATTGTGATTTCTTCATCTTGTTTTCAGCTGACTGAATGCAGTGAAAGAATTGCATCTTGTTTCAACTAAGACCCAGTGCTGCTTTGGTTATGCTGATCATCGTAACAATGTACCGAATTTCAGCTCAAGCACCAATCCTGAACTGAATCCTGAAAAGCACAAAGCATCTTCAAATATAATTGACTGCCTTCCCCTATTCCTTTGATTAGAATCCTCTTTCCTTTAATGAATCTATGTTGTAAATAATTGGAAAACATATCTAAAGCTCCTCAGCAATACTGAAAAGACACCTACGTAGTATGTTCTGCCCTTCTTAAAAAACAAGCATCTAATTTTAAAAATACTTATGATTTTAGAAGTGATAATGAAATGCAGCATTCAATTAATTCTTGCCAAATGTGGAGCCTCATAGCTTTTGAAACAGAGCTGTTTTGGATAAATGAGTGATGTACTCACCTAATAAGAGCAGTGCCATTATAATTTCCTGAAGGTTCTCCAATCAGAACATGCTGGGATGAATGTGCTATCCCAACCACCCCAGAAGCTCCTTCATCACCCACAATAATGATGGTTGCAACACCTATGAAGAGAACAAAAGCTTCTCATGGTAAAACAAAGCTAACTAGTGAGGTATTTTTTTAGCATGTTTGGTGACACAAATGGTTAAGCACCAGCTTCCCGGGGAGCCCATGGAATCCCCAACCTTGGAGATATTCAGAATTTCAGTAGACAAGGCATTCAGTGACCTGATCTCATTGTGAAGGCAATCCAACAAGGTGACCCCCCTAGATGGTCTCTTACAAACGAAATTATTCTATGCTTCTTACAGGTCTGAACCTGGTTTTGGTTTCTGCTTGTTTTGGTTAAACAATTCTTTACAGACAATGTTGATTATCTGAACACAAAAGTCTACGCCAACACTTGATTTAGACGGAAAAAATACCATCTAAAATCCTCTTTGATTTCTTCAGATAAGGAAAAAACTGAGGGAAAAATACTGACCTCCTTTTGTCACAGGAGCTCTGCTAGCTCGTTTCTTCTCTGTTGTTTCTGGGGGGAGTTGGGTTTTATTTACGGGGGGGACGTTTGAGTCGATTCATGTGAAGATACACAATGCTGCACTAGCTTTTAAGAAATGTGTCTTTTTTTCAGACCACTTCACTCCTTCACAGAATATCAGTTCTAACTATAACATTCAGCACATATTCGGCTCCTCTCTTTGACTTGTAGAACGAATCCCAAAAGACACATCTCCTTAGGACTGAGGGCGTCTAGCACACAGACAGCCGCGGCGCGAAAGCCGCGCCCACAGGACACAGAACCCGCCGCGCCTCGCCCCGAGCTCCCGCCGAAGCGGCGCCCCGCTCGCCACGCCACCGGCTCTGCTTTTCAACGTCCCCCCGACTAACGGGGGCTGCGCCGCTCCCGGAGGGACCGCCGGACCGGGCACGGGCGCTGCGCCGGAGGGAGACACGGCTCCAGACCGCCAGCCTTCGGCGCACCTGCCCGCAGGGTCACACGCCTCCCGCCAGCTTCGCCCGCTCGGCGGGGGGCAACCGGAGACGAACGCCTCCGCGCCGCGCCGGCAAATCCCGCCCCCCCCGTTCCACCGGCACGGTCACCCCCGCCGCGGCCGCACTCACCTGCCGCCTCTTTCGCCGCTCCGCTCCCGCCAGGCGCCCGTGCTTTGGGCATGCGCGGTAGCGAGACCGCAGCACCCGCCCCTTGCCGCGTCCCGGTTGGCTGCCTAGGACACGTCAATCACCTCTCTCGCCGCCTAGCAGCGCTCGCGAGTCGGGCATGCGCAGTACGGAGACCTCAACGCCCGCCCCTCTGGCAACCTGATAGGCGGACAGAGTGGCGACTGACGTGCCTAGGCAGCCAACCAGCGCTCCGCCCCTCCAGCCCTCCAGCCCTCCCGCGCCAGCAGCCGCGTTGCAAAGGGAACAATAAACCGCGCTCCCCTGCTTTCCGCTGAAAAGGGGGGCGGCTGGGTCCCCGCAGCAGAAGAAACCCTTCCGTCCTGCATTGCCCTTCGCCAGTACAACTGCACAGCTGGGAACTCGGCAACGTCAAGCGGCCGTCTGACAGACGCACACTCGGAACTTGACTCGGCTGGCGATTTTGGCTGGCTTACACACACGGACTTGCACTTCTCTGAGGAAACTAATTCTTTTTTAAGCACAGCCTCTCCCTGGGGAAGAAAAAACGCCCCCTCCGAGCTTCCAAACACTAGGCAGTCGTGGGGAAACCACCGAAAGCCAAGATCGACAGCAGCAACGTCGAGTGCAATCTGGCTTCAATTCTGATCACGCACTTAATGGTCTCTCCCAGGCCTACCAATGACTGCTCCTTTTCTGGAAGGACAAACTGAACGTCCTAAACTGAAGACTGCACGGAACACAGCTCCACTGGCAGCCAATTCGCCTCTTCTCCGGCTTCCACGGGGAATATCTCCAACTCGCAAACGTTCTTCCTCAGTCCACGGCCCCAGACGCGGAATCTCCTGAGCAGCGAGCGGAAACAACCGCGCGGGATTTTCTTCACGGCACCGAGAAGGCGGCACTGGCAAAAAAGCAGGCCAAAGCACCTGAACCCGTCTGCCAGCCCCAGCCTGCGGCCAAGAGACCGGGAGCACCCTGCCCGAGGGGCCGCGCACCCCGCAGCTGTACTTGGACGACCGTGTGCGTGAAAGCATGTGTGTCTACAAACGATTGTCTGTCCACATGCGTGTGCCTTGATGCAGGCTCCGTTCGTGCTTAAGCTGGAGTAAGTGCACAGCTGCGCAGTTTGTTGGCAAAGCTCCGGTGTCACACGACGTTGCCCAGTCCTGCATTTCTCACGCAGACAGATGCACGGGAGCTCTGCTAGTAAAGGAGCAAAGACAGTGATAGGCAGAACTGAATGCTGCTCCGAGCTACTTCTCACCTATGGCAAATGCTTGTGTGTCTGGGAGTTTGGGGCAGGTCAGTGTGGCTGGTTCGATAATCAACGTCTAGGATACCTACAGAGCGGTCCCTGTTGGTGTGGGGACAGTGTGCCTGTAGGTCAGTCTGTGTTCCTGGTGCCTGCTGTATCGATCTGTCGCTCCACACGCGTGTGAGTCCATGTATTTCTCTCCACAAGCATGTGTGCTGATTTCGTCACTGACCGGAGAAATGCTCTTCGGAACAAACGTAGCTCTCTGCATGCTGAACGGCGTGGTAAAACGCGTCTGCCTATATTTTGGTAAACAATCGAGGGTGCGTGTTCCGTCAGCGGCATTTCCGCAGACGACTCCGCAGAGCCAGTTCTGAAAGCTCCGCACACCAGGACTGAATGTAGAACCAAGTAATTGCACCGGTGCGCTCGTAACATATTCTGACGGACGTCTTTTATGCCATAGCATTACGAACGTATTAGCGTTCAAGCAAGTATCACAAACAACGTGTGAACCGAGGATCTGTGGGTATTTTCTCCATACGGCATGCTTCGTGCTAGCTTACTTGCCGATCGCAGGCTTAGCGGTTTCTATACAGGAATCCATAAAGGGAGAGAAAGAGAGTGCATCGGAAAACTTGCGTTTTCTGAGCTGAAACTTAGTTGCTACGCATTGTTTTTGTCCACGTGAACACACACGATTCCCCACTGAAAACCAAGCAGAAACCTTTCCACAAGCTCCCAGGAAGGCGCACCCACCACCTCGTGCACGCGAACGCATCTAGAGAAAAGCACCTAATTTTCCACACTGATGCTTAAGCAAACTCCTGGCCACACACAAACACACATCCGCAAGCGCGCCCACTCCCATCGATGCACAGAAAGACGTACGCGAAACGTACTGACATGCTTGAGGGTAAACAGGTGTGCATTGATGGTTGGCGTACTGCATCACGCATACGTGGCTGCACGAGAATATTCTTTTGGAGGGTACGTGCAGATACGTCCCTGTACTTGGACGACTGTGTGCATGGAAGCATGTGTGTCTACAAACGATTGTCTGTCCACATGCGTGTGCCTTTTTGCAGGCTCATTTCGTGCTCAAGATGCAGTGAG
This sequence comes from Nesoenas mayeri, assembly GCF_963082525.1. Taxonomy (NCBI): domain Eukaryota; kingdom Metazoa; phylum Chordata; class Aves; order Columbiformes; family Columbidae; genus Nesoenas; species Nesoenas mayeri. The sequence continues at coordinate 3,214,220 of NC_137561.1, read as the reverse complement.
TGCACAGCTGCGCCGTTTGTTGGCAAAGCTCCGGTGTCACACGACGTTGCCCAGTCCTGCATTTCTCACGCGGACAGATGCAAGGGAGCTCTGCTAGTAAAGGAGCAAAGACAGTCGCAGGCAGAACTGAATGCTGCTCCGAGTTACTTCTCACCCTTGGCAAATGCTTCACAGTGGCGCAAGGAATGTGTTCCGCAGCCGATGGAAAAGAGAAACGAAAGAGATCATGCCTTAATGCGAAAGAGTAACAGGGCATCACTGCGCAAACTTGTCCCTGATCTACAGCTGAGAGCGAACACTTGTGTGCTTGTCGGAGAGATTGTGTCTTGCCTGTAAGTGTCTGGGAGTCTGGCACAGGTCAATGTGGCTGGTTCGATAATCAACGTCTAGGATAGCTGCAGAGAGGTCCCTGTTGGTGTGGGAACAGTGTGCCTGTAGGTCAGTCTGTGTTCCTAGCGCCTGCTGTATCTATTCGTCACTCCAGACGCGTGTGAGCCCATGTATTTCTCTCCACAAGCATGTGTGCTGATATCGTCGCATATATGCATCTTTGCTAGTTTTGAGCTCCGCGGAGTGTGTCTCTGGACACTTGGTGTGCGTTGGCTGTGCCTGTGTGTAACGCAGCACAGCCATGACTGTTTCGGCGAAGAGAAACCAGGGAAATCATCTAGGCAGAGTCAAAAAAGGAAAACCGAAGACGGATTGACGTGTGCTCGACAGAGACGGATTCCCTGCGCTGACATTTCTCAGTATCACGAGAAGAAGGCTAAACGGTAGATCGACCGGAGAAATACTTCCCTAGACAACATTTAGCGAATGAACTGCATTGTGCGCGGCTTTCGGGATTGTGCCTGAAAAGTGCGAAAACCAGCAGAGCCTGTGCTCAAAAGCTGGTGGCTGTGTGACTGCATTGATGCACCTTCCCGTGTCTGCGAGTGTACAGACGGCTGTTTCACGTTCATACAAAGGCACCTGGTCGGGTTTTTCTTCTGTGCGTGCACACGCGTTTCCGTTGTCTCTTCGGAACACACGTAGCTCTTTGCATGCTGAACGACGTGGTAAAACGCGTCTGCCTATATTTTGGTAAACAATCGAGGGTGCGTGTTCCGTCAGCGACATTTCCCCAGACGACTCCTCAGAGCCAGTTCTGAAAGCTCCGCACACCAGGACTGAATGTAGAACCAAGCAATTGCACCGGTGCGCGCAATCACATATTCTGAGGGACGTCAATTATGCCACAGCAGCACGAAGGTATTTGAGTTCAAGCACGTATTAGAAACAATGTGTGGACCGAGGATGTGTTGGTATTTTCTCCGTACGGCACGCTTCGTGGTAGCTTACTTGCCGATCGCAGGCTTAGCGGTTTCTATACACGACTCGATATAGGGAGAGAAAGAGAGCGCATCGGAAAACTTGCGTTTTCTGCGCTGGAACCTAGTTGCTACGCATTGTTTTTGTCCACGTGAACACACACGATTCCGCACTGAAAACCAAGCAGAAACCTTTCCACAAGCTTCCAGGTATGTGCACCCAAGACCTCGCGCGCACGAACGGAGCTAGAGAAAAGCACCTACATTTTCACACAATGATACTGAAGCAAACGCCTGGCCATACACATGCACATATCCGCAAGCGCGCCCACTCCCATCGATGCACAGAGAGAGGTACGCGAAAAGTGCTTACATACTTGAGGGTAAACAGGTGTGCATTGACGGTTGGCGTTCTGCATCACGCATACGTGGCTGCACGAGAATATTCTTTTGGAGGGTACGTGCAGATACGTCCTTGTACTTGGATGACCGTGTGCATGGAAGCATGTGTGTCTACAAACGATTTTCTGTCCACATGCGTGTGCCTTGATGCAGACTCCGTTCGTGCTTAAGCTGGAGTGAGTGCACAGCTGCGCCCTTTGTTGACAAGGTTCCGCGTGTTGCACGACGTTATCCAGTCCTGCATTTCTCACGCGGACAGATGCACGGGAGCTCTGCTAGTAAAGGAACAAAAACAGTTGTAGGCAGAACTGAATGCTTCTCCGAGCTACTTCTCACCTACGGCAAATGCTTCACAGAGGCCCGAGGAAAGACGCTGAGCAGCCGATGGACAAGAGAAACGAAACAGATCATGCCTTAACGCGAAAGAGCAACAACAGGGCGTCATTGCGCAAGCTTGTCCCTGATCTACAGCTGAGAGCGAACACTTGTGTGCTTGTCGGAGAGATTGTGTCTTGCCTGTAAGTGTCTGGGAGTTTGGGGCAGGTCAGTGTGGCTGGTTCGTTAATCAACGTCTAGGATAGCTGCAGAGTGGTCCCTGTTGGTGTGGGGACAGTGTACCTGTAGGTCAGTCTGTGTTCCTAGCGCCTGCTTTATCGATTCGTCGTGCCATACGCGTGTGAGTCCATGTCTTTCTCTCCACAAACTTGTGTGCTGATTTCGTCGAACATGTGCATCTGTGCTAGTGTTGAGCTCAGCGGAGTGTGTCTCTCGACACTTGGTGTGCGTTGGCTGTGCCTGTGTGTAACGCAGCACAGCCACGACTGCCTCGGTGAAGAGAGACCAGGGAAATCATCTAGGCAGAGTCAACAAAGGAAAACCGAAGACAGATTGACGTGTGATCGACAGAGACGGATTCCCTGCGCTGACATTTCTCAGTAACACGAGAAGAAAGCTGAGCGGTAGATCGACCGGAGAAATGCTTCCCTAGACAACAGTTAGCGAATGAACTGCATTGTGCGCGGCTTTCGGGATTGTGCCTGAAAAGTGCGAAAACCAGCAGAGCCTGTGCTCAAAAGCTGGTGGCTGTGTGACTGCATTGATGCACCTTCCCGTGTCTGCGAGTGTACAGACGGCTGTTTCACGTTCATACAAAGGCACCTGTTCGGGTTTTTCTTCTGTGCGTGCACACGCGTTTCCGTTGTCTCTTCGGAGCAGACGTAGCTCTTTGCATGCTGAACGACGTGGTAAAACGCGTCTGCCTATATTTTGGTAAACAATCGAGGGTGCGTGTTCCGTCAGCGACATTTCCCCAGACGACTCCGCAGAGCCAGTTCTGAAAGCTCCGCACACCAGGACTGATTGTAGAACCAAGCAATTGCACCGGTGCACGCAATCACATATTCTGAGGGACGTCTTTTATGGCACAGCAGCACGAAGGTATTTGAGTTCAGGCACGTATTAGAAACAATGTGTGGACCGAGGATGTGTTGGTATTTTCTCCGTATGGCATGCTTCTTGGTAGCTTACTTGCCGATCGCAGGCTTAGCGGTTTCTATACACGACTCGGTATAGGGAGAGAAAGAGAGCGCATCGGAAAACTTGCGTTTTCTGCGCTGGAACCTAGTTGCTACGCATTGTTTTTGTCCACGTGAACACACACGATTCCGCACTGAAAACCAAGCAGAAACCTTTCCACAAGCTTCCAGGTATGTGCACCCAAGACCTCGCGCGCACGAACGGAGCTAGAGAAAAGCACCTACATTTTCACACACTGATACTTAAGCAAACGCTTGGCCATACGCATGCACACATCCGCAAGCGCGCCCACTCCCATCTTTGGACAGAAAGACGTAGCGAAACGTGCTTACATGCTTGAGAGTAAACAGGTGTGCGTTGATGGCTGGCGTACTGCATCACGCATACGTGGCTGCACGAGAATATTCTTTTGGAGGGTACGTGCAGATACGTCTCTGTACTTGGACGACCGTATGCGTGAAAGCGTGTGTGTCTACAAACGATTTTCTGTCCACATGAGTGTGCCTTTTTGCAGGCTCCATTCGTGCTTAAGCGCGAGTGAGTGCACAGCTGCGCCGTTTGTTGGCAAAGCTCCGCGTGTTGCACAACGTTGCCCAGTCCTGCATTTCTCATGCGTACAGATGCACGGGAGCTCTTCTAGTAAAGGAGCAAAGACAGTCGCAGGCAGAACTGAATGCTGCTCCAAGCTACTTCTCATCCTTGACAAATGCTTCACAGTGCGTGAGGAATAGCTTTCCGCAGCAGATGTACAAGAGAAACGAAACAGATCATGCCTTAACGCGAAAGAGCAACAACAGGGCGTCATTGCGCAAGCTTGTCCCTGATCTACAGCTGAGAGCGAACACTTGTGTGCTTGTCGGAGAGATTGTGTCTTGCCTGTAAGTGTCTGGGAGTTTGGGGCAGGTCAGTGTGGCTGGTTCGTTAATCAACGTCTAGGATAGCTGCAGAGTGGTCCCTGTTGGTGTGGGGACAGTGTACCTGTAGGTCAGTCTGTGTTCCTAGCGCCTGCTTTATCGATTCGTCGTGCCATACGCGTGTGAGTCCATGTCTTTCTCTCCACAAACTTGTGTGCTGATTTCGTCGAACATGTGCATCTGTGCTAGTGTTGAGCTCAGCGGAGTGTGTCTCTCGACACTTGGTGTGCGTTGGCTGTGCCTGTGTGTAACGCAGCACAGCCACGACTGCCTCGGTGAAGAGAGACCAGGGAAATCATCTAGACAGAGAAATAAAGGAAAACCGAAGACGGATTGACGTGTGCTCGACAGAGACGGATTCCCTGCGCTGACATTTCTCAGTAACACGAGAAGAAAGCTGAGCGGTAGATCGACCGGAGAAATGCTTCCCTAGACAACATTTAGCGAATGAACTGCATTGTGCGCGGCTTTCGGGATTGTGCCTGAAAAGTGCGAAAACCAGCAGAGCCTGTGCTCAAAAGCTGGTGGCTGTGTGACTGCATTGATGCACCTTCCCGTGTCTGCGAGTGTACAGACGGCTGTTTCACGTTCATACAAAGGCACCTGGTCGGGTTTTTCTTCTGTGCGTGCACACGCATTTTTGTTGTCTCTTCGGAGCAGACGTAGCTCTTTGCATGCTGAACGACGTGGTAAAACGCGTCTGCCTATATTTTGGTAAACAATCGAGGGTGCGTGTTCCGTCAGCGACATTTCCGCAGACGACTCCGCAGAGCCAGTTCTGAAAGCTCCAGAACTGAATGTAGAACCAAGCAATTGCACAGGTGCGCGCAATCACATATTCTGAGGGACGTCATTTATTCCACAGCAGCACGAAGGTATTTGAGTTCAAGCACGTATCAGAAACAATGTGTGGACCGAGGATGTGTTGGTATTTTCTCCGTACGGCATGCTTCGTGGTAGCTTACTTGCCGATCGCAGGCTTAGCGGTTTCTATACACGATCGGTATAGGGAGAGAAAGAGAGCGCATCGGAAAACTTGCGTTTTCTGCGCTGGAACCTAGTTGCTACGCATTGTTTTTGTCCACGTGAACACACACGATTCCCCACTGAAAACCAAGCAGAAACCTTTCCACAAGCTCCCAGGTAGGTGCACCCACCACCTCGCGCGTGAAAGCACGTGTGTCTACAAACGATTGTTTGTCCACATGCTTGTGCCTTGGTGCAGGCTGCATTCGTGCTTAAGCTGCAGTGAGTGCACAGCTACGCCGTTTGTTGGCCAGGTTCCGCGTGTTGCACGACGTTGCCCAGTCCTGCATTTCTCACGCGGACAGATTCAAGGGAGCTCTGTATAGACGGCTGTTTCATGTTCACACAAAGGCACCTGGTCGGGTGCATCCCAGATACAGCATCCCAGATTCAGCATCCCCGATACAGCTTCCCGGATACAGCATCCCAAATACAGCATTCTAGATACAGTATCCTAGATACGGCATCCTAGATACGGCATCCTAGATACAGTATCCCGGATACAACATCCCAGATACGCCATCCCAGATACAGCATCCCAGGTACAGCATTCCAGATACAGCATCCCATATACAGCATCCCAGATACAGCATCCTAGGTACAGCGTAATAGATACAGCATCCCAGATACAACATGTCGAGCTGTGCTCCTCTCCCACACCAAGTGCTGATCGTGGGGCTCAGGGTGGGGGGGGGCAGCGAGGGGGTCCGTGGACTGGAATAAGTTTTGTTTGGGGTTTTTCAAACGCCTCTGCTGACACGTCGTATAAAAACCGATTGCTGCAGGGCTAAGGAATGAACAGGAGGATGAGCAACAGACTGCAGAAACTGCTTGCGTTTTGGTTTATTGAAAAATTCTTATTGAACTCAAAAAGCAATAAGATCTTGCAGTGGTCTTCTAATACCTAGTGACAGCTTTTAATGTACTGGTTTGGAACTTTGAGATGAGATTTGAGATGAAGGGCTGTTCCATTGTGGAATATCGCAGGAGTAAATTTCAGGCATTTCAGCATGCCTGGCAGATCTGCAGCTTGCTAAAGACCTCAGGCTGTTTGGTTTAATCAAACTTTTGTAGATGCCACCTTCACTGGTCAAAGCACCGGCTGCCAATGTGTTTTCTGGTGTTGTCACTTCTTTCTGACCAAAGACGGCAGAGGCAGCAGCTCTACTGGTGGTGCCTGTTTTATTGAAACATGGGGATCTACAGGAACTTTAACCCGAAAGCTCAGGAAGCTGTGGTCCGTGGTCTATCTTTGTAAGGTTTGTAGATTGTTCTGCAACGTTTGTGAGTGTGAACTGCTGTGCAGGTAGAAGGAAGAAAGATGTGTGAGCTAAAGCAGCAGGAAGGCTGCAGCCGTGTAAGGCGGGGGTGCAAGCGGCACGAAACGGGCTGCAGCGGCGGAGCCCTCGGTCCCGGGCCGTCCCGGGCAGGCGCAGCCCGAGCGCTCCCGGCCCCGCTGCCGCTGCCCCGCCGGGGCCGGGGCCGCGCTGCGGGCGGACAGCGCCGCTCTGCGGCCGCCGGCGGCTCCGGGCCGGGAGGGGGGGCGGGGCCCGGTGGCGGGCGCGGACGGGATTGGCTCCTGCGGCGGATGGGCGGGGCCACGCTGCGTAAGTGCGGGGGCGGAGGAGTGCGTGCCGCCGGTGCGGCGGCGGGAGGAGCGCGCGAGGAGCGGCGGGGCCGGCGGTGAGCGAGGGGCGGGCGGACGGACACCGGGGAGACCGGCCGAGGCCGCCCCGGTCCCGGCTGAGGGGGGAGGCTGGAGGGGGAGGGACGGGCTGGTTTGGGCAGGAGGAAGGCGAGGGGCAGGCAGCCGCAAGAGCGCGGCCCCGGGCCGGGCCGAGCAAGGGGCGAGGGGGAAACACGCGGGCGGCTGTGAGGGAAGGGAGCCCCGGGCTGAGCGCTGCGCGGGGCTCGGGCGGGGCCGTGGGGCGGAGGGGGGAGCCCGTGGTGCCACAGGGCAGAGGGAGGAAGGCGAGCGGGAGGGGGCGGCGCCAGGGGGCGCGAGGGGCGGGGGCGGCGCTGCCGCCGGGAGGGGCCGGGAACGGGGGGAGCGGCGGAGGAGCCTGAGGGCGGGACGGCGCGGAAGGAGCTTGGGCGGGAAAGGCTGAGGGACCTCAGGGAGGGGGTGACATCGGGGAGGCTTTGGCGGGAAAGGCTGAGGGACCTCAGGGAGGGGGTGACATCGGGGGGGCTTTGGCGGGAAAGGCTGAGGGACCTCGGGGAGGGGGTGACATCGGGGGGGCTTTGGCGGGAAAGGCTGAGGGACCTCAGGGAGGGGGTGACATCGGGGGGGCTTTGGCGGGAAAGGCTGAGGGACCTCGGGGAGGGGGTGACATCGGGGGGACTTTGGCGGGAAAGGCTGAGGGACCTCGGGGAGGAGATGGCGTCGGGGAGGCTGCAGGGGACAATGCTGAGGGAGCTCAGGACGGGATGGCACTCAGGTCTGGTTTCAAAGGGAAATGCTGAGGTACCTTGAGGAATGGACGCTGGGCTGGGAGCTATGAACACATCAGACTGGTTAAGAGAGTGTTCATGACAGAAATTTGTGCAGTGAAGTATTCCAGCAAAGAGCGGGAGAAGAGCCAAACTTAGATCAGGCCTCCTAGGACGCCTGCAGGTTTGGGGACAGGGATGACGAGGTTGTTAATCCGGTCCTAACTGTTTCTTTCTCTGTCCCTCTCTTGCAGCACCTGACTGAATGGAGGAGCAAGTGGACGGGAAGTTCCTGCGCCACACACAGATCACGTTTATCGCTCTCGCCCTCAGAGACCCGGAGATCCAAACCGCTCGCATCGTGCCTTGAAGCAGCCTGTGCTCATGCGCTTCTCCCAGGGAGAAGGCGGAATGGCAGTGACTGGCCACGTTAAGCCACAGGGTGCACACTGTGCAGCTGTCAAGCCCAGCTCTGCGTTAGCTCACACCTGCGGTTTTGCGCCGCACACGCACATTTGAGTTGTCGCTGGTTGTTGCAGCGTTTGGCTTTGGTGAGGACAGCGTGTGTTTGTCAGCAGTTGGTGTAGGTGGGATCTGGAGGAGAAAGCGATATTTCCGTGCCAGAACTGGTTGGTGTTTGCATGGTATTGTGGCGGTTGTTCCCGCAGGCGATGAGTGCTGGAGTATTATTGCAGGATGAGGGGATTTTGGAGGCTTGTCTGTGAGATGCACTAGAGGCAGCAGTTGAAAGCGAAAGGCTGAGATTTGGAGGGTTTGTCGGTGGGTTTTGGACGGTTGTCAGCTGAAGAGTTGGCTGTTTGCAGGTGAGGTGTAGGGCAGAGGGTGAAGCTGACTTTGCCTGGGCGGCGCAACTGGCTGGGTGTGCAGAGCTGAGGAGAGCGGGCTGCTGCGGGTGACCCTAAAGCTGGAGAACCAGCCGGCAGCTCCAGACGCTCCCGCTGCCGGGCAGGGCCGTGCAGGCCAGTGCCCTGGGGCACAGCGACGTGACCCTCCGCAAGTACCAAAGAGCAGGTGAGGACCGTGGGCATTTGTACTGAGCTGTGACATCTCTAACCCGTGACATTGGGGTCCAGCCTGAGCAGGGCACGTGCGGAAGCTGTGCTGCAGGGAGGGCAGAGCTGAGGGGAAGGGCTGTGCCAGGGGCTGGTGCCAAGGCAAGGTGGGCGCGCTGTGGGGTGTGGGGAGGTGTCAGCCCCGGACTCAGCCCCTGTTGACTGTAGTGCCCTTGGGCTGGTGTAGCTCAGTCCTCTGTGTGTTTCTCTTCAGGAGGAGCAGCATGCAAAGGAAAAGCAAGGAAGGAGGTGAACCCATGAGGAAGAGTGATGGATAAAGGAGGGTTGGAGCGCACCTGCCAGTCAAGAGGGATCAAGAAAGAAGACACCAGTGGTGGAACCGCAGGTCAGGAGAGCTCAAGGAGGGAGAAAGGTGACTGTGCCCATATGGGTTTTTCTAGCTCACACACCAATGAAAACAGTTTGGATAATAAAAGAAATGTATGCAAAACCGATAATTAAAGGCAGAGAATGTTTATATGCTATGTATGGGGTAGACCTGAAGGTATATTTCTTCCTACAACGAAGGAGAATTCGCAATACATGCTGCTGTCAGCAACGACCAGTAAGCGACAAGACTCTATTTACTGATGCCTCTGGTCGCTCACATAAAGTTGTAATTACATGGCTAAACTCAGATACCCAGTGCTGCAAACACAAGGTAGAAAAAGAGACCAAGAGTCAAACAAGTTCTTGAGCTGACAGCTGTTAGGATCGCTTTGAGGTGTTCTGTAACAAGCCTTTGAATGTTGTAACTGGCTCATATTATGCGGCTGGCATACTTAACGGCCTGGAAGCTTCTTTTCTTAAGGAAGAGGATAATCCTTTTTTGATGGCTGAATTGAGAATGCTATGGTTTCTAATAAATCATAGACATCATGGGTATTATGCAATGCACACCCGCTCTCGCAGTGGCCCTTCCAGGACCACTTGCGGAAGGCAGTAGGAGGGCCGATGCACGAGCTGTGCCGCTCACTGTGCCTAAAGCCTTGGAGCAAGCTAAATGATCACATAAATTCTTTCACCAGAGTGCAATGGCGTTAAAACGACAACTTCAAATGACAGTGGATCAGGCCAGGAGCGTTCTTATGTCCTGCCCTGATTGCCAACAGTTGGCACCCGCGCCATCCACAGAGGGTGTTAATCCAGGAGGGGTTACTGCCAATGAAGTACGGCCAGCGGATGTAACGCATTGTTCTGAATTGGGTAAATACGTACGTGTTTCTGTAGACGCTCATTCCAGATTTCTCGTTGCTGCTGCACGCGCTGGTGAAAGAGCACGAGACGTCTGTAACATTGGTTGGCATGTTTTGCTGTTTGAGGAGTTCCACGATCTGTAAAACCAGAGGAGAGCGGAACGCACACTCGATTAGAGGAGCGATCCCCCAGCGCGCTGTAATAGAAGTGCCTGCTTTTTAACACTTTCAAAACAGTGTTAAAGAGTCTGTTTGATGACTTTTCGGTATCATTTCTGGCAACGAGGATGGATAATCTGCCTGACCTCCCGTGGATCCCAGGATCTCTGGGACCTTGTGCCGGCACCGGGGAATTCCTGGAAGGGACCACAGCTCCTCGGACCAGCTCGGGACGCGGGTAAAACCCCATCAATGAGATAAGGCACTTTCATTGTCTGGTTGCGTTGGCACGCTGCCTGCGCGAGACGTGGGCGACAGCAGCGCGTTGGGTCTGCGCATTCGCGTCTGCGCATTTTGGTAAACTGGGTAACTTAAAAAAAGAAAGAAATACAAAATTAAAGAGGAAAATGAGAAAACAATAAAGAGAAAAACGAGGGAACAGCAATTTGATAAAGGTACCTTTAATGATTTTGCTGTTTGTGCCTTAGCAATTGTATAATTGTTTCTGGCTTTAGTGGTTTGTTGTTGTTGTTACTTGTGTCTTGGGGGATTTTATAGTCCAGTACTTAGGGTTCACCAATTGTCTGTTATTGTGATTGTGAAGTAGGTAGTGGACAATCGGCAGGAGGATTCGTGAGAAATCCCCCCCAGGCTGTGTTTTCTGACCTTGGAAAAGGATCGTTTGCTGTTCAACAGGGCGTCAACCAGGGAGAATCTGATTGAATATTGTAATTAATGGTGGCCACTGTAAATAATATTAATATGCTTCACAGGTCTAGGTGGGTATACTTTGAGATCTGTAGTATAGTAATGTGCTGCATGTAATATGTAGTAAGATATCTATTTTAAATCATATATTGCCTATTACATAAGGCATATTACACAATATATAATGTTACATATGCATTGTCTTTATCCTCTTCAGATCCATTTGTTTTGAAAAAGGATAATCAGGGAAAGAAATGCAAACCAGTAAAAGGTTTGTTGAAGAACAGCTATTGGTGTAGAATACACAGAGAACATGAGATCAAAATTGTCCCTCGGTCAGTCTGATATCCTTATATCGGGGCACAGGCTGCATTGGTATCGCCAGTGCATTTTATACGGGATTAGACACGCTGCGCCTAAAGCTGTAAATATGCCAAAACCTTCTGAGATTAAACAGGATTGTGAGGAGTTTTTACACCGTCTTAAATCGACAGCTCAGAAATACATTAATATAGATCCTGACTTGGAGAACAGAGAAATAGAATTCTTAGTTGACTGAGAGCTCATTATTCTGTGTTAAACACTATGCAGGGAATATTAAGTAGCGATTCTGTAACAGTTATGGGTGCCACAAAAATTGCGAAACACGGCCCTTTAACCTGCTGCTTAGAATGTTTGTATGTGGAGTCTGTACTTATTGATTGTGTACCATGTGTCTTCTCTTGTGCACAACGAATGGTTGAAAAAAGCTTTAATGGTGCAATGGCTGTGCAGTTACACGCTGCTGTGGCTGCAATTGTTAAACAAAGAAGGGGAGATGTGGCAGGGTTGTGACATCAGGCCCGTGAGAAATTGCAAGAGTCACAGTGTGAGAACAAGCGCTGGTGGAACAACACAAGCAGCAAGGACTGTGTGGGACATGAATCATCAGGGACAGAGGGATTGGTACATGAGGGACAGAGGGATTGATACGCGGTGGGTACATCAGGGACAGAGGGATTGATACGCGGTGGGTACATCAGGGACAGAGGGATTGATACAGGATCGGTACATCAAGGACAGAGGTCCGCGATGTTTCAAATGCAAACCTGAGTTTGTATTAAATGTCTCTCTGCATCTTAAAGAGAGTCTGTGCCTCATCTGCTACACCCCTTTATCTGTTTCCCAAATTACGATTTAGACTGTATTTACCGTTGTAAAAACAAAGCTTTCCCCCCTTAATTTTTGTCACGCGTTGTAGTTAGAATTAATAGAGATATTGGAGCCCATCGTAGCTAAACTGGAAAAAGACAGCAGCCGTGTGTATTTTTAAATAAAGACTAAATCAAGTGTGCTAGCTCATTATCTTTAAGCGTTTTACTGTGATCACCTCTCTCCCAAGGTTTTGTGTCTGTTGTATCAAGGCCTGACACCCACGGCCACAGTGGATGAATCACCATGGGCACAACACCAGGAACCTGCCTGTTCGTGTCCAGGATATCCACTCCAGCAGACACGTTTTAATTGGTACTTGCATTATGGATTAGATGCAACAAAAATCCATACTTTCTTTTGCCCTTTGCTATAGAGGAGGGGATTGAACTTTTCTATAGCAGATTCAATCACTTGTTGTAAAGCAATGAAATAAATAACTTAGGCTTTTTCTATGGATAAACAACGTTTAATTCAATTCCTTAATTGTATTCCTTAAACACTTGTTCGTTAGACCATAAGCAAAACAGCGCTGGGTGTTAGTTCGTTAGTAGGCCCTTATTATGTGATTGGTTAACCCTGAAAATGTTAGTTCCCTCTATCAATATAACCTCATAAACAAGTTTCAAAATTTTTATGTAGAACTTACCCACCTTTTCCTTTTTGCAGGTTCAGAGCCCGAGCCTCATTTGGTTGTATCTGTAAACATCAAACGTCTCAGCACAAATCACAACTGCATTTCTCACAGACAGAAGTGCCTGATCTCCACAGCTTGCCTGGCAGTGCAGAGAGCAGGAAGTGCGGTGAGTCCTGGGCCTTTGGGGACATTTCACCCTGTTTTGTGTCCCAGTCCCTCCCTGCTCCCTCCTCTTTCCTGCTGTGCCCTTCTTCCTCTTCATCTCTTCTCCCTCTGGCCCTCTGCTGCTTCCTCACCTATTCCCCCACCCTTCTGAATCTCTGTGCAGGGTTTCTCGTATCTCCCTCTCCGTCTCCACCCCTCTGTGTTCTCATCATCCCCGGTTTCTCTTTGTCGTCATTCTTGTCTGTTGCTCTGTCCCGCTCCGTGCCCCATCATTTCTCACTGTATCCCTCTGTCCTGCTCCCTGCGCCTATTCCTGCCCCTCTTCTTTTTTACTCCCTCTTCCTCTGGCTGCCCACCCCAGGATTTTTTCCCAATCTCTATCCTGCCCCAACCCTTATTGTTCTTTCTCTCTCTTGCTCCCTCTCTGTCTTTCTGCCTGTCTGCCCTTTGCCTGCTGCTTCTTTCTCCATCTCTGTCCAGATTACTGCCCCTTTTCCTTCTTGATGTCTTTCTGTCCTGTTTGTCTTTCTGTCTTCCTTGCCTGTTCCCAGCCCCATCCCCTCTCGCTGTATCTTCCCTGTCCAGCTGGCTCTGCCTTTTCTTGGTCTTCTCATCCTCTTTCCTGCTCCTCAGCCCTCTTTTCCTCTTCCTCCAGCTCATTGCTGCGTGTTTTCCCTTTCCAGTCTCTTCATTTTGATCTAAACTTTGCTTTGTTTCTCAGTCCCTTTGTTCTCTTCCCTTCCTGTTGCCTCTCAGTGGGCAGTGACGACCTGGTTCAGAGACAGCACGGCGACCACATCCCAGGTCGCTCGGTCCATCAGCACACAGATGCCACTGTGGTGGAAAGCAAATGGCGTTTATTAACAAGTAACACAGCGTTATATACCTTAGGTTTGCAACGTCACGTCCATCTGCTTGCCTCACATACTCCTACCTACCTAGGGAGGGGCTACTATCTTTCTGTACAGCGCGAGATCTTCCGGCCTCCAGACCCTAACTACCTACAGGTATGCGTCACAACCCCCCCTGGACACCGTTTGTGTCACAAATGCCCCTGGACAGGGTGTGTCTCACAAACCCCATTGGACAGCATGTGTCACAACCCCCCCTGGAAACTGTGTGTGTCACAAACACCCCTGGACAACGTGTATGTCACAAACGCCCCTAGATAGGGTGTGTGTCACAAACCCCATTGGACAGGGTGTGTGTCACAAACCCCATTGGACAGCATGTGTCACAAGCCCCCCTGGAAACTGTGTGTGTCCAAAATATCCCTGGACAGCGTGTGTGTCACGAACCCCCCTGGACAGCGTGTGTGTCACGAACCCCCCTGGACAGCGTGTGTGTCACAAACACCCTTAGACAGGATGTGTGTCACAAACTCCATTGGAGACTGTGTCTCTCACAAACCCCATTGGAAAGGGTGTGTGTCACAAACCCCATTGGAAAGGATGTGTGTCACAAACACCCCTGGACAGTGTGTGTGTCACAAACCGCACTGGACACACATATGACTACAGTAAAAAACCAACACGGAAGGTATGCAGGTCTTTATTTCTTCTAGTTGAGGGGATCAATAAGAGATTTAGCTGCTTGCACTGTTTTTGTTACTCACACACTGATGATCTAGTATAGAAGCTACAAACCTCACAAGAAGCAGACCCAGAACCTCATTTAAGTGCCCTAAGGTCAAATTAAGAAGTCATTTAGCTGGTTTTCTCAGTGACCCCCCTGCTCTGAGGTTCCTCCTTGCACAGTGACTATCAACGCCAGAAGGAAAATTTACTTTAATCCCGCACGCAGGTGAATTGTGGGTTTTTAAGTTTCTTTCCTTAAATGAATGATGTATTTCTCTCTTATATGGTTAAGTAAAGGTTCACAAAAAAACCGCATTTCTTTGCTGGACTTTTGTTTCTTTTCAGTGGCAAAATTTGTCACTGTACAAATATTGGATCAGATGGCAACTAAAATATCATGAAGTTAGTTGACATTCCTCCAATACCCATCTATAGAAACAGATTGTTATCAGTTACTAAAATGGTTAAAAATCAGTCTTACTGCTCGTCAGTTGTTATTAATGAGAAAACTGTTTTACATAACTGACCTAAAATGCAGATGAATCCAGAAGGAAAAAAAGCCTCGTTGTATGAAGACAAGTTATCTGTTTGGACATAAACTGCATAAATGGACGTATGAGAACAAGAGCATTCCACATAGTCTGATGTGTCGTCAACCACTTTGCAGAACCCGCTGTCGGACAGCCAGCTGCAAAACAAAATGTTCACAAAGCTGGAAATCGACTTGTCTAATTCACGCGGTAAACAGGCTTGAAAATTGTTGTATCTCTGAAAACACCGGGTTTTCTAAACTACTGCATAAGTTTATCTTCATCTATTGCACATCTTTCATGTGCAGTTTTTAGAATAGCATATTTACATGAAATTAAAACAGCTTTAAAAAAAATATATTATTAAAAAAATATAAGTATATAGTAATGAACTTTGTTTTTCTGCTAGAAATTTTTTTTGTGGCCATGTTTTAAAACTTACACAAGATTCACAGTCCCATCTGAATTTTTAACTAGTGTGTTGCTTATACTTGCACAGTGCTTTAGCCCATTCTGAAGAACACTTGCTGTTTGCTGTTTTGAAACTAAAATACATGTTCTCCTTCAGTATTGCTGAAAATTTTGGAAAAGGATACTACAGGTGACATCCTAAGCCATTTCTAGTGGAAACCACATTGTTCTGTGATACAATGTCTAGATAAAAGGAGAGTATGCAGGTAAATTCTGCTGCATCTCCTTCCTGAATAGTTTATATCAGTGACAGACTGATAGAATCCAGACCATCTAATGAAATCATATCTAAACTAACTAGTTGTCTGCAGGATATAGAATGTAACTCTCTCTAATTTCATTTATACTGTGTGAACAGGAAAGAAATAGGCAAATCAAATAATAGGGCATTGAAGGGAATACACAGAAAACTTTAGCACATCACTTGCAATGGTGTGAGTAGCAATAAGAATGGAAAATGATCAGCAGTTCACCACTTCTGAAAAGCAGGATACATCAAGTCAAGGTAGCAGCAGCAATATTAAAAACTACCAGGAGATGGCTTTTCTGTCAAAAAGTAAGAGCCCTACAGAGATCATCGTCAAAAGTTATGCCAAAATTCTGGATATTAGCAAATAAGGAATATTCTGTTTCAGTGACTTGAAGCAATACCAGAGACGCAGGTTTAATTCTTTGTAAGAATGGACTCGAAATGTTGTCTGATAACAACTGTAAAGAGTACAAAAGACGCTAATATTAATGAAGTGATGCCATTCTGGAATTTATGGCCTCTCAGCATTGCCCAACACATCATTACGTAAACTAAACAGTACTGTAATGAAAAAAATCAATAGTAGAAGTCTGAGAAATCTCTAAGTTAGAATAACTACACATTTTATTATACAGAATGTTTTACGTGCTGGTACAAAGGCCAGAAAAGTTAAGGGAAAAAGATGGATAAGAAATAGATCAGTTTCGTACTTGCAGGCGATCTGATCGGACTTGATGGGATTTTATACAAATACACATGGTAGAAACTGGAAAACTAAACAGATTAATAAAACAACCTTTCAGCAGCTTGGCTCCAGAGGAGACATAGAGACTTTTGTGGAACAATCCGACTTCCTGTAGCATAAATCCGATAAACAACTTCATTGTTATCTTTCAAAGGGTATGAACTCCGACCCTTCAAACTCATCGAAAAAGCCTGAAACAATACACACAACATAAACACAAACTTAATATTAAAATTCAACAGTCAGTGCTCATTTTAACCACAAACACACTAAAACGCTCACATTATTTTAAAGACATTTAAGATGGTTCGAGTAATATATAAATTAATTTATTGAAAAAATAAATTGCATTATCTTCCAACCTTGTTCTTCAAGGCAAGCTCTTTGTCTCCAGTAAGGAACCACTGCTGACTGCTATATTCTGTGAACTGTACAGATTCACAGCTCTCTTCTTGAAGAGGGGATAACACAACAGAGACCTTTAACAAATGTTCAGGTACTTGAATAAAATCTCCATCTTTTCCATCAAATCTGTGTCCGTTGATTTGCTAAGGAAACCAGTTGTGAGCCATTATTGCAATGTACGGGCAGCTGTCAAGGCTATTTTTACCTCTGTTGAAGAGGAAAAGCAACAGGGCTGGTAAGTGGAACTGAACTTTCACTATGCTTCACATAATTACTCTAAAATGTATGCGTAATTAATATTTTATTCCTTCATCATTTTAGGCTTTGTTACATTTAATAAAAAGACAGCTTCCGTTTCTGTGAAAAAAGGAGGGGCGGAATTATGATGTATTTTGGCTTCTCCATTTCTCCTCTGGATTTTGCTCACTATGATCTGTAAGAAAAACCATCCCATGGTAAAAGAGGTTATCATAATATTCATCTTTATAACTTGATGTAGAGAAGAGTCAATAACAAGGAGAAGCATTAAAATGGATGATCTAGCTCTTATTCCCAAGAGATGACACAAAAAACTTGCAATAAGGAATTTGAACTTTCAAGTTCTGGACACTGTTCCAGATAGCACTGTTATTTATGCCATTTACTGTCTTTTGGCTGAGATGGGCATCTTAACCCCTATAACTTATGCAATGTCACAGAAAGTTACATCTCCAAAAGAAACTGAGAAAGAAATCTAAAGCATGCTGATTTTCACCTGACGGGAAAAAAGAAAAAAGGTATTTTTTTATTCTAGATTCAACTACCAGTTTTTTAATAGGTTCACAGTGGGAGAAACCCACTGTTGAGAAGTGTTTGTGTCATAAAACTGTCATTTGTTTCTGCAGTCATCTATTTTCCCTGCCCATTAGCCTGGCCATAGCTTATGATGCACTTGCAGAAAAAACTAGGAATTTGAAACTACATGTAAAAACTATGAGTTGCTTTCAGGCAATTCTAAATAATGTTCAAGTGAGCAAAACCATGTACACAGAAATTAGAGAACGCCAGTAGAAATTTTGGGTTACTTACTGTCACCTACATCTTAAAGCATAGCTCTCCATCATATAATTACGTTATTTTCTTAGCAAGATTAATTAATCCTTTTCTAAGCAATATTTAAGCTAATGGTGACTTAATACATCCCAGATCTCCTGACTTCTACTCTCAGAGCTACCCCGCATTTGTGACACCAGCTCTTAGAGCTTTGTAAGATTCTGACAGAGTGCAACACGTTTTCATACAGGTAACAAGTCCCTTTTCTAAAAAATATCATTTACATTTTTACTGTATTAGCTTTCTGGTATTTTCAAAACGTATTTTGAATTCAAGGTTACTTACCTTTCTCCCGGTGACCCACACATTACCCCTGTCAACAGGGAAAAGGCAAATTTCCCGGTCACCGCAGCAAGCAGGCTATATCCTCGTGTGTCCTCGCGCTTTGGGCTAGCCAGGGTGCAGAGTGTCTCATAGAAAAGGCTTCTACTTTTATCAGTGAGTAACTGTTTCTCACCAACATCTGTCACCTAAAGGGAGGAGAAGAAATTGAACATTTTATGCACACAAGTCTGCTTGTAACATTTCCTCATGAAACGAACATTTATCCCAGTGTTCATTCTGAAAGTTCAGCATATTTTTCATTTCTTGATCACTGCGGCCAAGGCATCAGGTGCAGTCTGTGTCAAAACTACACAAAGATATCCTTACTAATGTGGATTTATTAAAGAAACCATGTGGGACTTTTCATTCCTTCGCAAGTCAAAGATCGTTGCGCCCTGAGGATTCTTGATATGATTTCTGTGTCAAAATGGCAACAGTCACAAATGAATTATTCTTCATTAATGTTTTTATACTTTTTTGTGTCTAGGTATTTAAACATTTTCCAGCTCCACATTTAAACACTTTCCAGATGCATTTTGCATTGCTCCACAAGTCCAGAAGAGCCAGGAAGCCACAAAACTAGTCCCAGGGTTTTCACAGAACTCAGGGCAATGCTGAAGTGCTCAGGTACTTGCCAGCCCGATTGCCAGAGATAATGCAGAGGGGAAAAAAAGGAAAAGAATATGCAGGCCTGGTTAAGACAACAGCAGAAGACTCCAGCTGGTCCTGCTAGGACTTGCTGGTGTGTTGACTGTATTCAAATGTGAAGATAAGAACAACCTATCAGAGAGCAGTGTAGGGGAAAGGGACCTGGGGGTCCTGAGGACAGCAGGGTGACCATGAGCCAGCACTGGGCCCTTGTGGCCAGGAAGGCCAATGGGACCTGGGGTGGGTTAGAAGGGGGTGGTCAGTAGGTCAGAGAGGTTCTCCTGCCCCTCTGCTCTGCCCTGGGGAGACCACACCTGGAATCTTGTGTCCAGTTGTGGCCCCTCAGTTCCAGCAGGACAGGGAACTGCTGGAGGGAGTCCAGCGCAGCCACCAAGATGCTGAAGGGAGTGGAGCATCTCCCGTGTGAGGAAAGGCTGAGGGAGCTGGGGCTCTGGAGCTGGACAAGAGGACACTGAGGGGGGACTCATTCATGGGGATCAATATGGAAAGGGGGAGCGTCAGGAGGATGGAGCCAGGCTCTTCTCGGTGACAACCAATGGTAGGACAAGGGGTAATGGGTACAAACTGGAACACAGGAGTTTTGGAGGTTCTGCTTAAATTTGAGAAGAAACTTGTTCCCGGTGAGGGTGGCAGAGCCTGGCCCAGGCTGCCCAGGGAGCTTGTGGAGTCTCCTTCTCTGCAGACATTCCAACCCGCCTGGACACCTTCCTGTGTAACCTCATCTGAGTGTTCCTGCTCCATGGGGGGATTGCACTGGATGAGCTTTCCAGGGCCCTGCAACCCCTGACATTCTGTGAATCTGTGATTCTGTGAACCCTGAGCCTCACTGCCTTGTGCCAGGGCTAAAACCAACAAAGGTATGCCCTGAGAATCAAGAAATCGTAACAAGCTCTGTGAAAGCGTGACACCGAAGGGAAAATGTGGCACAGCACAAAACATCGTGCTATAGGTACATACACAAAATCAATACCAGTTGTTCTTTTCAACCTATTTGATTGTTGATTGCCGGCCACCATCCTAACTTGTAGCAGGCAAACGTCTTCCATGACTGGGACTTCACAGCTTCTATTTTTACCTTTGTCTGTGTCCCTGGATCCCTGGGTCCCTGCTGTGGATGCTGTCCTTGATCTTATCACAGGCCTGTGTGTTATTTTACTCTTATTAAAGTCATTGGTCATTCCAGAAAGAGCAGGAAAGGTTTACCTTATCTATTATATGCATCACAGCAGTAAGCTGCTCTTCTGTGGTTTCTGTAGCCACTTTGACATTCAGATTCTGGAGGACTCTGTGTAAGATGGTGTCATCAAGAGGCTGATGGAGTTGATCAGTGAGCCCCCAAGCTGGCAAGGAGTCCAAATCTGACACAATGGTGACCTTAGCAATGCCATACACGTCATCTGCCCTGGCACCGCCTGTGGGATTAGAAAGTACAACCTGGAAACGCTTTGGAAATGGGTTTAAAGATCCTGTCTTTGGAGTCAGGGTCACATCCAGGAACATATTTCTCTGTCCAGGTTCAAAAGTCAATAAACCCTCAGATCTGGCAAAATCTTGTCCTGCCACAGCTGGAGATATGAAGGTCCGGCCAATAGGTTCAGGTTTCTGTAGCTCCTTAAAACAAATCAGAAGAGTTTGGGGTAACATTATGATAGATACAATCGTTCAAAAACAGCTGCTGTAGAACTCCTGTTGTAAATAGGTAAAATTTAAGTGTGTAAAAAAAGAAACCCTCTTTCAAAATGCAGTTAAGAATTATATAACAATTACCTTCAATGAAATATCTCCCTGAAGTAGCAATCTGTCACCTGTAATCACTGACTACCCAGGGAAAGAATTATATATATTGTCGATAGTGTACAGGATCCCTCTCGTTCTTTTGCAAAACAAAAATCACAAAGCTTTTTCTGGGTGAACAGATGTTACAGAAACGTCAGCACATCTGTAAGGTGAATTCCAGAGGGCAACAATGTAAGTTTAGGTCTGTAGCATGAAATTCCCTCGGTTCAGGGTACAGGCAGGCGTTACAGATACATAAAAACTAAACAAAAGGAAAAAAATAAACCACTCTGGAAACCTGTGCCCAAATTAATATCAGTTCATGATATTTTTAGTCCCAGTAAAGATACCTAGGAATGCTATAGGGCCTCATTTCTTCTGTGAAGTAGCACTCTTTTCACCTTCCACGAGGTCTGCAGATTCTTCATATCCTTACTGGTTTTGTCAGTTGCCATAACCCTGGTATTATATCTCGTAATATAACAAACTTTCCTTAAGTGGAAATTAACATTCCGGGCTATTATTCAAATTCAATAGTATTTTTTAATTTAGTAAGAACTGATTGTATACTGACTATTAAGCAAAGATGTTTATTTGTGAAATACTAGACCGCTTTTGAAAACATTTTGCTTTAATTAGTAGAGTTTACTTATGGAATAAATCAGAATTTTTCTTTTGAGTTCAGAGAACTTAGTAAATCAATGCAGTGTGTATCTCTTTCGAAATTGCTCTAGAACAAAATCACATCATCTGTGCAAATTTCAGTAAGAAGTTTCCTTTTGTTTACCCCTTCCAATCGAGAACTAGGAAATGGAGCAATAAGTGGTAATAAAAGCACCAGTGGCAAGAGCATTGTTTAAGAAACCTTTGTAGAAATGAGATAAACATCTGTTTCCTGTCTGCCACGGCTTCTTATTTTACAGGTACCAAGAGCACCAATAATTTGGTGTGTAGTCACGCACACTCATTACCTAAAAATATCCAAAGAAGGGTTGCTATATAAAAATTATAAACAGGTAAAGAAATGCTCCCTATATTTCAGCCTAAATATACACTGGGCAGTAGCAATTTCTTCTCCATTTAACATCTAAATTATAATGAACTTTTGGCTGGAAAGAATGTGAAAATTTGTTATCACGCAATTCAACAAAAATTGCACTGGTCAGCTATAAGAAATGGATGGAAATATCACGTAATCCCATGCAGTTGAAATAAATACGCATCCAATACAGCAATAGAATGCAAAGCATTTTATTGTAAAGGTTGATGGAATTACACCCCTCTTGCAGCCTGTTCCTTGACGTTGAAATCAAGGAAGGAATCATGTTTTTGCAGTTGTGTTACTTCTGCTAAAGGAGAATCTTCATAATCTGTCAGTTAATAATGAGGTAGTCATTTAGAGATAAAAGGGTCCCAAGTTAGAAGTGTCTGATGTTACAGCTGTAAACATAACCAAAAAAATGAAAGGGGATGGTAAAATAGGCTTAAGCACGTGAGATTTTTTAATCAGATAATTTTAGTTTAGAACTTCAAGAAAATGCAATAAAATCTGATGAAAGCGCTCCTTCTCTTTTCCTCAGTGTGCTCTGTGTATTAATACATTTTTCACCTAAAACAGCAAGTGTTTGGCATCTGAATCTTGACAGGCATACACATAATAAAAACTTAATTTGAGAGAAAAAAGCCTCAAAAATTTGAGTATTTCAAGAACTTTAGGACAAAGAAAGAAATGTATTTAATGCCTGCCTGCCCGTTGTCTTTGAGGTAACTGAAAGGTACTATGAAACAAATCACTCTTGATAATACAAGAGTGAACAAGGCCTTTTTACTAGTGGAAAACAAACAAAATTATAATGTATGGGCCCAGCAAATGCTTGACTGCTTCCTGAAAAAAATGCTAATTACAGCCAGATTCACTTTACAGAATGAACGATTTACTAGCAAAAAAATAAGTTAAATTATGAAAACAGCAACAGACGCTTTACCTGCATGCTGGAGCTGACCACTGTGGTGACCGATGTACTAGAATCTCTATGCACTTGCAGGCTGATTAAAGTTGTCTTCTTGTGAGCCACAGCAAAACGAGATCCCACAGCAAAATACACTAAACCACGAGGAGCGTCGCTTTCAAGGACGGTTATAAAAGCAAATCTGGCACTGCTGTTCAATGCAGCTCCTGTGCTTACAGCATAAAGCTCAACAAAAAAATACGTCTCAAATTCAGGTACCTGTAAAGGAGGGATGATTTTCATGTCATTATAAGACCCACTAATTATTTGTTTTTAAAAAGTTTGCATTATTTTGTATGCACAATGGATACTAACACTATAAGCATGCCTCTTGAAATGTGCAGTAAGTGCAAGGAAGTATTAATATATCCTAAAAATAATAATGTTGCAGCAGTGCCACGTGCAATAATGACATTGTGAATTTTTGCATGGGACTCTACCGCAATAAAACAGCTATTTGTATACTACACGTATTGTTACCGTAAATTTGCCATAAGACAAGATGGTAAATGCTTTAAGAGCTCAATTTTCCAGATTATGGAGTTACACAGCTGTACATTTTGTAAGGAATTTGCTCTTTCACTTAATTTTTGCCCTATGAAAAGGCATGTACCCACCTTCTTACCTGTGTAAAAAACTCCATAGAAGAGTGAGTATGCAGTTTTGAATCTTCAGTTAATATTGACTGTATTTTTATATTGAACTCTGCTAACCACAGTTTTGAATAGTCTGGAAATACAGGCTATTGAATTTCAGCGTTCACATGTCAAAGAATTAGTCTAGGAATTTCTACAAACTGAATGCCTGTTTATTGAAAATAAGGTAGCAATATTAAATTACACTATGACGTGTTGCCCTACCTTTGATTTTCTATCTACACTACAGATATAACATGTTTAGAAATAGATATCCGATTCCTGAGATTCCATAAATAATTGGAAATATGGCATCCGAACCTATTAGATGCACTGAGGAAGCAGCAAACCAGCAAAAAAACCTCCATAGTTCTTTACAAGACAACAGCATTATAAAAAAAAGTTGGTAATTGAAGACGATTTCAAGTCTAGATTTTTGTTCCGGGTCTGGATTTTTGGAAATTCTACTGTAATTCTAGGAAAGCAGGATCCAGCTCTTAGCAAATGGAAGTCAGTGCAACTGACCAAGCAAAAACTTTCTAAAAGCTAGATGTCATACCGTACGCCATAAAAACGTAAAATATTTATTGAATGCATTTATTACTTCATCATTTCATAATGTATTTGTTGCTAATTTATAAGCTATTTTATGGAAGAAGAACTGGAAGAAGAATTAAAGAATATTTGGGGGGGCTAAACAGCATATATTTTTAATCGAGTAGTCATCAAGTAATTATTTACATGGAATGATCTTGACTAATGGATGACAGGCACAAATTCACTGTAGCGCCACAGGGAACTAACCTTCCATTAGCACCTGTTTGAGTGGCACACGCTTGTGCTTCATGTGGTATAAATGCATGTTTCTAACGCTGCCAGTCCGCTGTCATTAAGTAATGAAGACACTCCTCTGGAATAAACAGGTTCAAAATCCCAGTTTGCTCAGCGAGGCCACCTGTGATCCACTCATGCATATATTTTATTCCTTGGCTCTGTAATTTAAAAATTACATCCGAAGATGCAGAAGGAAAATAGCCCTCTGAGCTAAGGGAATGCACACAGTTCCCTAGTGGGAAATGATTGTTTCCCACATCCTACATCTTGCGTTGTTTTCTAAAGTGTAGTCAGACAAACTGTAGAAACCTTCTCATATTGTCTTTCTTCCATTCCCCAGACCTCAGCTTTGCCACTAGCCTGACGGTTCAGATAGTTTATCGGAAAATTTCAAACTCTTCACTCTGAAAGAATGACAAACATTAATCTTTCCTTTCTTAAGGGACTGTTCTAAGCACCAGGTGTTCAAACAAAATTATTTTTTCCTTTTGTTTCCAGTAAAAATTGTTGCAATAAAAGCGTTTTGGTTTTTTTTTTTTGTAGAATGAGGTGGTGTTAGTCGCAGGATATGCTTTCTATAAAACACCCTAAGAAGTCCTTTAACTGATTAAAAATTTGCTGTGTGGAGGATAAGAATGCAGCAAATGAATACACATCTCACTGAGATAACTCCATTCTTTTTTCTTATGGTTCTATAAAAGATCTGCATTTTACTCTTCAAATTAAATACTCATCTTCCCAAGTTTTTAGCAGTCACCATGGACGCAGCACAAGCCTGTAAATAAACATGTATTTGCAGAGGAGCTGAGCAGATGTCAAGTTACCATCTCCAGACTATGTCCCACACATCACTTCCTCCAGATCAGAGGGTTTTTTCAGTCTTGATAAGCTGCAATTCAACACCACAGGGCTATACACAAATGAGTAATAATTACTTACATTCTCAGGCTTTAGTTCAATGGAGATGTTGCACAACGTTTGACCTGCCATGCAGGTAGTGGATCCCACCACGGATACAAGTTCATTCTCCAAGTTCACGCCATCCTTCAGAAGGACAACAGCTGTTTTATTAAAGGTCACACGCCAAAAGATCTTCACCTCTTCAAAAGCCCGATAAGCAAATCGAGAGTATATATGTACTGAAGGAGATCACTATTGTTTTAGGAAACATAAACCACGGAGGTAACACACGTTTTCTGTTATGATTCAAAGCTTATCACCAGGGAACAAACTGCTGTAGGATGAAAACTTCTCTTTTTTAATTTAAATTCCTTCACCTGACATGTGTTTAGATCACAAAAACATCACACAGGAAGAAAATAAAGCAATTACACGGAGCTAGATTATTCTCAAGTTTTATTTCAGAAAACATGACATTAGCTGCATAAGAGACACTGGTTCTTGGAAGGGAGTTGCCCGTGTACCTTCCTTAATACTACAGTGACCGTTCGCCTGGAAAACCAGGTAGGATTTGTCTTTCCTCTAAGTTTAAGGAACGTGAAGTACTTGAGCATATTTGATTAAAAGTACACATCAATGTGCAACATATATAGAGATACATATACATGCTAATTAGAAAAAATATAGTGTCTGTGTGACTGAAAACATTATCATAGTGCTGACACTCAGGTGCCTTCTTAATTGCTCATTTTAGTATTCATACCTACATTGTACTACACGGGGAGTTGAGAATTTGAATTACACCTCGAGCAGGGCAAATATTTTAACTTAAGCAAATCTTTCACACTTGTAGCCTTATAGTGTAAGTTGGAAAATACTTGTTTTTCCTGTCTCTGCTTTATCACAGTAGAGTGACAGACCTAATCACATTCACAACTTAAAGCCAGTTCATCAACTTCTGAGAAGTTACTAAAGCAGCTGAAAGGCAGATTTATTTTAAAACTCTTTGATAAACTCTTCCACTAACAGCAGCTCCTGTGGTTAACAACACAGCATGTTACAACATGTGGGAAGCACATTCGAATCGGCTGTTGCCTGCACCTGTTTGGTTGCCTTGTGACAATCAGCAGCACCTCTCTGTTCTCCGAGTCTTCATCAAGTACGAGAGCGCTTTGTACTTCTGGAACAAATCCCAAAATGCCATTCTGGAGATCACTTCCTATAGAGGAAACAGTCCATGAAAGTAAGCAAGAAAGTTAAGCTGAGACTAAATTATAACCTTCATGTGAATAACCACTAAAAAAAATTTAAAATAGGTATCAAAACAATGCTACAAAGTATCATCTGGGGACACCTTGAGAAAATTTATTATAATATTTCTGGGTTTAATTTACACTACATAGTTATCCAGAAAAAGCAGTGTTTTCAAGTCAAGCGTTTTGTTGATTATCTTTCTATAAAGAAACACAGTTAAAACAGCAATATTGTGATTGTAATTTACCAGCAGTTAATTGAAAGATGAGTTTATAG
Organism: Nesoenas mayeri; assembly: GCF_963082525.1. Taxonomy (NCBI): domain Eukaryota; kingdom Metazoa; phylum Chordata; class Aves; order Columbiformes; family Columbidae; genus Nesoenas; species Nesoenas mayeri. Next base: position 3,187,723 of record NC_137561.1, on the reverse strand, counting down.
AGCAAGTATTGCCATTTTACTGAACTGTATCTAACATAGTGGGTCTCAGCTTGATCTTAACTCTTAGGGTTAATAAGAATATTTGAATACATAAAATAACAAAATATTGAACTGATAGTAACACAAAGCAATGATGGAAGGAAACACTGGATATTTGAACGCATGCATAGAGTGATTTTGCAGTTATTACCTGAAAATGTGATATTTGAACCCACTTCTAGTCCATAAATAGGAAATTCATTATACCAAAACTCTCTTTTCTGCTTCTTGACAGTGGACAGTATTGAGAGTTCAGTATCTTATTCCAGCACATTTGTATTGTGATGAACACAAATGGAAACAATAGATACCACGTGACTTAAAAGGATAATACAGACCTGGTTGCTTATTGGCACTCTTTTCACTCCAAAGCTGGCACCGTCTTTTATTGTGAGGTATCCCACCTCATTCTCAGGCTCAATTAGTGCTTCTTCACAATGAGATGTGGTATGGTACTCCACAATTGCTTCTCCAAATGCCCCAGCATGCCGAGTTACATTGATCTGAACATACCGACGATCCAGGTTCCTCTCTACGAGTACTGACTGCTGGTCAGAGTACAGGGCGAACACTCCATAGGGGTCATCATTTGCAAACACATTGATTTCCGAAATTCTTTTCTCTTGGTCTAAATCTGCTCCACCTTCTACTGAAATCAGCTGCACCACATAGTTCTCAAGCAGTCCTGGAACATCGTCAGGTAACAGGTAGATGATTATCTCAGCTGTGCTCTCCTGGTCAGCAACGACAACAGATCCCTCTGTCCTAAGAAAGTCACCCGTGATGTCAGATTCACTACGTATTTCCCAGTAAACCTGAAATTTATTTAGAAAATGCACAAAATGAAGGCAATATCACCCACAGAGTCGGAAACTTTCACATTCATGGTTCAGTATAGATTGCATACGGAATAGGTTGGGTTTAAATGGGTAAAATAAAAATTTGTTTAAGTATGCATAGAAAGAAGCACATAGACTATCTTACAAAGTGGTGTGTTGTTCTTCCAGCAGTACTGTGAATGCAAAGATTACCTTTGTATATCTTCTGGACACCTACGTAAAACTATACGGAATCTCTGAACAATTGCTTGAAATTATTTCTATTTTTACACCAAGATATCCTTGCTGTTTTTCCAGTTTCCAGAATTCCTCACGACAGAAAGGTGTGAAGAGTTCTCATTAAACACATTAGATGCTTTTTATTCATTTTATTTTTTTTTTAATAAATGAGTACTTGTGAAAATGCTGACTCGCAAACAACTTTAGGTAAAGACAATGTAAGTGATGATTCTAAAATGTCTGATTCTTACCTTTACATATGGCTGAAAAAGAGTAAATTGTGAGGATCTCAAAGAAAGCTCACTATGAAAGTCTGGTGTCTCCTGTTCTCCCATCAAAAGCACAGGAGCAGAGGGAGAGAGAAAGCAAGACAAGCACTCCAGTGCTGGTTTTCTGTTTTTTTCACTGACCAGGGGAGACTGAATCTGACTCTACAAACCACAACTACTAGAGCTGAGCCCTTGCTAAACTCAGTCTAAAAGGCGACATTTCAAAATTTGAGAAATACGCAATTGAAAGGCACAGAATAAGATCTCCCTCCATGCATTGATACAGAGGATTATTTCAGATTATAATGTTGATTAGGAAGAGAGTGAGAATACCGTTACGTTTCCCATGGTGCCCTGGATTCGTCTGACAAACAGTGTAATACTTTGTGGCCCTTCCACTGCAGAGGGTTCTGTGAAGTTTTTCTCAGTTAACGATTCAGGAGCAAACGGTACCATTCTGTTGGGATCACCAAACTTCTGTATCTTTAAGGAAGTAATTGAATAAAAAAAAATTAAACAATCAGAAATGTAAAGTGAATAGTATTCTTGTTTGAAACATTGAGATTTTCATTGCTAGATGCTATAGGGAATGTATCAATTAGTTCTTCCTCTTGAGTTTTCTCCTCTTAAGAAGACTCAAGAGTACATCAGTATTTAGAAGAGAGTCTGAGAGAGTCTGCTCTCTAATAGGTCATTTCCCAACTTATACTGCAACCTGGGGTTGTTCCTGCCCAGACACAAGACTCTACACTTGCCCTTGTTCTATTTCATTAAATTTCTCCCTGCCCAACTCTCCAGCCTGTCCAGGTCTCCCAATGGCAGCACAGCTTCCAGGGTCAGCCACTCCTCTCAGCTTGGTGTCATCAGCAAACTTGCTGACAGTCACTCTGTTCCCTCGTCCAAGTCATTGATGAATATATTGAATGATACAGGCCCCAGTACTGACTCTTGAGGGACTGCACTAGATACAGGCCCCAACTGGACTCTGCCCCGTTGACCACGACCATCAAACCCATGTAGTAGGGGAGGCAAAAGAAAAAGAGGCAAATGACAAGCTATTCAATCATTATGATTACCCTTCAAAGCTTTGCAGGATAAATACCAATACCAGAGATCTCAAGAGGAAGAAAAGCAATAATGACTTACTATTAGTGTAATGCTGTTTGCCTTAGGATCTAGTTCTGCTTCACCTTTCATAAGGCTCAGCCTAATAATGAAGATCTCCTGAACTTCAACTTCTTCACGAGGATGGATTTGTAGATTAATAGTTCTCAGCCCTCCTTCCCCTTCTCCAAAATAGAATGATCCGTTCACAGGGTCACCAATGTCACTATTCGGGGGAGATAAAACCTCTTCTGCATTGGGTCCCAAGATGTCCCAATTAATCTGTGGAAGATACCAGTTTCAGATTTACAGTAGTGACATATTATAACTGCCTCCCAGGTCGGGGGAAGTGACAGAGTAACACAAGCGACATAAAAATTCTTGCATCTGCTAACAAGCTACATTTAAATATGTGCTCTTTTTACAGAACACAACATATTAATAATTGATTATATGTGGGAAAATATAGAATCCTTTGGAGAAAAATAAACATTCAAAATAGAAATTCTGAAGTGCTAGTTAGCCACAATGCCATTTTATTAAATTCTAGATATTAGTTACAGAAAAGAAAATAAACTGAGGTTTCTGTAGCACGTAACAGGAAATGCACAGGCCAGTTTACTTTTCTCTTCCTTTCACAAGTTGTTTTGAAAAGCTCACCAAATAAGTATCCTGACCAGAAACATTCCCTGGCAAGTGTGATATCAAGACTGAGAACGACAAATATTTTCTGCAATAGAAGTTTTTAATGCCTCAAATCACGATTCACACTTCCTCAGGCTGATTAAAAGCTAGAATATTTTCAAAATTTCCCACAAATTAGATTGGTTTTGAAGGGGTCCTATTCAGCATCTTAAAATGATTATTTTGACACTTAATTGTTTTTCAGTTTTCTTCAGTGACTTCTAGGAAAAGTCCAAGAAGACCACGGCAGTTTCCACATGAGGAGAGCAGTAGCTCATGGCCTTTAATGCCAATTTGCCAATCATTTGCCCAGACTGTGGAAGCCTTATCTTGGTTCATATTTATACTTTCACTTTGGCAGTGATACATACAGACTAAAAAAAAGTCTAGAGGCCTCATAGTAAACAATTTACTGAAAATAAAAATAAATTGACCAGCTTCAGGAAGTAATTCAACTGAGTTCAATTAAATTAGCGGTGGTGCATGAAATTAACTATATTTTCAATGGGATTGGGAGATAGTTCAAAATAAAGTACACCAGACCATAATAAAAGGAGAAAAGCAGGAGGACAAAGAGAAGATCAAAAAAGTAACAATATTTTCTGTTCTTCTGCAACTATCCAGAATTCACACTTAATGAAAAGCTGCAACTATCCCATTAGAAATCAGTCACAAGGAAAAAAAGACCTTCTGAGACACACAAGAACAAAAAATTAAAATTATGATTTGTCATTCAACCATGCGTCCAGCTGGATCTGTTTAAAGATATACAGAAGTCATCTCTGTAAGCATACAGCAGAAGATTCCCCTCATTTGCGGAGAATGGTGATATCTGAAATAAAAATATTGTTTTATTTTCCACATGTGCTAAATTTAAAAAAAAAAAAAAAAAATCAGCAAAATATTTTATTATTCACAGCAGTACTATTAACACCCAAACTTTCTGATAATCTAGGGAAAAAGAATGTAGTTGTTTGCATAAAATTTAACAGGCACTATGAAACTCCAATAATAGCTTCTTTTCCCTCCCTTTAAATATTTCAGGGCTGCAGAAATTTGCTTTTCAATTCAAACTCTGCTGACAGGCATACTGCACGTGCTAAAAAACGGTTTCTCAGAAGTAGATTAGTGAATAAATATCTGAAAAAAATAATTACCTTTCTTCATCATCTGTGATAGAGATATAGATAAAAGTCTGGTTCTGGCCACGATAAAAAATGACAGAATCATTATGGATGATGTAGTCAACTTTCGGAAGTGCAGAAATACTTTGAGAAAGGAAATCGGCTGTTACATCGCCATACGTTCCACGCTTTCTCACAACAGGAATCATGATTAATCCAGCAACCTCTTGCACTTCAAGAAAAATTGGGAAAAAAAGTTATTTTATTTCAAAATTTGTGAGAGAGCCACAGGCTTATCCTCTAAACCATAGTGAAAACCTCTGGTAAACTTACCCTGTAGAAGGATATACTGTGGATCAAATTCTATGATGCCTTCTGCATTATCACTTTTTGCTATAGTGACTCGTACTGTGGAGATATTTCCTATTACTGGGGGTTGATCTATCTGTAGATCATTTTCCTTTACGGTGAAATCAAATCCACTTGCAAGAACGTAAAAAGGAATATTACATTAAAAAAAAATCTTGCAAAAGTATTGTAATGCAAGTATGACAATTTTCAATTACCACAAATACTTTTAATCTTCTGACAGTTACCACTGAAGATTTTTGGTCATAGATATTGTTGTGCACGGAAGAAATGTTACCAGCACTGTGAAGCTTGAATTTTAATCTATTAAGTCACTATTAAGATCTTTACCGTAACCTCTTCAGAGCAATAACGTGTCTGCAGTTCTGATTTACTTCCCCGTGTTGGGAGGCATCTTGAGCTGTATTTTTACCCAGAGCACTTTATAGTTTCTTTGTGCATACAGCCCAAAGTTGGCAGCTGAAAACTGAGCTGTCTTTCTGCTTTTCAGGAAACAGACATGCAAAACAGAAGGGAAATGGGACTTACGGGTAGCACCCAGAGGTAATTTGGTTTTGAAGGCAGAAAGATACGAGAATAGTACTATGAGATCACTTGAGAAATGTTCTGTGTGCTGCTTGTCTAAAAAGCTAGAGGCTAATCCTACTCATGACATTGTCGGTGAACTGAAGCATGGCAAGAAATTGTCTATACCATGATCTAGTACATGTTCTAAACTGGTGCTGCACAAAGCATCCCTTTGTCTGTTGGGATTCTCAGGGCAGCATGAGAATCTGTTTTCTTGCTTCTATTTGCTGTTTCACTAAGGGAAAGTGTTGTAATACTTTTTCTCCAATTCTGTTAGAAGGTATGGTAACATTGTGATTTCTTCATCTTGTTTTCAGCTGACTGAATGCAGTGAAAGAATTGCATCTTGTTTCAACTAAGACCCAGTGCTGCTTTGGTTATGCTGATCATCGTAACAATGTACCGAATTTCAGCTCAAGCACCAATCCTGAACTGAATCCTGAAAAGCACAAAGCATCTTCAAATATAATTGACTGCCTTCCCCTATTCCTTTGATTAGAATCCTCTTTCCTTTAATGAATCTATGTTGTAAATAATTGGAAAACATATCTAAAGCTCCTCAGCAATACTGAAAAGACACCTACGTAGTATGTTCTGCCCTTCTTAAAAAACAAGCATCTAATTTTAAAAATACTTATGATTTTAGAAGTGATAATGAAATGCAGCATTCAATTAATTCTTGCCAAATGTGGAGCCTCATAGCTTTTGAAACAGAGCTGTTTTGGATAAATGAGTGATGTACTCACCTAATAAGAGCAGTCCCATTATAATTTCCTGAAGGTTCTCCAATCAGAACATGCTGGGATGAATGTGCTATCCCAACCACCCCAGAAGCTCCTTCATCACCCACAATAATGATGGTTGCAACACCTAGGAAGAGAACAAAAGCTTCTCATGGTAAAACAAAGCTAACTAGTGAGGTATTTTTTTAGCATGTTTGGTGACACAAATGGTTAAGCACCAGCTTCCCGGGGAGCCCATGGAATCCCCAACCTTGGAGATATTCAGAATTTCAGTAGACAAGGCATTCAGTGACCTGATCTCATTGTGAAGGCAATCCAACAAGGTGACCCCCCTAGATGGTCTCTTACAAACGAAATTATTCTATGCTTCTTACAGGTCTGAACCTGGTTTTGGTTTCTGCTTGTTTTGGTTAAACAATTCTTTACAGACAATGTTGATTATCTGAACACAAAAGTCTACGCCAACACTTGATTTAGACGGAAAAAATACCATCTAAAATCCTCTTTGATTTCTTCAGATAAGGAAAAAACTGAGGGAAAAATACTGACCTCCTTTTGTCACAGGAGCTCTGCTAGCTCGTTTCTTCTCTGTTGTTTCTGGGGGGAGTTGGGTTTTATTTACGGGGGGGACGTTTGAGTCGATTCATGTGAAGATACACAATGCTGCACTAGCTTTTAAGAAATGTGTCTTTTTTTCAGACCACTTCACTCCTTCACAGAATATCAGTTCTAACTATAACATTCAGCACATATTCGGCTCCTCTCTTTGACTTGTAGAACGAATCCCAAAAGACACATCTCCTTAGGACTGAGGGCGTCTAGCACACAGACAGCCGCGGCGCGAAAGCCGCGCCCACAGGACACAGAACCCGCCGCGCCTCGCCCCGAGCTCCCGCCGAAGCGGCGCCCCGCTCGCCACGCCACCGGCTCTGCTTTTCAACGTCCCCCCGACTAACGGGGGCTGCGCCGCTCCCGGAGGGACCGCCGGACCGGGCACGGGCGCTGCGCCGGAGGGAGACACGGCTCCAGACCGCCAGCCTTCGGCGCACCTGCCCGCAGGGTCACACGCCTCCCGCCAGCTTCGCCCGCTCGGCGGGGGGCAACCGGAGACGAACGCCTCCGCGCCGCGCCGGCAAATCCCGCCCCCCCCGTTCCACCGGCACGGTCACCCCCGCCGCGGCCGCACTCACCTGCCGCCTCTTTCGCCGCTCCGCTCCCGCCAGGCGCCCGTGCTTTGGGCATGCGCGGTAGCGAGACCGCAGCACCCGCCCCTTGCCGCGTCCCGGTTGGCTGCCTAGGACACGTCAATCACCTCTCTCGCCGCCTAGCAGCGCTCGCGAGTCGGGCATGCGCAGTACGGAGACCTCAACGCCCGCCCCTCTGGCAACCTGATAGGCGGACAGAGTGGCGACTGACGTGCCTAGGCAGCCAACCAGCGCTCCGCCCCTCCAGCCCTCCAGCCCTCCCGCGCCAGCAGCCGCGTTGCAAAGGGAACAATAAACCGCGCTCCCCTGCTTTCCGCTGAAAAGGGGGGCGGCTGGGTCCCCGCAGCAGAAGAAACCCTTCCGTCCTGCATTGCCCTTCGCCAGTACAACTGCACAGCTGGGAACTCGGCAACGTCAAGCGGCCGTCTGACAGACGCACACTCGGAACTTGACTCGGCTGGCGATTTTGGCTGGCTTACACACACGGACTTGCACTTCTCTGAGGAAACTAATTCTTTTTTAAGCACAGCCTCTCCCTGGGGAAGAAAAAACGCCCCCTCCGAGCTCCCAAACACTAGGCAGTCGTGGGGAAACCACCGAAAGCCAAGATCGACAGCAGCAACGTCGAGTGCAATCTGGCTTCAATTCTGATCACGCACTTAATGGCCTCTCCCAGGCCTACCAATGACTGCTCCTTTTCTGGAAGGACAAACTGAACGTCCTAAACTGAAGACTGCACGGAACACAGCTCCACTGGCAGCCAATTCGCCTCTTCTCCGGCTTCCACGGGGAATATCTCCAACTCGCAAACGTTCTTCCTCAGTCCACGGCCCCAGACGCGGAATCTCCTGAGCAGCGAGCGGAAACAACCGCGCGGGATTTTCTTCACGGCACCGAGAAGGCGGCACTGGCAAAAAAGCAGGCCAAAGCACCTGAACCTGTCTGCCAGCCCCAGCCTGCGGCCAAGAGACCGGGAGCACCCTGCCCGAGGGGCCGCGCACCCCGCAGCTGTACTTGGACGACCGTGTGCGTGAAAGCATGTGTGTCTACAAACGATTGTCTGTCCACATGCGTGTGCCTTGATGCAGGCTCCGTTCGTGCTTAAGCTGGAGTAAGTGCACAGTTGCGCTGTTTGTTGGCAAAGCTCCGGTGTCACACGACGTTGCCCAGTCCTGCATTTCTCACGCAGACAGATGCACGGGAGCTCTGCTAGTAAAGGAGCAAAGACAGTGATAGGCAGAACTGAATGCTGCTCCGAGCTACTTCTCACCTATGGCAAATGCTTGTGTGTCTGGGAGTTTGGGGCAGGTCAGTGTGGCTGGTTCGATAATCAACGTCTAGGATACCTACAGAGCGGTCCCTGTTGGTGTGGGGACAGTGTGCCTGTAGGTCAGTCTGTGTTCCTGGTGCCTGCTGTATCGATCTGTCGCTCCACACGCGTGTGAGTCCATGTATTTCTCTCCACAAGCATGTGTGCTGATTTCGTCACTGACCGGAGAAATGCTCTTCGGAACAGACGTAGCTCTCTGCATGCTGAACGGCGTGGTAAAACGCATCTGCCTATATTTTGGTAAACAATCGAGGGTGCGTGTTCCGTCAGCGGCATTTCCGCAGACGACTCCGCAGAGCCAGTTCTGAAAGCTCCGCACACCAGGACTGAATGTAGAACCAAGTAATTGCACCGGTGCGCTCGTAACATATTCTGACGGACGTCTTTTATGCCATAGCATTACGAACGTATTAGCGTTCAAGCAAGTATCACAAACAACGTGTGAACCGAGGATCTGTGGGTATTTTCTCCATACGGCATGCTTCGTGCTAGCTTACTTGCCGATCGCAGGCTTAGCGGTTTCTATACAGGAATCCATAAAGGGAGAGAAAGAGAGTGCATCGGAAAACTTGCGTTTTCTGAGCTGAAACTTAGTTGCTACGCATTGTTTTTGTCCACGTGAACACACACGATTCCCCACTGAAAACCAAGCAGAAACCTTTCCACAAGCTCCCAGGAAGGCGCACCCACCACCTCGTGCACGCGAACGCATCTAGAGAAAAGCACCTAATTTTCCACACTGATGCTTAAGCAAACTCCTGGCCACACACAAGCACACATCCGCAAGCGCGCCCACTCCCATCGATGCACAGAAAGACGTACGCGAAACGTACTGACATGCTTGAGGGTAAACAGGTGTGCATTGATGGCTGGCGTACTGCATCACGCATACGTGGCTGCACGAGAATATTCTTTTGGAGGGTACGTGCAGATACGTCCCTGTACTTGGACGACTGTGTGCATGGAAGCATGTGTGTCTACAAACGATTGTCTGTCCACATGCGTGTACCTTTTTGCAGGCTCATTTCGTGCTCAAGATGCAGTGAGTGCACAGCTGCGCCGTTTGTTGGCAAAGCTCCGGTGTCACACGACGTTGCCCAGTCCTGCATTTCTCACGCAGACAGATGCAAGGGAGCTCTGCTAGTAAAGGAGCAAAGACAGTCGCAGGCAGAACTGAATGCTGCTCCGAGTTACTTCTCACCCTTGGCAAATGCTTCACAGTGGCGCAAGGAATGTGTTCCCCAGCCGATGGAAAAGAGAAACGAAAGAGATCATGCCTTAATGCGAAAGAGTAACAGGGCATCACTGCGCAAACTTGTCCCTGATCTACAGCTGAGAGCGAACACTTGTGTGCTTGTCGGAGAGATTGTGTCTTGCCTGTAAGTGTCTGGGAGTCTGGCACAGGTCAATGTGGCTGGTTCGATAATAAACGTCTAGGATAGCTGCAGAGAGGTCCCTGTTGGTGTGGGAACAGTGTGCCTGTAGGTCAGTCTGTGTTCCTAGCGCCTGCTGTATCTATTCGTCACTCCAGACGCGTGTGAGCCCATGTATTTCTCTCCACAAGCATGTGTGCTGATATCGTCGCATATATGCATCTTTGCTAGTTTTGAGCTCCGCGGAGTGTGTCTCTGGACACTTGGTGTGCGTTGGCTGTGCCTGTGTGTAACGCAGCACAGCCATGATTGTTTCGGCGAAGAGAAACCAGGGAAATCATCTAGGCAGAGTCAAAAAAGGAAAACCGAAGACGGATTGACGTGTGCTCGACAGAGACGGATTCCCTGCGCTGACATTTCTCAGTATCACGAGAAGAAGGCTAAACGGTAGATCGACCGGAGAAATACTTCCCTAGACAACATTTAGCGAATGAACTGCATTGTGCGCGGCTTTCGGGATTGTGCCTGAAAAGTGCGAAAACCAGCAGAGCCTGTGCTCAAAAGCTGGTGGCTGTGTGACTGCATTGATGCACCTTCCCGTGTCTGCGAGTGTACAGACGGCTGTTTCACGTTCATACAAAGGCACCTGGTCGGGTTTTTCTTCTGTGCGTGCACACGCGTTTCCGTTGTCTCTTCGGAACACACGTAGCTCTTTGCATGCTGAACGACGTGGTAAAACGCGTCTGCCTATATTTTGGTAAACAATCGAGGGTGCGTGTTCCGTCAGCGACATTTCCGCAGACGACTCCTCAGAGCCAGTTCTGAAAGCTCCGCACACCAGGACTGAATGTAGAACCAAACAATTGCACCGGTGCGCGCAATCACATATTCTGAGGGACGTCAATTATGCCACAGCAGCACGAAGGTATTTGAGTTCAGGCACGTATCAGAAACAATGTGTGGACCGAGGATGTGTTGGTATTTTCTCCGTACGGCACGCTTCGTGGTAGCTTACTTGCCGATCGCAGGCTTAGCGGTTTCTATACACGACTCGATATAGGGAGAGAAAGAGAGCCCATCGGAAAACTTGCGTTTTCTGCGCTGGAACCTAGTTGCTACGCATTGTTTTTGTCCACGTGAACACACACGATTCCGCACTGAAAACCAAGCAGAAACCTTTCCACAAGCTTCCAGGTATGTGCACCCAAGACCTCGCGCGCACGAACGGAGCTAGAGAAAAGCACCTACATTTTCACACAATGATACTGAAGCAAACGCCTGGCCATACACATGCACATATCCGCAAGCGCGCCCACTCCCATCGATGCACAGAGAGAGGTACGCGAAAAGTGCTTACATACTTGAGGGTAAACAGGTGTGCATTGACGGTTGGCGTTCTGCATCACGCATACGTGGCTGCACGAGAATATTCTTTTGGAGGGTACGTGTAGATACGTCCTTGTACTTGGATGACCGTGTGCATGGAAGCATGTGTGTCTACAAACGATTTTCTGTCCACATGCGTGTGCCTTGATGCAGGCTCCGTTCGTGTTTAAGCTGGAGTAAGTGCACAGCTGCGCCCTTTGTTGACAAGGTTCCGCGTGTTGCACGACGTTACCCAGTCCTGCATTTCTCACGCGGACAGATGCAAGGGAGCTCTGCTAGTAAAGGAACAAAAACAGTTGTAGGCAGAACTGAATGCTTCTCCGAACTACTTCTCACCTACGGCAAATGCTTCACAGAGGCCCGAGGAAAGACGCTGAGCAGCCGATGGACAAGAGAAACGAAACAGATCATGCCTTAACGCGAAAGAGCAACAACAGGGCACAACTGCGCAAGCTTCTCCCTGATCTACAGCTGAGAGCGAACACTTGTGTGCTTGTCGGAGAGATTGTGTCTTGCCTGTAAGTGTCTGGGAGTTTGGGGCAGGTCAGTGTGGCTGGTTCGGTAATCAACGTCTAGGATAGCTGCAGAGTGGTCCCTGTTGGTGTCGGGACAGTGTGCCTGTAGGTCAGTCTGTGTTCCTAGCGCCTGCTTTATCGATTCGTCGTGCCATACGCGTGTGAGTCCATGTCTTTCTCTCCACAAACTTGTGTGCTGATTTCGTCGAACATGTGCATCTGTGCTAGTGTTGAGCTCAGCGGAGTGTGTCTCTCGACACTTGGTGTGCGTTGGCTGTGCCTGTGTGTAACGCAGCACAGCCACGACTGCCTCGGTGAAGAGAGACCAGGGAAATCATCTAGGCAGAGTCAAAAAAGGAAAACCGAAGACAGATTGACGTGTGATCGACAGAGACGGATTCCCTGCGCTGACATTTCTCAGTAACACGAGAAGAAAGCTGAGCGGTAGATCGACCGGAGAAATGCTTCCCTAGACAACATTTAGCGAATGAACTGCATTGTGCGCGGCTTTCGGGATTGTGCCTGAAAAGTGCGAAAACCAGCAGAGCCTGTGCTCAAAAGCTGGTGGCTGTGTGACTGCATTGATGCACCTTCCCGTGTCTGTGAGTGTACAGACGGCTCTTTCACGTTCATACAAAGGCACCTGGTCGGGTTTTTCTTCTGTGCGTGCACACGCATTTTTGTTGTCTCTTCGGAGCAGACGTAGCTCTTTGCATGCTGAACGACGTGGTAAAACGCGTCTGCCTATATTTTGGTTAACAATCGAGGGTGCGTGTTCCGTCAGCGGCATTTCCCCAGACGACTCCGCAGAGCCAGTTCTGAAAGCTCCGCACACCAGGACTGATTGTAGAACCAAGCAATTGCACCGGTGCACGCAATCACATATTCTGAGGGACGTCTTTTATGCCACAGCAGCACGAAGGTATTTGAGTTCAGGCACGTATTAGAAACAATGTGTGGACCGAGGATGTGTTGGTATTTTCTCCGTATGGCATGCTTCTTGGTAGCTTACTTGCCGATCGCAGGCTTAGCGGTTTCTATACACGACTCGGTATAGGGAGAGATAGAGAGCGCATCGGAAAACTTGCGTTTTCTGCGCTGGAACCTAGTTGCTACGCATTGTTTTTGTCCACGTGAACACACACGATTCCCCACTGAAAACCAAGCAGAAACCTTTCCACAAGCTCCCAGGTAGGTGCACCCACCACCTCGCGCGCACGAACGGAGCTAAAGAAAAGCACCTACATTTTCACACACTGATACTTAAGCAAACGCTTGGCCATACGCATGCACATATCCGCAAGCGCGCCCATTCCCATCTTTGGACAGAAAGACGTAGCGAAACGTGCTTACATGCTTGAGAGTAAACAGGTGTGCGTTGATGGCTGGCGTACTGCATCACGCATACGTGGCTGCACGAGAATATTCTTTTGGAGGGTACGTGCAGATACGTCTCTGTACTTGGACGACCGTATGCGTGAAAGCGTGTGTGTCTACAAACGATTTTCTGTCCACATGAGTGTGCCTTTTTGCAGGCTCCATTCGTGCTTAAGCGCGAGTGAGTGCACAGCTGCGCCCTTTGTTGGCAAAGCTCCGCGTGTTGCACAACGTTGCCCAGTCCTGCATTTCTCATGCGTACAGATGCACGGGAGCTCTTCTAGTAAAGGAGCAAAGACAGTCGCAGGCAGAACTGAATGCTGCTCCAAGCTACTTCTCATCCTTGACAAATGCTTCACAGTGCGTGAGGAATAGCTTTCCGCAGCAGATGTACAAGAGAAACGAAACAGATCATGCCTTAACGCGAAAGAGCAACAACAGGGCACAACTGCGCAAGCTTCTCCCTGATCTACAGCTGAGAGCGAATACTTGTGTGCTTGTCGGAGAGATTGTGTCTTGCCTGTAAGTGTCTGGGAGTTTGCGGCAGGTCAGTGTGGCTGGTTCGATAATCAACGTCTAGGATAGCTGCAGAGCGGTCCCTGTTGGTGTGAGGACAGTGTGCCTCGAACTCAGTCTGTGTTCCTAGCGCCTGCTGTAGCTATTCTTCGCTCCACACGCGTGTGAGTCCATGTCTTTCTCTCCACAAGCATGTGTGCTGATTTCATCGCACATGTGCATCTGCGCTAGTGTTGATCTTAGCGGAGTGTGTCTCTGGACACTTGGTGTGCGTTGGCTGTGCCTGTGTGTAACGCAGCACAGCCACGACTGCGTCGGTGAAGAGAGACCAGGGAAATCATCTAGACAGAGAAATAAAGGAAAACCGAAGACGGATTGACGTGTGCTCGACAGAGACGGATTCCCTGCGCTGACATTTCTCAGTAACACGAGAAGAAAGCTGAGCGGTAGATCGACCGGAGAAATGCTTCCCTAGACAACATTTAGCGAATGAACTGCATTGTGCGCGGCTTTCGGGATTGTGCCTGAAAAGTGCGAAAACCAGCAGAGCCTGTGCTCAAAAGCTGGTGGCTGTGTGACTGCATTGATGCACCTTCCCGTGTCTGCGAGTGTACAGACGGCTGTTTCACGTTCATACAAAGGCACCTGGTCGGGTTTTTCTTCTGTGCGTGCACACGCATTTTTGTTGTCTCTTCGGAGCAGACGTAGCTCTTTGCATGCTGAACGACGTGGTAAAACGCGTCTGCCTATATTTTGGTTAACAATCGAGGGTGCGTGTTCCGTCAGCGACATTTCCGCAGACGACTCCGCAGAGCCAGTTCTGAAAGCTCCAGAACTGAATGTAGAACCAAGCAATTGCACAGGTGCGCGCAATCACATATTCTGAGGGACGTCATTTATTCCACAGCAGCACGAAGGTATTTGAGTTCAAGCACGTATCAGAAACAATGTGTGGACCGAGGATGTGTTGGTATTTTCTCCGTACGGCATGCTTCGTGGTAGCTTACTTGCCGATCGCAGGCTTAGCGGTTTCTATACAGGAATCCATAAAGGGAGAGAAAGAGAGCGCATCGGAAAACTTGCGTTTTCTGCGCTGGAACCTAGTTGCTACGCATTGTTTTTGTCCACGTGAACACACACGATTCCCCACTGAAAACCAAGCAGAAACCTTTCCACAAGCTCCCAGGTAGGTGCACCCACCACCTCGCGCGTGAAAGCACGTGTGTCTACAAACGATTGTTTGTCCACATGCTTGTGCCTTGGTGCAGGCTGCATTCGTGCTTAAGCTGCAGTGAGTGCACAGCTACGCCGTTTGTTGGCCAGGTTCCGCGTGTTGCACGACGTTGCCCAGTCCTGCATTTCTCACGCGGACAGATTCAAGGGAGCTCTGTATAGACGGCTGTTTCATGTTCACACAAAGGCACCTGGTCGGGTGCATCCCAGATACAGCATCCCAGATTCAGCATCCCCGATACAGCTTCCCGGATACAGCATCCCAAATACAGCATTCTAGATACAGTATCCTAGATACGGCATCCTAGATACGGCATTCTAGATACAGTATCCCGGATACAACATCCCAGATACGCCATCCCAGATACAGCATCCCAGGTACAGCATTCCAGATACAGCATCCCAGATATAGCATCCCATATACAGCATCCCAGATACAGCATCCTAGGTACAGCGTAATAGATACAGCATCCCAGATACAACATGTCGAGCTGTGCTCCTCTCCCACACCAAGTGCTGATCGTGGGGCTCAGGGTGGGGGCGGGCAGCGAGGGGGTCCGTGGACTGGAATAAGTTTTGTTTGGGGTTTTTCAAACGCCTCTGCTGACACGTCGTATAAAAACCGATTGCTGCAGGGCTAAGGAATGAACAGGAGGATGAGCAACAGACTGCAGAAACTGCTTGCGTTTTGGTTTATTGAAAAATTCTTATTGAACTCAAAAAGCAATACGATCTTGCAGTGGTCTTCTAATACCTAGTGACAGCTTTTAATGTACTGGTTTGGAACTTTGAGATGAGATTTGAGATGAAGGGCTGTTCCATTGTGGAATATTGCAGGAGTAAATTTCAGGCATTTCAGCATGCCTGGCAGATCTGCAGCTTGCTAAAGACCTCAGGCTGTTTGGTTTAATCAGACTTTTGTAGATGCCACCTTCACTGGTCAAAGCACCGGCTGCCAATGTGTTTTCTGGTGTTGTCACTTCTTTCTGACCAAAGACGGCAGAGGCAGCAGCTCTACTGGTGGTGCCTGTTTTATTGAAACATGGGGATCTACAGGAACTTTAACCCGAAAGCTCAGGAAGCTGTGGTCCGTGGTCTATCTTTGTAAGGTTTGTAGATTGTTCTGCAACGTTTGTGAGCGTGAACTGCTGTGCAGGTAGAAGGAAGAAAGATGTGTGAGCTAAAGCAGCAGGAAGGCTGCAGCCGTGTAAGGCGGGGGTGCAAGCGGCACGAAACGGGCTGCAGCGGCGGAGCCCTCGGTCCCGGGCCGTCCCGGGCAGGCGCAGCCCGAGCGCTCCCGGCCCCGCTGCCGCTGCCCCGCCGGGGCCGGGGCCGCGCTGCGGGCGGACAGCGCCGCTCTGCGGCCGCCGGCGGCTCCGGGCCGGGAGGGGGGGCGGGGCCCGGTGGCGGGCGCGGACGGGATTGGCTCCTGCGGCGGATGGGCGGGGCCACGCTGCGTAAGTGCGGGGGCGGAGGAGTGCGTGCCGCCGGTGCGGCGGCGGGAGGAGCGCGCGAGGAGCGGCGGGGCCGGCGGTGAGCGAGGGGCGGGCGGACGGACACCGGGGAGACCGGCCGGGGCCGCCCCGGTCCCGGCTGAGGGGGGAGGCTGGAGGGGGAGGGACGGGCTGGTTTGGGCAGGAGGAAGGCGAGGGGCAGGCAGCCGCAAGAGCGCGGCCCCGGGCCGGGCCGAGCAAGGGGCGAGGGGGAAACACGCGGGCGGCTGTGAGGGAAGGGAGCCCCGGGCTGAGCGCTGCGCGGGGCTCGGGCGGGGCCGTGGGGCGGAGGGGGGAGCCCGTGGTGCCACAGGGCAGAGGGAGGAAGGCGAGCGGGAGGGGGCGGCGCCAGGGGGCGCGAGGGGCGGGGGCGGCGCTGCCGCCGGGAGGGGCCGGGAACGGGGGGAGCGGCGGAGGAGCCTGAGGGCGGGACGGCGGGGAAGGAGCTTGGGCGGGAAAGGCTGAGGGACCTCAGGGAGGGGGTGACATCGGGGAGGCTTTGGCGGGAAAGGCTGAGGGACCTCAGGGAGGGGGTGACATCGGGGGGGCTTTGGTGGGAAAGGCTGAGGGACCTCGGGGAGGGGGTGACATCGGGGGGGCTTTGGCGGGAAAGGCTGAGGGACCTCAGGGAGGGGGTGACATCGGGGGGGCTTTGGCGGGAAAGGCTGAGGGACCTCGGGGAGGGGGTGACATCGGGGGGACTTTGGCGGGAAAGGCTGAGGGACCTCGGGGAGGAGATGGCGTCGGGGAGGCTGCAGGGGACAATGCTGAGGGAGCTCAGGACGGGATGGCACTCAGGTCTGGTTTCAAAGGGAAATGCTGAGGTACCTTGAGGAATGGACGCTGGGCTGGGAGCTATGAACACATCAGACTGGTTAAGAGAGTGTTCATGACAGAAATTTGTGCAGTGAAGTATTCCAGCAAAGAGCGGGAGAAGAGCCAAACTTAGATCAGGCCTCCTAGGACGCCTGCAGGTTTGGGGACAGGGATGACGAGGTTGTTAATCCGGTCCTAACTGTTTCTTTCTCTGTCCCTCTCTTGCAGCACCTGACTGAATGGAGGAGCAAGTGGACGGGAAGTTCCTGCGCCACACACAGATCACGTTTATCGCTCTCGCCCTCAGAGACCCGGAGATCCAAACCGCTCGCATCGTGCCTTGAAGCAGCCTGTGCTCATGCGCTTCTCCCAGGGAGAAGGCGGAATGGCAGTGACTGGCCACGTTAAGCCACAGGGTGCACACTGTGCAGCTGTCAAGCCCAGCTCTGCGTTAGCTCACACCTGCGGTTTTGCGCCGCACACGCACATTTGAGTTGTCGCTGGTTGTTGCAGCGTTTGGCTTTGGTGAGGACAGCGTGTGTTTGTCAGCAGTTGGTGTAGGTGGGATCTGGAGGAGAAAGCGATATTTCCGTGCCAGAACTGGTTGGTGTTTGCATGGTATTGTGGCGGTTGTTCCCGCAGGCGATGAGTGCTGGAGTATTATTGCAGGATGAGGGGATTTTGGAGGCTTGTCTGTGAGATGCACTAGAGGCAGCAGTTGAAAGCGAAAGGCTGAGATTTGGAGGGTTTGTCGGTGGGTTTTGGACGGTTGTCAGCTGAAGAGTTGGCTGTTTGCAGGTGAGGTGTAGGGCAGAGGGTGAAGCTGACTTTGCCTGGGCGGCGCAACTGGCTGGGTGTGCAGAGCTGAGGAGAGCGGGCTGCTGCGGGTGACCCTAAAGCTGGAGAACCAGCCGGCAGCTCCAGACGCTCCCGCTGCCGGGCAGGGCCGTGCAGGCCAGTGCCCTGGGGCACAGCGACGTGACCCTCCGCAAGTACCAAAGAGCAGGTGAGGACCGTGGGCATTTGTACTGAGCTGTGACATCTCTAACCCGTGACATTGGGGTCCAGCCTGAGCAGGGCATGTGCGGAAGCTGTGCTGCAGGGAGGGCAGAGCTGAGGGGAAGGGCTGTGCCAGGGGCTGGTGCCAAGGCAAGGTGGGCGCGCTGTGGGGTGTGGGGAGGTGTCAGCCCCGGACTCAGCCGCTGTTGACTGTAGTGCCCTTGGGCTGGTGTAGCTCAGTCCTCTGTGTGTTTCTCTTCAGGAGGAGCAGCATGCAAAGGAAAAGCAAGGAAGGAGGTGAACCCATGAGGAAGAGTGATGGATAAAGGAGGGTTGGAGCGCACCTGCCAGTCAAGAGGGATCAAGAAAGAAGACACCAGTGGTGGAACCGCAGGTCAGGAGAGCTCAAGGAGGGAGAAAGGTGACTGTGCCCGTATGGGTTTTTCTAGCTCACACACCAATGAAAACAGTTTGGATAATAAAAGAAATGTATGCAAAACCGATAATTAAAGGCAGAGAATGTTTATATGCTATGTATGGGGTAGACCTGAAGGTATATTTCTTCCTACAACGAAGGAGAATTCGCAATACATGCTGCTGTCAGCAACGACCAGTAAGCGACAAGACTCTATTTACTGATGCTTCTGGTCGCTCACATAAAGTTGTAATTACATGGCTAAACTCAGATACCCAGTGCTGCAAACACAAGGTAGAAAAAGAGACCAAGAGTCAAACAAGTTCTGGAGCTGACAGCTGTTAGGATCGCTTTGAGGTGTTCTGTAACAAGCCTTTGAATGTTGTAACTGGCTCATATTATGCGGCTGGCATACTTAACGGCCTGGAAGCTTCTTTTCTTAAGGAAGAGGATAATCCTTTTTTGATGGCTGAATTGAGAATGCTATGGTTTCTAATAAATCATAGACATCATGGGTATTATGCAATGCACACCCGCTCTCGCAGTGGCCCTTCCAGGACCACTTGCGGAAGGCAGTAGGAGGGCCGATGCACGAGCTGTGCCGCTCACTGTGCCTAAAGCCTTGGAGCAAGCTAAATGATCACATAAATTCTTTCACCAGAGTGCAAAGGCGTTAAAACGACAACTTCAAATGACAGTGGATCAGGCCAGGAGCGTTCTTATGTCCTGCCCTGATTGCCAACAGTTGGCACCCGCGCCATCCACAGAGGGTGTTAATCCAGGAGGGGTTACTGCCAATGAAGTACGGCCAGCGGATGTAACGCATTGTTCTGAATTGGGTAAATACGTACGTGTTTCTGTAGACGCTCATTCCAGATTTCTCGTTGCTGCTGCACGCGCTGGTGAAAGAGCACGAGACGTCTGTAACATTGGTTGGCATGTTTTGCTGTTTGAGGAGTTCCACGATCTGTAAAACCAGAGGAGAGCGGAACGCACACTCGATTAGAGGAGCGATCCCCCAGCGCACTGTAATAGAAGTGCCTGCTTTTTAACACTTTCAAAACAGTGTTAAAGAGTCTGTTTGATGACTTTTCGGTATCATTTCTGGCAACGAGGATGGATAATCTGCCTGACCTCCCGTGGATCCCAGGATCTCTGGGACCTTGTGCCGGCACCGGGGAATTCCTGGAAGGGACCACAGCTCCTCGGACCAGCTCGGGACGCGGGTAAAACCCCATCAATGAGATAAGGCACTTTCATTGTCTGGTTGCGTTGGCACGCTGCCTGCGCGAGACGTGGGCGACAGCAGCGCGTTGGGTCTGCGCATTCGCGTCTGCGCATTTTGGTAAACTGGGTAACTTAAAAAAAGAAAGAAATACAAAATTAAAGAGGAAAATGAGAAAACAATAAAGAGAAAAACGAGGGAACAGCAATTTGATAAAGGTACCTTTAATGATTTTGCTGTTTGTGCCTTAGCAATTGTATAATTGTTTCTGGCTTTAGTGGTTTGTTGTTGTTGTTACTTGTGTCTTGGGGGATTTTATAGTCCAGTACTTAGGGTTCACCAATTGTCTGTTATTGTGATTGTGAAGTAGGTAGTGGACAATCGGCAGGAGGATTCGTGAGAAATCCCCCCCAGGCTGTGTTTTCTGACCTTGGAAAAGGATCGTTTGCTGTTCAACAGGGCGTCAACCAGGGAGAATCTGATTGAATATTGTAATTAATGGTGGCCACTGTAAATAATATTAATATGCTTCACAGGTCTAGGTGGGTATACTTTGAGATCTGTAGTATAGTAATGTGCTGCATGTAATATGTAGTAAGATATCTATTTTAAATCATATATTGCCTATTACATAAGGCATATTACACAATATATAATGTTACATATGCATTGTCTTTATCCTCTTCAGATCCATTTGTTTTGAAAAAGGATAATCAGGGAAAGAAATGCAAACCAGTAAAAGGTTTGTTGAAGAACAGCTATTGGTGTAGAATACACAGAGAACATGAGATCAAAATTGTCCCTCGGTCAGTCTGATATCCTTATATCGGGGCACAGGCTGCATTGGTATCGCCAGTGCATTTTATACGGGATTAGACACGCTGCGCCTAAAGCTGTAAATATGCCAAAACCTTCTGAGATTAAACAGGATTGTGAGGAGTTTTTACACCGTCTTAAATCGACAGCTCAGAAATACATTAATATAGATCCTGACTTGGAGAACAGAGAAATAGAATTCTTAGTTGACTGAGAGCTCATTATTCTGTGTTAAACACTATGCAGGGAATATTAAGTAGCGATTCTGTAACAGTTATGGGTGCCACAAAAATTGCGAAACACGGCCCTTTAACCTGCTGCTTAGAATGTTTGTATGTGGAGTCTGTACTTATTGATTGTGTACCATGTGTCTTCTCTTGTGCACAACGAATGGTTGAAAAAAGCTTTAATGGTGCAATGGCTGTGCAGTTACACGCTGCTGTGGCTGCAATTGTTAAACAAAGAAGGGGAGATGTGGCAGGGTTGTGACATCAGGCCCGTGAGAAATTGCAAGAGTCACAGTGTGAGAACAAGCGCTGGTGGAACAACACAAGCAGCAAGGACTGTGTGGGACATGAATCATCAGGGACAGAGGGATTGGTACATGAGGGACAGAGGGATTGATACGCGGTGGGTACATCAGGGACAGAGGGATTGATACAGGATCGGTACATCAAGGACAGAGGTCCGCGATGTTTCAAATGCAAACCTGAGTTTGTATTAAATGTCTCTCTGCATCTTAAAGAGAGTCTGTGCCTCATCTGCTACACCCCTTTATCTGTTTCCCAAATTACGATTTAGACTGTATTTACCGTTGTAAAAACAAAGCTTTCCCCCCTTAATTTTTGTCACGCGTTGTAGTTAGAATTAATAGAGATATTGGAGCCCATCGTAGCTAAACTGGAAAAAGACAGCAGCCGTGTGTATTTTTAAATAAAGACTAAATCAAGTGTGCTAGCTCATTATCTTTAAGCGTTTTACTGTGATCACCTCTCTCCCAAGGTTTTGTGTCTGTTGTATCAAGGCCTGACACCCACGGCCACAGTGGATGAATCACCATGGGCACAACACCAGGAACCTGCCTGTTCGTGTCCAGGATATCCACTCCAGCAGACACGTTTTAATTGGTACTTGCGTTATGGATTAGATGCAACAAAAATCCATACTTTCTTTTGCCCTTTGCTATAGAGGAGGGGATTGAACTTTCCTATAGCAGATTCAATCACTTGTTGTAAAGCAATGAAATAAATAACTTAGGCTTTTTCTATGGATAAACAACGTTTAATTCAATTCCTTAATTGTATTCCTTAAACACTTGTTCGTTAGACCATAAGCAAAACAGCGCTGGGTGTTAGTTCGTTAGTAGGCCCTTATTATGTGATTGGTTAACCCTGAAAATGTTAGTTCCCTCTATCAATATAACCTCATAAACAAGTTTCAAAATTTTTATGTAGAACTTACCCACCTTTTCCTTTTTGCAGGTTCAGAGCCCGAGCCTCATTTGGTTGTATCTGTAAACATCAAACGTCTCAGCACAAATCACAACTGCATTTCTCACAGACAGAAGTGCCTGATCTCCACAGCTTGCCTGGCAGTGCAGAGAGCAGGAAGTGCGGTGAGTCCTGGGCCTTTGGGGACATTTCACCCTGTTTTGTGTCCCAGTCCCTCCCTGCTCCCTCCTCTTTCCTGCTGTGCCCTTCTTCCTCTTCATCTCTTCTCCCTCTGGCCCTCTGCTGCTTCCTCACCTATTCCCCCACCCTTCTGAATCTCTGTGCAGGGTTTCTCGTATCTCCCTCTCCGTCTCCACCCCTCTGTGTTCTCATCATCCCCGGTTTCTCTTTGTCGTCATTCTTGTCTGTTGCTCTGTCCCGCTCCGTGCCCCATCATTTCTCACTGTATCCCTCTGTCCTGCTCCCTGCGCCTATTCCTGCCCCTCTTCTTTTTTACTCCCTCTTCCTCTGGCTGCCCACCCCAGGATTTTTTCCCAATCTCTATCCTGCCCCAACCCTTATTGTTCTTTCTCTCTCTTGCTCCCTCTCTGTCTTTCTGCCTGTCTGCCCTTTGCCTGCTGCTTCTTTCTCCATCTCTGTCCAGATTACTGCCCCTTTTCCTTCTTGATGTCTTTCTGTCCTGTTTGTCTTTCTGTCTTCCTTGCCTGTTCCCAGCCCCATCCCCTCTCGCTGTATCTTCCCTGTCCAGCTGGCTCTGCCTTTTCTTGGTCTTCTCATCCTCTTTCCTGCTCCTCAGCCCTCTTTTCCTCTTCCTCCAGCTCATTGCTGCATGTTTTCCCTTTCCAGTCTCTTCATTTTGATCTAAACTTTGCTTTGTTTCTCAGTCCCTTTGTTCTCTTCCCTTCCTGTTGCCTCTCAGTGGGCAGTGACGACCTGGTTGAGACAGCACGGCGACCACATCCCAGGTCGCTCGGTCCATCAGCACACAGATGCCACTGTGGTGGAAAGCAAATGGCGTTTATTAACAAGTAACACAGCGTTATATACCTTAGGTTTGCAACGTCACGTCCATCTGCTTGCCTCACATACTCCTACCTACCTAGGGAGGGGCTACTATCTTTCTGTACGGCGCGAGATCTTCCGGCCTCCAGACCCTAACTACCTACAGGTATGCGTCACAACCCCCCCTGGACACCGTTTGTGTCACAAATGCCCCTGGACAGGGTGTGTCTCACAAACCCCATTGGACAGCATGTGTCACAACCCCCCCTGGAAACTGTGTGTGTCACAAACACCCCTGGACAACGTGTATGTCACAAACGCCCCTAGATAGGGTGTGTGTCACAAACCCCATTGGACAGGGTGTGTGTCACAAACCCCATTGGACAGCATGTGTCACAAGCCCCCCTGGAAACTGTGTGTGTCCAAAATATCCCTGGACAGTGTGTGTGTCACGAACCCCCCTGGACAGTGTGTGTGTCACGAACCCCCCTGGACAGTGTGTGTGTCACAAACACCCTTAGACAGGATGTGTGTCACAAACTCCATTGGAGACTGTGTCTCTCACAAACCCCATTGGAAAGGGTGTGTGTCACAAACCCCATTGGAAAGGATGTGTGTCACAAACACCCCTGGACAGTGTGTGTGTCACAAACCGCACTGGACACACATATGACTACAGTAAAAAACCAACACGGAAGGTATGCAGGTCTTTATTTCTTCTAGTTGAGGGGATCAATAAGAGATTTAGCTGCTTGCACTGTTTTTGTTACTCACACACTGATGATCTAGTATAGAAGCTACAAACCTCACAAGAAGCAGACCCAGAACCTCATTTAAGTGCCCTAAGGTCAAATTAAGAAGTCATTTAGCTGGTTTTCTCAGTGACCCCCCTGCTCTGAGGTTCCTCCTTGCACAGTGACTATCAACGCCAGAAGGAAAATTTACTTTAATCCCGCACGCAGGTGAATTGTGGGTTTTTAAGTTTCTTTCCTTAAATGAATGATGTATTTCTCTCTTATATGGTTAAGTAAAGGTTCACAAAAAAAACGCATTTCTTTGCTGGACTTTTGTTTCTTTTCAGTGGCAAAATTTGTCACTGTACAAATATTGGATCAGATGGCAACTAAAATATCATGAAGTTAGTTGACATTCCTCCAATACCCATCTATAGAAACAGATTGTTATCAGTTACTAAAATGGTTAAAAATCAGTCTTACTGCTCGTCAGTTGTTATTAATGAGAAAACTGTTTTACATAACTGACCTAAAATGCAGATGAATCCAGAAGGAAAAAAAGCCTCGTTGTATGAAGACAAGTTATCTGTTTGGGCATAAACTGCATAAATGGACGTATGAGAACAAGAGCATTCCACATAGTCTGATGTGTCGTCAACCACTTTGCAGAACCCGCTGTCGGACAGCCAGCTGCAAAACAAAATGTTCACAAAGCTGGAAATCGACTTGTCTAATTCACGCGGTAAACAGGCTTGAAAATTGTTGTATCTCTGAAAACACCGGGTTTTCTAAACTACTGCATAAGTTTATCTTCATCTATTGCACGTCTTTCATGTGCAGTTTTTAGAATAGCATATTTACATGAAATTAAAACAGCTTTTAAAAAAATATATTATTAAAAAAATATAAGTATATAGTAATGAACTTTGTTTTTCTGCTAGAAATTTTTTTTGTGGCCATGTTTTAAAACTTACACAAGATTCACAGTCCCATCTGAATTTTTAACTAGTGTGTTGCTTATACTTGCACAGTGCTTTAGCCCATTCTGAAGAACACTTGCTGTTTGCTGTTTTGAAACTAAAATACATGTTCTCCTTCAGTATTGCTGAAAATTTTGGAAAAGGATACTACAGGTGACATCCTAAGCCATTTCTAGTGGAAACCACATTGTTCTGTGATACAATGTCTAGATAAAAGGAGAGTATGCAGGTAAATTCTGCTGCATCTCCTTCCTGAATAGTTTATATCAGTGACAGACTGATAGAATCCAGACCATCTAATGAAATCATATCTAAACTAACTAGTTGTCTGCAGGATATAGAATGTAACTCTCTCTAATTTCATTTATACTGTGTGAACAGGAAAGAAATAGGCAAATCAAATAATAGGGCATTGAAGGGAATACACAGAAAACTTTAGCACATCACTTGCAATGGTGTGAGTAGCAATAAGAATGGAAAATGATCAGCAGTTCACCACTTCTGAAAAGCAGGATACATCAAGTCAAGGTAGCAGCAGCAATATTAAAAACTACCAGGAGATGGCTTTTCTGTCAAAAAGTAAGAGCCCTACAGAGATCATCGTCAAAAGTTATGCCAAAATTCTGGATATTAGCAAATAAGGAATATTCTGTTTCAGTGACTTGAAGCAATACCAGAGACGCAGGTTTAATTCTTTGTAAGAATGGACTCGAAATGTTGTCTGATAACAACTGTAAAGAGTACAAAAGACGCTAATATTAATGAAGTGATGCCATTCTGGAATTTATGGCCTCTCAGCATTGCCCAACACATCATTACGTAAACTAAACAGTACTGTGATGAAAAAAATCAATAGTAGAAGTCTGAGAAATCTCTAAGTTAGAATAACTACACATTTTATTATACAGAATGTTTTACGTGCTGGTACAAAGGCCAGAAAAGTTAAGGGAAAAAGATGGATAAGAAATAGATCAGTTTCGTACTTGCAGGCGATCTGATCGGACTTGATGGGATTTTATACAAATACACATGGTAGAAACTGGAAAACTAAACAGATTAATAAAACAACCTTTCAGCAGCTTGGCTCCAGAGGAGACATAGAGACTTTTGTGGAACAATCCGACTTCCTGTAGCATAAATCCGATAAACAACTTCATTGTTATCTTTCAAAGGGTATGAACTCCGACCCTTCAAACTCATCGAAAAAGCCTGAAACAATACACACAACATAAACACAAACTTAATATTAAAATTCAACAGTCAGTGCTCATTTTAACCACAAACACACTAAAACGCTCACATTATTTTAAAGACATTTAAGATGGTTCGAGTAATATATAAATTAATTTATTGAAAAAATAAATTGCATTATCTTCAAACCTTGTTCTTCAAGGCAAGCTCTTTGTCTCCAGTAAGGAACCACTGCTGACTGCTATATTCTGTGAACTGTACAGATTCACAGCTCTCTTCTTGAAGAGGGGATAACACAACAGAGACCTTTAACAAATGTTCAGGTACTTGAATAAAATCTCCATCTTTTCCATCAAATCTGTGTCCGTTGATTTGCTAAGGAAACCAGTTGTGAGCCATTATTGCAATGTACGGGCAGCTGTCAAGGCTATTTTTACCTCTGTTGAAGAGGAAAAGTAACAGGGCTGGTAAGTGGAACTGAACTTTCACTATGCTTCACATAATTACTCTAAAATGTATGCGTAATTAATATTTTATTCCTTCATCATTTTAGGCTTTGTTACATTTAATAAAAAGACAGCTTCCGTTTCTGTGAAAAAAGGAGGGGCGGAATTATGATGTATTTTGGCTTCTCCATTTCTCCTCTGGATTTTGCTCACTATGATCTGTAAGAAAAACCATCCCATGGTAAAAGAGGTTATCATAATATTCATCTTTATAACTTGATGTAGAGAAGAGTCAATAACAAGGAGAAGCATTAAAATGGATGATCTAGCTCTTATTCCCAAGAGATGACACAAAAAACTTGCAATAAGGAATTTGAACTTTCAAGTTCTGGACACTGTTCCAGATAGCACTGTTATTTATGCCATTTACTGTCTTTTGGCTGAGATGGGCATCTTAACCCCTATAACTTATGCAATGTCACAGAAAGTTACATCTCCAAAAGAAACTGAGAAAGAAATCTAAAGCATGCTGATTTTCACCTGACGGGAAAAAAGAAAAAAGGTATTTTTTTATTCTAGATTCAACTACCAGTTTTTTAATAGGTTCACAGTGGGAGAAACCCACTGTTGAGAAGTGTTTGTGTCATAAAACTGTCATTTGTTTCTGCAGTCATCTATTTTCCCTGCCCATTAGCCTGGCCATAGCTTATGATGCACTTGCAGAAAAAACTAGGAATTTGAAACTACATGTAAAAACTATGAGTTGCTTTCAGGCAATTCTAAATAATGTTCAAGTGAGCAAAACCATGTACACAGAAATTAGAGAACGCCAGTAGAAATTTTGGGTTACTTACTGTCACCTACATCTTAAAGCATAGCTCTCCATCATATAATTACGTTATTTTCTTAGCAAGATTAATTAATCCTTTTCTAAGCAATATTTAAGCTAATGGTGACTTAATACATCCCAGATCTCCTGACTTCTACTCTCAGAGCTACCCCGCATTTGTGACACCAGCTCTTAGAGCTTTGTAAGATTCTGACAGAGTGCAACACGTTTTCATACAGGTAACAAGTCCCTTTTCTAAAAAATATCATTTACATTTTTACTGTATTAGCTTTCTGGTATTTTCAAAACGTATTTTGAATTCAAGGTTACTTACCTTTCTCCCGGTGACCCACACATTACCCCTGTCAACAGGGAAAAGGCAAATTTCCCAGTCACCGCAGCAAGCAGGCTATATCCTCGTGTGTCCTCGCGCTTTGGGCTAGCCAGGGTGCAGAGTGTCTCATAGAAAAGGCTTCTACTTTTATCAGTGAGTAACTGTTTCTCACCAACATCTGTCACCTAAAGGGAGGAGAAGAAATTGAACATTTTATGCACACAAGTCTGCTTGTAACATTTCCTCATGAAACGAACATTTATCCCAGTGTTCATTCTGAAAGTTCAGCATATTTTTCATTTCTTGATCACTGCGGCCAAGGCATCAGGTGCAGTCTGTGTCAAAACTACACAAAGATATCCTTACTAATGTGGATTTATTAAAGAAACCATGTGGGACTTTTCATTCCTTCGCAAGTCAAAGATCGTTGCGCCCTGAGGATTCTTGATATGATTTCTGTGTCAAAATGGCAACAGTCACAAATGAATTATTCTTCATTAATGTTTTTATACTTTTTTGTGTCTAGGTATTTAAACATTTTCCAGCTCCACATTTAAACACTTTCCAGATGCATTTTGCATTGCTCCACAAGTCCAGAAGAGCCAGGAAGCCACAAAACTAGTCCCAGGGTTTTCACAGAACTCAGGGCAATGCTGAAGTGCTCAGGTACTTGCCAGCCCGATTGCCAGAGATAATGCAGAGGGGAAAAAAAGGAAAAGAATATGCAGGCCTGGTTAAGACAACAGCAGAAGACTCCAGCTGGTCCTGCTAGGACTTGCTGGTGTGTTGACTGTATTCAAATGTGAAGATAAGAACAACCTATCAGAGAGCAGTGTAGGGGAAAGGGACCTGGGGGTCCTGAGGACAGCAGGGTGACCATGAGCCAGCACTGGGCCCTTGTGGCCAGGAAGGCCAATGGGACCTGGGGTGGGTTAGAAGGGGGTGGTCAGTAGGTCAGAGAGGTTCTCCTGCCCCTCTGCTCTGCCCTGGGGAGACCACACCTGGAATCTTGTGTCCAGTTGTGGCCCCTCAGTTCCAGCAGGACAGGGAACTGCTGGAGGGAGTCCAGCGCAGCCACCAAGATGCTGAAGGGAGTGGAGCATCTCCCGTGTGAGGAAAGGCTGAGGGAGCTGGGGCTCTGGAGCTGGACAAGAGGACACTGAGGGGTGACTCATTCATGGGGATCAATATGGAAAGGGGGAGCGTCAGGAGGATGGAGCCAGGCTCTTCTCGGTGACAACCAATGGTAGGACAAGGGGTAATGGGTACAAACTGGAACACAGGAGTTTTGGAGGTTCTGCTTAAATTTGAGAAGAAACTTGTTCCCGGTGAGGGTGGCAGAGCCTGGCCCAGGCTGCCCAGGGAGCTTGTGGAGTCTCCTTCTCTGCAGACATTCCAACCCGCCTGGACACCTTCCTGTGTAACCTCATCTGAGTGTTCCTGCTCCATGGGGGGATTGCACTGGATGAGCTTTCCAGGGCCCTGCAACCCCTGACATTCTGTGAATCTGTGATTCTGTGAACCCTGAGCCTCACTGCCTTGTGCCAGGGCTAAAACCAACAAAGGTATGCCCTGAGAATCAAGAAATCGTAACAAGCTCTGTGAAAGCGTGACACCGAAGGGAAAATGTGGCACAGCACAAAACATCGTGCTATAGGTACATACACAAAATCAATACCAGTTGTTCTTTTCAACCTATTTGATTGTTGATTGCCGGCCACCATCCTAACTTGTAGCAGGCAAACGTCTTCCATGACTGGGACTTCACAGCTTCTATTTTTACCTTTGTCTGTGTCCCTGGATCCCTGGGTCCCTGCTGTGGATGCTGTCCTTGATCTTATCACAGGCCTGTGTGTTATTTTACTCTTATTAAAGTCATTGGTCATTCCAGAAAGAGCAGGAAAGGTTTACCTTATCTATTATATGCATCACAGCAGTAAGCTGCTCTTCTGTGGTTTCTGTAGCCACTTTGACATTCAGATTCTGGAGGACTCTGTGTAAGATGGTGTCATCAAGAGGCTGATGGAGTTGATCAATGAGCCCCCAAGCTGGCAAGGAGTCCAAATCTGACACAATGGTGACCTTAGCAATGCCATACACGTCATCTGCCCTGGCACCGCCTGTGGGATTAGAAAGTACAACCTGGAAACGCTTTGGAAATGGGTTTAAAGTTCCTGTCTTTGGAGTCAGGGTCACATCCAGGAACATATTTCTCTGTCCAGGTTCAAAAGTCAATAAACCCTCAGATCTGGCAAAATCTTGTCCTGCCACAGCTGGAGATATGAAGGTCCGGCCAATAGGTTCAGGTTTCTGTAGCTCCTTAAAACAAATCAGAAGAGTTTGGGGTAACATTATGATAGATACAATCGTTCAAAAACAGCTGCTGTAGAACTCCTGTTGTAAATAGGTAAAATTTAAGTGTGTAAAAAAAGAAACCCTCTTTCAAAATGCAGTTAAGAATTATATAACAATTACCTTCAATGAAATATCTCCCTGAAGTAGCAATCTGTCACCTGTCATCACTGACTACCCAGGGAAAGAATTATATATATTGTCGATAGTGTACAGGATCCCTCTCGTTCTTTTGCAAAACAAAAATCACAAAGCTTTTTCTGGGTGAACAGATGTTACAGAAACGTCAGCACATCTGTAAGGTGAATTCCAGAGGGCAACAATGTAAGTTTAGGTCTGTAGCATGAAATTCCCTCGGTTCAGGGTACAGGCAGGCGTTACAGATACATAAAAACTAAACAAAAGGAAAAAAATAAACCACTCTGGAAACCTGTGCCCAAATTAATATCAGTTCATGATATTTTTAGTCCCAGTAAAGATACCTAGGAATGCTATAGGGCCTCATTTCTTCTGTGAAGTAGCACTCTTTTCACCTTCCACGAGGTCTGCAGATTCTTCATATCCTTACTGGTTTTGTCAGTTGCCATAACCCTGGTATTATATCTCGTAATATAACAAACTTTCCTTAAGTGGAAATTAACATTCCGGGCTATTATTCAAATTCAATAGTATTTCTTAATTTAGTAAGAACTGATTGTATACTGACTATTAAGCAAAGATGTTTATTTGTGAAATACTAGACCGCTTTTGAAAACATTTTGCTTTAATTAGTAGAGTTTACTTATGGAATAAATCAGAATTTTTCTTTTGAGTTCAGAGAACTTAGTAAATCAATGCAGTGTGTATCTCTTTCAAAATTGCTCTAGAACAAAATCACATCATCTGTGCAAATTTCAGTAAGAAGTTTCCTTTTGTTTACCCCTTCCAATCGAGAACTAGGAAATGGAGCAATAAGTGGTAATAAAAGCACCAGTGGCAAGAGCATTGTTTAAGAAACCTTTGTAGAAATGAGATAAACATCTGTTTCCTGTCTGCCACGGCTTCTTATTTTACAGGTACCAAGAGCACCAATAATTTGGTGTGTAGTCACGCACACTCATTACCTAAAAATATCCAAAGAAGGGTTGCTATATAAAAATTATAAACAGGTAAAGAAATGCTCCCTATATTTCAGCCTAAATATACACTGGGCAGTAGCAATTTCTTCTCCATTTAACATCTAAATTATAATGAACTTTTGGCTGGAAAGAATGTGAAAATTTGTTATCACGCAATTCAACAAAAATTGCACTGGTCAGCTATAAGAAATGGATGGAAATATCACGTAATCCCATGCAGTTGAAATAAATACGCATCCAATACAGCAATAGAATGCAAAGCATTTTATTGTAAAGGTTGATGGAATTACACCCCTCTTGCAGCCTGTTCCTTGACGTTGAAATCAAGGAAGGAATCATGTTTTTGCAGTTGTGTTACTTCTGCTAAAGGAGAATCTTCATAATCTGTCAGTTAATAATGAGGTAGTCATTTAGAGATAAAAGGGTCCCAAGTTAGAAGTGTCTGATGTTACAGCTGTAAACATAACCAAAAAAATGAAAGGGGATGGTAAAATAGGCTTAAGCACGTGAGATTTTTTAATCAGATAATTTTAGTTTAGAACTTCAAGAAAATGCAATAAAATCTGATGAAAGCGCTCCTTCTCTTTTCCTCAGTGTGCTCTGTGTATTAATACATTTTTCACCTAAAACAGCAAGTGTTTGGCATCTGAATCTTGACAGGCATACACATAATAAAAACTTAATTTGAGAGAAAAAAGCCTCAAAAATTTGAGTATTTCAAGAACTTTAGGACAAAGAAAGAAATGTATTTAATGCCTGCCTGCTCGTTGTCTTTGAGGTAACTGAAAGGTACTATGAAACAAATCACTCTTGATAATACAAGAGTGAACAAGGCCTTTTTACTAGTGGAAAACAAACAAAATTATAATGTATGGGCCCAGCAAATGCTTGACTGCTTCCTGAAAAAAATGCTAATTACAGCCAGATTCACTTTACAGAATGAACGATTTACTAGCAAAAAAATAAGTTAAATTATGAAAACAGCAACAGACGCTTTACCTGCATGCTGGAGCTGACCACTGTGGTGACCGATGTACTAGAATCTCTATGCACTTGCAGGCTGATTAAAGTTGTCTTCTTGTGAGCCACAGCAAAACGAGATCCCACAGCAAAATACACTAAACCACGAGGAGCGTCGCTTTCAAGGACGGTTATAAAAGCAAATCTGGCACTGCTGTTCAATGCAGCTCCTGTGCTTACAGCATAAAGCTCAACAAAAAAATACGTCTCAAATTCAGGTACCTGTAAGGGAGGGATGATTTTCATGTCATTATAAGACCCACTAATTATTTGTTTTTAAAAAGTTTGCATTATTTTGTATGCACAATGGATACTAACACTATAAGCATGCCTCTTGAAATGTGCAGTAAGTGCAAGGAAGTATTAATATATCCTAAAAATAATAATGTTGCAGCAGTGCCACGTGCAATAATGACATTGTGAATTTTTGCATGGGACTCTACCGCAATAAAACAGCTATTTGTATACTACACGTATTGTTACCGTAAATTTGCCATAAGACAAGATGGTAAATGCTTTAAGAGCTCAATTTTCCAGATTATGGAGTTACACAGCTGTACATTTTGTAAGGAATTTGCTCTTTCACTTAATTTTTGCCCTATGAAAAGGCATGTACCCACCTTCTTACCTGTGTAAAAAACTCCATAGAAGAGTGAGTATGCAGTTTTGAATCTTCAGTTAATATTGACTGTATTTTTATATTGAACTCTGCTAACCACAGTTTTGAATAGTCTGGAAATACAGGCTATTGAATTTCAGCGTTCACATGTCAAAGAATTAGTCTAGGAATTTCTACAAACTGAATGCCTGTTTATTGAAAATAAGGTAGCAATATTAAATTACACTATGACGTGTTGCCCTACCTTTGATTTTCTATCTACACTACAGATATAACATGTTTAGAAATAGATATCTGATTCCTGAGATTCCATAAATAATTGGAAATATGGCATCCGAACCTATTAGATGCACTGAGGAAGCAGCAAACCAGCAAAAAAACCTCCATAGTTCTTTACAAGACAACAGCATTATAAAAAAAAGTTGGTAATTGAAGACGATTTCAAGTCTAGATTTTTGTTCCGGGTCTGGATTTTTGGAAATTCTACTGTAATTCTAGGAAAGCAGGATCCAGCTCTTAGCAAATGGAAGTCAGTGCAACTGACCAAGCAAAAACTTTCTAAAAGCTAGATGTCATACCGTACGCCATAAAAACGTAAAATATTTATTGAATGCATTTATTACTTCGTCATTTCATAATGTATTTGTTGCTAATTTATAAGCTATTTTATGGAAGAAGAACTGGAAGAAGAATTAAAGAATATTTGGGGGGGCTAAACAGCATATATTTTTAATCGAGTAGTCATCAAGTAATTATTTACATGGAATGATCTTGACTAATGGATGACAGGCACAAATTCACTGTAGCGCCACAGGGAACTAACCTTCCATTAGCACCTGTTTGAGTGGCACACGCTTGTGCTTCATGTGGTATAAATGCATGTTTCTAACGCTGCCAGTCCGCTGTCATTAAGTAATGAAGACACTCCTCTGGAATAAACAGGTTCAAAATCCCAGTTTGCTCAGCAAGGCCACCTGTGATCCACTCATGCATATATTTTATTCCTTGGCTCTGTAATTTAAAAATTACATCCGAAGATGCAGAAGGAAAATAGCCCTCTGAGCTAAGGGAATGCACACAGTTCCCTAGTGGGAAATGATTGTTTCCCACATCCTACATCTTGCGTTGTTTTCTAAAGTGTAGTCAGACAAACTGGAGAAACCTTCTCATATTGTCTTTCTTCCATTCCCCAGACCTCAGCTTTGCCACTAGCCTGACGGTTCAGATAGTTTATCGGAAAATTTCAAACTCTTCACTCTGAAAGAATGACAAACATTAATCTTTCCTTTCTTAAGGGACTGTTCTAAGCACCAGGTGTTCAAACAAAATTATTTTTTCCTTTTGTTTCCAGTAAAAATTGTTGCAATAAAAGCGTTTTGGTTTTTTTTTTTTGTAGAATGAGGTGGTGTTAGTCGCAGGATATGCTTTCTATAAAACACCCTAAGAAGTCCTTTAACTGATTAAAAATTTGCTGTGTGGAGGATAAGAATGCAGCAAATGAATACACATCTCACTGAGATAACTCCATTCTTTTTTCTTATGGTTCTATAAAAGATCTGCATTTTACTCTTCAAATTAAATACTCATCTTCCCAAGTTTTTAGCAGTCACCATGGACGCAGCACAAGCCTGTAAATAAACATGTATTTGCAGAGGAGCTGAGCAGATGTCAAGTTACCATCTCCAGACTATGTCCCACACATCACTTCCTCCAGATCAGAGGGTTTTTTCAGTCTTGATAAGCTGCAATTCAACACCACAGGGCTATACACAAATGAGTAATAATTACTTACATTCTCAGGCTTTAGTTCAATGGAGATGTTGCACAACGTTTGACCTGCCATGCAGGTAGTGGATCCCACCACGGATACAAGTTCATTCTCCAAGTTCACGCCATCCTTCAGAAGGACAACAGCTGTTTTATTAAAGGTCACATGCCAAAAGATCTTCACCTCTTCAAAAGCCCGATAAGCAAATCGAGAGTATATATGTACTGAAGGAGATCACTATTGTTTTAGGAAACATAAACCACGGAGGTAACACACGTTTTCTGTTATGATTCAAAGCTTATCACCAGGGAACAAACTGCTGTAGGATGAAAACTTCTCTTTTTTAATTTAAATTCCTTCACCTGACATGTGTTTAGATCACAAAAACATCACACAGGAAGAAAATAAAGCAATTACACGGAGCTAGATTATTCTCAAGTTTTATTTCAGAAAACATGACATTAGCTGCATAAGAGACACTGGTTCTTGGAAGGGAGTTGCCCGTGTACCTTCCTTAATACTACAGTGACCGTTCGCCTGGAAAACCAGGTAGGATTTGTCTTTCCTCTAAGTTTAAGGAACGTGAAGTACTTGAGCATATTTGATTAAAAGTACACATCAATGTGCAACATATATAGATATACATATACGTGCTAATTAGAAAAAATATAGTGTCTGTGTGACTGAAAACATTATCATAGTGCTGACACTCAGGTGCCTTCTTAATTGCTCATTTTAGTATTCATACCTACATTGTACTACACGGGGAGTTGAGAATTTGAATTACACCTCGAGCAGGGCAAATATTTTAACTCAAGCAAATCTTTCACACTTGTAGCCTTATAGTGTAAGTTGGAAAATACTTGTTTTTCCTGTCTCTGCTTTATCACAGTAGAGTGACAGACCTAATCACATTCACAACTTAAAGCCAGTTCATCAACTTCTGAGAAGTTACTAAAGCAGCTGAAAGGCAGATTTATTTTAAAACTCTTTGATAAACTCTTCCACTAACAGCAGCTCCTGTGGTTAACAACACAGCACGTTACAACATGTGGGAAGCACATTCGAATCGGCTGTTGCCTGCACCTGTTTGGTTGCCTTGTGACAATCAGCAGCACCTCTCTGTTCTCCGAGTCTTCATCAAGTACGAGAGCGCTTTGTACTTCTGGAACAAATCCCAAAATGCCATTCTGGAGATCACTTCCTATAGAGGAAACAGTCCATGAAAGTAAGCAAGAAAGTTAAGCTGAGACTAAATTATAACCTTCATGTGAATAACCACTAAAAAAAATTTAAAATAGGTATCAAAACAATGCTACAAAGTATCATCTGGGGACACCTTGAGAAAATTTATTATAATATTTCTGGGTTTAATTTACACTACATAGTTATCCAGAAAAAGCAGTGTTTTCAAGTCAAGCGTTTTGTTGATTATCTTTCTATAAAGAAACACAGTTAAAACAGCAATATTGTGATTGTAATTTACCAGCAGTTAATTGAAAGATGAGTTTATAGAGCAAGTATTGCCATTTTACTGAACTGTATCTAACATAGTGGGTCTCAGCTTGATCTTAACTCTTAGGGTTAATAAGAATATTTGAATACATAAAATAACAAAATATTGAACTGATAGTAACACAAAGCAATGATGGAAGGAAACACTGGATATTTGAACGCATGCATAGAGTGATTTTGCAGTTATTACCTGAAAATG
Source organism: Nesoenas mayeri (assembly GCF_963082525.1). Lineage (NCBI taxonomy): Eukaryota > Metazoa > Chordata > Aves > Columbiformes > Columbidae > Nesoenas > Nesoenas mayeri. Next base: position 3,151,509 of record NC_137561.1, on the reverse strand, counting down.
TGATATTTGAACCCACTTCTAGTCCATAAATAGGAAATTCATTATACCAAAACTCTCTTTTCTGCTTCTTGACAGTGGACAGTATTGAGAGTTCAGTATCTTATTCCAGCACATTTGTATTGTGATGAACACAAATGGAAACAATAGATACCACGTGACTTAAAAGGATAATACAGACCTGGTTGCTTATTGGCACTCTTTTCACTCCAAAGCTGGCACCGTCTTTTATTGTGAGGTATCCCACCTCATTCTCAGGCTCAATTAGTGCTTCTTCACAATGAGATGTGATATGGTACTCCACAATTGCTTCTCCAAATGCCCCAGCATGCCGAGTTACATTGATCTGAACATACCGACGATCCAGGTTCCTCTCTACGAGTACTGACTGCTGGTCAGAGTACAGGGCGAACACTCCATAGGGGTCATCATTTGCAAACACATTGATTTCCGAAATTCTTTTCTCTTGGTCTAAATCTGCTCCACCTTCTACTGAAATCAGCTGCACCACATAGTTCTCAAGCAGTCCTGGAACATCGTCAGGTAACAGGTAGATGATTATCTCAGCTGTGCTCTCCTGGTCAGCAACGACAACAGATCCCTCTGTCCTAAGAAAGTCACCCGTGATGTCAGATTCACTACGTATTTCCCAGTAAACCTGAAATTTATTTAGAAAATGCACAAAATGAAGGCAATATCACCCACAGAGTCGGAAACTTTCACATTCATGGTTCAGTATAGATTGCATACGGAATAGGTTGGGTTTAAATGGGTAAAATAAAAATTTGTTTAAGTATGCATAGAAAGAAGCACATAGACTATCTTACAAAGTGGTGTGTTGTTCTTCCAGCAGTACTGTGAATGCAAAGATTACCTTTGTATATCTTCTGGACACCTACGTAAAACTATACGGAATCTCTGAACAATTGCTTGAAATTATTTCTATTTTTACACCAAGATATCCTTGCTGTTTTTCCAGTTTCCAGAATTCCTCACGACAGAAAGGTGTGAAGAGTTCTCATTAAACACATTAGATGCTTTTTATTCATTTTATTTTTTTTTTAATAAATGAGTACTTGTGAAAATGCTGACTCGCAAACAACTTTAGGTAAAGACAATGTAAGTGATGATTCTAAAATGTCTGATTCTTACCTTTACATATGGCTGAAAAAGAGTAAATTGTGAGGATCCCAAAGAAAGCTCACTATGAAAGTCTGGTCTCTCCTGTTCTCCCATCAAAAGCACAGGAGCAGAGGGAGAGAGAAAGCAAGACAAGCACTCCAGTGCTGGTTTTCTGTTTTTTTCACTGACCAGGGGAGACTGAATCTGACTCTACAAACCACAACTACTAGAGCTGAGCCCTTGCTAAACTCAGTCTAAAAGGCGACATTTCAAAATTTGAGAAATACGCAATTGAAAGGCACAGAATAAGATCTCCCTCCATGCATTGATACAGAGGATTATTTCAGATTATAATGTTGATTAGGAAGAGAGTGAGAATACCGTTACGTTTCCCGTGGTGCCCTGGATTCGTCTGACAAACAGTGTAATACTTTGTGGCCCTTCCACTGCAGAGGGTTCTGTGAAGTTTTTCTCAGTTAACGATTCAGGAGCAAACGGTACCATTCTGTTGGGATCACCAAACTTCTGTATCTTTAAGGAAGTAATTGAATAAAAAAAAATTAAACAATCAGAAATGTAAAGTGAATAGTATTCTTGTTTGAAACATTGAGATTTTCATTGCTAGATGCTATAGGGAATGTATCAATTAGTTCTTCCTCTTGAGTTTTCTCCTCTTAAGAAGACTCAAGAGTACATCAGTATTTAGAAGAGAGTCTGAGAGAGTCTGCTCTCTAATAGGTCATTTCCCAACTTATACTGCAACCTGGGGTTGTTCCTGCCCAGACACAAGACTCTACACTTGCCCTTGTTCTATTTCATTAAATTTCTCCCTGCCCAACTCTCCAGCCTGTCCAGGTCTCCCAATGGCAGCACAGCTTCCAGGGTCAGCCACTCCTCTCAGCTTGGTGTCATCAGCAAACTTGCTGACAGTCACTCTGTTCCCTCGTCCAAGTCATTGATGAATATATTGAATGATACAGGCCCCAGTACTGACTCTTGAGGGACTGCACTAGATACAGGCCCCAACTGGACTCTGCCCCGTTGACCACGACCATCAAACCCATGTAGTAGGGGAGGCAAAAGAAAAAGAGGCAAATGACAAGCTATTCAATCATTATGATTACCCTTCAAAGCTTTGCAGGATAAATACCAATACCAGAGATCTCAAGAGGAAGAAAAGCAATAATGACTTACTATTAGTGTAATGCTGTTTGCCTTAGGATCTAGTTCTGCTTCACCTTTCATAAGGCTCAGCCTAATAATGAAGATCTCCTGAACTTCAACTTCTTCACGAGGATGGATTTGTAGATTAATAGTTCTCAGCCCTCCTTCCCCTTCTCCAAAATAGAATGATCCGTTCACAGGGTCACCAATGTCACTATTCGGGGGAGATAAAACCTCTTCTGCATTGGGTCCCAAGATGTCCCAATTAATCTGTGGAAGATACCAGTTTCAGATTTACAGTAGTGACATATTATAACTGCCTCCCAGGTCGGGGGAAGTGACAGAGTAACACAAGCGACATAAAAATTCTTGCATCTGCTAACAAGCTACATTTAAATATGTGCTCTTTTTACAGAACACAACATATTAATAATTGATTATATGTGGGAAAATATAGAATCCTTTGGAGAAAAATAAACATTCAAAATAGAAATTCTGAAGTGCTAGTTAGCCACAATGCCATTTTATTAAATTCTAGATATTAGTTACAGAAAAGAAAATAAACTGAGGTTTCTGTAGCACGTAACAGGAAATGCACAGGCCAGTTTACTTTTCTCTTCCTTTCACAAGTTGTTTTGAAAAGCTCACCAAATAAGTATCCTGACCAGAAACATTCCCTGGCAAGTGTGATATCAAGACTGAGAACGACAAATATTTTCTGCAATAGAAGTTTTTAATGCCTCAAATCACGATTCACACTTCCTCAGGCTGATTAAAAGCTAGAATATTTTCAAAATTTCCCACAAATTAGATTGGTTTTGAAGGGGTCCTATTCAGCATCTTAAAATGATTATTTTGACACTTAATTGTTTTTCAGTTTTCTTCAATGACTTCTAGGAAAAGTCCAAGAAGACCACGGCAGTTTCCACATGAGGAGAGCAGTAGCTCATGGCCTTTAATGCCAATTTGCCAATCATTTGCCCAGACTGTGGAAGCCTTATCTTGGTTCATATTTATACTTTCACTTTGGCAGTGATACATACAGACTAAAAAAAAGTCTAGAGGCCTCATAGTAAACAATTTACTGAAAATAAAAATAAATTGACCAGCTTCAGGAAGTAATTCAACTGAGTTCAATTAAATTAGCGGTGGTGCATGAAATTAACTATATTTTCAATGGGATTGGGAGATAGTTCAAAATAAAGTACACCAGACCATAATAAAAGGAGAAAAGCAGGAGGACAAAGAGAAGATCAAAAAAGTAACAATATTTTCTGTTCTTCTGCAACTATCCAGAATTCACACTTAATGAAAAGCTGCAACTATCCCATTAGAAATCAGTCACAAGGAAAAAAAGACCTTCTGAGACACACAAGAACAAAAAATTAAAATTATGATTTGTCATTCAACCATGCGTCCAGCTGGATCTGTTTAAAGATATACAGAAGTCATCTCTGTAAGCATACAGCAGAAGATTCCCCTCATTTGCGGAGAATGGTGATATCTGAAATAAAAATATTGTTTTATTTTCCACATGTGCTAAATTTAAAAAAAAAAAAAAAAAATCAGCAAAATATTTTATTATTCACAGCAGTACTATTAACACCCAAACTTTCTGATAATCTAGGGAAAAAGAATGTAGTTGTTTGCATAAAATTTAACAGGCACTATGAAACTCCAATAATAGCTTCTTTTCCCTCCCTTTAAATATTTCAGGGCTGCAGAAATTTGCTTTTCAATTCAAACTCTGCTGACAGGCATACTGCACGTGCTAAAAAACGGTTTCTCAGAAGTAGATTAGTGAATAAATATCTGAAAAAAATAATTACCTTTCTTCATCATCTGTGATAGAGATATAGATAAAAGTCTGGTTCTGGCCACGATAAAAAATGACAGAATCATTATGGATGATGTAGTCAACTTTCGGAAGTGCAGAAATACTTTGAGAAAGGAAATCGGCTGTTACATCGCCATACGTTCCACGCTTTCTCACAACAGGAATCATGATTAATCCAGCAACCTCTTGCACTTCAAGAAAAATTGGGAAAAAAAGTTATTTTATTTCAAAATTTGTGAGAGAGCCACAGGCTTATCCTCTAAACCATAGTGAAAACCTCTGGTAAACTTACCCTGTAGAAGGATATACTGTGGATCAAATTCTATGATGCCTTCTGCATTATCACTTTTTGCTATAGTGACTCGTACTGTGGAGATATTTCCTATTACTGGGGGTTGATCTATCTGTAGATCATTTTCCTTTACGGTGAAATCAAATCCACTTGCAAGAACGTAAAAAGGAATATTACATTAAAAAAAAATCTTGCAAAAGTATTGTAATGCAAGTATGACAATTTTCAATTACCACAAATACTTTTAATCTTCTGACAGTTACCACTGAAGATTTTTGGTCATAGATATTGTTGTGCACGGAAGAAATGTTACCAGCACTGTGAAGCTTGAATTTTAATCTATTAAGTCACTATTAAGATCTTTACCGTAACCTCTTCAGAGCAATAACGTGTCTGCAGTTCTGATTTACTTCCCCGTGTTGGGAGGCATCTTGAGCTGTATTTTTACCCAGAGCACTTTATAGTTTCTTTGTGCATACAGCCCAAAGTTGGCAGCTGAAAACTGAGCTGTCTTTCTGCTTTTCAGGAAACAGACATGCAAAACAGAAGGGAAATGGGACTTACGGGTAGCACCCAGAGGTAATTTGGTTTTGAAGGCAGAAAGATACGAGAATAGTACTATGAGATCACTTGAGAAATGTTCTGTGTGCTGCTTGTCTAAAAAGCTAGAGGCTAATCCTACTCATGACATTGTCGGTGAACTGAAGCATGGCAAGAAATTGTCTATACCATGATCTAGTACATGTTCTAAACTGGTGCTGCACAAAGCATCCCTTTGTCTGTTGGGATTCTCAGGGCAGCATGAGAATCTGTTTTCTTGCTTCTATTTGCTGTTTCACTAAGGGAAAGTGTTGTAATACTTTTTCTCCAATTCTGTTAGAAGGTATGGTAACATTGTGATTTCTTCATCTTGTTTTCAGCTGACTGAATGCAGTGAAAGAATTGCATCTTGTTTCAACTAAGACCCAGTGCTGCTTTGGTTATGCTGATCATCGTAACAATGTACCGAATTTCAGCTCAAGCACCAATCCTGAACTGAATCCTGAAAAGCACAAAGCATCTTCAAATATAATTGACTGCCTTCCCCTATTCCTTTGATTAGAATCCTCTTTCCTTTAATGAATCTATGTTGTAAATAATTGGAAAACATATCTAAAGCTCCTCAGCAATACTGAAAAGACACCTACGTAGTATGTTCTGCCCTTCTTAAAAAACAAGCATCTAATTTTAAAAATACTTATGATTTTAGAAGTGATAATGAAATGCAGCATTCAATTAATTCTTGCCAAATGTGGAGCCTCATAGCTTTTGAAACAGAGCTGTTTTGGATAAATGAGTGATGTACTCACCTAATAAGAGCAGTCCCATTATAATTTCCTGAAGGTTCTCCAATCAGAACATGCTGGGATGAATGTGCTATCCCAACCACCCCAGAAGCTCCTTCATCACCCACAATAATGATGGTTGCAACACCTAGGAAGAGAACAAAAGCTTCTCATGGTAAAACAAAGCTAACTAGTGAGGTATTTTTTTAGCATGTTTGGTGACACAAATGGTTAAGCACCAGCTTCCCGGGGAGCCCATGGAATCCCCAACCTTGGAGATATTCAGAATTTCAGTAGACAAGGCATTCAGTGACCTGATCTCATTGTGAAGGCAATCCAACAAGGTGACCCCCCTAGATGGTCTCTTACAAACGAAATTATTCTATGCTTCTTACAGGTCTGAACCTGGTTTTGGTTTCTGCTTGTTTTGGTTAAACAATTCTTTACAGACAATGTTGATTATCTGAACACAAAAGTCTACGCCAACACTTGATTTAGACGGAAAAAATACCATCTAAAATCCTCTTTGATTTCTTCAGATAAGGAAAAAACTGAGGGAAAAATACTGACCTCCTTTTGTCACAGGAGCTCTGCTAGCTCGTTTCTTCTCTGTTGTTTCTGGGGGGAGTTGGGTTTTATTTACGGGGGGGACGTTTGAGTCGATTCATGTGAAGATACACAATGCTGCACTAGCTTTTAAGAAATGTGTCTTTTTTTCAGACCACTTCACTCCTTCACAGAATATCAGTTCTAACTATAACATTCAGCACATATTCGGCTCCTCTCTTTGACTTGTAGAACGAATCCCAAAAGACACATCTCCTTAGGACTGAGGGCGTCTAGCACACAGACAGCCGCGGCGCGAAAGCCGCGCCCACAGGACACAGAACCCGCCGCGCCTCGCCCCGAGCTCCCGCCGAAGCGGCGCCCCGCTCGCCACGCCACCGGCTCTGCTTTTCAACGTCCCCCCGACTAACGGGGGCTGCGCCGCTCCCGGAGGGACCGCCGGACCGGGCACGGGCGCTGCGCCGGAGGGAGACACGGCTCCAGACCGCCAGCCTTCGGCGCACCTGCCCGCAGGGTCACACGCCTCCCGCCAGCTTCGCCCGCTCGGCGGGGGGGAACCGGAGACGAACGCCTCCGCGCCGCGCCGGCAAATCCCGCCCCCCCCGTTCCACCGGCACGGTCACCCCCGCCGCGGCCGCACTCACCTGCCGCCTCTTTCGCCGCTCCGCTCCCGCCAGGCGCTCGTGCTTTGGGCATGCGCGGTAGCGAGACCGCAGCACCCGCCCCTTGCCGCGTCCCGGTTGGCTGCCTAGGACACGTCAATCACCTCTCTCGCCGCCTAGCAGCGCTCGCGAGTCGGGCATGCGCAGTACGGAGACCTCAACGCCCGCCCCTCTGGCAACCTGATAGGCGGACAGAGTGGCGACTGACGTGCCTAGGCAGCCAACCAGCGCTCCGCCCCTCCAGCCCTCCAGCCCTCCCGCGCCAGCAGCCGCGTTGCAAAGGGAACAATAAACCGCGCTCCCCTGCTTTCCGCTGAAAAGGGGGGCGGCTGGGTCCCCGCAGCAGAAAAAACCCTTCCGTCCTGCATTGCCCTTCGCCAGTACAACTGCACAGCTGGGAACTCGGCAACGTCAAGCGGCCGTCTGACAGACGCACACTCGGAACTTGACTCGGCTGGCGATTTTGGCTGGCTTACACACACGGACTTGCACTTCTCTGAGGAAACTAATTCTTTTTTAAGCACAGCCTCTCCCTGGGGAAGAAAAAACGCCCCCTCCGAGCTCCCAAACACTAGGCAGTCGTGGGGAAACCACCGAAAGCCAAGATCGACAGCAGCAACGTCGAGTGCAATCTGGCTTCAATTCTGATCACGCACTTAATGGCCTCTCCCAGGCCTACCAATGACTGCTCCTTTTCTGGAAGGACAAACTGAACGTCCTAAACTGAAGACTGCACGGAACACAGCTCCACTGGCAGCCAATTCGCCTCTTCTCCGGCTTCCACGGGGAATATCTCCAACTCGCAAACGTTCTTCCTCAGTCCACGGCCCCAGACGCGGAATCTCCTGAGCAGGGAGCGGAAACAACCGCGCGGGATTTTCTTCACGGCACCGAGAAGGCGGCGCTGGCAAAAAAGCAGGCCAAAGCACCTGAACCCGTCTGCCAGCCCCAGCCTGCGGCCAAGAGACCGGGAGCACCCTGCCCGAGGGGCCGCGCACCCCGCAGCTGTACTTGGACGACCGTGTGCGTGAAAGCATGTGTGTCTACAAACGATTGTCTGTCCACATGCGTGTGCCTTGATGCAGGCTCCGTTCGTGCTTAAGCTGGAGTAAGTGCACAGCTGCGCAGTTTGTTGGCAAAGCTCCGGTGTCACACGACGTTGCCCAGTCCTGCATTTCTCACGCAGACAGATGCACGGGAGCTCTGCTAGTAAAGGAGCAAAGACAGTGATAGGCAGAACTGAATGCTGCTCCGAGCTACTTCTCACCTATGGCAAATGCTTGTGTGTCTGGGAGTTTGGGGCAGGTCAGTGTGGCTGGTTCGATAATCAACGTCTAGGATACCTACAGAGCGGTCCCTGTTGGTGTGGGGACAGTGTGCCTGTAGGTCAGTCTGTGTTCCTGGTGCCTGCTGTATCGATCTGTCGCTCCACACGCGTGTGAGTCCATGTATTTCTCTCCACAAGCATGTGTGCTGATTTCGTCACTGACCGGAGAAATGCTCTTCGGAACAGACGTAGCTCTCTGCATGCTGAACGGCGTGGTAAAACGCGTCTGCCTATATTTTGGTAAACAATCGAGGGTGCGTGTTCCGTCAGCGGCATTTCCGCAGACGACTCCGCAGAGCCAGTTCCGAAAGCTCCGCACACCAGGACTGAATGTAGAACCAAGTAATTGCACCGGTGCGCTCGTAACATATTCTGACGGACGTCTTTTATGCCATAGCATTACGAACGTATTAGCGTTCAAGCAAGTATCACAAACAACGTGTGAACCGAGGATCTGTGGGTATTTTCTCCATACGGCATGCTTCGTGCTAGCTTACTTGCCGATCGCAGGCTTAGCGGTTTCTATACAGGAATCCATAAAGGGAGAGAAAGAGAGTGCATCGGAAAACTTGCGTTTTCTGAGCTGAAACTTAGTTGCTACGCATTGTTTTTGTCCACGTGAACACACACGATTCCCCACTGAAAACCAAGCAGAAACCTTTCCACAAGCTCCCAGGAAGGCGCACCCACCACCTCGTGCACGCGAACGCATCTAGAGAAAAGCACCTAATTTTCCACACTGATGCTTAAGCAAACTCCTGGCCACACACAAGCACACATCCGCAAGCGCGCCCACTCCCATCGATGCACAGAAAGACGTACGCGAAACGTACTGACATGCTTGAGGGTAAACAGGTGTGCATTGATGGTTGGCGTACTGCATCACGCATACGTGGCTGCACGAGAATATTCTTTTGGAGGGTACGTGCAGATACGTCCCTGTACTTGGACGACTGTGTGCATGGAAGCATGTGTGTCTACAAACGATTGTCTGTCCACATGCGTGTGCCTTTTTGCAGGCTCATTTCGTGCTCAAGATGCAGTGAGTGCACAGCTGCGCCGTTTGTTGGCAAAGCTCCGGTGTCACACGACGTTGCCCAGTCCTGCATTTCTCACGCAGACAGATGCAAGGGAGCCCTGCTAGTAAAGGAGCAAAGACAGTCGCAGGCAGAACTGAATGCTGCTCCGAGTTACTTCTCACCCTTGGCAAATGCTTCACAGTGGCGCAAGGAATAGTGTTCCGCAGCCGATGGACAAGAGAAACGAAAGAGATCATGCCTTAACGCGAAAGAGAAACAGGACGTCACTGCGCAAGCTTGTCCCTGATCTACAGCTGAGAGCGAACACTTGTGTGCTTGTCGGAGAGATTGTGTCTTGCCTGTGTCTGGGAGTCTGGCGCAGGTCAGTGTGGCTGGTTCGATAATCAACCTCTAGGATAGCTGCAGAGAGGTCCCTGTTGGTGTGGGGACAATGTGCCTGTAGGTCAGTCTGTGTTCCTAGCGCCTGCTGTATCTATTCGTCACTCCAGACGCGTGTGAGTCCATGTCTTTCTCTCCACAAGCATGTGTGCTGATTTCGTCGCACATATGCATCTGTGCTAGTTTTGAGCTCCGCGGAGTGTGTCTCTCGACATTGGTGTGCGTTGGCTGTGCCTGTGTGTAACGCAGCACAGCCACGACTGTTCCGGTGAAGAGAGACCAGGGAAATCATCTAGACAGAGTCAACAAAGGAAAACCGAAGAGGGATTGACATGTGCTCGACAGAGACGGATTCCCTGCGTTGACATTTCTCAGTGACGCCAGAAGAAAGCTGAGCGGTAGATCGACCGGAGAAATGCTTCCCTAGACGACATTTAGTGAATGAACTGCATTCTGCGCGGCTTTCGGGATTGTGCCTGAAAAGTGCGAAAACCAGCAGAGCCTGTGCTCAAAAGCTAGTGGCTGTGTGGCTGCATTGATGCACCTTCCCGTGTCTGCGAGTGTACAGACGGCTGTTTCACGTTCACACAAAGGCACCTGGTCGGGTTTTTCTTCTGTGCGTGCACACGCGTTTCCGTTGTCTCTTCGGAACACACGTAGCTCTTTGCATGCTGAACGACGTGGTAAAACGCGTCTGCCTATATTTTGGTAAACAATCGAGGGTGCGTGTTCCGTCAGCGACATTTCCGCAGACGACTCCTCAGAGCCAGTTCTGAAAGCTCCGCACACCAGGACTGAATGTAGAACCAAGCAATTGCACCGGTGCGCGCAATCACATATTCTGAGGGACGTCAATTATGCCACAGCAGCACGAAGGTATTTGAGTTCAGGCACGTATCAGAAACAATGTGTGGACCGAGGATGTGTTGGTATTTTCTCCGTACGGCACGCTTCGTGGTAGCTTACTTGCCGATCGCAGGCTTAGCGGTTTCTATACACGACTCGATATAGGGAGAGAAAGAGAGCCCATCGGAAAACTTGCGTTTTCTGCGCTGGAACCTAGTTGCTACGCATTGTTTTTGTCCACGTGAACACACACGATTCCTCACTGAAAACCAAGCAGAAACCTTTCCACAAGCTTCCAGGTATGTGCACCCAAGACCTCGCGCGCACGAACGGAGCTAGAGAAAAGCACCTACATTTTCACACAATGATACTGAAGCAAACGCCTGGCCATACACATGCACATATCCGCAAGCGCGCCCACTCCCATCGATGCACAGAGAGAGGTACGCGAAAAGTGCTTACATACTTGAGGGTAAACAGGTGTGCATTGACGGTTGGCGTACTGCATCACGCATACGTGGCTGCACGAGAATATTCTTTTGGAGGGTACGTGCAGATACGTCCTTGTACTTGGATGACCGTGTGCATGGAAGCATGTGTGTCTACAAACGATTTTCTGTCCACATGCGTGTGCCTTGATGCAGGCTCCGTTCGTGCTTAAGCTGGAGTGAGTGCACAGCTGCGCCCTTTGTTGACAAGGTTCCGCGTGTTGCACGACGTTACCCAGTCCTGCATTTCTCACGCGGACAGATGCACGGGAGCTCTGCTAGTAAAGGAACAAAAACAGTTGTAGGCAGAACTGAATGCTTCTCCGAGCTACTTCTCACCTACGGCAAATGCTTCACAGAGGCCCGAGGAAAGACGCTGAGCAGCCGATGGACAAGAGAAACGAAACAGATCATGCCTTAACGCGAAAGAGCAACAACAGGGCGTCATTGCGCAAGCTTGTCCCTGATCTACAGCTGAGAGCGAACACTTGTGTGCTTGTCGGAGAGATTGTGTCTTGCCTGTAAGTGTCTGGGAGTTTGGGGCAGGTCAGTGTGGCTGGTTCGGTAATCAACGTCTAGGATAGCTGCAGAGTGGTCCCTGTTGGTGTGGGGACAGTGTGCCTGTAGGTCAGTCTGTGTTCCTAGCGCCTGCTTTATCGATTCGTCGTGCCATACGCGTGTGAGTCCATGTCTTTCTCTCCACAAACTTGTGTGCTGATTTCGTCGAACATGTGCATCTGTGCTAGTGTTGATCTTAGCGGAGTGTGTCTCTCGACACTTGGTGTGCGTTGGCTGTGCCTGTGTGTAACGCAGCACAGCCACGACTGCCTCGGTGAAGAGAGACCAGGGAAATCATCTAGGCAGAGTCAACAAAGGAAAACCGAAGACAGATTGACGTGTGATCGACAGAGACGGATTCCCTGCGCTGACATTTCTCAGTAACACGAGAAGAAAGCTGAGCGGTAGATCGACCGGAGAAATGCTTCCCTAGACAACATTTAGCGAATGAACTGCATTGTGCGCGGCTTTCGGGATTGTGCCTGAAAAGTGCGAAAACCAGCAGAGCCTGTGCTCAAAAGCTGGTGGCTGTGTGACTGCATTGATGCACCTTCCCGTGTCTGCGAGTGTACAGACGGCTGTTTCACGTTCATACAAAGGCACCTGGTCGGGTTTTTCTTCTGTGCGTGCACACGCGTTTCCGTTGTCTCTTCGGAGCAGACGTAGCTCTTTGCATGCTGAACGACGTGGTAAAACGCGTCTGCCTATATTTTGGTAAACAATCGAGGGTGCGTGTTCCGTCAGCGGCATTTCCGCAGACGACTCCGCAGAGCCAGTTCTGAAAGCTCCGCACACCAGGACTGATTGTAGAACCAAGCAATTGCACCGGTGCACGCAATCACATATTCTGAGGGACGTCTTTTATGCCACAGCAGCACGAAGGTATTTGAGTTCAGGCACGTATTAGAAACAATGTGTGGACCGAGGATGTGTTGGTATTTTCTCCGTATGGCATGCTTCTTGGTAGCTTACTTGCCGATCGCAGGCTTAGCGGTTTCTATACACGACTCGGTATAGGGAGAGAAAGAGAGCGCATCGGAAAACTTGCGTTTTCTGCGCTGGAACCTAGTTGCTACGCATTGTTTTTGTCCACGTGAACACACACGATTCCCCACTGAAAACCAAGCAGAAACCTTTCCACAAGCTTCCAGGTATGTGCACCCAAGACCTCGCGCGCACGAACGGAGCTAGAGAAAAGCACCTACATTTTCACACACTGATACTTAAGCAAACGCTTGGCCATACGCATGCACACATCCGCAAGGGCGCCCACTCCCATCTTTGGACAGAAAGACGTAGCGAAACGTGCTGACATGCTTGAGAGTAAACAGGTGTGCGTTGATGGCTGGCGTACTGCATCACGCATACGTGGCTGCACGAGAATATTCTTTTGGAGGGTACGTGCAGATACGTCTCTGTACTTGGACGACCGTATGCGTGAAAGCGTGTGTGTCTACAAACGATTGTCTGTCCACATGAGTGTGCCTTTTTGCAGGCTCCATTCGTGCTTAAGCGCGAGTGAGTGCACAGCTGCGCCCTTTGTTGGCAAAGCTCCGCGTGTTGCACAACGTTGCCCAGTCCTGCATTTCTCATGCGTACAGATGCACGGGAGCTCTTCTAGTAAAGGAGCAAAGACAGTCGCAGGCAGAACTGAATGCTGCTCCAAGCTACTTCTCATCCTTGACAAATGCTTCACAGTGCGTGAGGAATAGCTTTCCGCAGCAGATGTACAAGAGAAACGAAACAGATCATGCCTTAACGCGAAAGAGCAACAACAGGGCGTAACTGCGCAAGCTTCTCCCTGATCTACAGCTGAGAGCGAATACTTGTGTGCTTGTCGGAGAGATTGTGTCTTGCCTGTAAGTGTCTGGGAGTTTGCGCCAGGTCAGTGTGGCTGGTTCGATAATCAACGTCTAGGAGAGCTGCAGAGCGGTCCCTGTTGGTGTGAGGACAGTGTGCCTGGAACTCAGTCTGTGTTCCTAGCGCCTGCTGTAGCTATTCTTCGCTCCACACGCGTGTGAGTCCATGTATTTCTCTCCACAAGCATGTGTGCTGATTTCGTCGCACATGTGCATCTGCGCTAGTGTTGATCTTAGCGGAGTGTGTCTCTGGACACTTGGTGTGCGTTGGCTGTGCCTGTGTGTAACGCAGCACAGCCACGACTGCGTCGGTGAAGAGAGACCAGGGAAATCATCTAGACAGAGAAATAAAGGAAAACCGAAGACGGATTGACGTGTGCTCGACAGAGACGGATTCCCTGCGCTGACATTTCTCAGTAACACGAGAAGAAAGCTGAGCGGTAGATCGATCGGAGAAATGCTTCCCTAGACGATATTTAGCGAATGAACTGCATTGTGCGCGGCTTTCGGGATTGTGCCTAAAAGTGCGAAAACCAGCAGAGCCTGTGCTCAAAAGCTGGTGGCTGTGTGACTGCATTGATGCACCTTCCCGTGTCTGCGAGTGTACAGACGGCTGTTTCACGTTCATACAAAGGCACCTGGTCGGGTTTTTCTTCTGTGCGTGCACACGCATTTTTGTTGTCTCTTCGGAGCAGACGTAGCTCTTTGCATGCTGAACGACGTGGTAAAACGCGTCTGCCTATATTTTGGTTAACAATCGAGGGTGCGTGTTCCGTCAGCGACATTTCCGCAGACGATTCCGCAGAGCCAGTTCTGAAAGCTCCAGAACTGAATGTAGAACCAAGCAATTGCACAGGTGCGCGCAATCACATATTCTGAGGGACGTCATTTATTCCACAGCAGCACGAAGGTATTTGAGTTCAAGCACGTATCAGAAACAATGTGTGGACCGAGGATGTGTTGGTATTTTCTCCGTACGGCATGCTTCGTGGTAGCTTACTTGCCGATCGCAGGCTTAGCGGTTTCTATACATGATCGGTATAGGGAGAGAAAGAGAGCGCATCGGAAAACTTGCGTTTTCTGCGCTGGAACCTAGTTGCTACGCATTGTTTTTGTCCACGTGAACACACACGATTCCCCACTGAAAACCAAGCAGAAACCTTTCCACAAGCTCCCAGGTAGGTGCACCCACCACCTCGCGCGTGAAAGCACGTGTGTCTACAAACGATTGTTTGTCCACATGCTTGTGCCTTGGTGCAGGCTGCATTCGTGCTTAAGCTGCAGTGAGTGCACAGCTACGCCGTTTGTTGGCCAGGTTCCGCGTGTTGCACGACGTTGCCCAGTCCTGCATTTCTCACGCGGACAGATTCAAGGGAGCTCTGTATAGACGGCTGTTTCATGTTCACACAAAGGCACCTGGTCGGGTGCATCCCAGATACAGCATCCCAGATTCAGCATCCCCGATACAGCTTCCCGGATACAGCATCCCAAATACAGCATTCTAGATACAGTATCCTAGATACGGCATCCTAGATACGGCATTCTAGATACAGTATCCCGGATACAACATCCCAGATACGCCATCCCAGATACAGCATCCCAGGTACAGCATTCCAGATACAGCATCCCAGATATAGCATCCCATATACAGCATCCCAGATACAGCATCCTAGGTACAGCGTAATAGATACAGCATCCCAGATACAACATGTCGAGCTGTGCTCCTCTCCCACACCAAGTGCTGATCGTGGGGCTCAGGGTGGGGGCGGGCAGCGAGGGGGTCCGTGGACTGGAATAAGTTTTGTTTGGGGTTTTTCAAACGCCTCTGCTGACACGTCGTATAAAAACCGATTGCTGCAGGGCTAAGGAATGAACAGGAGGATGAGCAACAGACTGCAGAAACTGCTTGCGTTTTGGTTTATTGAAAAATTCTTATTGAACTCAAAAAGCAATACGATCTTGCAGTGGTCTTCTAATACCTAGTGACAGCTTTTAATGTACTGGTTTGGAACTTTGAGATGAGATTTGAGATGAAGGGCTGTTCCATTGTGGAATATTGCAGGAGTAAATTTCAGGCATTTCAGCATGCCTGGCAGATCTGCAGCTTGCTAAAGACCTCAGGCTGTTTGGTTTAATCAGACTTTGGTAGATGCCACCTTCACTGGTCAAAGCACCGGCTGCCAATGTGTTTTCTGGTGTTGTCACTTCTTTCTGACCAAAGACGGCAGAGGCAGCAGCTCTACTGGTGGTGCCTGTTTTATTGAAACATGGGGATCTACAGGAACTTTAACCCGAAAGCTCAGGAAGCTGTGGTCCGTGGTCTATCTTTGTAAGGTTTGTAGATTGTTCTGCAACGTTTGTGAGTGTGAACTGCTGTGCAGGTAGAAGGAAGAAAGATGTGTGAGCTAAAGCAGCAGGAAGGCTGCAGCCGTGTAAGGCGGGGGTGCAAGCGGCACGAAACGGGCTGCAGCGGCGGAGCCCTCGGTCCCGGGCCGTCCCGGGCAGGCGCAGCCCGAGCGCTCCCGGCCCCACTGCCGCTGCCCCGCCGGGGCCGGGGCCGCGCTGCGGGCGGACAGCGCCGCTCTGCGGCCGCCGGCGGCTCCGGGCCGGGAGGGGGGGCGGGGCCCGGTGGCGGGCGCGGACGGGATTGGCTCCTGCGGCGGATGGGCGGGGCCACGCTGCGTAAGTGCGGGGGCGGAGGAGTGCGTGCCGCCGGTGCGGCGGCGGGAGGAGCGCGCGAGGAGCGGCGGGGCCGGCGGTGAGCGAGGGGCGGGCGGACGGACACCGGGGAGACCGGCCGGGGCCGCCCCGGTCCCGGCTGAGGGGGGAGGCTGGAGGGGGAGGGACGGGCTGGTTTGGGCAGGAGGAAGGCGAGGGGCAGGCAGCCGCAAGAGCGCGGCCCCGGGCCGGGCCGAGCAAGGGGCGAGGGGGAAACACGCGGGCGGCTGTGAGGGAAGGGAGCCCCGGGCTGAGCGCTGCGCGGGGCTCGGGCGGGGCCGTGGGGCGGAGGGGGGAGCCCGTGGTGCCACAGGGCAGAGGGAGGAAGGCGAGCGGGAGGGGGCGGCGCCAGGGGGCGCGAGGGGCGGGGGCGGCGCTGCCGCCGGGAGGGGCCGGGAACGGGGGGAGCGGCGGAGGAGCCTGAGGGCGGGACGGCGCGGAAGGAGCTTGGGCGGGAAAGGCTGAGGGACCTCAGGGAGGGGGTGACATCGGGGAGGCTTTGGCGGGAAAGGCTGAGGGACCTCAGGGAGGGGGTGACATCGGGGGGGCTTTGTCGGGAAAGGCTGAGGGACCTCGGGGAGGGGGTGACATCGGGGGGGCTTTGGCGGGAAAGGCTGAGGGACCTCAGGGAGGGGGTGACATCGGGGGGGCTTTGGCGGGAAAGGCTGAGGGACCTCGGGGAGGGGGTGACATCGGGGGGGCTTTGGCGGGAAAGGCTGAGGGACCTCGGGGAGGGGGTGACATCGGGGGGACTTTGGCGGGAAAGGCTGAGGGACCTCGGGGAGGAGATGGCGTCGGGGAGGCTGCAGGGGGCAATGCTGAGGGAGCTCAGGACGGGATGGCACTCAGGTCTGGTTTCAAAGGGAAATGCTGAGGTACCTTGAGGAATGGACGCTGGGCTGGGAGCTATGAACACATCAGACTGGTTAAGAGAGTGTTCATGACAGAAATTTGTGCAGTGAAGTATTCCAGCAAAGAGCGGGAGAAGAGCCAAACTTAGATCAGGCCTCCTAGGACGCCTGCAGGTTTGGGGACAGGGATGACGAGGTTGTTAATCCGGTCCTAACTGTTTCTTTCTCTGTCCCTCTCTTGCAGCACCTGACTGAATGGAGGAGCAAGCGGACGGGAAGTTCCTGCGCCACACACAGATCTCATTTATCGCTCTCGCCCTCAGAGACCCGGAGATCCAAACCGCTCGCATCGTGCCTTGAAGCAGCCTGTGCTCATGCGCTTCTCCCAGGGAGAAGGCGGAATGGCAGTGACTGGCCACGTTAAGCCACAGGGTGCACACTGTGCAGCTGTCAAGCCCAGCTCTGCGTTAGCTCACACCTGCGGTTTTGCGCCGCACACGCACATTTGAGTTGTCGCTGGTTGTTGCAGCGTTTGGCTTTGGTGAGGACAGCGTGTGTTTGTCAGCAGTTGGTGTAGGTGGGATCTGGAGGAGAAAGCAATATTTCCGTGCCAGAACTGGTTGGTGTTTGCATGGTATTGTGGCGGTTGTTCCCGCAGGCGATGAGTGCTGGAGTATTATTGCAGGATGAGGGGATTTTGGAGGCTTGTCTGTGAGATGCACTAGAGGCAGCAGTTGAAAGCGAAAGGCTGAGATTTGGAGGGTTTGTCGGTGGGTTTTGGACGGTTGTCAGCTGAAGAGTTGGCTGTTTGCAGGTGAGGTGTAGGGCAGAGGGTGAAGCTGACTTTGCCTGGGCGGCGCAACTGGCTGGGTGTGCAGAGCTGAGGAGAGCGGGCTGCTGCGGGTGACCCTAAAGCTGGAGAACCAGCCGGCAGCTCCAGACGCTCCCGCTGCCGGGCAGGGCCGTGCAGGCCAGTGCCCTGGGGCACAGCGACGTGACCCTCCGCAAGTACCAAAGAGCAGGTGAGGACCGTGGGCATTTGTACTGAGCTGTGACATCTCTAACCCGTGACATTGGGGTCCAGCCTGAGCAGGGCACGTGCGGAAGCTGTGCTGCAGGGAGGGCAGAGCTGAGGGGAAGGGCTGTGCCAGGGGCTGGTGCCAAGGCAAGGTGGGCGCGCTGTGGGGTGTGGGGAGGTGTCAGCCCCGGACTCAGCCCCTGTTGACTGTAGTGCCCTTGGGCTGGTGTAGCTCAGTCCTCTGTGTGTTTCTCTTCAGGAGGAGCAGCATGCAAAGGAAAAGCAAGGAAGGAGGTGAACCCATGAGGAAGAGTGATGGATAAAGGAGGGTTGGAGCGCACCTGCCAGTCAAGAGGGATCAAGAAAGAAGACACCAGTGGTGGAACCGCAGGTCAGGAGAGCTCAAGGAGGGAGAAAGGTGACTGTGCCCGTATGGGTTTTTCTAGCTCACACACCAATGAAAACAGTTTGGATAATAAAAGAAATGTATGCAAAACCGATAATTAAAGGCAGAGAATGTTTATATGCTATGTATGGGGTAGACCTGAAGGTATATTTCTTCCTACAACGAAGGAGAATTCGCAATACATGCTGCTGTCAGCAACGACCAGTAAGCGACAAGACTCTATTTACTGATGCTTCTGGTCGCTCACATAAAGTTGTAATTACATGGCTAAACTCAGATACCCAGTGCTGCAAACACAAGGTAGAAAAAGAGACCAAGAGTCAAACAAGTTCTGGAGCTGACAGCTGTTAGGATCGCTTTGAGGTGTTCTGTAACAAGCCTTTGAATGTTGTAACTGGCTCATATTATGCGGCTGGCATACTTAACGGCCTGGAAGCTTCTTTTCTTAAGGAAGAGGATAATCCTTTTTTGATGGCTGAATTGAGAATGCTATGGTTTCTAATAAATCATAGACATCATGGGTATTATGCAATGCACACCCGCTCTCGCAGTGGCCCTTCCAGGACCACTTGCGGAAGGCAGTAGGAGGGCCGATGCACGAGCTGTGCCGCTCACTGTGCCTAAAGCCTTGGAGCAAGCTAAATGATCACATAAATTCTTTCACCAGAGTGCAAAGGCGTTAAAACGACAACTTCAAATGACAGTGGATCAGGCCAGGAGCGTTCTTATGTCCTGCCCTGATTGCCAACAGTTGGCACCCGCGCCATCCACAGAGGGTGTTAATCCAGGAGGGGTTACTGCCAATGAAGTACGGCCAGCGGATGTAACGCATTGTTCTGAATTGGGTAAATACGTACGTGTTTCTGTAGACGCTCATTCCAGATTTCTCGTTGCTGCTGCACGCGCTGGTGAAAGAGCACGAGACGTCTGTAACATTGGTTGGCATGTTTTGCTGTTTGAGGAGTTCCACGATCTGTAAAACCAGAGGAGAGCGGAACGCACACTCGATTAGAGGAGCGATCCCCCAGCGCGCTGTAATAGAAGTGCCTGCTTTTTAACACTTTCAAAACAGTGTTAAAGAGTCTGTTTGATGACTTTTCGGTATCATTTCTGGCAACGAGGATGGATAATCTGCCTGACCTCCCGTGGATCCCAGGATCTCTGGGACCTTGTGCCGGCACCGGGGAATTCCTGGAAGGGACCACAGCTCCTCGGACCAGCTCGGGACGCGGGTAAAACCCCATCAATGAGATAAGGCACTTTCATTGTCTGGTTGCGTTGGCACGCTGCCTGCGCGAGACGTGGGCGACAGCAGCGCGTTGGGTCTGCGCATTCGCGTCTGCGCATTTTGGTAAACTGGGTAACTTAAAAAAAGAAAGAAATACAAAATTAAAGAGGAAAATGAGAAAACAATAAAGAGAAAAACGAGGGAACAGCAATTTGATAAAGGTACCTTTAATGATTTTGCTGTTTGTGCCTTAGCAATTGTATAATTGTTTCTGGCTTTAGTGGTTTGTTGTTGTTGTTACTTGTGTCTTGGGGGATTTTATAGTCCAGTACTTAGGGTTCACCAATTGTCTGTTATTGTGATTGTGAAGTAGGTAGTGGACAATCGGCAGGAGGATTCGTGAGAAATCCCCCCCAGGCTGTGTTTTCTGACATTGGAAAAGGATCGTTTGCTGTTCAACAGGGCGTCAACCAGGGAGAATCTGATTGAATATTGTAATTAATGGTGGCCACTGTAAATAATATTAATATGCTTCACAGGTCTAGGTGGGTATACTTTGAGATCTGTAGTATAGTAATGTGCTGCATGTAATATGTAGTAAGATATCTATTTTAAATCATATATTGCCTATTACATAAGGCATATTACACAATATATAATGTTACATATGCATTGTCTTTATCCTCTTCAGATCCATTTGTTTTGAAAAAGGATAATCAGGGAAAGAAATGCAAACCAGTAAAAGGTTTGTTGAAGAACAGCTATTGGTGTAGAATACACAGAGAACATGAGATCAAAATTGTCCCTCGGTCAGTCTGATATCCTTATATCGGGGCACAGGCTGCATTGGTATCGCCAGTGCATTTTATACGGGATTAGACACGCTGCGCCTAAAGCTGTAAATATGCCAAAACCTTCTGAGATTAAACAGGATTGTGAGGAGTTTTTACACCGTCTTAAATCGACAGCTCAGAAATACATTAATATAGATCCTGACTTGGAGAACAGAGAAATAGAATTCTTAGTTGACTGAGAGCTCATTATTCTGTGTTAAACACTATGCAGGGAATATTAAGTAGCGATTCTGTAACAGTTATGGGTGCCACAAAAATTGCGAAACACGGCCCTTTAACCTGCTGCTTAGAATGTTTGTATGTGGAGTCTGTACTTATTGATTGTGTACCATGTGTCTTCTCTTGTGCACAACGAATGGTTGAAAAAAGCTTTAATGGTGCAATGGCTGTGCAGTTACACGCTGCTGTGGCTGCAATTGTTAAACAAAGAAGGGGAGATGTGGCAGGGTTGTGACATCAGGCCCGTGAGAAATTGCAAGAGTCACAGTGTGAGAACAAGCGCTGGTGGAACAACACAAGCAGCAAGGACTGTGTGGGACATGAATCATCAGGGACAGAGGGATTGGTACATGAGGGACAGAGGGATTGATACGCGGTGGGTACATCAGGGACAGAGGGATTGATACGCGGTGGGTACATCAGGGACAGAGGGATTGATACAGGATCGGTACATCAAGGACAGAGGTCCGCGATGTTTCAAATGCAAACCTGAGTTTGTATTAAATGTCTCTCTGCATCTTAAAGAGAGTCTGTGCCTCATCTGCTACACCCCTTTATCTGTTTCCCAAATTACGATTTAGACTGTATTTACCGTTGTAAAAACAAAGCTTTCCCCCCTTAATTTTTGTCACGCGTTGTAGTTAGAATTAATAGAGATATTGGAGCCCATCGTAGCTAAACTGGAAAAAGACAGCAGCCGTGTGTATTTTTAAATAAAGACTAAATCAAGTGTGCTAGCTCATTATCTTTAAGCGTTTTACTGTGATCACCTCTCTCCCAAGGTTTTGTGTCTGTTGTATCAAGGCCTGACACCCACGGCCACAGTGGATGAATCACCATGGGCACAACACCAGGAACCTGCCTGTTCGTGTCCAGGATATCCACTCCAGCAGACACGTTTTAATTGGTACTTGCGTTATGGATTAGATGCAACAAAAATCCATACTTTCTTTTGCCCTTTGCTATAGAGGAGGGGATTGAACTTTTCTATAGCAGATTCAATCACTTGTTGTAAAGCAATGAAATAAATAACTTAGGCTTTTTCTATGGATAAACAACGTTTAATTCAATTCCTTAATTGTATTCCTTAAACACTTGTTCGTTAGACCATAAGCAAAACAGCGCTGGGTGTTAGTTCGTTAGTAGGCCCTTATTATGTGGTTGGTTAACCCTGAAAATGTTAGTTCCCTCTATCAATATAACCTCATAAACAAGTTTCAAAATTTTTATGTAGAACTTACCCACCTTTTCCTTTTTGCAGGTTCAGAGCCCGAGCCTCATTTGGTTGTATCTGTAAACATCAAACGTCTCAGCACAAATCACAACTGCATTTCTCACAGACAGAAGTGCCTGATCTCCACAGCTTGCCTGGCAGTGCAGAGAGCAGGAAGTGCGGTGAGTCCTGGGCCTTTGGGGACATTTCACCCTGTTTTGTGTCCCAGTCCCTCCCTGCTCCCTCCTCTTTCCTGCTGTGCCCTTCTTCCTCTTCATCTCTTCTCCCTCTGGCCCTCTGCTGCTTCCTCACCTATTCCCCCACCCTTCTGAATCTCTGTGCAGGGTTTCTCGTATCTCCCTCTCCGTCTCCACCCCTCTGTGTTCTCATCATCCCCGGTTTCTCTTTGTCGTCATTCTTGTCTGTTGCTCTGTCCCGCTCCGTGCCCCATCATTTCTCACTGTATCCCTCTGTCCTGCTCCCTGCGCCTATTCCTGCCCCTCTTCTTTTTTACTCCCTCTTCCTCTGGCTGCCCACCCCAGGATTTTTTCCCAATCTCTATCCTGCCCCAACCCTTATTGTTCTTTCTCTCTCTTGCTCCCTCTCTGTCTTTCTGCCTGTCTGCCCTTTGCCTGCTGCTTCTTTCTCCATCTCTGTCCAGATTACTGCCCCTTTTCCTTCTTGATGTCTTTCTGTCCTGTTTGTCTTTCTGTCTTCCTTGCCTGTTCCCAGCCCCATCCCCTCTCGCTGTATCTTCCCTGTCCAGCTGGCTCTGCCTTTTCTTGGTCTTCTCATCCTCTTTCCTGCTCCTCAGCCCTCTTTTCCTCTTCCTCCAGCTCATTGCTGCATGTTTTCCCTTTCCAGTCTCTTCATTTTGATCTAAACTTTGCTTTGTTTCTCAGTCCCTTTGTTCTCTTCCCTTCCTGTTGCCTCTCAGTGGGCAGTGACGACCTGGTTCAGAGACAGCACGGCGACCACATCCCAGGTCGCTCGGTCCATCAGCACACAGATGCCACTGTGGTGGAAAGCAAATGGCGTTTATTAACAAGTAACACAGCGTTATATACCTTAGGTTTGCAACGTCACGTCCATCTGCTTGCCTCACATACTCCTACCTACCTAGGGAGGGGCTACTATCTTTCTGTACAGCGCGAGATCTTCCGGCCTCCAGACCCTAACTACCTACAGGTATGCGTCACAACCCCCCCTGGACACCGTTTGTGTCACAAATGCCCCTGGACAGGGTGTGTCTCACAAACCCCATTGGACAGCATGTGTCACAACCCCCCCTGGAAACTGTGTGTGTCACAAACACCCCTGGACAACGTGTATGTCACAAACGCCCCTAGATAGGGTGTGTGTCACAAACCCCATTGGACAGGGTGTGTGTCACAAACCCCATTGGACAGCATGTGTCACAAGCCCCCCTGGAAACTGTGTGTGTCCAAAATATCCCTGGACAGCGTGTGTGTCACGAACCCCCCTGGACAGCGTGTGTGTCACGAACCCCCCTGGACAGCGTGTGTGTCACAAACACCCTTAGACAGGATGTGTGTCACAAACTCCATTGGAGACTGTGTCTCTCACAAACCCCATTGGAAAGGGTGTGTGTCACAAACCCCATTGGAAAGGATGTGTGTCACAAACACCCCTGGACAGTGTGTGTGTCACAAACCGCACTGGACACACATATGACTACAGTAAAAAACCAACACGGAAGGTATGCAGGTCTTTATTTCTTCTAGTTGAGGGGATCAATAAGAGATTTAGCTGCTTGCACTGTTTTTGTTACTCACACACTGATGATCTAGTATAGAAGCTACAAACCTCACAAGAAGCAGACCCAGAACCTCATTTAAGTGCCCTAAGGTCAAATTAAGAAGTCATTTAGCTGGTTTTCTCAGTGACCCCCCTGCTCTGAGGTTCCTCCTTGCTCAGTGACTATCAACGCCAGAAGGAAAATTTACTTTAATCCCGCACGCAGGTGAATTGTGGGTTTTTAAGTTTCTTTCCTTAAATGAATGATGTATTTCTCTCTTATATGGTTAAGTAAAGGTTCACAAAAAAAACGCATTTCTTTGCTGGACTTTTGTTTCTTTTCAGTGGCAAAATTTGTCACTGTACAAATATTGGATCAGATGGCAACTAAAATATCATGAAGTTAGTTGACATTCCTCCAATACCCATCTATAGAAACAGATTGTTATCAGTTACTAAAATGGTTAAAAATCAGTCTTACTGCTCGTCAGTTGTTATTAATGAGAAAACTGTTTTACATAACTGACCTGAAATGCAGATGAATCCAGAAGGAAAAAAAGCCTCGTTGTATGAAGACAAGTTATCTGTTTGGGCATAAACTGCATAAATGGACGTATGAGAACAAGAGCATTCCACATAGTCTGATGTGTCGTCAACCACTTTGCAGAACCCGCTGTCGGACAGCCAGCTGCAAAACAAAATGTTCACAAAGCTGGAAATCGACTTGTCTAATTCACGCGGTAAACAGGCTTGAAAATTGTTGTATCTCTGAAAACACCGGGTTTTCTAAACTACTGCATAAGTTTATCTTCATCTATTGCACGTCTTTCATGTGCAGTTTTTAGAATAGCATATTTACATGAAATTAAAACAGCTTTTAAAAAAATATATTATTAAAAAAATATAAGTATATAGTAATGAACTTTGTTTTTCTGCTAGAAATTTTTTTTGTGGCCATGTTTTAAAACTTACACAAGATTCACAGTCCCATCTGAATTTTTAACTAGTGTGTTGCTTATACTTGCACAGTGCTTTAGCCCATTCTGAAGAACACTTGCTGTTTGCTGTTTTGAAACTAAAATACATGTTCTCCTTCAGTATTGCTGAAAATTTTGGAAAAGGATACTACAGGTGACATCCTAAGCCATTTCTAGTGGAAACCACATTGTTCTGTGATACAATGTCTAGATAAAAGGAGAGTATGCAGGTAAATTCTGCTGCATCTCCTTCCTGAATAGTTTATATCAGTGACAGACTGATAGAATCCAGACCATCTAATGAAATCATATCTAAACTAACTAGTTGTCTGCAGGATATAGAATGTAACTCTCTCTAATTTCATTTATACTGTGTGAACAGGAAAGAAATAGGCAAATCAAATAATAGGGCATTGAAGGGAATACACAGAAAACTTTAGCACATCACTTGCAATGGTGTGAGTAGCAATAAGAATGGAAAATGATCAGCAGTTCACCACTTCTGAAAAGCAGGATACATCAAGTCAAGGTAGCAGCAGCAATATTAAAAACTACCAGGAGATGGCTTTTCTGTCAAAAAGTAAGAGCCCTACAGAGATCATCGTCAAAAGTTATGCCAAAATTCTGGATATTAGCAAATAAGGAATATTCTGTTTCAGTGACTTGAAGCAATACCAGAGACGCAGGTTTAATTCTTTGTAAGAATGGACTCGAAATGTTGTCTGATAACAACTGTAAAGAGTACAAAAGACGCTAATATTAATGAAGTGATGCCATTCTGGAATTTATGGCCTCTCAGCATTGCCCAACACATC
This sequence comes from Nesoenas mayeri, assembly GCF_963082525.1. NCBI lineage: Eukaryota > Metazoa > Chordata > Aves > Columbiformes > Columbidae > Nesoenas > Nesoenas mayeri. Next base: position 3,125,990 of record NC_137561.1, on the reverse strand, counting down.
ATTACGTAAACTAAACAGTACTGTAATGAAAAAAATCAATAGTAGAAGTCTGAGAAATCTCTAAGTTAGAATAACTACACATTTTATTATACAGAATGTTTTACGTGCTGGTACAAAGGCCAGAAAAGTTAAGGGAAAAAGATGGATAAGAAATAGATCAGTTTCGTACTTGCAGGCGATCTGATTGGACTTGATGGGATTTTATACAAATACACATGGTAGAAACTGGAAAACTAAACAGATTAATAAAACAACCTTTCAGCAGCTTGGCTCCAGAGGAGACATAGAGACTTTTGTGGAACAATCCGACTTCCTGTAGCATAAATCCGATAAACAACTTCATTGTTATCTTTCAAAGGGTATGAACTCCGACCCTTCAAACTCATCGAAAAAGCCTGAAACAATACACACAACATAAACACAAACTTAATATTAAAATTCAACAGTCAGTGCTCATTTTAACCACAAACACACTAAAACGCTCACATTATTTTAAAGACATTTAAGATGGTTCGAGTAATATATAAATTAATTTATTGAAAAAATAAATTGCATTATCTTCAAACCTTGTTCTTCAAGGCAAGCTCTTTGTCTCCAGTAAGGAACCACTGCTGACTGCTATATTCTGTGAACTGTACAGATTCACAGCTCTCTTCTTGAAGAGGGGATAACACAACAGAGACCTTTAACAAATGTTCAGGTACTTGAATAAAATCTCCATCTTTTCCATCAAATCTGTGTCCGTTGATTTGCTAAGGAAACCAGTTGTGAGCCATTATTGCAATGTACGGGCAGCTGTCAAGGCTATTTTTACCTCTGTTGAAGAGGAAAAGTAACAGGGCTGGTAAGTGGAACTGAACTTTCACTATGCTTCACATAATTACTCTAAAATGTATGCGTAATTAATATTTTATTCCTTCATCATTTTAGGCTTTGTTACATTTAATAAAAAGACAGCTTCCGTTTCTGTGAAAAAAGGAGGGGCGGAATTATGATGTATTTTGGCTTCTCCATTTCTCCTCTGGATTTTGCTCACTATGATCTGTAAGAAAAACCATCCCATGGTAAAAGAGGTTATCATAATATTCATCTTTATAACTTGATGTAGAGAAGAGTCAATAACAAGGAGAAGCATTAAAATGGATGATCTAGCTCTTATTCCCAAGAGATGACACAAAAAACTTGCAATAAGGAATTTGAACTTTCAAGTTCTGGACACTGTTCCAGATAGCACTGTTATTTATGCCATTTACTGTCTTTTGGCTGAGATGGGCATCTTAACCCCTATAACTTATGCAATGTCACAGAAAGTTACATCTCCAAAAGAAACTGAGAAAGAAATCTAAAGCATGCTGATTTTCACCTGACGGGAAAAAAGAAAAAAGGTATTTTTTTATTCTAGATTCAACTACCAGTTTTTTAATAGGTTCACAGTGGGAGAAACCCACTGTTGAGAAGTGTTTGTGTCATAAAACTGTCATTTGTTTCTGCAGTCATCTATTTTCCCTGCCCATTAGCCTGGCCATAGCTTATGATGCACTTGCAGAAAAAACTAGGAATTTGAAACTACATGTAAAAACTATGAGTTGCTTTCAGGCAATTCTAAATAATGTTCAAGTGAGCAAAACCATGTACACAGAAATTAGAGAACGCCAGTAGAAATTTTGGGTTACTTACTGTCACCTACATCTTAAAGCATAGCTCTCCATCATATAATTACGTTATTTTCTTAGCAAGATTAATTAATCCTTTTCTAAGCAATATTTAAGCTAATGGTGACTTAATACATCCCAGATCTCCTGACTTCTACTCTCAGAGCTACCCCGCATTTGTGACACCAGCTCTTAGAGCTTTGTAAGATTCCGACAGAGTGCAACACGTTTTCATACAGGTAACAAGTCCCTTTTCTAAAAAATATCATTTACATTTTTACTGTATTAGCTTTCTGGTATTTTCAAAACGTATTTTGAATTCAAGGTTACTTACCTTTCTCCCGGTGACCCACACATTACCCCTGTCAACAGGGAAAAGGCAAATTTCCCGGTCACCGCAGCAAGCAGGCTATATCCTCGTGTGTCCTCGCGCTTTGGGCTAGCCAGGGTGCAGAGTGTCTCATAGAAAAGGCTTCTACTTTTATCAGTGAGTAACTGTTTCTCACCAACATCTGTCACCTAAAGGGAGGAGAAGAAATTGAACATTTTATGCACACAAGTCTGCTTGTAACATTTCCTCATGAAACGAACATTTATCCCAGTGTTCATTCTGAAAGTTCAGCATATTTTTCATTTCTTGATCACTGCGGCCAAGGCATCAGGTGCAGTCTATGTCAAAACTACACAAAGATATCCTTACTAATGTGGATTTATTAAAGAAACCATGTGGGACTTTTCATTCCTTCGCAAGTCAAAGATCGTTGCGCCCTGAGGATTCTTGATATGATTTCTGTGTCAAAATGGCAACAGTCACAAATGAATTATTCTTCATTAATGTTTTTATACTTTTTTGTGTCTAGGTATTTAAACATTTTCCAGCTCCACATTTAAACACTTTCCAGATGCATTTTGCATTGCTCCACAAGTCCAGAAGAGCCAGGAAGCCACAAAACTAGTCCCAGGGTTTTCACAGAACTCAGGGCAATGCTGAAGTGCTCAGGTACTTGCCAGCCCGATTGCCAGAGATAATGCAGAGGGGAAAAAAAGGAAAAGAATATGCAGGCCTGGTTAAGACAACAGCAGAAGACTCCAGCTGGTCCTGCTAGGACTTGCTGGTGTGTTGACTGTATTCAAATGTGAAGATAAGAACAACCTATCAGAGAGCAGTGTAGGGGAAAGGGACCTGGGGGTCCTGAGGACAGCAGGGTGACCATGAGCCAGCACTGGGCCCTTGTGGCCAGGAAGGCCAATGGGACCTGGGGTGGGTTAGAAGGGGGTGGTCAGTAGGTCAGAGAGGTTCTCCTGCCCCTCTGCTCTGCCCTGGGGAGACCACACCTGGAATCTTGTGTCCAGTTGTGGCCCCTCAGTTCCAGCAGGACAGGGAACTGCTGCAGAGAGTCCAGCGCAGCCACCAAGATGCTGAAGGGAGTGGAGCATCTCCCGTGTGAGGAAAGGCTGAGGGAGCTGGGGCTCTGGAGCTGGACAAGAGGACACTGAGGGGGGACTCATTCATGGGGATCAATATGGAAAGGGGGAGCGTCAGGAGGATGGAGCCAGGCTCTTCTCGGTGACAACCAATGGTAGGACAAGGGGTAATGGGTACAAACTGGAACACAGGAGTTTTGGAGGTTCTGCTTAAATTTGAGAAGAAACTTGTTCCCGGTGAGGGTGGCAGAGCCTGGCCCAGGCTGCCCAGGGAGCTTGTGGAGTCTCCTTCTCTGCAGACATTCCAACCCGCCTGGACACCTTCCTGTGTAACCTCATCTGAGTGTTCCTGCTCCATGGGGGGATTGCACTGGATGAGCTTTCCAGGGCCCTGCAACCCCTGACATTCTGTGAATCTGTGATTCTGTGAACCCTGAGCCTCACTGCCTTGTGCCAGGGCTAAAACCAACAAAGGTATGCCCTGAGAATCAAGAAATCGTAACAAGCTCTGTGAAAGCGTGACACCGAAGGGAAAATGTGGCACAGCACAAAACATCGTGCTATAGGTACATACACAAAATCAATACCAGTTGTTCTTTTCAACCTATTTGATTGTTGATTGCCGGCCACCATCCTAACTTGTAGCAGGCAAACGTCTTCCATGACTGGGACTTCACAGCTTCTATTTTTACCTTTGTCTGTGTCCCTGGATCCCTGGGTCCCTGCTGTGGATGCTGTCCTTGATCTTATCACAGGCCTGTGTGTTATTTTACTCTTATTAAAGTCATTGGTCATTCCAGAAAGAGCAGGAAAGGTTTACCTTATCTATTATATGCATCACAGCAGTAAGCTGCTCTTCTGTGGTTTCTGTAGCCACTTTGACATTCAGATTCTGGAGGACTCTGTGTAAGATGGTGTCATCAAGAGGCTGATGGAGTTGATCAATGAGCCCCCAAGCTGGCAAGGAGTCCAAATCTGACACAATGGTGACCTTAGCAATGCCATACACGTCATCTGCCCTGGCACCGCCTGTGGGATTAGAAAGTACAACCTGGAAACGCTTTGGAAATGGGTTTAAAGTTCCTGTCTTTGGAGTCAGGGTCACATCCAGGAACATATTTCTCTGTCCAGGTTCAAAAGTCAATAAACCCTCAGATCTGGCAAAATCTTGTCCTGCCACAGCTGGAGATATGAAGGTCCGGCCAATAGGTTCAGGTTTCTGTAGCTCCTTAAAACAAATCAGAAGAGTTTGGGGTAACATTATGATAGATACAATCGTTCAAAAACAGCTGCTGTAGAACTCCTGTTGTAAATAGGTAAAATTTAAGTGTGTAAAAAAAGAAACCCTCTTTCAAAATGCAGTTAAGAATTATATAACAATTACCTTCAATGAAATATCTCCCTGAAGTAGCAATCTGTCACCTGTCATCACTGACTACCCAGGGAAAGAATTATATATATTGTCGATAGTGTACAGGATCCCTCTCGTTCTTTTGCAAAACAAAAATCACAAAGCTTTTTCTGGGTGAACAGATGTTACAGAAACGTCAGCACATCTGTAAGGTGAATTCCAGAGGGCAACAATGTAAGTTTAGGTCTGTAGCATGAAATTCCCTCGGTTCAGGGTACAGGCAGGCGTTACAGATACATAAAAACTAAACAAAAGGAAAAAAATAAACCACTCTGGAAACCTGTGCCCAAATTAATATCAGTTCATGATATTTTTAGTCCCAGTAAAGATACCTAGGAATGCTATAGGGCCTCATTTCTTCTGTGAAGTAGCACTCTTTTCACCTTCCACGAGGTCTGCAGATTCTTCATATCCTTACTGGTTTTGTCAGTTGCCATAACCCTGGTATTATATCTCGTAATATAACAAACTTTCCTTAAGTGGAAATTAACATTCCGGGCTATTATTCAAATTCAATAGTATTTCTTAATTTAGTAAGAACTGATTGTATACTGACTATTAAGCAAAGATGTTTATTTGTGAAATACTAGACCGCTTTTGAAAACATTTTGCTTTAATTAGTAGAGTTTACTTATGGAATAAATCAGAATTTTTCTTTTGAGTTCAGAGAACTTAGTAAATCAATGCAGTGTGTATCTCTTTCAAAATTGCTCTAGAACAAAATCACATCATCTGTGCAAATTTCAGTAAGAAGTTTCCTTTTGTTTACCCCTTCCAATCGAGAACTAGGAAATGGAGCAATAAGTGGTAATAAAAGCACCAGTGGCAAGAGCATTGTTTAAGAAACCTTTGTAGAAATGAGATAAACATCTGTTTCCTGTCTGCCACGGCTTCTTATTTTACAGGTACCAAGAGCACCAATAATTTGGTGTGTAGTCACGCACACTCATTACCTAAAAATATCCAAAGAAGGGTTGCTATATAAAAATTATAAACAGGTAAAGAAATGCTCCCTATATTTCAGCCTAAATATACACTGGGCAGTAGCAATTTCTTCTCCATTTAACATCTAAATTATAATGAACTTTTGGCTGGAAAGAATGTGAAAATTTGTTATCACGCAATTCAACAAAAATTGCACTGGTCAGCTATAAGAAATGGATGGAAATATCACGTAATCCCATGCAGTTGAAATAAATACGCATCCAATACAGCAATAGAATGCAAAGCATTTTATTGTAAAGGTTGATGGAATTACACCCCTCTTGCAGCCTGTTCCTTGACGTTGAAATCAAGGAAGGAATCATGTTTTTGCAGTTGTGTTACTTCTGCTAAAGGAGAATCTTCATAATCTGTCAGTTAATAATGAGGTAGTCATTTAGAGATAAAAGGGTCCCAAGTTAGAAGTGTCTGATGTTACAGCTGTAAACATAACCAAAAAAATGAAAGGGGATGGTAAAATAGGCTTAAGCACGTGAGATTTTTTAATCAGATAATTTTAGTTTAGAACTTCAAGAAAATGCAATAAAATCTGATGAAAGCGCTCCTTCTCTTTTCCTCAGTGTGCTCTGTGTATTAATACATTTTTCACCTAAAACAGCAAGTGTTTGGCATCTGAATCTTGACAGGCATACACATAATAAAAACTTAATTTGAGAGAAAAAAGCCTCAAAAATTTGAGTATTTCAAGAACTTTAGGACAAAGAAAGAAATGTATTTAATGCCTGCCTGCCCGTTGTCTTTGAGGTAACTGAAAGGTACTATGAAACAAATCACTCTTGATAATACAAGAGTGAACAAGGCCTTTTTACTAGTGGAAAACAAACAAAATTATAATGTATGGGCCCAGCAAATGCTTGACTGCTTCCTGAAAAAAATGCTAATTACAGCCAGATTCACTTTACAGAATGAACGATTTACTAGCAAAAAAATAAGTTAAATTATGAAAACAGCAACAGACGCTTTACCTGCATGCTGGAGCTGACCACTGTGGTGACCGATGTACTAGAATCTCTATGCACTTGCAGGCTGATTAAAGTTGTCTTCTTGTGAGCCACAGCAAAACGAGATCCCACAGCAAAATACACTAAACCACGAGGAGCGTCGCTTTCAAGGACGGTTATAAAAGCAAATCTGGCACTGCTGTTCAATGCAGCTCCTGTGCTTACAGCATAAAGCTCAACAAAAAAATACGTCTCAAATTCAGGTACCTGTAAAGGAGGGATGATTTTCATGTCATTATAAGACCCACTAATTATTTGTTTTTAAAAAGTTTGCATTATTTTGTATGCACAATAGATACTAACACTATAAGCATGCCTCTTGAAATGTGCAGTAAGTGCAAGGAAGTATTAATATATCCTAAAAATAATAATGTTGCAGCAGTGCCACGTGCAATAATGACATTGTGAATTTTTGCATGGGACTCTACCGCAATAAAACAGCTATTTGTATACTACACGTATTGTTACCGTAAATTTGCCATAAGACAAGATGGTAAATGCTTTAAGAGCTCAATTTTCCAGATTATGGAGTTACACAGCTGTACATTTTGTAAGGAATTTGCTCTTTCACTTAATTTTTGCCCTATGAAAAGGCATGTACCCACCTTCTTACCTGTGTAAAAAACTCCATAGAAGAGTGAGTATGCAGTTTTGAATCTTCAGTTAATATTGACTGTATTTTTATATTGAACTCTGCTAACCACAGTTTTGAATAGTCTGGAAATACAGGCTATTGAATTTCAGCGTTCACATGTCAAAGAATTAGTCTAGGAATTTCTACAAACTGAATGCCTGTTTATTGAAAATAAGGTAGCAATATTAAATTACACTATGACGTGTTGCCCTACCTTTGATTTTCTATCTACACTACAGATATAACATGTTTAGAAATAGATATCCGATTCCTGAGATTCCATAAATAATTGGAAATATGGCATCCGAACCTATTAGATGCACTGAGGAAGCAGCAAACCAGCAAAAAAACCTCCATAGTTCTTTACAAGACAACAGCATTATAAAAAAAAGTTGGTAATTGAAGACGATTTCAAGTCTAGATTTTTGTTCCGGGTCTGGATTTTTGGAAATTCTACTGTAATTCTAGGAAAGCAGGATCCAGCTCTTAGCAAATGGAAGTCAGTGCAACTGACCAAGCAAAAACTTTCTAAAAGCTAGATGTCATACCGTACGCCATAAAAACGTAAAATATTTATTGAATGCATTTATTACTTCGTCATTTCATAATGTATTTGTTGCTAATTTATAAGCTATTTTATGGAAGAAGAACTGGAAGAAGAATTAAAGAATATTTGGGGGGGCTAAACAGCATATATTTTTAATCGAGTAGTCATCAAGTAATTATTTACATGGAATGATCTTGACTAATGGATGACAGGCACAAATTCACTGTAGCGCCACAGGGAACTAACCTTCCATTAGCACCTGTTTGAGTGGCACACGCTTGTGCTTCATGTGGTATAAATGCATGTTTCTAACGCTGCCAGTCCGCTGTCATTAAGTAATGAAGACACTCCTCTGGAATAAACAGGTTCAAAATCCCAGTTTGCTCAGCGAGGCCACCTGTGATCCACTCATGCATATATTTTATTCCTTGGCTCTGTAATTTAAAAATTACATCCGAAGATGCAGAAGGAAAATAGCCCTCTGAGCTAAGGGAATGCACACAGTTCCCTAGTGGGAAATGATTGTTTCCCACATCCTACATCTTGCGTTGTTTTCTAAAGTGTAGTCAGACAAACTGGAGAAACCTTCTCATATTGTCTTTCTTCCATTCCCCAGACCTCAGCTTTGCCACTAGCCTGACGGTTCAGATAGTTTATCGGAAAATTTCAAACTCTTCACTCTGAAAGAATGACAAACATTAATCTTTCCTTTCTTAAGGGACTGTTCTAAGCACCAGGTGTTCAAACAAAATTATTTTTTCCTTTTGTTTCCAGTAAAAATTGTTGCAATAAAAGCGTTTTGGTTTTTTTTTTTTGTAGAATGAGGTGGTGTTAGTCGCAGGATATGCTTTCTATAAAACACCCTAAGAAGTCCTTTAACTGATTAAAAATTTGCTGTGTGGAGGATAAGAATGCAGCAAATGAATACACATCTCACTGAGATAACTCCATTCTTTTTTCTTATGGTTCTATAAAAGATCTGCATTTTACTCTTCAAATTAAATACTCATCTTCCCAAGTTTTTAGCAGTCACCATGGACGCAGCACAAGCCTGTAAATAAACATGTATTTGCAGAGGAGCTGAGCAGATGTCAAGTTACCATCTCCAGACTATGTCCCACACATCACTTCCTCCAGATCAGAGGGTTTTTTCAGTCTTGATAAGCTGCAATTCAACACCACAGGGCTATACACAAATGAGTAATAATTACTTACATTCTCAGGCTTTAGTTCAATGGAGATGTTGCACAACGTTTGACCTGCCATGCAGGTAGTGGATCCCACCACGGATACAAGTTCATTCTCCAAGTTCACGCCATCCTTCAGAAGGACAACAGCTGTTTTATTAAAGGTCACATGCCAAAAGATCTTCACCTCTTCAAAAGCCCGATAAGCAAATCGAGAGTATATATGTACTGAAGGAGATCACTATTGTTTTAGGAAACATAAACCACGGAGGTAACACACGTTTTCTGTTATGATTCAAAGCTTATCACCAGGGAACAAACTGCTGTAGGATGAAAACTTCTCTTTTTTAATTTAAATTCCTTCACCTGACATGTGTTTAGATCACAAAAACATCACACAGGAAGAAAATAAAGCAATTACACGGAGCTAGATTATTCTCAAGTTTTATTTCAGAAAACATGACATTAGCTGCATAAGAGACACTGGTTCTTGGAAGGGAGTTGCCCGTGTACCTTCCTTAATACTACAGTGACCGTTCGCCTGGAAAACCAGGTAGGATTTGTCTTTCCTCTAAGTTTAAGGAACGTGAAGTACTTGAGCATATTTGATTAAAAGTACACATCAATGTGCAACATATATAGATATACATATACGTGCTAATTAGAAAAAATATAGTGTCTGTGTGACTGAAAACATTATCATAGTGCTGACACTCAGGTGCCTTCTTAATTGCTCATTTTAGTATTCATACCTACATTGTACTACACGGGGAGTTGAGAATTTGAATTACACCTCGAGCAGGGCAAATATTTTAACTCCAGCAAATCTTTCACACTTGTAGCCTTATAGTGTAAGTTGGAAAATACTTGTTTTTCCTGTCTCTGCTTTATCACAGTAGAGTGACAGACCTAATCACATTCACAACTTAAAGCCAGTTCATCAACTTCTGAGAAGTTACTAAAGCAGCTGAAAGGCAGATTTATTTTAAAACTCTTTGATAAACTCTTCCACTAACAGCAGCTCCTGTGGTTAACAACACAGCACGTTACAACATGTGGGAAGCACATTCGAATCGGCTGTTGCCTGCACCTGTTTGGTTGCCTTGTGACAATCAGCAGCACCTCTCTGTTCTCCGAGTCTTCATCAAGTACGAGAGCGCTTTGTACTTCTGGAACAAATCCCAAAATGCCATTCTGGAGATCACTTCCTATAGAGGAAACAGTCCATGAAAGTAAGCAAGAAAGTTAAGCTGAGACTAAATTATAACCTTCATGTGAATAACCACTAAAAAAAATTTAAAATAGGTATCAAAACAATGCTACAAAGTATCATCTGGGGACACCTTGAGAAAATTTATTATAATATTTCTGGGTTTAATTTACACTACATAGTTATCCAGAAAAAGCAGTGTTTTCAAGTCAAGCGTTTTGTTGATTATCTTTCTATAAAGAAACACAGTTAAAACAGCAATATTGTGATTGTAATTTACCAGCAGTTAATTGAAAGATGAGTTTATAGAGCAAGTATTGCCATTTTACTGAACTGTATCTAACATAGTGGGTCTCAGCTTGATCTTAACTCTTAGGGTTAATAAGAATATTTGAATACATAAAATAACAAAATATTGAACTGATAGTAACACAAAGCAATGATGGAAGGAAACACTGGATATTTGAACGCATGCATAGAGTGATTTTGCAGTTATTACCTGAAAATGTGATATTTGAACCCACTTCTAGTCCATAAATAGGAAATTCATTATACCAAAACTCTCTTTTCTGCTTCTTGACAGTGGACAGTATTGAGAGTTCAGTATCTTATTCCAGCACATTTGTATTGTGATGAACACAAATGGAAACAATAGATACCACGTGACTTAAAAGGATAATACAGACCTGGTTGCTTATTGGCACTCTTTTCACTCCAAAGCTGGCACCGTCTTTTATTGTGAGGTATCCCACCTCATTCTCAGGCTCAATTAGTGCTTCTTCACAATGAGATGTGATATGGTACTCCACAATTGCTTCTCCAAATGCCCCAGCATGCCGAGTTACATTGATCTGAACATACCGACGATCCAGGTTCCTCTCTACGAGTACTGACTGCTGGTCAGAGTACAGGGCGAACACTCCATAGGGGTCATCATTTGCAAACACATTGATTTCCGAAATTCTTTTCTCTTGGTCTAAATCTGCTCCACCTTCTACTGAAATCAGCTGCACCACATAGTTCTCAAGCAGTCCTGGAACATCGTCAGGTAACAGGTAGATGATTATCTCAGCTGTGCTCTCCTGGTCAGCAACGACAACAGATCCCTCTGTCCTAAGAAAGTCACCCGTGATGTCAGATTCACTACGTATTTCCCAGTAAACCTGAAATTTATTTAGAAAATGCACAAAATGAAGGCAATATCACCCACAGAGTCGGAAACTTTCACATTCATGGTTCAGTATAGATTGCATACGGAATAGGTTGGGTTTAAATGGGTAAAATACAAATTTGTTTAAGTATGCATAGAAAGAAGCACATAGACTATCTTACAAAGTGGTGTGTTGTTCTTCCAGCAGTACTGTGAATGCAAAGATTACCTTTGTATATCTTCTGGACACCTACGTAAAACTATACGGAATCTCTGAACAATTGCTTGAAATTATTTCTATTTTTACACCAAGATATCCTTGCTGTTTTTCCAGTTTCCAGAATTCCTCACGACAGAAAGGTGTGAAGAGTTCTCATTAAACACATTAGATGCTTTTTATTCATTTTATTTTTTTTTTAATAAATGAGTACTTGTGAAAATGCTGACTCGCAAACAACTTTAGGTAAAGACAATGTAAGTGATGATTCTAAAATGTCTGATTCTTACCTTTACATATGGCTGAAAAAGAGTAAATTGTGAGGATCCCAAAGAAAGCTCACTATGAAAGTCTGGTCTCTCCTGTTCTCCCATCAAAAGCACAGGAGCAGAGGGAGAGAGAAAGCAAGACAAGCACTCCAGTGCTGGTTTTCTGTTTTTTTCACTGACCAGGGGAGACTGAATCTGACTCTACAAACCACAACTACTAGAGCTGAGCCCTTGCTAAACTCAGTCTAAAAGGCGACATTTCAAAATTTGAGAAATACGCAATTGAAAGGCACAGAATAAGATCTCCCTCCATGCATTGATACAGAGGATTATTTCAGATTATAATGTTGATTAGGAAGAGAGTGAGAATACCGTTACGTTTCCCGTGGTGCCCTGGATTCGTCTGACAAACAGTGTAATACTTTGTGGCCCTTCCACTGCAGAGGGTTCTGTGAAGTTTTTCTCAGTTAACGATTCAGGAGCAAACGGTACCATTCCGTTGGGATCACCAAACTTCTGTATCTTTAAGGAAGTAATTGAATAAAAAAAAATTAAACAATCAGAAATGTAAAGTGAATAGTATTCTTGTTTGAAACATTGAGATTTTCATTGCTAGATGCTATAGGGAATGTATCAATTAGTTCTTCCTCTTGAGTTTTCTCCTCTTAAGAAGACTCAAGAGTACATCAGTATTTAGAAGAGAGTCTGAGAGAGTCTGCTCTCTAATAGGTCATTTCCCAACTTATACTGCAACCTGGGGTTGTTCCTGCCCAGACACAAGACTCTACACTTGCCCTTGTTCTATTTCATTAAATTTCTCCCTGCCCAACTCTCCAGCCTGTCCAGGTCTCCCAATGGCAGCACAGCTTCCAGGGTCAGCCACTCCTCTCAGCTTGGTGTCATCAGCAAACTTGCTGACAGTCACTCTGTTCCCTCGTCCAAGTCATTGATGAATATATTGAATGATACAGGCCCCAGTACTGACTCTTGAGGGACTGCACTAGATACAGGCCCCAACTGGACTCTGCCCCGTTGACCACGACCATCAAACCCATGTAGCAGGGGAGGCAAAAGAAAAAGAGGCAAATGACAAGCTATTCAATCATTATGATTACCCTTCAAAGCTTTGCAGGATAAATACCAATACCAGAGATCTCAAGAGGAAGAAAAGCAATAATGACTTACTATTAGTGTAATGCTGTTTGCCTTAGGATCTAGTTCTGCTTCACCTTTCATAAGGCTCAGCCTAATAATGAAGATCTCCTGAACTTCAACTTCTTCACGAGGATGGATTTGTAGATTAATAGTTCTCAGCCCTCCTTCCCCTTCTCCAAAATAGAATGATCCGTTCACAGGGTCACCAATGTCACTATTCGGGGGAGATAAAACCTCTTCTGCATTGGGTCCCAAGATGTCCCAATTAATCTGTGGAAGATACCAGTTTCAGATTTACAGTAGTGACATATTATAACTGCCTCCCAGGTCGGGGGAAGTGACAGAGTAACACAAGCGACATAAAAATTCTTGCATCTGCTAACAAGCTACATTTAAATATGTGCTCTTTTTACAGAACACAACATATTAATAATTGATTATATGTGGGAAAATATAGAATCCTTTGGAGAAAAATAAACATTCAAAATAGAAATTCTGAAGTGCTAGTTAGCCACAATGCCATTTTATTAAATTCTAGATATTAGTTACAGAAAAGAAAATAAACTGAGGTTTCTGTAGCACGTAACAGGAAATGCACAGGCCAGTTTACTTTTCTCTTCCTTTCACAAGTTGTTTTGAAAAGCTCACCAAATAAGTATCCTGACCAGAAACATTCCCTGGCAAGTGTGATATCAAGACTGAGAACGACAAATATTTTCTGCAATAGAAGTTTTTAATGCCTCAAATCACGATTCACACTTCCTCAGGCTGATTAAAAGCTAGAATATTTTCAAAATTTCCCACAAATTAGATTGGTTTTGAAGGGGTCCTATTCAGCATCTTAAAATGATTATTTTGACACTTAATTGTTTTTCAGTTTTCTTCAGTGACTTCTAGGAAAAGTCCAAGAAGACCACGGCAGTTTCCACATGAGGAGAGCAGTAGCTCATGGCCTTTAATGCCAATTTGCCAATCATTTGCCCAGACTGTGGAAGCCTTATCTTGGTTCATATTTATACTTTCACTTTGGCAGTGATACATACAGACTAAAAAAAAGTCTAGAGGCCTCATAGTAAACAATTTACTGAAAATAAAAATAAATTGACCAGCTTCAGGAAGTAATTCAACTGAGTTCAATTAAATTAGCGGTGGTGCATGAAATTAACTATATTTTCAATGGGATTGGGAGATAGTTCAAAATAAAGTACACCAGACCATAATAAAAGGAGAAAAGCAGGAGGACAAAGAGAAGATCAAAAAAGTAACAATATTTTCTGTTCTTCTGCAACTATCCAGAATTCACACTTAATGAAAAGCTGCAACTATCCCATTAGAAATCAGTCACAAGGAAAAAAAGACCTTCTGAGACACACAAGAACAAAAAATTAAAATTATGATTTGTCATTCAACCATGCGTCCAGCTGGATCTGTTTAAAGATATACAGAAGTCATCTCTGTAAGCATACAGCAGAAGATTCCCCTCATTTGCGGAGAATGGTGATATCTGAAATAAAAATATTGTTTTATTTTCCACATGTGCTAAATTTAAAAAAAAAAAAAAAAAATCAGCAAAATATTTTATTATTCACAGCAGTACTATTAACACCCAAACTTTCTGATAATCTAGGGAAAAAGAATGTAGTTGTTTGCATAAAATTTAACAGGCACTATGAAACTCCAATAATAGCTTCTTTTCCCTCCCTTTAAATATTTCAGGGCTGCAGAAATTTGCTTTTCAATTCAAACTCTGCTGACAGGCATACTGCACGTGCTAAAAAACGGTTTCTCAGAAGTAGATTAGTGAATAAATATCTGAAAAAAATAATTACCTTTCTTCATCATCTGTGATAGAGATATAGATAAAAGTCTGGTTCTGGCCACGATAAAAAATGACAGAATCATTATGGATGATGTAGTCAACTTTCGGAAGTGCAGAAATACTTTGAGAAAGGAAATCGGCTGTTACATCGCCATACGTTCCACGCTTTCTCACAACAGGAATCATGATTAATCCAGCAACCTCTTGCACTTCAAGAAAAATTGGGAAAAAAAGTTATTTTATTTCAAAATTTGTGAGAGAGCCACAGGCTTATCCTCTAAACCATAGTGAAAACCTCTGGTAAACTTACCCTGTAGAAGGATATACTGTGGATCAAATTCTATGATGCCTTCTGCATTATCACTTTTTGCTATAGTGACTCGTACTGTGGAGATATTTCCTATTACTGGGGGTTGATCTATCTGTAGATCATTTTCCTTTACGGTGAAATCAAATCCACTTGCAAGAACGTAAAAAGGAATATTACATTAAAAAAAAATCTTGCAAAAGTATTGTAATGCAAGTATGACAATTTTCAATTACCACAAATACTTTTAATCTTCTGACAGTTACCACTGAAGATTTTTGGTCATAGATATTGTTGTGCACGGAAGAAATGTTACCAGCACTGTGAAGCTTGAATTTTAATCTATTAAGTCACTATTAAGATCTTTACCGTAACCTCTTCAGAGCAATAACGTGTCTGCAGTTCTGATTTACTTCCCCGTGTTGGGAGGCATCTTGAGCTGTATTTTTACCCAGAGCACTTTATAGTTTCTTTGTGCATACAGCCCAAAGTTGGCAGCTGAAAACTGAGCTGTCTTTCTGCTTTTCAGGAAACAGACATGCAAAACAGAAGGGAAATGGGACTTACGGGTAGCACCCAGAGGTAATTTGGTTTTGAAGGCAGAAAGATACGAGAATAGTACTATGAGATCACTTGAGAAATGTTCTGTGTGCTGCTTGTCTAAAAAGCTAGAGGCTAATCCTACTCATGACATTGTCGGTGAACTGAAGCATGGCAAGAAATTGTCTATACCATGATCTAGTACATGTTCTAAACTGGTGCTGCACAAAGCATCCCTTTGTCTGTTGGGATTCTCAGGGCAGCATGAGAATCTGTTTTCTTGCTTCTATTTGCTGTTTCACTAAGGGAAAGTGTTGTAATACTTTTTCTCCAATTCTGTTAGAAGGTATGGTAACATTGTGATTTCTTCATCTTGTTTTCAGCTGACTGAATGCAGTGAAAGAATTGCATCTTGTTTCAACTAAGACCCAGTGCTGCTTTGGTTATGCTGATCATCGTAACAATGTACCGAATTTCAGCTCAAGCACCAATCCTGAACTGAATCCTGAAAAGCACAAAGCATCTTCAAATATAATTGACTGCCTTCCCCTATTCCTTTGATTAGAATCCTCTTTCCTTTAATGAATCTATGTTGTAAATAATTGGAAAACATATCTAAAGCTCCTCAGCAATACTGAAAAGACACCTACGTAGTATGTTCTGCCCTTCTTAAAAAACAAGCATCTAATTTTAAAAATACTTATGATTTTAGAAGTGATAATGAAATGCAGCATTCAATTAATTCTTGCCAAATGTGGAGCCTCATAGCTTTTGAAACAGAGCTGTTTTGGATAAATGAGTGATGTACTCACCTAATAAGAGCAGTCCCATTATAATTTCCTGAAGGTTCTCCAATCAGAACATGCTGGGATGAATGTGCTATCCCAACCACCCCAGAAGCTCCTTCATCACCCACAATAATGATGGTTGCAACACCTAGGAAGAGAACAAAAGCTTCTCATGGTAAAACAAAGCTAACTAGTGAGGTATTTTTTTAGCATGTTTGGTGACACAAATGGTTAAGCACCAGCTTCCCGGGGAGCCCATGGAATCCCCAACCTTGGAGATATTCAGAATTTCAGTAGACAAGGCATTCAGTGACCTGATCTCATTGTGAAGGCAATCCAACAAGGTGACCCCCCTAGATGGTCTCTTACAAACGAAATTATTCTATGCTTCTTACAGGTCTGAACCTGGTTTTGGTTTCTGCTTGTTTTGGTTAAACAATTCTTTACAGACAATGTTGATTATCTGAACACAAAAGTCTACGCCAACACTTGATTTAGACGGAAAAAATACCATCTAAAATCCTCTTTGATTTCTTCAGATAAGGAAAAAACTGAGGGAAAAATACTGACCTCCTTTTGTCACAGGAGCTCTGCTAGCTCGTTTCTTCTCTGTTGTTTCTGGGGGGAGTTGGGTTTTATTTACGGGGGGGACGTTTGAGTCGATTCATGTGAAGATACACAATGCTGCACTAGCTTTTAAGAAATGTGTCTTTTTTTCAGACCACTTCACTCCTTCACAGAATATCAGTTCTAACTATAACATTCAGCACATATTCGGCTCCTCTCTTTGACTTGTAGAACGAATCCCAAAAGACACATCTCCTTAGGACTGAGGGCGTCTAGCACACAGACAGCCGCGGCGCGAAAGCCGCGCCCACAGGACACAGAACCCGCCGCGCCTCGCCCCGAGCTCCCGCCGAAGCGGCGCCCCGCTCGCCACGCCACCGGCTCTGCTTTTCAACGTCCCCCCGACTAATGGGGGCTGCGCCGCTCCCGGAGGGACCGCCGGACCGGGCACGGGCGCTGCGCCGGAGGGAGACACGGCTCCAGACCGCCAGCCTTCGGCGCACCTGCCCGCAGGGTCACACGCCTCCCGCCAGCTTCGCCCGCTCGGCGGGGGGGAACCGGAGACGAACGCCTCCGCGCCGCGCCGGCAAATCCCGCCCCCCCCGTTCCACCGGCACGGTCACCCCCGCCGCGGCCGCACTCACCTGCCGCCTCTTTCGCCGCTCCGCTCCCGCCAGGCGCTCGTGCTTTGGGCATGCGCGGTAGCGAGACCGCAGCACCCGCCCCTTGCCGCGTCCCGGTTGGCTGCCTAGGACACGTCAATCACCTCTCTCGCCGCCTAGCAGCGCTCGCGAGTCGGGCATGCGCAGTACGGAGACCTCAACGCCCGCCCCTCTGGCAACCTGATAGGCGGACAGAGTGGCGACTGACGTGCCTAGGCAGCCAACCAGCGCTCCGCCCCTCCAGCCCTCCAGCCCTCCCGCGCCAGCAGCCGCGTTGCAAAGGGAACAATAAACCGCGCTCCCCTGCTTTCCGCTGAAAAGGGGGGCGGCTGGGTCCCCGCAGCAGAAAAAACCCTTCCGTCCTGCATTGCCCTTCGCCAGTACAACTGCACAGCTGGGAACTCGGCAACGTCAAGCGGCCGTCTGACAGACGCACACTCGGAACTTGACTCGGCTGGCGATTTTGGCTGGCTTACACACACGGACTTGCACTTCTCTGAGGAAACTAATTCTTTTTTAAGCACAGCCTCTCCCTGGGGAAGAAAAAACGCCCCCTCCGAGCTCCCAAACACTAGGCAGTCGTGGGGAAACCACCGAAAGCCAAGATCGACAGCAGCAACGTCGAGTGCAATCTGGCTTCAATTCTGATCACGCACTTAATGGCCTCTCCCAGGCCTACCAATGACTGCTCCTTTTCTGGAAGGACAAACTGAACGTCCTAAACTGAAGACTGCACGGAACACAGCTCCACTGGCAGCCAATTCGCCTCTTCTCCGGCTTCCACGGGGAATATCTCCAACTCGCAAACGTTCTTCCTCAGTCCACGGCCCCAGACGCGGAATCTCCTGAGCAGGGAGCGGAAACAACCGCGCGGGATTTTCTTCACGGCACCGAGAAGGCGGCGCTGGCAAAAAAGCAGGCCAAAGCACCTGAACCCGTCTGCCAGCCCCAGCCTGCGGCCAAGAGACCGGGAGCACCCTGCCCGAGGGGCCGCGCACCCCGCAGCTGTACTTGGACGACCGTGTGCGTGAAAGCATGTGTGTCTACAAACGATTGTCTGTCCACATGCGTGTGCCTTGATGCAGGCTCCGTTCGTGCTTAAGCTGGAGTAAGTGCACAGCTGCGCAGTTTGTTGGCAAAGCTCCGGTGTCACACGACGTTGCCCAGTCCTGCATTTCTCACGCAGACAGATGCACGGGAGCTCTGCTAGTAAAGGAGCAAAGACAGTGATAGGCAGAACTGAATGCTGCTCCGAGCTACTTCTCACCTATGGCAAATGCTTGTGTGTCTGGGAGTTTGGGGCAGGTCAGTGTGGCTGGTTCGATAATCAACGTCTAGGATACCTACAGAGCGGTCCCTGTTGGTGTGGGGACAGTGTGCCTGTAGGTCAGTCTGTGTTCCTGGTGCCTGCTGTATCGATCTGTCGCTCCACACGTGTGTGAGTCCATGTATTTCTCTCCACAAGCATGTGTGCTGATTTCGTCACTGACCGGAGAAATGCTCTTCTGAACAGACGTAGCTCTCTGCATGCTGAACGGCGTGGTAAAACGCGTCTACCTATATTTTGGTAAACAATCGAGGGTGCGTGTTCCGTCAGCGGCATTTCCGCAGACGACTCCGCAGAGCCAGTTCTGAAAGCTCCGCACACCAGGACTGAATGTAGAACCAAGTAATTGCACCGGTGCGCTCGTAACATATTCTGACGGACGTCTTTTATGCCATAGCATTACGAACGTATTAGCGTTCAAGCAAGTATCACAAACAACGTGTGAACCGAGGATCTGTGGGTATTTTCTCCATACGGCATGCTTCGTGCTAGCTTACTTGCCGATCGCAGGCTTAGCGGTTTCTATACAGGAATCCATAAAGGGAGAGAAAGAGAGTGCATCGGAAAACTTGCGTTTTCTGAGCTGAAACTTAGTTGCTACGCATTGTTTTTGTCCACGTGAACACACACGATTCCCCACTGAAAACCAAGCAGAAACCTTTCCACAAGCTCCCAGGAAGGCGCACCCACCACCTCGTGCACGCGAACGCATCTAGAGAAAAGCACCTAATTTTCCACACTGATGCTTAAGCAAACTCCTGGCCACACACAAGCACACATCCGCAAGCGCGCCCACTCCCATCGATGCACAGAAAGACGTACGCGAAACGTACTGACATGCTTGAGGGTAAAGAGGTGTGCATTGATGGTTGGCGTACTGCATCACGCATACGTGGCTGCACGAGAATATTCTTTTGGAGGGTACGTGCAGATACGTCCCTGTACTTGGACGACTGTGTGCATGGAAGCATGTGTGTCTACAAACGATTGTCTGTCCACATGCGTGTGCCTTTTTGCAGGCTCATTTCGTGCTCAAGATGCAGTGAGTGCACAGCTGCGCCGTTTGTTGGCAAAGCTCCGGTGTCACACGACGTTGCCCAGTCCTGCATTTCTCACGCAGACAGATGCAAGGGAGCTCTGCTAGTAAAGGAGCAAAGACAGTCGCAGGCAGAACTGAATGCTGCTCCGAGTTACTTCTCACCTATGGCAAATGCTTCACAGTGGCGCAAGGAATGTGTTCCGCAGCCGATGGAAAAGAGAAACGAAAGAGATCATGCCTTAATGCGAAAGAGTAACAGGGCATCACTGCGCAAACTTGTCCCTGATCTACAGCTGAGAGCGAACACTTGTGTGCTTGTCGGAGAGATTGTGTCTTGCCTGTAAGTGTCTGGGAGTCTGGCACAGGTCAATGTGGCTGGTTCGATAATAAACGTCTAGGATAGCTGCAGAGAGGTCCCTATTGGTGTGGGAACAGTGTGCCTGTAGGTCAGTCTGTGTTCCTAGCGCCTGCTGTATCTATTCGTCACTCCAGACGCGTGTGAGCCCATGTATTTCTCTCCACAAGCATGTGTGCTGATATCGTCGCATATATGCATCTTTGCTAGTTTTGAGCTCCGCGGAGTGTGTCTCTGGACACTTGGTGTGCGTTGGCTGTGCCTGTGTGTAACGCAGCACAGCCATGACTGTTTCGGCGAAGAGAAACCAGGGAAATCATCTAGGCAGAGTCAAAAAAGGAAAACCGAAGACGGATTGACGTGTGCTCGACAGAGACGGATTCCCTGCGCTGACATTTCTCAGTATCACGAGAAGAAGGCTAAACGGTAGATCGACGGGAGAAATACTTCCCTAGACAACATTTAGCGAATGAACTGCATTGTGCGCGGCTTTCGGGATTGTGCCTGAAAAGTGCGAAAACCAGCAGAGCCTGTGCTCAAAAGCTGGTGGCTGTGTGACTGCATTGATGCACCTTCCCGTGTCTGCGAGTGTACAGACGGCTGTTTCACGTTCATACAAAGGCACCTGGTCGGGTTTTTCTTCTGTGCGTGCACACGCGTTTCCGTTGTCTCTTCGGAACACACGTAGCTCTTTGCATGCTGAACGACGTGGTAAAACGCGTCTGCCTATATTTTGGTAAACAATCGAGGGTGCGTGTTCCGTCAGCGACATTTCCGCAGACGACTCCTCAGAGCCAGTTCTGAAAGCTCCGCACACCAGGACTGAATGTAGAACCAAGCAATTGCACCGGTGCGCGCAATCACATATTCTGAGGGACGTCAATTATGCCACAGCAGCACGAAGGTATTTGAGTTCAGGCACGTATCAGAAACAATGTGTGGACCGAGGATGTGTTGGTATTTTCTCCGTACGGCACGCTTCGTGGTAGCTTACTTGCCGATCGCAGGCTTAGCGGTTTCTATACACGACTCGATATAGGGAGAGAAAGAGAGCCCATCGGAAAACTTGCGTTTTCTGCGCTGGAACCTAGTTGCTACGCATTGTTTTTGTCCACGTGAACACACACGATTCCTCACTGAAAACCAAGCAGAAACCTTTCCACAAGCTTCCAGGTATGTGCACCCAAGACCTCGCGCGCACGAACGGAGCTAGAGAAAAGCACCTACATTTTCACACAATGATACTGAAGCAAACGCCTGGCCATACACATGCACATATCCGCAAGCGCGCCCACTCCCATCGATGCACAGAGAGAGGTACGCGAAAAGTGCTTACATACTTGAGGGTAAACAGGTGTGCATTGACGGTTGGCGTACTGCATCACGCATACGTGGCTGCACGAGAATATTCTTTTGGAGGGTACGTGCAGATACGTCCTTGTACTTGGATGACCGTGTGCATGGAAGCATGTGTGTCTACAAACGATTTTCTGTCCACATGCGTGTGCCTTGATGCAGGCTCCGTTCGTGCTTAAGCTGGAGTGAGTGCACAGCTGCGCCCTTTGTTGACAAGGTTCCGCGTGTTGCACGACGTTACCCAGTCCTGCATTTCTCACGCGGACAGATGCACGGGAGCTCTGCTAGTAAAGGAACAAAAACAGTTGTAGGCAGAACTGAATGCTTCTCCGAGCTACTTCTCACCTACGGCAAATGCTTCACAGAGGCCCGAGGAAAGACGCTGAGCAGCCGATGGACAAGAGAAACGAAACAGATCATGCCTTAACG
The DNA here is from genome assembly GCF_963082525.1 of Nesoenas mayeri. Taxonomy (NCBI): domain Eukaryota; kingdom Metazoa; phylum Chordata; class Aves; order Columbiformes; family Columbidae; genus Nesoenas; species Nesoenas mayeri. The sequence continues at coordinate 3,103,941 of NC_137561.1, read as the reverse complement.
CGAAAGAGCAACAACAGGGCGTCATTGCGCAAGCTTGTCCCTGATCTACAGCTGAGAGCGAACACTTGTGTGCTTGTCGGAGAGATTGTGTCTTGCCTGTAAGTGTCTGGGAGTTTGGGGCAGGTCAGTGTGGCTGGTTCGGTAATCAACGTCTAGGATAGCTGCAGAGTGGTCCCTGTTGGTGTGGGGACAGTGTGCCTGTAGGTCAGTCTGTGTTCCTAGCGCCTGCTTTATCGATTCGTCGTGCCATACGCGTGTGAGTCCATGTCTTTCTCTCCACAAACTTGTGTGCTGATTTCGTCGAACATGTGCATCTGTGCTAGTGTTGAGCTCAGCGGAGTGTGTCTCTCGACACTTGGTGTGCATTGGCTGTGCCTGTGTGTAACGCAGCACAGCCACGACTGCCTCGGTGAAGAGAGACCAGGGAAATCATCTAGGCAGAGTCAACAAAGGAAAACCGAAGACAGATTGACGTGTGATCGACAGAGACGGATTCCCTGCGCTGACATTTCTCAGTAACACGAGAAGAAAGCTGAGCGGTAGATCGACCGGAGAAATGCTTCCCTAGACAACATTTAGCGAATGAACTGCATTGTGCGCGGCTTTCGGGATTGTGCCTGAAAAGTGCGAAAACCAGCAGAGCCTGTGCTCAAAAGCTGGTGGCTGTGTGACTGCATTGATGCACCTTCCCGTGTCTGCGAGTGTACAGACGGCTGTTTCACGTTCATACAAAGGCACCTGGTCGGGTTTTTCTTCTGTGCGTGCACACGCGTTTCCGTTGTCTCTTCGGAGCAGACGTAGCTCTTTGCATGCTGAACGACGTGGTAAAACGCGTCTGCCTATATTTTGGTAAACAATCGAGGGTGCGTGTTCCGTCAGCGGCATTTCCGCAGACGACTCCGCAGAGCCAGTTCTGAAAGCTCCGCACACCAGGACTGATTGTAGAACCAAGCAATTGCACCGGTGCACGCAATCACATATTCTGAGGGACGTCTTTTATGGCACAGCAGCACGAAGGTATTTGAGTTCAGGCACGTATTAGAAACAATGTGTGGACCGAGGATGTGTTGGTATTTTCTCCGTATGGCATGCTTCTTGGTAGCTTACTTGCCGATCGCAGGCTTAGCGGTTTCTATACACGACTCGGTATAGGGAGAGAAAGAGAGCGCATCGGAAAACTTGCGTTTTCTGCGCTGGAACCTAGTTGCTACGCATTGTTTTTGTCCACGTGAACACACACGATTCCCCACTGAAAACCAAGCAGAAACCTTTCCACAAGCTTCCAGGTATGTGCACCCAAGACCTCGCGCGCACGAACGGAGCTAGAGAAAAGCACCTACATTTTCACACACTGATACTTAAGCAAACGCTTGGCCATACGCATGCACACATCCGCAAGGGCGCCCACTCCCATCTTTGGACAGAAAGACGTAGCGAAACGTGCTGACATGCTTGAGAGTAAACAGGTGTGCGTTGATGGCTGGCGTACTGCATCACGCATACGTGGCTGCACGAGAATATTCTTTTGGAGGGTACGTGCAGATACGTCTCTGTACTTGGACGACCGTATGCGTGAAAGCGTGTGTGTCTACAAACGATTTTCTGTCCACATGAGTGTGCCTTTTTGCAGGCTCCATTCGTGCTTAAGCGCGAGTGAGTGCACAGCTGCGCCCTTTGTTGGCAAAGCTCCGCGTGTTGCACAACGTTGCCCAGTCCTGCATTTCTCATGCGTACAGATGCACGGGAGCTCTTCTAGTAAAGGAGCAAAGACAGTCGCAGGCAGAACTGAATGCTGCTCCAAGCTACTTCTCATCCTTGACAAATGCTTCACAGTGCGTGAGGAATAGCTTTCCGCAGCAGATGTACAAGAGAAACGAAACAGATCATGCCTTAACGCGAAAGAGCAACAACAGGGCGCAACTGCGCAAGCTTCTCCCTGATCTACAGCTGAGAGCGAATACTTGTGTGCTTGTCGGAGAGATTGTGTCTTGCCTGTAAGTGTCTGGGAGTTTGCGCCAGGTCAGTGTGGCTGGTTCGATAATCAACGTCTAGGAGAGCTGCAGAGCGGTCCCTGTTGGTGTGAGGACAGTGTGCCTGGAACTCAGTCTGTGTTCCTAGCGCCTGCTGTAGCTATTCTTCGCTCCACACGCGTGTGAGTCCATGTATTTCTCTCCACAAGCATGTGTGCTGATTTCGTCGCACATGTGCATCTGCGCTAGTGTTGATCTTAGCGGAGTGTGTCTCTGGACACTTGGTGTGCGTTGGCTGTGCCTGTGTGTAACGCAGCACAGCCACGACTGCGTCGGTGAAGAGAGACCAGGGAAATCATCTAGACAGAGAAATAAAGGAAAACCGAAGACGGATTGACGTGTGCTCGACAGAGACGGATTCCCTGCGCTGACATTTCTCAGTAACACGAGAAGAAAGCTGAGCGGTAGATCGATCGGAGAAATGCTTCCCTAGACGATATTTAGCGAATGAACTGCATTGTGCGCGGCTTTCGGGATTGTGCCTAAAAGTGCGAAAACCAGCAGAGCCTGTGCTCAAAAGCTGGTGGCTGTGTGACTGCATTGATGCACCTTCCCGTGTCTGCGAGTGTACAGACGGCTGTTTCACGTTCATACAAAGGCACCTGGTCGGGTTTTTCTTCTGTGCGTGCACACGCATTTTTGTTGTCTCTTCGGAGCAGACGTAGCTCTTTGCATGCTGAACGACGTGGTAAAACGCGTCTGCCTATATTTTGGTTAACAATCGAGGGTGCGTGTTCCGTCAGCGACATTTCCGCAGACGACTCCGCAGAGCCAGTTCTGAAAGCTCCAGAACTGAATGTAGAACCAAGCAATTGCACAGGTGCGCGCAATCACATATTCTGAGGGACGTCATTTATTCCACAGCAGCACGAAGGTATTTGAGTTCAAGCACGTATCAGAAACAATGTGTGGACCGAGGATGTGTTGGTATTTTCTCCGTACGGCATGCTTCGTGGTAGCTTACTTGCCGATCGCAGGCTTAGCGGTTTCTATACACGATCGGTATAGGGAGAGAAAGAGAGCGCATCGGAAAACTTGCGTTTTCTGCGCTGGAACCTAGTTGCTACGCATTGTTTTTGTCCACGTGAACACACACGATTCCCCACTGAAAACCAAGCAGAAACCTTTCCACAAGCTCCCAGGTAGGTGCACCCACCACCTCGCGCGTGAAAGCACGTGTGTCTACAAACGATTGTTTGTCCACATGCTTGTGCCTTGGTGCAGGCTGCATTCGTGCTTAAGCTGCAGTGAGTGCACAGCTACGCCGTTTGTTGGCCAGGTTCCGCGTGTTGCACGACGTTGCCCAGTCCTGCATTTCTCACGCGGACAGATTCAAGGGAGCTCTGTATAGACGGCTGTTTCATGTTCACACAAAGGCACCTGGTCGGGTGCATCCCAGATACAGCATCCCAGATTCAGCATCCCCGATACAGCTTCCCGGATACAGCATCCCAAATACAGCATTCTAGATACAGTATCCTAGATACGGCATCCTAGATACGGCATTCTAGATACAGTATCCCGGATACAACATCCCAGATACGCCATCCCAGATACAGCATCCCAGGTACAGCATTCCAGATACAGCATCCCAGATATAGCATCCCCTATACAGCATCCCAGATACAGCATCCTAGGTACAGCGTAATAGATACAGCATCCCAGATACAACATGTCGAGCTGTGCTCCTCTCCCACACCAAGTGCTGATCGTGGGGCTCAGGGTGGGGGCGGGCAGCGAGGGGGTCCGTGGACTGGAATAAGTTTTGTTTGGGGTTTTTCAAACGCCTCTGCTGACACGTCGTATAAAAACCGATTGCTGCAGGGCTAAGGAATGAACAGGAGGATGAGCAACAGACTGCAGAAACTGCTTGCGTTTTGGTTTATTGAAAAATTCTTATTGAACTCAAAAAGCAATACGATCTTGCAGTGGTCTTCTAATACCTAGTGACAGCTTTTAATGTACTGGTTTGGAACTTTGAGATGAGATTTGAGATGAAGGGCTGTTCCATTGTGGAATATTGCAGGAGTAAATTTCAGGCATTTCAGCATGCCTGGCAGATCTGCAGCTTGCTAAAGACCTCAGGCTGTTTGGTTTAATCAGACTTTGGTAGATGCCACCTTCACTGGTCAAAGCACCGGCTGCCAATGTGTTTTCTGGTGTTGTCACTTCTTTCTGACCAAAGACGGCAGAGGCAGCAGCTCTACTGGTGGTGCCTGTTTTATTGAAACATGGGGATCTACAGGAACTTTAACCCGAAAGCTCAGGAAGCTGTGGTCCGTGGTCTATCTTTGTAAGGTTTGTAGATTGTTCTGCAACGTTTGTGAGTGTGAACTGCTGTGCAGGTAGAAGGAAGAAAGATGTGTGAGCTAAAGCAGCAGGAAGGCTGCAGCCGTGTAAGGCGGGGGTGCAAGCGGCACGAAACGGGCTGCAGCGGCGGAGCCCTCGGTCCCGGGCCGTCCCGGGCAGGCGCAGCCCGAGCGCTCCCGGCCCCGCTGCCGCTGCCCCGCCGGGGCCGGGGCCGCGCTGCGGGCGGACAGCGCCGCTCTGCGGCCGCCGGCGGCTCCGGGCCGGGAGGGGGGGCGGGGCCCGGTGGCGGGCGCGGACGGGATTGGCTCCTGCGGCGGATGGGCGGGGCCACGCTGCGTAAGTGCGGGGGCGGAGGAGTGCGTGCCGCCGGTGCGGCGGCGGGAGGAGCGCGCGAGGAGCGGCGGGGCCGGCGGTGAGCGAGGGGCGGGCGGACGGACACCGGGGAGACCGGCCGGGGCCGCCCCGGTCCCGGCTGAGGGGGGAGGCTGGAGGGGGAGGGACGGGCTGGTTTGGGCAGGAGGAAGGCGAGGGGCAGGCAGCCGCAAGAGCGCGGCCCCGGGCCGGGCCGAGCAAGGGGCGAGGGGGAAACACGCGGGCGGCTGTGAGGGAAGGGAGCCCCGGGCTGAGCGCTGCGCGGGGCTCGGGCGGGGCCGTGGGGCGGAGGGGGGAGCCCGTGGTGCCACAGGGCAGAGGGAGGAAGGCGAGCGGGAGGGGGCGGCGCCAGGGGGCGCGAGGGGCGGGGGCGGCGCTGCCGCCGGGAGGGGCCGGGAACGGGGGGAGCGGCGGAGGAGCCTGAGGGCGGGACGGCGCGGAAGGAGCTTGGGCGGGAAAGGCTGAGGGACCTCAGGGAGGGGGTGACATCGGGGAGGCTTTGGCGGGAAAGGCTGAGGGACCTCAGGGAGGGGGTGACATCGGGGGGGCTTTGTCGGGAAAGGCTGAGGGACCTCGGGGAGGGGGTGACATCGGGGGGGCTTTGGCGGGAAAGGCTGAGGGACCTCAGGGAGGGGGTGACATCGGGGGGGCTTTGGCGGGAAAGGCTGAGGGACCTCGGGGAGGGGGTGACATCGGGGGGCCTTTGGCGGGAAAGGCTGAGGGACCTCGGGGAGGGGGTGACATCGGGGGGACTTTGTCGGGAAAGGCTGAGGGACCTCGGGGAGGAGATGGCGTCGGGGAGGCTGCAGGGGGCAATGCTGAGGGAGCTCAGGACGGGATGGCACTCAGGTCTGGTTTCAAAGGGAAATGCTGAGGTACCTTGAGGAATGGACGCTGGGCTGGGAGCTATGAACACATCAGACTGGTTAAGAGAGTGTTCATGACAGAAATTTGTGCAGTGAAGTATTCCAGCAAAGAGCGGGAGAAGAGCCAAACTTAGATCAGGCCTCCTAGGACGCCTGCAGGTTTGGGGACAGGGATGACGAGGTTGTTAATCCGGTCCTAACTGTTTCTTTCTCTGTCCCTCTCTTGCAGCACCTGACTGAATGGAGGAGCAAGCGGACGGGAAGTTCCTGCGCCACACACAGATCTCATTTATCGCTCTCGCCCTCAGAGACCCGGAGATCCAAACCGCTCGCATCGTGCCTTGAAGCAGCCTGTGCTCATGCGCTTCTCCCAGGGAGAAGGCGGAATGGCAGTGACTGGCCACGTTAAGCCACAGGGTGCACACTGTGCAGCTGTCAAGCCCAGCTCTGCGTTAGCTCACACCTGCGGTTTTGCGCCGCACACGCACATTTGAGTTGTCGCTGGTTGTTGCAGCGTTTGGCTTTGGTGAGGACAGCGTGTGTTTGTCAGCAGTTGGTGTAGGTGGGATCTGGAGGAGAAAGCAATATTTCCGTGCCAGAACTGGTTGGTGTTTGCATGGTATTGTGGCGGTTGTTCCCGCAGGCGATGAGTGCTGGAGTATTATTGCAGGATGAGGGGATTTTGGAGGCTTGTCTGTGAGATGCACTAGAGGCAGCAGTTGAAAGCGAAAGGCTGAGATTTGGAGGGTTTGTCGGTGGGTTTTGGACGGTTGTCAGCTGAAGAGTTGGCTGTTTGCAGGTGAGGTGTAGGGCAGAGGGTGAAGCTGACTTTGCCTGGGCGGCGCAACTGGCTGGGTGTGCAGAGCTGAGGAGAGCGGGCTGCTGCGGGTGACCCTAAAGCTGGAGAACCAGCCGGCAGCTCCAGACGCTCCCGCTGCCGGGCAGGGCCGTGCAGGCCAGTGCCCTGGGGCACAGCGACGTGACCCTCCGCAAGTACCAAAGAGCAGGTGAGGACCGTGGGCATTTGTACTGAGCTGTGACATCTCTAACCCGTGACATTGGGGTCCAGCCTGAGCAGGGCACGTGCGGAAGCTGTGCTGCAGGGAGGGCAGAGCTGAGGGGAAGGGCTGTGCCAGGGGCTGGTGCCAAGGCAAGGTGGGCGCGCTGTGGGGTGTGGGGAGGTGTCAGCCCCGGACTCAGCCCCTGTTGACTGTAGTGCCCTTGGGCTGGTGTAGCTCAGTCCTCTGTGTGTTTCTCTTCAGGAGGAGCAGCATGCAAAGGAAAAGCAAGGAAGGAGGTGAACCCATGAGGAAGAGTGATGGATAAAGGAGGGTTGGAGCGCACCTGCCAGTCAAGAGGGATCAAGAAAGAAGACACCAGTGGTGGAACCGCAGGTCAGGAGAGCTCAAGGAGGGAGAAAGGTGACTGTGCCCGTATGGGTTTTTCTAGCTCACACACCAATGAAAACAGTTTGGATAATAAAAGAAATGTATGCAAAACCGATAATTAAAGGCAGAGAATGTTTATATGCTATGTATGGGGTAGACCTGAAGGTATATTTCTTCCTACAACGAAGGAGAATTCGCAATACATGCTGCTGTCAGCAACGACCAGTAAGCGACAAGACTCTATTTACTGATGCTTCTGGTCGCTCACATAAAGTTGTAATTACATGGCTAAACTCAGATACCCAGTGCTGCAAACACAAGGTAGAAAAAGAGACCAAGAGTCAAACAAGTTCTGGAGCTGACAGCTGTTAGGATCGCTTTGAGGTGTTCTGTAACAAGCCTTTGAATGTTGTAACTGGCTCATATTATGCGGCTGGCATACTTAACGGCCTGGAAGCTTCTTTTCTTAAGGAAGAGGATAATCCTTTTTTGATGGCTGAATTGAGAATGCTATGGTTTCTAATAAATCATAGACATCATGGGTATTATGCAATGCACATCCGCTCTCGCAGTGGCCCTTCCAGGACCACTTGCGGAAGGCAGTAGGAGGGCCGATGCACGAGCTGTGCCGCTCACTGTGCCTAAAGCCTTGGAGCAAGCTAAATGATCACATAAATTCTTTCACCAGAGTGCAAAGGCGTTAAAACGACAACTTCAAATGACAGTGGATCAGGCCAGGAGCGTTCTTATGTCCTGCCCTGATTGCCAACAGTTGGCACCCGCGCCATCCACAGAGGGTGTTAATCCAGGAGGGGTTACTGCCAATGAAGTACGGCCAGCGGATGTAACGCATTGTTCTGAATTGGGTAAATACGTACGTGTTTCTGTAGACGCTCATTCCAGATTTCTCGTTGCTGCTGCACGCGCTGGTGAAAGAGCACGAGACGTCTGTAACATTGGTTGGCATGTTTTGCTGTTTGAGGAGTTCCACGATCTGTAAAACCAGAGGAGAGCGGAACGCACACTCGATTAGAGGAGCGATCCCCCAGCGCGCTGTAATAGAAGTGCCTGCTTTTTAACACTTTCAAAACAGTGTTAAAGAGTCTGTTTGACGACTTTTCGGTATCATTTCTGGCGACGAGGATGGGATAATCTGCCTGACCTCCCGTGGATCCCAGGATCTCTGGGACCTTGTGCCGGCACCGGGGAATTCCTGGAAGGGACCACAGCTCCTCGGACCAGCTCGGGACGCGGGTAAAACCCCATCAATGAGATAAGGCACTTTCATTGTCTGGTTGCGTTGGCACGCTGCCTGCGCGAGACGTGGGCGACAGCAGCGCGTTGGGTCTGCGCATTCGCATCTGCGCATTTTGGTAAACTGGGTAACTTAAAAAAAGAAAGAAATACAAAATTAAAGAGGAAAATGAGAAAACAATAAAGAGAAAAACGAGGGAACAGCAATTTGATAAAGGTACCTTTAATGATTTTGCTGTTTGTGCCTTAGCAATTGTATAATTGTTTCTGGCTTTAGTGGTTTGTTGTTGTTGTTACTTGTGTCTTGGGGGATTTTATAGTCCAGTACTTAGGGTTCACCAATTGTCTGTTATTGTGATTGTGAAGTAGGTAGTGGACAATCGGCAGGAGGATTCGTGAGAAATCCCCCCCAGGCTGTGTTTTCTGACCTTGGAAAAGGATCGTTTGCTGTTCAACAGGGCGTCAACCAGGGAGAATCTGATTGAATATTGTAATTAATGGTGGCCACTGTAAATAATATTAATATGCTTCACAGGTCTAGGTGGGTATACTTTGAGATCTGTAGTATAGTAATGTGCTGCATGTAATATGTAGTAAGATATCTATTTTAAATCATATATTGCCTATTACATAAGGCATATTACACAATATATAATGTTACATATGCATTGTCTTTATCCTCTTCAGATCCATTTGTTTTGAAAAAGGATAATCAGGGAAAGAAATGCAAACCAGTAAAAGGTTTGTTGAAGAACAGCTATTGGTGTAGAATACACAGAGAACATGAGATCAAAATTGTCCCTCGGTCAGTCTGATATCCTTATATCGGGGCACAGGCTGCATTGGTATCGCCAGTGCATTTTATACGGGATTAGACACGCTGCGCCTAAAGCTGTAAATATGCCAAAACCTTCTGAGATTAAACAGGATTGTGAGGAGTTTTTACACCGTCTTAAATCGACAGCTCAGAAATACATTAATATAGATCCTGACTTGGAGAACAGAGAAATAGAATTCTTAGTTGACTGAGAGCTCATTATTCTGTGTTAAACACTATGCAGGGAATATTAAGTAGCGATTCTGTAACAGTTATGGGTGCCACAAAAATTGCGAAACACGGCCCTTTAACCTGCTGCTTAGAATGTTTGTATGTGGAGTCTGTACTTATTGATTGTGTACCATGTGTCTTCTCTTGTGCACAACGAATGGTTGAAAAAAGCTTTAATGGTGCAATGGCTGTGCAGTTACACGCTGCTGTGGCTGCAATTGTTAAACAAAGAAGGGGAGATGTGGCAGGGTTGTGACATCAGGCCCGTGAGAAATTGCAAGAGTCACAGTGTGAGAACAAGCGCTGGTGGAACAACACAAGCAGCAAGGACTGTGTGGGACATGAATCATCAGGGACAGAGGGATTGGTACATGAGGGACAGAGGGATTGATACGCGGTGGGTACATCAGGGACAGAGGGATTGATACGCGGTGGGTACATCAGGGACAGAGGGATTGATACAGGATCGGTACATCAAGGACAGAGGTCCGCGATGTTTCAAATGCAAACCTGAGTTTGTATTAAATGTCTCTCTGCATCTTAAAGAGAGTCTGTGCCTCATCTGCTACACCCCTTTATCTGTTTCCCAAATTACGATTTAGACTGTATTTACCGTTGTAAAAACAAAGCTTTCCCCCCTTAATTTTTGTCACGCGTTGTAGTTAGAATTAATAGAGATATTGGAGCCCATCGTAGCTAAACTGGAAAAAGACAGCAGCCGTGTGTATTTTTAAATAAAGACTAAATCAAGTGTGCTAGCTCATTATCTTTAAGCGTTTTACTGTGATCACCTCTCTCCCAAGGTTTTGTGTCTGTTGTATCAAGGCCTGACACCCACGGCCACAGTGGATGAATCACCATGGGCACAACACCAGGAACCTGCCTGTTCGTGTCCAGGATATCCACTCCAGCAGACACGTTTTAATTGGTACTTGCGTTATGGATTAGATGCAACAAAAATCCATACTTTCTTTTGCCCTTTGCTATAGAGGAGGGGATTGAACTTTTCTATAGCAGATTCAATCACTTGTTGTAAAGCAATGAAATAAATAACTTAGGCTTTTTCTATGGATAAACAACGTTTAATTCAATTCCTTAATTGTATTCCTTAAACACTTGTTCGTTAGACCATAAGCAAAACAGCGCTGGGTGTTAGTTCGTTAGTAGGCCCTTATTATGTGGTTGGTTAACCCTGAAAATGTTAGTTCCCTCTATCAATATAACCTCATAAACAAGTTTCAAAATTTTTATGTAGAACTTACCCACCTTTTCCTTTTTGCAGGTTCAGAGCCCGAGCCTCATTTGGTTGTATCTGTAAACATCAAACGTCTCAGCACAAATCACAACTGCATTTCTCACAGACAGAAGTGCCTGATCTCCACAGCTTGCCTGGCAGTGCAGAGAGCAGGAAGTGCGGTGAGTCCTGGGCCTTTGGGGACATTTCACCCTGTTTTGTGTCCCAGTCCCTCCCTGCTCCCTCCTCTTTCCTGCTGTGCCCTTCTTCCTCTTCATCTCTTCTCCCTCTGGCCCTCTGCTGCTTCCTCACCTATTCCCCCACCCTTCTGAATCTCTGTGCAGGGTTTCTCGTATCTCCCTCTCCGTCTCCACCCCTCTGTGTTCTCATCATCCCCGGTTTCTCTTTGTCGTCATTCTTGTCTGTTGCTCTGTCCCGCTCCGTGCCCCATCATTTCTCACTGTATCCCTCTGTCCTGCTCCCTGCGCCTATTCCTGCCCCTCTTCTTTTTTACTCCCTCTTCCTCTGGCTGCCCACCCCAGGATTTTTTCCCAATCTCTATCCTGCCCCAACCCTTATTGTTCTTTCTCTCTCTTGCTCCCTCTCTGTCTTTCTGCCTGTCTGCCCTTTGCCTGCTGCTTCTTTCTCCATCTCTGTCCAGATTACTGCCCCTTTTCCTTCTTGATGTCTTTCTGTCCTGTTTGTCTTTCTGTCTTCCTTGCCTGTTCCCAGCCCCATCCCCTCTCGCTGTATCTTCCCTGTCCAGCTGGCTCTGCCTTTTCTTGGTCTTCTCATCCTCTTTCCTGCTCCTCAGCCCTCTTTTCCTCTTCCTCCAGCTCATTGCTGCATGTTTTCCCTTTCCAGTCTCTTCATTTTGATCTAAACTTTGCTTTGTTTCTCAGTCCCTTTGTTCTCTTCCCTTCCTGTTGCCTCTCAGTGGGCAGTGACGACCTGGTTCAGAGACAGCACGGCGACCACATCCCAGGTCGCTCGGTCCATCAGCACACAGATGCCACTGTGGTGGAAAGCAAATGGCGTTTATTAACAAGTAACACAGCGTTATATACCTTAGGTTTGCAACGTCACGTCCATCTGCTTGCCTCACATACTCCTACCTACCTAGGGAGGGGCTACTATCTTTCTGTACAGCGCGAGATCTTCCGGCCTCCAGACCCTAACTACCTACAGGTATGCGTCACAACCCCCCCTGGACACCGTTTGTGTCACAAATGCCCCTGGACAGGGTGTGTCTCACAAACCCCATTGGACAGCATGTGTCACAACCCCCCCTGGAAACTGTGTGTGTCACAAACACCCCTGGACAACGTGTATGTCACAAACGCCCCTAGATAGGGTGTGTGTCACAAACCCCATTGGACAGGGTGTGTGTCACAAACCCCATTGGACAGCATGTGTCACAAGCCCCCCTGGAAACTGTGTGTGTCCAAAATATCCCTGGACAGCGTGTGTGTCACGAACCCCCCTGGACAGCGTGTGTGTCACGAACCCCCCTGGACAGCGTGTGTGTCACAAACACCCTTAGACAGGATGTGTGTCACAAACTCCATTGGAGACTGTGTCTCTCACAAACCCCATTGGAAAGGGTGTGTGTCACAAACCCCATTGGAAAGGATGTGTGTCACAAACACCCCTGGACAGTGTGTGTGTCACAAACCGCACTGGACACACATATGACTACAGTAAAAAACCAACACGGAAGGTATGCAGGTCTTTATTTCTTCTAGTTGAGGGGATCAATAAGAGATTTAGCTGCTTGCACTGTTTTTGTTACTCACACACTGATGATCTAGTATAGAAGCTACAAACCTCACAAGAAGCAGACCCAGAACCTCATTTAAGTGCCCTAAGGTCAAATTAAGAAGTCATTTAGCTGGTTTTCTCAGTGACCCCCCTGCTCTGAGGTTCCTCCTTGCTCAGTGACTATCAACGCCAGAAGGAAAATTTACTTTAATCCCGCACGCAGGTGAATTGTGGGTTTTTAAGTTTCTTTCCTTAAATGAATGATGTATTTCTCTCTTATATGGTTAAGTAAAGGTTCACAAAAAAAACGCATTTCTTTGCTGGACTTTTGTTTCTTTTCAGTGGCAAAATTTGTCACTGTACAAATATTGGATCAGATGGCAACTAAAATATCATGAAGTTAGTTGACATTCCTCCAATACCCATCTATAGAAACAGATTGTTATCAGTTACTAAAATGGTTAAAAATCAGTCTTACTGCTCGTCAGTTGTTATTAATGAGAAAACTGTTTTACATAACTGACCTGAAATGCAGATGAATCCAGAAGGAAAAAAAGCCTCGTTGTATGAAGACAAGTTATCTGTTTGGGCATAAACTGCATAAATGGACGTATGAGAACAAGAGCATTCCACATAGTCTGATGTGTCGTCAACCACTTTGCAGAACCCGCTGTCGGACAGCCAGCTGCAAAACAAAATGTTCACAAAGCTGGAAATCGACTTGTCTAATTCACGCGGTAAACAGGCTTGAAAATTGTTGTATCTCTGAAAACACCGGGTTTTCTAAACTACTGCATAAGTTTATCTTCATCTATTGCACGTCTTTCATGTGCAGTTTTTAGAATAGCATATTTACATGAAATTAAAACAGCTTTTAAAAAAATATATTATTAAAAAAATATAAGTATATAGTAATGAACTTTGTTTTTCTGCTAGAAATTTTTTTTGTGGCCATGTTTTAAAACTTACACAAGATTCACAGTCCCATCTGAATTTTTAACTAGTGTGTTGCTTATACTTGCACAGTGCTTTAGCCCATTCTGAAGAACACTTGCTGTTTGCTGTTTTGAAACTAAAATACATGTTCTCCTTCAGTATTGCTGAAAATTTTGGAAAAGGATACTACAGGTGACATCCTAAGCCATTTCTAGTGGAAACCACATTGTTCTGTGATACAATGTCTAGATAAAAGGAGAGTATGCAGGTAAATTCTGCTGCATCTCCTTCCTGAATAGTTTATATCAGTGACAGACTGATAGAATCCAGACCATCTAATGAAATCATATCTAAACTAACTAGTTGTCTGCAGGATATAGAATGTAACTCTCTCTAATTTCATTTATACTGTGTGAACAGGAAAGAAATAGGCAAATCAAATAATAGGGCATTGAAGGGAATACACAGAAAACTTTAGCACATCACTTGCAATGGTGTGAGTAGCAATAAGAATGGAAAATGATCAGCAGTTCACCACTTCTGAAAAGCAGGATACATCAAGTCAAGGTAGCAGCAGCAATATTAAAAACTACCAGGAGATGGCTTTTCTGTCAAAAAGTAAGAGCCCTACAGAGATCATCGTCAAAAGTTATGCCAAAATTCTGGATATTAGCAAATAAGGAATATTCTGTTTCAGTGACTTGAAGCAATACCAGAGACGCAGGTTTAATTCTTTGTAAGAATGGACTCGAAATGTTGTCTGATAACAACTGTAAAGAGTACAAAAGACGCTAATATTAATGAAGTGATGCCATTCTGGAATTTATGGCCTCTCAGCATTGCCCAACACATCATTACGTAAACTAAACAGTACTGTAATGAAAAAAATCAATAGTAGAAGTCTGAGAAATGTCTAAGTTAGAATAACTACACATTTTATTATACAGAATGTTTTACGTGCTGGTACAAAGGCCAGAAAAGTTAAGGGAAAAAGATGGATAAGAAATAGATCAATTTCGTACTTGCAGGCGATCTGATCGGACTTGATGGGATTTTATACAAATACACATGGTAGAAACTGGAAAACTAAACAGATTAATAAAACAACCTTTCAGCAGCTTGGCTCCAGAGGAGACATAGAGACTTTTGTGGAACAATCCGACTTCCTGTAGCATAAATCCGATAAACAACTTCATTGTTATCTTTCAAAGGGTATGAACTCCGACCCTTCAAACTCATAGAAAAAGCCTGAAACAATACACACAACATAAACACAAACTTAATATTAAAATTCAACAGTCAGTGCTCATTTTAACCACAAACACACTAAAACGCTCACATTATTTTAAAGACATTTAAGATGGTTCGAGTAATATATAAATTAATTTATTGAAAAAATAAATTGCATTATCTTCAAACCTTGTTCTTCAAGGCAAGCTCTTTGTCTCCAGTAAGGAACCACTGCTGACTGCTATATTCTGTGAACTGTACAGATTCACAGCTCTCTTCTTGAAGAGGGGATAACACAACAGAGACCTTTAACAAATGTTCAGGTACTTGAATAAAATCTCCATCTTTTCCATCAAATCTGTGTCCGTTGATTTGCTAAGGAAACCAGTTGTGAGCCATTATTGCAATGTACGGGCAGCTGTCAAGGCTATTTTTACCTCTGTTGAAGAGGAAAAGCAACAGGACTGGTAAGTGGAACTGAACTTTCACTATGCTTCACATAATTACTCTAAAATGTATGCGTAATTAATATTTTATTCCTTCATCATTTTAGGCTTTGTTACATTTAATAAAAAGACAGCTTCCGTTTCTGTGAAAAAAGGAGGGGCGGAATTATGATGTATTTTGGCTTCTCCATTTCTCCTCTGGATTTTGCTCACTATGATCTGTAAGAAAAACCATCCCATGGTAAAACAGGTTATCATAATATTCATCTTTATAACTTGATGTAGAGAAGAGTCAATAACAAGGAGAAGCATTAAAATGGATGATCTAGCTCTTATTCCCAAGAGATGACACAAAAAACTTGCAATAAGGAATTTGAACTTTCAAGTTCTGGACACTGTTCCAGATAGCACTGTTATTTATGCCATTTACTGTCTTTTGGCTGAGATGGGCATCTTAACCCCTATAACTTATGCAATGTCACAGAAAGTTACATCTCCAAAAGAAACTGAGAAAGAAATCTAAAGCATGCTGATTTGCACCTGACGGGAAAAGAGAAAAAAGGTATTTTTTTATTCTAGATTCAACTACCAGTTTTTTAATAGGTTCACAGTGGGAGAAACCCACTGTTGAGAAGTGTTTGTGTCATAAAACTGTCATTTGTTTCTGCAGTCATCTATTTTCCCTGCCCATTAGCCTGGCCATAGCTTATGATGCACTTGCAGAAAAAACTAGGAATTTGAAACTACATGTAAAAACTATGAGTTGCTTTCAGGCAATTCTAAATAATGTTCAAGTGAGCAAAACCATGTACACAGAAATTAGAGAACGCCAGTAGAAATTTTGGGTTACTTACTGTCACCTACATCTTAAAGCATAGCTCTCCATCATATAATTACGTTATTTTCTTAGCAAGATTAATTAATCCTTTTCTAAGCAATATTTAAGCTAATGGTGACTTAATACATCCCAGATCTCCTGACTTCTACTCTCAGAGCTACCCCGCATTTGTGACACCAGCTCTTAGAGCTTTGTAAGATTCCGACAGAGTGCAACACGTTTTCATACAGGTAACAAGTCCCTTTTCTAAAAAATATCATTTACATTTTTACTGTATTAGCTTTCTGGTATTTTCAAAACGTATTTTGAATTCAAGGTTACTTACCTTTCTCCCGGTGACCCACACATCACCCCTGTCAACAGGGAAAAGGCAAATTTCCCGGTCACCGCAGCAAGCAGGCTATATCCTCGTGTGTCCTCGCGTTTTGGGCTAGCCAGGGTGCAGAGTGTCTCATAGAAAAGGCTTCTACTTTTATCAGTGAGTAACTGTTTCTCACCAACATCTGTCACCTAAAGGGAGGAGAAGAAATGGAACATTTTATGCACACAAGTCTGCTTGTAACATTTCCTCATGAAACGAACATTTATCCCAGTGTTCATTCTGAAAGTTCAGCATATTTTTCATTTCTTGATCACTGCGGCCAAGGCATCAGGTGCAGTCTATGTCAAAACTACACAAAGATATCCTTACTAATGTGGATTTATTAAAGAAACCATGTGGGACTTTTCATTCCTTCGCAAGTCAAAGATCGTTGCGCCCTGAGGATTCTTAATATGATTTCTGTGTCAAAATGGCAACAGTCACAAATGAATTATTCTTCATTAATGTTTTTATACTTTTTTGTGTCTAGGTATTTAAACATTTTCCAGCTCCACATTTAAACACTTTCCAGATGCATTTTGCATTGCTCCACAAGTCCAGAAGAGCCAGGAAGCCACAAAACTAGTCCCAGGGTTTTCACAGAACTCAGGGCAATGCTGAAGTGCTCAGGTACTTGCCAGCCCGATTGCCAGAGATAATGCAGAGGGGAAAAAAAGGAAAAGAATATGCAGGCCTGGTTAAGACAACAGCAGAAGACTCCAGCTGGTCCTGCTAGGACTTGCTGGTGTGTTGACTGTATTCAAATGTGAAGATAAGAACAACCTATCAGAGAGCAGTGTAGGGGAAAGGGACCTGGGGGTCCTGAGGACAGCAGGGTGACCATGAGCCAGCACTGGGCCCTTGTGGCCAGGAAGGCCAATGGGACCTGGGGTGGGTTAGAAGGGGGTGGTCAGTAGGTCAGAGAGGTTCTCCTGCCCCTCTGCTCTGCCCTGGGGAGACCACACCTGGAATCTTGTGTCCAGTTGTGGCCCCTCAGTTCCAGCAGGACAGGGAACTGCTGGAGGGAGTCCAGCGCAGCCACCAAGATGCTGAAGGGAGTGGAGCATCTCCCGTGTGAGGAAAGGCTGAGGGAGCTGGGGCTCTGGAGCTGGACAAGAGGACACTGAGGGGGGACTCATTCATGGGGATCAATATGGAAAGGGGGAGCGTCAGGAGGATGGAGCCAGGCTCTTCTCGGTGACAACCAATGGTAGGACAAGGGGTAATGGGTACAAACTGGAACACAGGAGTTTTGGAGGTTCTGCTTAAATTTGAGAAGAAACTTGTTCCCGGTGAGGGTGGCAGAGCCTGGCCCAGGCTGCCCAGGGAGCTTGTGGAGTCTCCTTCTCTGCAGACATTCCAACCCGCCTGGACACCTTCCTGTGCAACCTCATCTGAGTGTTCCTGCTCCATGGGGGGATTGCACTGGATGAGCTTTCCAGGGCCCTGCAACCCCTGACATTCTGTGAATCTGTGATTCTGTGAACCCTGAGCCTCACTGCCTTGTGCCAGGGCTAAAACCAACAAAGGTATGCCCTGAGAATCAAGAAATCGTAACAAGCTCTGTGAAAGCGTGGCACCGAAGGGAAAATGTGGCACAGCACAAAACATCGTGCTATAGGTACATACACAAAATCAATACCAGTTGTTCTTTTCAACCTATTTGATTGTTGATTGCCGGCCACCATCCTAACTTGTAGCAGGCAAACGTCTTCCATGACTGGGACTTCACAGCTTCTATTTTTACCTTTGTCTGTGTCCCTGGATCCCTGGGTCCCTGCTGTGGATGCTGTCCTTGATCTTATCACAGGCCTGTGTGTTATTTTACTCTTATTAAAGTCATTGGTCATTCCAGAAAGAGCAGGAAAGGTTTACCTTATCTATTATATGCATCACAGCAGTAAGCTGCTCTTCTGTGGTTTCTGTAGCCACTTTGACATTCAGATTCTGGAGGACTCTGTGTAAGATGGTGTCATCAAGAGGCTGATGGAGTTGATCAATGAGCCCCCAAGCTGGCAAGGAGTCCAAATCTGACACAATGGTGACCTTAGCAATGCCATACACGTCATCTGCCCTGGCACCGCCTGTGAGATTAGAAAGTACAACCTGGAAACGCTTTGGAAATGGGTTTAAAGTTCCTGTCTTTGGAGTCAGGGTCACATCCAGGAACATATTTCTCTGTCCAGGTTCAAAAGTCAATAAACCCTCAGATCTGGCAAAATCTTGTCCTGCCACAGCTGGAGATATGAAGGTCCGGCCAATAGGTTCAGGTTTCTGTAGCTCCTTAAAACAAATCAGAAGAGTTTGGGGTAACATTATGATAGATACAATCGTTCAAAAACAGCTGCTGTAGAACTCCTGTTGTAAATAGGTAAAATTTAAGTGTGTAAAAAAAGAAACCCTCTTTCAAAATGCAGTTAAGAATTATATAACAATTACCTTCAATGAAATATCTCCCTGAAGTAGCAATCTGTCACCTGTCATCACTGACTACCCAGGGAAAGAATTATATATATTGTCGATAGTGTACAGGATCCCTCTCGTTCTTTTGCAAAACAAAAATCACAAAGCTTTTTCTGGGTGAACAGATGTTACAGAAACGTCAGCACATCTGTAAGGTGAATTCCAGAGGGCAACAATGTAAGTTTAGGTCTGTAGCATGAAATTCCCTCGGTTCAGGGTACAGGCAGGCGTTACAGATACATAAAAACTAAACAAAAGGAAAAAAATAAACCACTCTGGAAACCTGTGCCCAAATTAATATCAGTTCATGATATTTTTAGTCCCAGTAAAGATACCTAGGAATGCTATAGGGCCTCATTTCTTCTGTGAAGTAGCACTCTTTTCACCTTCCACGAGGTCTGCAGATTCTTCATATCCTTACTGGTTTTGTCAGTTGCCATAACCCTGGTATTATATCTCGTAATATAACAAACTTTCCTTAAGTGGAAATTAACATTCCGGGCTATTATTCAAATTCAATAGTATTTCTTAATTTAGTAAGAACTGATTGTATATTGACTATTAAGCAAAGATGTTTATTTGTGAAATACTAGACCGCTTTTGAAAACATTTTGCTTTAATTAGTAGAGTTTACTTATGGAATAAATCAGAATTTTTCTTTTGAGTTCAGAGAACTTAGTAAACCAATGCAGTGTGTATCTCTTTCAAAATTGCTCTAGAACAAAATCACATCATCTGTGCAAATTTCAGTAAGAAGTTTCCTTTTGTTTACCCCTTCCAATCGAGAACTAGGAAATGGAGCAATAAGTGGTAATAAAAGCACCAGTGGCAAGAGCATTGTTTAAGAAACCTTTGTAGAAATGAGATAAACATCTGTTTCCTGTCTGCCACGGCTTCTTATTTTACAGGTACCAAGAGCACCAATAATTTGGTGTGTAGTCACGCACACTCATTACCTAAAAATATCCAAAGAAGGGTTGCTATATAAAAATTATAAACAGGTAAAGAAATGCTCCCTATATTTCAGCCTACATATACACTGGGCAGTAGCAATTTCTTCTCCATTTAACATCTAAATTATAATGAACTTTTGGCTGGAAAGAATGTGAAAATTTGTTATCACGCAATTCAACAAAAATTGCACTGGTCAGCTATAAGAAATGGATGGAAATATCACGTAATCCCATGCAGTTGAAATAAATACGCATCCAATACAGCAATAGAATGCAAAGCATTTTATTGTAAAGGTTGATGGAATTACACCCCTCTTGCAGCCTGTTCCTTGACGTTGAAATCAAGGAAGGAATCATGTTTTTGCAGTTGTGTTACTTCTGCTAAAGGAGAATCTTCATAATCTGTCAGTTAATAATGAGGTAGTCATTTAGAGATAAAAGGGTCCCAAGTTAGAAGTGTCTGATGTTACAGCTGTAAACATAACCAACAAAATGAAAGGGGATGGTAAAATAGGCTTAAGCACGTGAGATTTTTTAATCAGATAATTTTAGTTTAGAACTTCAAGAAAATGCAATAAAATCTGATGAAAGCGCTCCTTCTCTTTTCCTCAGTGTGCTCTGTGTATTAATACATTTTTCACCTAAAACAGCAAGTGTTTGGCATCTGAATCTTGACAGGCATACACATAATAAAAACTTAATTTGAGAGAAAAAAGCCTCAAAAATTTGAGTATTTCAAGAACTTTAGGACAAAGAAAGAAATGTATTTAATGCCTGCCTGCCCGTTGTCTTTGAGGTAACTGAAAGGTACTATGAAACAAATCACTCTTGATAATACAAGAGTGAACAAGGCCTTTTTACTAGTGGAAAACAAACAAAATTATAATGTATGGGCCCAGCAAATGCTTGACTGCTTCCTGAAAAAAATGCTAATTACAGCCAGATTCACTTTACAGAATGAACGATTTACTAGCAAAAAAATAAGTTAAATTATGAAAACAGCAACAGACGCTTTACCTGCATGCTGGAGCTGACCACTGTGGTGACCGATGTACTAGAATCTCTATGCACTTGCAGGCTGATTAAAGTTGTCTTCTTGTGAGCCACAGCAAAACGAGATCCCACAGCAAAATACACTAAACCACGAGGAGCGTCGCTTTCAAGGACGGTTATAAAAGCAAATCTGGCACTGCTGTTCAATGCAGCTCCTGTGCTTACAGCATAAAGCTCAACAAAAAAATACGTCTCAAATTCAGGTACCTGTAAAGGAGGGATGATTTTCATGTCATTATAAGACCCACTAATTATTTGTTTTTAAAAAGTTTGCATTATTTTGTATGCACAATGGATACTAACACTATAAGCATGCCTCTTGAAATGTGCAGTAAGTGCAAGGAAGTATTAATATATCCTAAAAATAATAATGTTGCAGCAATGCCACGTGCAATAATGACATTGTGAATTTTTGCATGGGACTCTACCGCAATAAAACAGCTATTTGTATACTACACGTATTGTTACCGTAAATTTGCCGTAAGACAAGATGGTAAATGCTTTAAGAGCTCAATTTTCCAGATTATGGAGTTACACAGCTGTACATTTTGTAAGGAATTTGCTCTTTCACTTAATTTTTGCCCTATGAAAAGGCATGTACCCACCTTCTTACCTGTGTAAAAAACTCCATAGAAGAGTGAGTATGCAGTTTTGAATCTTCAGTTAATATTGACTGTATTTTTATATTGAACTCTGCTAACCACAGTTTTGAATAGTCTGGAAATACAGGCTGTTGAATTTCAGCGTTCACATGTCAAAGAATTAGTCTAGGAATTTCTACAAACTGAATGCCTGTTTATTGAAAATAAGGTAGCAATATTAAATTACACTATGACGTGTTGCCCTACCTTTGATTTTCTATCTACACTACAGATATAACATGTTTAGAAATAGATATCCGATTCCTGAGATTCCATAAATAATTGGAAATATGGCATCCGAACCTATTAGATGCACTGAGGAAGCAGCAAACCAGCAAAAAAACCTCCATAGTTCTTTACAAGACAACAGCATTATAAAAAAAAGTTGGTAATTGAAGACGATTTCAAGTCTAGATTTTTGTTCCGGGTCTGGATTTTTGGAAATTCTACTGTAATTCTAGGAAAGCAGGATCCAGCTCTTAGCAAATGGAAGTCAGTGCAACTGACCAAGCAAAAACTTTCTAAAAGCTAGATGTCATACCGTACGCCATAAAAACGTAAAATATTTATTGAATGCATTTATTACTTCGTCATTTCATAATGTATTTGTTGCTAATTTATAAGCTATTTTATGGAAGAAGAACTGGAAGAAGAATTAAAGAATATTTGGGGGGGCTAAACAGCATATATTTTTAATCGAGTAGTCATCAAGTAATTATTTACATGGAATGATCTTGACTAATGGATGACAGGCACAAATTCACTGTAGCGCCACAGGGAACTAACCTTCCATTAGCACCTGTTTGAGTGGCACACGCTTGTGCTTCATGTGGTATAAATGCATGTTTCTAACGCTGCCAGTCCGCTGTCATTAAGTAATGAAGACACTCCTCTGGAATAAACAGGTTCAAAATCCCAGTTTGCTCAGCGAGGCCACCTGTGATCCACTCATGCATATATTTTATTCCTTGGCTCTGTAATTTAAAAATTACATCCGAAGATGCAGAAGGAAAATAGCCCTCTGAGCTAAGGGAATGCACACAGTTCCCTAGTGGGAAATGATTGTTTCCCACATCCTACATCTTGCGTTGTTTTCTAAAGTGTAGTCAGACAAACTGGAGAAACCTTCTCATATTGTCTTTCTTCCATTCCCCAGACCTCAGCTTTGCCACTAGCCTGACGGTTCAGATAGTTTATCGGAAAATTTCAAACTCTTCACTCTGAAAGAATGACAAACATTAATCTTTCCTTTCTTAAGGGACTGTTCTAAGCACCAGGTGTTCAAACAAAATTATTTTTTCCTTTTGTTTCCAGTAAAAATTGTTGCAATAAAAGCGTTTTGGTTTTTTTTTTTGTAGAATGAGGTGGTGTTAGTCGCAGGATATGCTTTCTATAAAACACCCTAAGAAGTCCTTTAACTGATTAAAAATTTGCTGTGTGGAGGATAAGAATGCAGCAAATGAATACACATCTCACTGAGATAACTCCATTCTTTTTTCTTATGGTTCTATAAAAGATCTGCATTTTACTCTTCAAATTAAATACTCATCTTCCCAAGTTTTTAGCAGTCACCATGGACGCAGCACAAGCCTGTAAATAAACATGTATTTGCAGAGGAGCTGAGCAGATGTCAAGTTACCATCTCCAGACTATGTCCCACACATCACTTCCTCCAGATCAGAGGGTTTTTTCAGTCTTGATAAGCTGCAATTCAACACCACAGGGCTATACACAAATGAGTAATAATTACTTACATTCTCAGGCTTTAGTTCAATGGAGATGTTGCACAACGTTTGACCTGCCATGCAGGTAGTGGATCCCACCACGGATACAAGTTCATTCTCCAAGTTCACGCCATCCTTCAGAAGGACAACAGCTGTTTTATTAAAGGTCACACGCCAAAAGATCTTCACCTCTTCAAAAGCCCGATAAGCAAATCGAGAGTATATATGTACTGAAGGAGATCACTATTGTTTTAGGAAACATAAACCACGGAGGTAACACACGTTTTCTGTTATGATTCAAAGCTTATCACCAGGGAACAAACTGCTGTAGGATGAAAACTTCTCTTTTTTAATTTAAATTCCTTCACCTGACATGTGTTTAGATCACAAAAACATCACACAGGAAGAAAATAAAGCAATTACACGGAGCTAGATTATTCTCAAGTTTTATTTCAGAAAACATGACATTAGCTGCATAAGAGACACTGGTTCTTGGAAGGGAGTTGCCCGTGTACCTTCCTTAATACTACAGTGACCGTTCGCCTGGAAAACCAGGTAGGATTTGTCTTTCCTCTAAGTTTAAGGAACGTGAAGTACTTGAGCATATTTGATTAAAAGTACACATCAATGTGCAACATATATAGATATATATATACGTGATAATTAGAAAAAATATAGTGTCTGTGTGACTGAAAACATTATCATAGTGCTGACACTCAGGTGCCTTCTTAATTGCTCATTTTAGTATTCATACCTACATTGTACTACACGGGGAGTTGAGAATTTGAATTACACCTCGAGCAGGGCAAATATTTTAACTCAAGCAAATCTTTCACACTTGTAGCCTTATAGTGTAAGTTGGAAAATACTTGTTTTTCCTGTCTCTGCTTTATCACAGTAGAGTGACAGACCTAATCACATTCACAACTTAAAGCCAGTTCATCAACTTCTGAGAAGTTACTAAAGCAGCTGAAAGGCAGATTTATTTTAAAACTCTTTGATAAACTCTTCCACTAACAGCAGCTCCTGTGGTTAACAACACAGCACGTTACAACATGTGGGAAGCACACTGGAATCGGCTGTTGCCTGCACCTGTTTGGTTGCCTTGTGACAATCAGCAGCACCTCTCTGTTCTCCGAGTCTTCATCAAGTACGAGAGCGCTTTGTACTTCTGGAACAAATCCCAAAATGCCATTCTGGAGATCACTTCCTATAGAGGAAACAGTCCATGAAAGTAAGCAAGAAAGTTAAGCTGAGACTAAATTATAACCTTCATGTGAATAACCACTAAAAAAAATTTAAAATAGGTATCAAAACAATGCTACAAAGTATCATCTGGGGACACCTTGAGAAAATTTATTATAATATTTCTGGGTTTAATTTACACTACATAGTTATCCAGAAAAAGCAGTGTTTTCAAGTCAAGCGTTTTGTTGATTATCTTTCTATAAAGAAACACAGTTAAAACAGCAATATTGTGATTGTAATTTACCAGCAGTTAATTGAAAGATGAGTTTATAGAGCAAGTATTGCCATTTTACTGAACTGTATCTAACATAGTGGGTCTCAGCTTGATCTTAACTCTTAGGGTTAATAAGAATATTTGAATACATAAAATAACAAAATATTGAACTGATAGTAACACAAAGCAATGATGGAAGGAAACACTGGATATTTGAACGCATGCATAGAGTGATTTTGCAGTTATTACCTGAAAATGTGATATTTGAACCCACTTCTAGTCCATAAATAGGAAATTCATTATACCAAAACTCTCTTTTCTGCTTCTTGACAGTGGACAGTATTGAGAGTTCAGTATCTTATTCCAGCACATTTGTATTGTGATGAACACAAATGGAAACAATAGATACCACGTGACTTAAAAGGATAATACAGACCTGGTTGCTTATTGGCACTCTTTTCACTCCAAAGCTGGCACCGTCTTTTATTGTGAGGTATCCCACCTCATTCTCAGGCTCAATTAGTGCTTCTTCACAATGAGATGTGATATGGTACTCCACAATTGCTTCTCCAAATGCCCCAGCATGCCGAGTTACATTGATCTGAACATACCGACGATCCAGGTTCCTCTCTACGAGTACTGACTGCTGGTCAGAGTACAGGGCGAACACTCCATAGGGGTCATCATTTGCAAACACATTGATTTCCGAAATTCTTTTCTCTTGGTCTAAATCTGCTCCACCTTCTACTGAAATCAGCTGCACCACATAGTTCTCAAGCAGTCCTGGAACATCGTCAGGTAACAGGTAGATGATTATCTCAGCTGTGCTCTCCTGGTCAGCAACGACAACAGATCCCTCTGTCCTAAGAAAGTCACCCGTGATGTCAGATTCACTACGTATTTCCCAGTAAACCTGAAATTTATTTAGAAAATGCACAAAATGAAGGCAATATCACCCACAGAGTCGGAAACTTTCACATTCATGGTTCAGTATAGATTGCATACGGAATAGGTTGGGTTTAAATGGGTAAAATAAAAATTTGTTTAAGTATGCATAGAAAGAAGCACATAGACTATCTTACAAAGTGGTGTGTTGTTCTTCCAGCAGTACTGTGAATGCAAAGATTACCTTTGTATATCTTCTGGACACCTACGCAAAACTATACGGAATCTCTGAACAATTGCTTGAAATTATTTCTATTTTTACACCAAGATATCCTTGCTGTTTTTCCAGTTTCCAGAATTCCTCACGACAGAAAGGTGTGAAGAGTTCTCATTAAACACATTAGATGCTTTTTATTCTTTTTTTTTTTTTTAAATAAATGAGTACTTGTGAAAATGCTGACTTGCAAACAACTTTAGGTAAAGACAATGTAAGTGATGATTCTAAAATGTCTGATTCTTACCTTTACATATGGCTGAAAAAGAGTAAATTGTGAGGATCTCAAAGAAAGCTCACTATGAAAGTCTGGTCTCTCCTGTTCTCCCATCAAAAGCACAGGAGCAGAGGGAGAGAGAAAGCAAGACAAGCACTCCAGTGCTGGTTTTCTGTTTTTTTCACTGACCAGGGGAGACTGAATCTGACTCTACAAACCACAACTACTAGAGCTGAGCCCTTGCTAAACTCAGTCTAAAAGGCGACATTTCAAAATTTGAGAAATACGCAATTGAAAGGCACAGAATAAGATCTCCCTCCATGCATTGATACAGAGGATTATTTCAGATTATAATGTTGATTAGGAAGAGAGTGAGAATACCGTTACGTTTCCCATGGTGCCCTGGATTCGTCTGACAAACAGTGTAATACTTTGTGGCCCTTCCACTGCAGAGGGTTCTGTGAAGTTTTTCTCAGTTAACGATTCAGGAGCAAACTGTACCATTCCGTTGGGATCACCAAACTTCTGTATCTTTAAGGAAGTAATTGAATAAAAAAAAATTAAACAATCAGAAATGTAAAGTGAATAGTATTCTTCTTTGAAACATTGAGATTTTCATTGCTAGATGCTATAGGGAATGTATCAATTAGTTCTTCCTCTTGAGTTTTCTCCTCTTAAGAAGACTCAAGAGTACATCAGTATTTAGAAGAGAGTCTGAGAGAGTCTGCTCTCTAATAGGTCATTTCCCAACTTATACTGGAACCTGGGGTTGTTCCTGCCCAGACACAAGACTCTACACTTGCCCTTGTTCTATTTCATTAAATTTCTCCCTGCCCAACTCTCCAGCCTGTCCAGGTCTCCCAATGGCAGCACAGCTTCCAGTGTCAGCCACTCCTCTCAGCTTGGTGTCGTCAGCAAACTTGCTGACAGTCACTCTGTTCCCTCGTCCAAGTCATTGATGAATATATTGAATGATACAGGCCCCAGTACTGACTCTTGAGGGACTGCACTAGATACAGGCCCCAACTGGACTCTGCCCCGTTGACCACGACCATCAAACCCATGTAGTAGGGGAGGCAAAAGAAAAAGAGGCAAATGACAAGCTATTCAATCATTATGATTACCCTTCAAAGCTTTGCAGGATAAATACCAATACCAGAGATCTCAAGAGGAAGAAAAGCAATAATGACTTACTATTAGTGTAATGCTGTTTGCCTTAGGATCTAGTTCTGCTTCACCTTTCATAAGGCTCAGCCTAATAATGAAGATCTCCTGAACTTCAACTTCTTCACGAGGATGGATTTGTAGATTAATAGTTCTCAGCCCTCCTTCCCCTTCTCCAAAATAGAATGATCCGTTCACAGGGTCACCAATGTCACTATTCGAGGGAGATAAAACCTCTTCTGCATTGGGTCCCAAGATGTCCCAATTAATCTGTGGAAGATACCAGTTTCAGATTTACAGTAGTGACATATTATAACTGCCTCCCAGGTCGGGGGAAGTGACAGAGTAACACAAGCGACATAAAAATTCTTGCATCTGCTAACAAGCTACATTTAAATATGTGCTCTTTTTACAGAACACAACATATTAATAATTGATTATATGTGGGAAAATATAGAATCCTTTGGAGAAAAATAAACATTAAAAATAGAAATTCTGAAGTGCTAGTTAGCCACAATGCCATTTTATTAAATTCTAGATATTAGTTACAGAAAAGAAAATAAACTGAGGTTTCTGTAGCACGTAACAGGAAATGCACAGGCCAGTTTACTTTTCTCTTCCTTTCACAAGTTGTTTTGAAAAGCTCATCAAATAAGTATCCTGACCAGAAACATTCCCTGGCAAGTGTGATATCAAGACTGAGAACGACAAATATTTTCTGCAATAGAAGTTTTTAATGCCTCAAATCACGATTCACACTTCCTCAGGCTGATTAAAAGCTAGAATATTTTCAAAATTTCCCACAAATTAGATTGGTTTTGAAGGGGTCCTATTCAGCATCTTAAAATTATTATTTTGACACTTAATTGTTTTTCAGTTTTCTTCAGTGACTTCTAGGAAAAGTCCAAGAAGACCACGGCAGTTTTCACATGAGGAGAGCAGTAGCTCATGGCCTTTAATGCCAATTTGCCAATCATTTGCCCAGACTGTGGAAGCCTTATCTTGGTTCATATTTATACTTTCACTTTGGCAGTGATACGTACAGACTAAAAAAAAGTCTAGAGGCCTCACAGTAAACAATTTACTGAAAATAAAAATAAACTGACCAGCTTCAGGAAGTAATTCAACTGAGTTCAATTAAATTAGCGGTGGTGCATGAAATTAACTATATTTTCAATGGGATTGGGAGATAGTTCAAAATAAAGTACACCAGACCATAATAAAAGGAGAAAAGCAGGAGGACAAAGAGAAGATCAAAAAAGTAACAATATTTTCTGTTCTTCTGCAACTATACAGAATTCACACTTAATGAAAAGCTGCAACTATCCCATTAGAAATCAGTCACAAGGAAAAAAAGACCTTCTGAGACACACAAGAACAAAAAATTACAATTATGATTTGTCATTCAACCATGCGTCCAGCTGGATCTGTTTAAAGATATACAGAAGTCATCTCTGTAAGCATACAGCAGAAGATTCCCCTCATTTGCGGAGAATGGTGATATCTGAAATAAAAATATTGTTTTATTTTCCACATGTGCTAAATTTAAAAAAAAAAAAAAAAAATCAGCAAAATATTTTATTATTCACAGCAGTACTATTAACACCCAAACTTTCTGATAATCTAGGGAAAAAGAATGTAGTTGTTTGCATAAAATTTAACAGGCACTATGAAACTCCAATAATAGCTTCTTTTCCCTCCCTTTAAATATTTCAGGGCTGCAGAAATTTGCTTTTCAATTCAAACTCTGCTGACAGGCATACTGCACGTGCTAAAAAACGGTTTCTCAGAAGTAGATTAGTGAATAAATATCTGAAAAAAATAATTACCTTTCTTCATCATCTGTGATAGAGATATAGATAAAAGTCTGCTTCTGGCCACGATAAAAAATGACAGAATCATTATGGATGATGTAGTCAACGTTCGGAAGTGCAGAAATACTTTGAGAAAGGAAATCGGCTGTTACATCGCCATACGTTCCACGCTTTCTCACAACAGGAATCAGGATTAATCCAGCATCCTCTTGCACTTCAAGAAAAATTGGGAAAAAAAGTTATTTTATTTCAAAATTTGTGAGAGAGCCACAGGCTTATCCTCTAAACCATAGTGAAAACCTCTGGTAAACTTACCCTGTAGAAGGATATACTGTGGATCAAATTCTATGATGCCTTCTGCATTATCACTTTTTGCTATAGTGACTCGTACTGTGGAGATATTTCCTATTACTGGGGGTTGATCTATCTGTAGATCATTTTCCTTTACAGTGAAATCAAATCCACTTGCAAGAACGTAAAAAGGAATATTACATTAAAAAAAAATCTTGCAAAAGTATTGTAATGCAAGTATGACAATTTTCAATTACCACAAATACTTTTAATCTTCTGACAGTTACCACTGAAGATTTTTGGTCATAGATATTGTTGTGCACGGAAGAAATGTTACCAGCACTGTGAAGCTTGAATTTTAATCTATTAAGTCACTATTAAGATCTTTACCGTAACCTCTTCAGAGCAATAACGTGTCTGCAGTTCTGATTTACTTCCCCGTGTTGGGAGGCATCTTGAGCTGTATTTTTACCCAGAGCACTTTATAGTTTCTTTGTGCATACAGCCCAAAGTTGGCAGCTGAAAACTGAGCTGTCTTTCTGCTTTTCAGGAAACAGACATGCAAAACAGAAGGGAAATGGGACTTACGGGTAGCACCCAGAGGTAATTTGGTTTTGAAGGCAGAAAGATACGAGAATAGTACTATGAGATCACTTGAGAAATGTTCTGTGTGCTGCTTGTCTAAAAAGCTAGAGGCTAATCCTACTCATGACATTCTCGGTGAACTGAAGCATGGCAAGAAATTGTCTATACCATGATCTAGTACATGTTCTAGACTGGTGCTGCACAAAGCATCCCTTTGTCTGTTGGGATTCTCAGGGCAGCATGAGAATCTGTTTTCTTGCTTCTATTTGCTGTTTCACTAAGGGAAAGTGTTGTAATACTTTTTCTCCAATTCTGTTAGAAGGTATGGTAACATTGTGATTTCTTCATCTTGTTTTCAGCTGACTGAATGCAGTGAAAGAATTGCATCTTGTTTCAACTAAGACCCAGTGCTGCTTTGGTTATGCTGATCATCGTAACAATGTACCGAATTTCAGCTCAAGCACCAATCCTGAACTGAATCCTGAAAAGCACAAAGCATCTTCAAATATAATTGACTGCCTTCCCCTATTCCTTTGATTAGAATCCTCTTTCCTTTAATGAATCTATGTTGTAAATAATTGGAAAACATATCTAAAGCTCCTCAGCAATACTGAAAAGACACCTACGTAGTATGTTCTGCCCTTCTTAAAAAACAAGCATCTAATTTTAAAAATACTTATGATTTTAGAAGTGATAATGAAATGCAGCATTCAATTAATTCTTGCCAAATGTGGAGCCTCATAGCTTTTGAAACAGAGCTGTTTTGGATAAATGAGTGATGTACTCACCTAATAAGAGCAGTCCCATTATAATTTCCTGAAGGTTCTCCAATCAGAACATGCTGGGATGAATGTGCTATCCCAACCACCCCAGAAGCTCCTTCATCACCCACAATAATGATGGTTGCAACACCTAGGAAGAGAACAAAAGCTTCTCATGGTAAAACAAAGCTAACTAGTGAGGTATTTTTTTAGCATGTTTGGTGACACAAATGGTTAAGCACCAGCTTCCCGGGGAGCCCATGGAATCCCCAACCTTGGAGATATTCAGAATTTCAGTAGACAAGGCATTCAGTGACCTGATCTCATTGTGAAGGCAATCCAACAAGGTGACCCCCCTAGATGGTCTCTTACAAACGAAATTATTCTATGCTTCTTACAGGTCTGAACCTGGTTTTGGTTTCTGCTTGTTTTGGTTAAACAATTCTTTACAGACAATGTTGATTATCTGAACACAAAAGTCTACGCCAACACTTGATTTAGACGGAAAAAATACCATCTAAAATCCTCTTTGATTTCTTCAGATAAGGAAAAAACTGAGGGAAAAATACTGACCTCCTTTTGTCACAGGAGCTCTGCTAGCTCGTTTCTTCTCTGTTGTTTCTGGGGGGAGTTGGGTTTTATTTACGGGGGGGACGTTTGAGTCGATTCATGTGAAGATACACAATGCTGCACTAGCTTTTAAGAAATGTGTCTTTTTTTCAGACCACTTCACTCCTTCACAGAATATCAGTTCTAACTATAACATTCAGCACATATTCGGCTCCTCTCTTTGACTTGTAGAACGAATCCCAAAAGACACATCTCCTTAGGACTGAGGGCGTCTAGCACACAGACAGCCGCGGCGCGAAAGCCGCGCCCACAGGACACAGAACCCGCCGCGCCTCGCCCCGAGCTCCCGCCGAAGCGGCGCCCCGCTCGCCACGCCACCGGCTCTGCTTTTCAACGTCCCCCCGACTAACGGGGGCTGCGCCGCTCCCGGAGGGACCGCCGGACCGGGCACGGGCGCTGCGCCGGAGGGAGACACGGCTCCAGACCGCCAGCCTTCGGCGCACCTGCCCGCAGGGTCACACGCCTCCCGCCAGCTTCGCCCGCTCGGCGGGGGGGAACCGGAGACGAACGCCTCCGCGCCGGCAAATCCCGCCTCCCCCGTTCCACCGGCACGGTCACCCCCGCCGCGGCCGCACTCACCTGCCGCCTCTTTCGCCGCTCCGCTCCCGTCAAGCGCCCGTGCTTTGGGCATGCGCGGTAGCGAGACCGCAGCACCCGCCCCTTGCCGCGTCCCGGTTGGCTGCCTAGGACACGTCAATCACCTCTCTCGCCGCCTAGCAGCGCTCGCGAGTCGGGCATGCGCAGTACGGAGACCTCAACGCCCGCCCCTCTGGCAACCTGATAGGCGGACAGAGTGGCGACTGACGTGCCTAGGCAGCCAACCAGCGCTCCGCCCCTCCAGCCCTCCAGCCCTCCCGCGCCAGCAGCCGCGTTGCAAAGGGAACAATAAACCGCGCTCCCCTGCTTTCCGCTGAAAAGGGGGGCGGCTGGGTCCCCGCAGCAGAAAAAACCCTTCCGTCCTGCATTGCCCTTCGCCAGTACAACTGCACAGCTGGGAACTCGGCAACGTCAAGCGGCCGTCTGACAGACGCACACTCGGAACTTGACTCGGCTGGCGATTTTGGCTGGCTTACACACACGGACTTGCACTTCTCTGAGGAAACTAATTCTTTTTTAAGCACAGCCTCTCCCTGGGGAAGAAAAAACGCCCCCTCCGAGCTCCCAAACACTAGGCAGCCGTGGGGAAACCACCGAAAGCCAAGACCGACAGCAGCAACGTCGAGTGCAATCTGGCTTCAATTCTGATCACGCACTTAATGGCCTCTCCCAGGCCTACCAATGACTGCTCCTTTTCTGGAAGGACAAACTGAACGTCCTAAACTGAAGATTGCACGGAACACAGCTCCACTGGCAGCCAATTCGCCTCTTCTCCGGCTTCCACGGGGAGTATCTCCAACTCGCAAACGTTCTTCCTCAGTCCACGGCCCCAGACGCGGAATCTCCTGAGCAGCGAGCGGAAACAACCGCGCGGGATTTTCTTCACGGCACCGAGAAGGCGGCGCTGGCAAAAAAGCAGGCCAAAGCACCTGAACCCGTCTGCCAGCCCCAGCCTGCGGCCAAGAGACCGGGAGCACCCTGCCCGAGGGGCCGCGCACCCCGCAGCTGTACTTGGACGACCGTGTGCGTGAAAGCATGTGTGTCTACAAACGATTGTCTGTCCACATGCGTGTGTCTCGATGCAGGCTCCGTTCGTGCTTAAACTGGAGTGAGTGCACAGCTGCGCCGTTTGTTGGCAAAGCTCCGGTGTCACACGACGTTGCCCAGTCCTGCATTTCTCACGCAGACAGATGCACGGGAGCTCTGCTAGTAAAGGAGCAAAGACAGTGATAGGCAGAACTGAATGCTGATCCGAGCTACTTCTCACCTATGGCAAATGCTTGTGTGTCTGGGAGTTTGGGGCAGGTCAGTGTGTCTGGTTTGATAATCAACGTCTAGGATACCTACAGAGCGGTCCCTGTTGGTGTGGGGACAGTGTGCCTGTAGGTCAGTCTGTGTTCCTGGTGCCTGCTGTATTGATCTGTCGCTCCACACGCGTGTGAGTCCATGTCTTTCTCTCCACAAGCATGTGTGCTGATTTCGTCACTGACCGGAGAAATGCTCTTCGGAACAGACGTAGCTCTCTGCATACTGAACGGCGTGGTAAAACGCGTCTGCCTATATTTTGGTAAACAATCGAGGGTGCGTGTTCCGTCAGCGGCATTTCCGCAGACGACTCCGCAGAGCCAGTTCTGAAAGCTCCGCACACCAGGACTGAATGTAGAACCAAGCAATTGCACCGGTGCGCTCGTAACATATTCTGACGGACGTCTTTTATGCCATAGCATTACGAACGTATTAGCGTTCAAGCAAGTATCACAAACAACGTGTGAACCGAGGATCTGTGGGTATTTTCTCCATACGGCATGCTTCGTGCTAGCTTACTTGCCGATCGCAGGCTTAGCGGTTTCTATACAGGAATCCATAAAGGGAGAGAAAGAGAGTGCATCGGAAAACTTGCGTTTTCTGAGCTGAAACTTAGTTGCTACGCATTGTTTTTGTCCACGTGAACACACACGATTCCCCACTGAAAACCAAGCAGAAACCTTTCCACAAGCTCCCAGGAAGGCGCACCCACCACCTCGTGCACGCGAACGCATCTAGAGAAAAGCACCTAATTTTCCACACTGATGCTTAAGCAAACTCCTGGCCACACACAAGCACACATCCGCAAGCGCGCCCACTCCCATCGATGCACAGAAAGACGTACGCGAAACGTACTGACATGCTTGAGGGTAAACAAGTGTACATTGATGGTTGGCGTACTGCATCACGCATACGTGGCTGCACGAGAATATTCTTTTGGAGGGTACGTGCAGATACGTCCCTGTACTTGGACGACTGTGTGCATGGAAGCATGTGTGTCTACAAACGATTGTCTGTCCACATGCGTGTGCCTTTTTGCAGGCTCATTTCGTGCTCAAGATGCAGTGAGTGCACAGCTGCGCCGTTTGTTGGCAAAGCTCCGCGTGTCGCACGACGTTGCCCAGTCCTGCATTTCTCACGCGGACAGATGCAAGGGAGCTCTGCTAGTAAAGGAGCAAAGACAGTCGCAGGCAGAACTGAATGCTGCTCCGAGTTACTTCTCACCCTTGGCAAATGCTTCACAGTGGAGCAAGGAATGTGTTCCGGAGCCGATGGAAAAGAGAAACGAAAGAGATCATGCCTTAACGCGAAAGAGTAACAGGGCATCACTGCGCAAACTTGTCCCTGATCTACAGCTGAGAGCGAACACTTGTGTGCTTGTCGGAGAGATTGTGTCTTGCCTGTAAGTGTCTGGCAGTCTGGCACAGGTCAGTGTGGCTGGTTCGATAATCAACGTCTAGGATAGCTGCAGAGAGGTCCCTGTTGGTGTGGGGACAGTGTGCCTGTAGGTCAGTCTGTGTTCCTAGCGCCTGCTGTATCTATTCGTCACTCCAGACGCGTGTGAGCCCATGTATTTCTCTCCACAAGCATGTGTGCTGATATCGTCGCACATATGCATCTGTGCTAGTTTTGAGCTCCGCGGAGTGTGTCTCTGGACATTTGGTGTGCGTTGGCTGTGCCTGTGTGTAACGCAGCACAGTCACGACTGTTCCGGCGAAGAGAAACCAGGGAAATCATCTAGGCAGAGTCAAAAAAGGAAAACCGAAGACGGATTGACGTGTGCTCGACAGAGACGGATTCCCTGCGCTGACATTTCTCAGTATCACGAGAAGAAGGCTAAACGGTAGATCGACCGGAGAAATGCTTCCCTAGACAACATTTAGCGAATGAACTGCATTGTGCGCGGCTTTCGGGATTGTGCCTGAAAAGTGCGAAAACCAGCAGAGCCTGTGCTCAAAAGCTGGTGGCTGTGTGACTGCATTGATGCACCTTCCCGTGTCTGCGAGTGTACAGACGGCTGTTTCACGTTCATACAAAGGCACCTGGTCGGGTTTTTCTTCTGTGCGTGCACACGCGTTTCCGTTGTCTCTTCGGAACAGACGTAGGTCTTTGCATGCTGAACGACGTGGTAAAACGCGTCTGCCTATATTTTGGTAAACAATCGAGGGTGCGTGTTCCGTCAGCGACATTTCCGCAGACGACTCCGCAGAGCCAGTTCTGAAAGCTCCGCACACCAGGACTGAATGTAGAACCAAGCAATTGCACAGGTGCGCGCAATCACATATTCTGAGGGACGTCTTTTATGGCACAGCAGCACGAAGGTATTTGAGTTCAGGCACGTATCAGAAACAATGTGTGGACCGAGGATGTGTTGGTATTTTCTCCGTACGGCACGCTTCGTGGTAGCTTACTTGCCGATAGCAGTCTTAGCGGTTTCTATACACGACTCGGTATAGAGAGAGAAAGAGAGCGCATCGGAAAACTTGCGTTTTCTGCGCTGGAACCTAGTTGCTACGCATTGTTTTTGTCCACGTGAACACACACGATTCCCCACTGAAAACCAAGCAGAAACCTTTCCACAAGCTCCCAGGTATGTGCACCCAAGACCTCGCGCGCACGAACGCAGCTAGAGAAAAGCACCTACATTTTCACACACTGATGCTGAAGCAAACGCCTGGCCATACACATGCACATATCCGCAAGCGCGCCCACTCCCATCTATGCACAGAGAGAGGTACGCGAAAAGTGCTTACATGCTTGAGGGTAAACAGGTGTGCATTGACGGTTGGCGTTCTGCATCACGCATACGTGGCTGCACGAGAATATTCTTTTGGAGGGTACGTGCAGATACGTCCTTGTACTTGGACGACCGTGTGCATGGAAGCATGTGTGTCTACAAACGATTGTCTGTCCACATGCGTGTGCCTTGATGCAGGCTCCGTTCGTGCTTAAGCTGGAGTGAGTGCACAGCTGCGCCGTTTGTTGGCAAGGTTCCGCGTGTTGCACGACGTTACCCAGTCCTGCATTTCTCACGCGGACAGATGCACGGGAGCTCTGCTAGTAAAGGAGCAAAGACAGTCGTAGGCAGAACTGAATGCTTCTCCGAGCTACTTCTCACCTACGGCAAATGCTTCACAGTGGCCCGAGGAAAGGCGCTGAGCAGCCGATGTACAAGAGAAACGAAACAGATCATGCCTTAACGCGAAAGAGCAACAACAGGGCGTCACTGCGCAAGCTTGTCCCTGATCTACAGCTGAGAGCGAACACTTGTGTGCTTGTCGGAGAGATTGTGTCTTGCCTGTAAGTGTCTGGGAGTTTGGCGCAGGTCAGTGTGGCTGGTTCGGTAATCAACGTCTAGGATAGCGGCAGAGAGGACCCTGTTGGTGTGGGGACAGTGTGCCTGTAGGTCAGTCTGTGTTCCTAGCGCCTGCTTTATCGATCCGTCGTGCCATACGCGAGTGAGTCCATGTCTTTCTCTCCACAAACTTGTGTGCTGATTTCGTCGAACATGTGCATCTGTGCTAGTGTTGAGCTCAGTGGAGTGTGTCTCTGGACACTTGGTGTGCGTTGGCTGTGCCTGTGTGTAACGCAGCACAGTCACGACTGCCTCGGTGAAGAGAGACCAGGGAAATCATCTAGGCAGAGTCAAAAAAGGAAAATCGAAGACAGATTGACGTGTGATCGACAGAGACGGATTCTCTGCGCTGACATTTCTCAGTATCACGAGAAGAAGGCTAAACGGTAGATCGATCGGAGAAATGCTTCCCTAGACAACATTTAGCGAATGAACTGCATTGTGCGCGGCTTTCGGGATTGTGCCTGAAAAGTGCGAAAACCAGCAGAGCCTGTGCTCAAAAGCTGGTGGCTGTGTGACTGCATTGATGCACCTTCCCGTGTCTGCGAGTGTACAGACGGCTGTTTCACGTTCATACAAAGGCACCTGGTCGGGTTTTTCTTCTGTGCGTGCACACGCGTTTCCGTTGTCTCTTCGGAACAGACGTAGGTCTTTGCATGCTGAACGACGTGGTAAAACGCGTCTGCCTATATTTTGGTAAACAATCGAGGGTGCGTGTTCCGTCAGCGACATTTCCGCAGACGACTCCGCAGAGCCAGTTCTGAAAGCTCCGCACACCAGGACTGAATGTAGAACCAAGCAATTGCACCGGTGCACGCAATCACATATTCTGAGGGACGTCAATTATGCCACAGCAGCACGAAGGTATTTGAGTTCAGGCACGTATCAGAAACAATGTGTGGACCGAGGATGTGTTGGTATTTTCTCCGTACGGCATGCTTCGTGGTAGCTTACTTGCCGATCGCAGTCTTAGCGGTTTCTATACAGGAATCCATAAAGGGAGAGAAAGAGAGCCCATCGGAAAACTTGCGTTTTCTGCGCTGGAACCTAGTTGCTACGCATTATTTTTGTCCACGTGAACACACACGATTCCCCACTGAAAACCAAGCAGAAACCTTTCCACAGGCTCCCAGGTATGTGCACCACCACCTCGTGCGCACGAACGCAGCTAGAGAAAAGCACCTACATTTTCACACACTGATGCTGAATCAAACGCTTGGCCACACACATGCACACATCCGCAAGCACGCCCACTCCCATCTATGCACAGAAAGACGTACGCGAAACGTGCTGACATGCTTGAGAGTAAACAGGTGTGCGTTGATGGTTGGCGTACTGCATCACGCATACGTGGCTGCACGAGAATATTCTTTTGGAGGGTACGTGCAGATACGTCCCTGTACTTGGACGACCGTGTGCGTGAAAGCGTGTGTGTCTACAAACGATTTTCTGTCCACATGAGTGTGACTTTTTGCAGGCTCCATTCGTGCTTAAGCGCGAGTGAGTGCACAGCTGCGCCGTTTGTTGGCAAAGCTCCGCGTGTTGCACGACGTTGCCCAGTCCTGCATTTCTCATGCGTACAGATGCACGGGAGCTCTTCTAGTAAAGGAGCAAAGACAGTCACAGGCAGAACTGAATGCTGCTCCAAGCTACTTCTCACCCTTGACAAATGCTTCACAGTGCGCGAGGAATAGCTTTCCGCAGCAGATGTACAAGAGAAACGAAACAGATCATGCCTTAACGCGAAAGAGCAACAACAGGGCGCAACTGCGCAAGCTTCTCCCTGATCTACAGCTGAGAGCGAACACTTGTGTGCTTGTCGGAGAGATTGTGTCTTGCCTGTAAGTGTCTGGGAGTTTGGCGCAGGTCAGTGTGGCTGGTTCGATAATCAACGTCTAGGATAGCTGCAGAGCGGTCCCTGTTGGTGTGAGGACAGTGTGCCTGGAACTCAGTCTGTGTTCCTAGCGCCTGCTGTATCTATCCGTCGCTCCACACGCGTGTGAGTCCATGTCTTTCTCTCCACAAGCATGTGTGCTGATTTCGTCGCACATGTGCATCTGCGCTAGTGTTGATCTTAGCGGAGTGTGTCTCTCGACACTTGGTGTGCGTTGACAGAAACCTTTCCACAAGCTCCCAGGTAGGTGCACCCACCACCTCGCGCGTGAAAGCACGTGTGTCTACAAACGATTGTCTGTCCACATTCGTGTGCCTTGGTGCAGGCTGCATTCGTGCTTAAGCTGGAGTGAGTGCACAGCTGCGCCGTTTGTTGGCCAGGTTCCGCGTGTTGCACGACGTTGCCCAGTCCTGCATTTCTCACGCGGACAGATTCAAGGGAGCTCTGTATAGACGGCTGTTTCATGTTCACACAAAGGCACCTGGTCGGGTGCATCCCAGATACAGCATCCCAGATTCAGCATCCCCGATACAGCTTCCCGGATACAGCATCCCAAATACAGCATCCTAGATACAGTATCCTAGATACGGCATCCTAGATACGGCATTCTAGATACAGTATCCCGGATACAACATCCCAGATACGCCATCCCAGATACAGCATCCCAGGTACAGCATCCCAGATACAGCATCCTAGGTACAGCGTAATAGATACAGCATCCCAGATACAACATGTCGAGCTGTGCTCCTCTCCCACACCAAGTGCTGATCGTGGGGCTCAGGGTGGGGGCGGGCAGCGAGGGGGTCCGTGGACTGGAATAAGTTTTGTTTGGGGTTTTTCAAACGCCTCTGCTGACACGTCGTATAAAAACCGATTGCTGCAGGGCTAAGGAATGAACAGGAGGATGAGCAACAGACTGCAGAAACTGCTTGCGTTTTGGTTTATTGAAAAATTCTTATTGAACTCAAAAAGCAATACGATCTTGCAGTGGTCTTCTAATACCTAGTGACAGCTTTTAATGTACTGGTTTGGAACTTTGAGATGAGATTTGAGATGAAGGGCTGTTCCATTGTGGAATATTGCAGGAGTAAATTTCAGGCATTTCAGCATGCCTGGCAGATCTGCAGCTTGCTAAAGACCTCAGGCTGTTTGGTTTAATCAGACTTTGGTAGATGCCACCTTCACTGGTCAAAGCACCGGCTGCCAATGTGTTTTCTGGTGTTGTCACTTCTTTCTGACCAAAGACGGCAGAGGCAGCAGCTCTACTGGTGGTGCCTGTTTTATTGAAACATGGGGATCTACAGGAACTTTAACCCGAAAGCTCAGGAAGCTGTGGTCCGTGGTCTATCTTTGTAAGGTTTGTAGATTGTTCTGCAACGTTTGTGAGTGTGAACTGCTGTGCAGGTAGAAGGAAGAAAGATGTGTGAGCTAAAGCAGCAGGAAGGCTGCAGCCGTGTAAGGCGGGGGTGCAAGCGGCACGAAACGGGCTGCAGCGGCGGAGCCCTCGGTCCCGGGCCGTCCCGGGCAGGCGCAGCCCGAGCGCTCCCGGCCCCGCTGCCGCTGCCCCGCCGGGGCCGGGGCCGCGCTGCGGGCGGACAGCGCCGCTCTGCGGCCGCCGGCGGCTCCGGGCCGGGAGGGGGGGCGGGGCCCGGTGGCGGGCGCGGACGGGATTGGCTCCTGCGGCGGATGGGCGGGGCCACGCTGCGTAAGTGCGGGGGCGGAGGAGTGCGTGCCGCCGGTGCGGCGGCGGGAGGAGCGCGCGAGGAGCGGCGGGGCGGGCGGTGAGCGAGGGGCGGGCGGACGGACACCGGGGAGACCGGGCGGGGCCGCCCCGGTCCCGGCTGAGGGGGGAGGCTGGAGGGGGAGGGACGGGCTGGTTTGGGCAGGAGGAAGGCGAGGGGCAGGCAGCCGCAAGAGCGCGGCCCCGGGCCGGGCCGAGCAAGGGGCGAGGGGGAAACACGCGGGCGGCTGTGAGGGAAGGGAGCCCCGGGCTGAGCGCTGCGCGGGGCTCGGGCGGGGCCGTGGGGCGGAGGGGGGAGCCCGTGGTGCCACAGGCCAGAGGGAGGAAGGCGAGCGGGAGGGGGCGGCGCCAGGGGGCGCGAGGGGCGGGGGCGGGGGCGGTGCTGCCGCCGGGAGGGGCCGGGAACGGGGGGAGCGGCGGAGGAGCCTGAGGGCGGGACGGCGCGGAAGGAGCTTGGGCGGGAAAGGCTGAGGGACCTCAGGGAGGGGGTGACATCGGGGGGCCTTTGGCGGGAAAGGCTGAGGGACCTCAGGGAGGGGGTGACATCGGGGGGGCTTTGTCGGGAAAGGCTGAGGGACCTCAGGGAGGGGGTGACATCGGGGGGGCTTTGGCGGGAAAGGCTGAGGGACCTCGGGGAGGGGGTGACATCGGGGGGGCTTTGGCGGGAAAGGCTGAGGGACCTCGGGGAGGGGGTGACATCGGGGGGGCTTTGGCGGGAAAGGCTGAGGGACCTCGGGGAGGGGGTGACATCGGGGAGGCTTTGGCGGGAAAGGCTGAGGGACCTCGGGGAGGGGGTGACATCGGGGGGGCTTTGGCGGGAAAGGCTGAGGGACCTCGGGGAGGAGATGGCGTCGGGGAGGCTGCAGGGGGTAATGCTGAGGGAGCTCAGGACGGGATGGCACTCAGGTCTGGTTTCAAAGGGAAATGCTGAGGTACCTTGAGGAATGGACGCTGGGCTGGGAGCTATGAACACATCAGACTGGTTAAGAGAGTGTTCATGACAGAAATTTGTGCAGTGAAGTATTCCAGCAAAGAGCGGGAGAAGAGCCAAACTTAGATCAGGCCTCCTAGGACGCCTGCAGGTTTGGGGACAGGGATGACGAGGTTGTTAATCCGGTCCTAACTGTTTCTTTCTCTGTCCCTCTCTTGCAGCACCTGACTGAATGGAGGAGCAAGCGGACGGGAAGTTCCTGCGCCACACACAGATCACATTTATCGCTCTCGCCCTCAGAGACCCGGAGATCCAAACCGCTCGCATCGTGCCTTGAAGCAGCCTGTGCTCATGCGCTTCTCCCAGGGAGAAGGCGGAATGGCAGTGACTGGCCACGTTAAGCCACAGGGTGCACACTGTGCAGCTGTCAAGCCCAGCTCTGCGTTAGCTCACACCTGCGGTTTTGCGCCGCACACGCACATTTGAGTTGTCGCTGGTTGTTGCAGCGTTTGGCTTTGGTGAGGACAGCGTGTGTTTGTCAGCAGTTGGTGTAGGTGGGATCTGGAGGAGAAAGCGATATTTCCGTGCCAGAACTGGTTGGTGTTTGCATGGTATTGTGGCGGTTGTTCCCGCAGGCGATGAGTGCTGGAGTATTATTGCAGGATGAGGAGATTTTGGAGGCTTGTCTGTGAGATGCACTAGAGGCAGCAGTTGAAAGCGAAAGGCTGAGATTTGGAGGGTTTGTCGGTGGGTTTTGGACGGTTGTCAGCTGAAGAGTTGGCTGTTTGCAGGTGAGGTGTAAGGCAGAGGGTGAAGCTGACTTTGCCTGGGCGGCGCAACTGGCTGGGTGTGCAGAGCTGAGGAGAGCGGGCTGCTGCGGGTGACCCTAAAGCTGGAGAACCAGCCGGCAGCTCCAGACGCTCCCGCTGCCGGGCAGGGCCGTGCAGGCCAGTGCCCTGGGGCACAGCGACGTGACCCTCCGCAAGTACCAAAGAGCAGGTGAGGACCGTGGGCATTTGTACTGAGCTGTGACATCTCTAACCCGTGACATTGGGGTCCAGCCTGAGCAGGGCACGTGCGGAAGCTGTGCTGCAGGGAGGGCAGAGCTGAGGGGAAGGGCTGTGCCAGGGGCTGGTGCCAAGGCAAGGTGGGCGCGCTGTGGGGTGTGGGGAGGTGTCAGCCCCGGACTCAGCCCCTGTTGACTGTAGTGCCCTTGGGCTGGTGTAGCTCAGTCCTCTGTGTGTTTCTCTTCAGGAGGAGCAGCATGCAAAGGAAAAGCAAGGAAGGAGGTGAACCCATGAGGAAGAGTGATGGATAAAGAGGGTTGGAGCGCACCTGCCAGTCAAGAGGGATCAAGAAAGAAGACACCAGTGGTGGAACCGCAGGTCAGGAGAGCTCAAGGAGGGAGAAAGGTGACTGTGGCCGTATGGGTTTTTCTAGCTCACACACCAATGAAAACAGTTTGGATAATAAAAGAAATGTATGCAAAACCGATAATTAAAGGCAGAGAATGTTTATATGCTATGTATGGGGTAGACCTGAAGGTATATTTCTTCCTACAACGAAGGAGAATTCGCAATACATGCTGCTGTCAGCAACGACCAGTAAGCGACAAGACTCTATTTACTGATGCTTCTGGTCGCTCACATAAAGTTGTAATTACATGGCTAAACTCAGATACCCAGTGCTGCAAACACAAGGTAGAAAAAGAGACCAAGA
This sequence comes from Nesoenas mayeri, assembly GCF_963082525.1. Classification (NCBI taxonomy): domain Eukaryota; kingdom Metazoa; phylum Chordata; class Aves; order Columbiformes; family Columbidae; genus Nesoenas; species Nesoenas mayeri. Next base: position 3,061,408 of record NC_137561.1, on the reverse strand, counting down.
GTCAAACAAGTTCTGGAGCTGACAGCTGTTAGGATCGCTTTGAGGTGTTCTGTAACAAGCCTTTGAATGTTGTAACTGGCTCATATTATGCGGCTGGCATACTTAACGGCCTGGAAGCTTCTTTTCTTAAGGAAGAGGATAATCCTCTTTTGATGGCTGAATTGAGAATGCTATGGTTTCTAATAAATCATAGACATCATGGGTATTATGCAATGCACACCCGCTCTCGCAGTGGCCCTTCCAGGACCACTTGCGGAAGGCAGTAGGAGGGCCGATGCACGAGCTGTGCCGCTCACTGTGCCTAAAGCCTTGGAGCAAGCTAAATGATCACATAAATTCTTTCACCAGAGTGCAAAGGCGTTAAAACGACAACTTCAAATGACAGTGGATCAGGCCAGGAGCGTTCTTATGTCCTGTCCTGATTGCCAACAGTTGGCACCCGCGCCATCCACAGAGGGTGTTAATCCAGGAGGGGTTACTGCCAATGAAGTACGGCCAGCGGATGTAACGCATTGTTCTGAATTGGGTAAATACGTACGTGTTTCTGTAGACGCTCATTCCAGATTTCTCGTTGCTGCTGCACGCGCTGGTGAAAGAGCACGAGACGTCTGTAACATTGGTTGGCATGTTTTGCTGTTTGAGGAGTTCCACGATCTGTAAAACCAGAGGAGAGCGGAACGCACACTCGATTAGAGGAGCGATCCCCCAGCGCGCTGTAATAGAAGTGCCTGCTTTTTAACACTTTCAAAACAGTGTTAAAGAGTCTGTTTGACGACTTTTCGGTATCATTTCTGGCGACGAGGATGGGATAATCTGCCTGACCTCCCGTGGATCCCAGGATCTCTGGGACCTTGTGCCGGCACCGGGGAATTCCTGGAAGGGACCACAGCTCCTCGGACCAGCTCGGGACGCGGGTAAAACCCCATCAATGAGATAAGGCACTTTCATTGTCTGGTTGCGTTGGCACGCTGCCTGCGCGAGACGTGGGCGACAGCAGCGCGTTGGGTCTGCGCATTCGCGTCCGCGCATTTTGGTAAACTGGGTAACTTAAAAAAAGAAAGAAATACAAAATTAAAGAGGAAAATGAGAAAACAATAAAGAGAAAAACGAGGGAACAGCAATTTGATAAAGGTACCTTTAATGATTTTGCTGTTTGTGCCTTAGCAATTGTATAATTGTTTCTGGCTTTAGTGGTTTGTTGTTGTTGTTACTTGTGTCTTGGGGGATTTTATAGTCCAGTACTTAGGGTTCACCAATTGTCTGTTATTGTGATTGTGAAGTAGGTAGTGGACAATCGGCAGGAGGATTCGTGAGAAATCCCCCCCAGGCTGTGTTTTCTGACATTGGAAAAGGATCGTTTGCTGTTCAACAGGGCGTCAACCAGGGAGAATCTGATTGAATATTGTAATTAATGGTGGCCACTGTAAATAATATTAATATGCTTCACAGGTCTAGGTGGGTATACTTTGAGATCTGTAGTATAGTAATGTGCTGCATGTAATATGTAGTAAGATATCTATTTTAAATCATATATTGCCTATTACATAAGGCATATTACACAATATATAATGTTACATATGCATTGTCTTTATCCTCTTCAGATCCATTTGTTTTGAAAAAGGATAATCAGGGAAAGAAATGCAAACCAGTAAAAGGTTTGTTGAAGAACAGCTATTGGTGTAGAATACACAGAGAACATGAGATCAAAATTGTCCCTCGGTCAGTCCAGGGTGGGATCCTGATATCCTTATATCGGGGCACAGGCTGCATTGGTATCGCCAGTGCATTTTATACGGGATTAGACACGCTGCGCCTAAAGCTGTAAATATGCCAAAACCTTCTGAGATTAAACAGGATTGTGAGGAGTTTTTACACCGTCTTAAATCGACAGCTCAGAAATACATTAATATAGATCCTGACTTGGAGAACAGAGAAATAGAATTCTTAGTTGACTGAGAGCTCATTATTCTGTGTTAAACACTATGCAGGGAATATTAAGTAGCGATTCTGTAACAGTTATGGGTGCCACAAAAATTGCGAAACACGGCCCTTTAACCTGCTGCTTAGAATGTTTGTATGTGGAGTCTGTACTTATTGATTGTGTACCATGTGTCTTCTCTTGTGCACAACGAATGGTTGAAAAAAGCTTTAATGGTGCAATGGCTGTGCAGTTACACGCTGCTGTGGCTGCAATTGTTAAACAAAGAAGGGGAGATGTGGCAGGGTTGTGACATCAGGCCCGTGAGAAATTGCAAGAGTCACAGTGTGAGAACAAGCGCTGGTGGAACAACACAAGCAGCAAGGACTGTGTGGGACATGAATCATCAGGGACAGAGGGATTGGTACATGAGGGACAGAGGGATTGATACGCGGTGGGTACATCAGGGACAGAGGGATTGATACGCGGTGGGTACATCAGGGACAGAGGGATTGATACAGGATTCCAGGGCCATATCATAATCGGGTTGTGCTGCACAGCTCTTTTCATTTGCATTCTTGATAGTAGCAGAATATTCTATGCTCACCATCATGTCCTGTGACCGCTACGTTGCCATCTGCAAACCCCTGCACTACTGGACCCTCCTGGGCAGCAGAGCTTGTGTCCACATGGCAGCAGCTGCCTGGGCCACTGGGTTTCTCACTGCTCTGCTGCACACATCCAATACATTTTCACTGCCCCTGTGCAAGGGCAATGCCCTGGGCCAGTTCTTCTGTGAAATCCTCCAGATCCTCAAACTCTCCTGCTCACACTCCTACCTCAGGGAACTTGGGTTGCTTGTGGTCAGTGCCTGTTTAGCTTTTCTGTGTTTTGTATTCATTGTGGTGTCCTATGTGCAGATCTTGAGGGCTGTGCTGAGGATCCCCTCTGAGCAGGGACGGCACAAAGCCTTTTCCACCTGCCTCCCCCACCTGGCCATGGTCTCCCTGTTTGTCAGCACTGGCATGTTTGCCCACCTGAAGCCCCCCTCCATCTCCTCCCCATCCCTGGACCTGGTGGTGTCAGTTCTGTACTCAGTGGTGCTTCCAGCAGTGAACCCCCTCATCTACAGCATGAGGAACCAGGAGCTCAAGGATGCCATAAGGAAACTGATGACTGTTTGCTTTCCAAAAGCAGTCATGAGCTGACCTCTTTCTTCTGCATGTTATCTGTAATATAACTCATAAACAGCTCAGCCTGAGTTTTGCAGGTTTTTTTTTGTTTTCTTTGGTTTTAGCTTTTCTTGGTTTTATTAATGCTCTCCACAAGCAAAATCATTTATCGTCTTATGTCTATGTCCATATCTACCTGTCTTATGTGACCCATAATCTTTGTGTAAATGCAGAGCTGTACTCTCTGTGTGTTTAAATGAAATTAAGGACCCTGCACTGCCTTGTTTGCCCAGAATCCTCTCTCTGGGATCTCTGGGGCTGCAGGAGCCATGTCTGTGTGCTGAGGGGGAGTAAGCAGGAGTCACCCTGAGCTGGGTCTTCCTCCCACCCTGACAAGCATGAGCCTGCGGACTCACCCCATGGCCCTGGGCACCACAGTCCACTTGCTCTGCAGAGCAGCACCGCCAGCTCACAGCTGTATGGAGCGTGGGAAGGGGGGCAGGAACAGCTGGCCAGGTCAGCATAGCTCAGCTCTCTTGGGAAAGGGCTCTGTGGGGAGATGGGATGTTCCAGGAGAAGAGTGGGGCACTGTATGTGTGCAGAAAAAACATGGAAAGAGAAACCCTTTGCTGCAGGTGGCAGCTTGGGGCAGGTGGCTTTGGCACTGTGGCCAGAGGACCTTCCTGAGGATCCCCTAGGCCAAATGCCTCATGCTGTCCTGGGGAGCCAGTCTGGACCTGGGTCTGCAAGATGCCTGTGCTGGAGACCCACTCAGCTTGCCGGCTGGATGGACATTCTCACTGTCCTTCATTCTCACTGGTCCCCACTGCTGTGGGACCAGTTCCAGTTCCAGTGTGTCTGCTCTGCGGGCTCGGCTGGGGAGAGGGCAGGGGGTGGCACAATTCAGGAGGGGGTGGGAGGGCTGAACTGGCAAATGCCCCAGAGAAGAAAATACCAGTGAAGGGCTGAAGTGTGTGAGTGTGCAGGGCTGGCACACAGCAGGGTCCTCTCCCAGCCAGGCCTCCTGGGAGAGCCCTGAAGCACCAGCAGAGCAGGGGCTGCTGTGTGCCCATGTTCATGGGACAACCTGGGGAAACTGGCCCAGCACAGTCACCACAGACCAGCCCCTCAAAACCACCATTTCCAGCACTGGCCCTTCACCCCAGCTGAGAGAGGTTGTTCAACCCTCAACACAAGGACACTGAATGAGTAAGTCAGAAGGCAATGTTTCCACTGTATGGATGAGATATGAGCATGCATATCATGGACATATGATGAACCCGACTCAGTACAAATGCCATCAGCTATTCCTGCAGGTTCCATGAAGGCCTGAATGCAGCACTAGGATGTTCTGCCTTGAACTGAGGTCCCCATGTCCATCCCTCATGACGTGGGACACGAAGATGGCCATACCTAGAGATCTGGACATGCTGGATCATGGGGCTGAGGCCAGTTGTCTGAGGTTTAACAAGGCCAAGTGCTGAGTCCTTCACTTGGGTCACAACTCTACGAACACTACAGGCTCAGGGAAGAGTGTCTGGAAAGCTGCCTGGTAGAAAGGGATCTGTGGGTGTTGACTGACAGTGCCTGAACAGGAGCCAGCGTGTTCTCAGGTGGCCAAAAAGACTAACAGCATCCTGGCTTGCATCAGGAATGGTGTGGCCAGCAGGACTAGAGAAGTGATTGTGCCACTGCACTCAGCACTAGTGTGGCTGCACCTCAAATCCTGTGTTCAGTTTTGGGTCCCTCATCTTGAGAAGGACAGTGAGGCACTAGAGAGAGTGCAGAGGAGGCGACGAAGCTGTTCAGTGTCTGGAGCACAAGTGTGATGAGGAGCGGTTGAGGGAGCTGGGGCTGTTCAGCCTGGGGAACAGGAAGCTGAGGGGAGACCTCGCTGTCCACAACTGCCTGAAAGGAGGTTGGAACATGGAGGGGGTTGGTCTCTTCTCCAAGTAGCAAGTGATAGGACAAGAGAAAATGGCCCCAAATTGCACCACGGGAGGTTTAGATTGGATATTAGGAAAAAAATATTTCCCGGAAAGCATTGTCAGGCATTGGAACAGGCTGCCCAGGGCAGCAGGGGGAGTCACCATCCCAGGAGGGATTTAAAAGGGGCTTAGATGAGGTTCTCAGGGACATGGTTTAGTGTGAGAGCTGGGTTATGGTTGGACTCAATGATCCCAAGGCTCTCTTCCAATCAGAGTATTCTATGGTTCTATGATTCTGCCTCAGATGAGAGTCCAGAAAGCCAACTCAGTTATGGACACCTGCCACAACCCTGACATTTGTGTGTGTGACTCTGGGAACAAACCCCACTGACCCAGTGAGATTCACCTCAGTTGCCCTGTGATTCTGGATTGTGTTTTCAAAATAACAGTGCAATCGAGGAGGTCCTGGCATCCGTCAAACCCATCTTCAAGAAAGGCAGGAAGGAGAATGGGGGAATCACAGGCTGCTCAGCTTGTCTCTGTCCCTGGGAAGGTGATGGGACAAGTCCTCCTGCAGCCATCTGCAGGCACTTGAAGGACAAGAAAGAGACTTGTGAACCAAAATGGGTAGGGGAAAGACAGGCATGTTGTGTGTATGAAATTGTGCCAGGCCTTGGACATGGTCTCTTGTGGTGTCCTTATAGACGGATTGAGGCAGTTTGTGCTGAAGAAGTGGATACTTGGTGGGAAGTTCACTGAAACATCAAGCCCAAATATCATCTGCGATGCAGTGTCCTCTGTGCAGTTAGTGTGTCATCCCCCGGTGACCAGCACTTGGGCCAAAACTGCTGAAGGTCTTTATTCTCCCTTCTGTGCTGTGATGCAGATGATGTAAAGCTGAGCGAAGACCTTGAAGAACCTCACCTGGTCACCTGCTTTGGGAAGGAGAGTGAAGCAAGAAGATGTTCAGGGCTCTCTTCAAACCTGGCTGACTCTATGATTCAATGAGTCTTTCCCCTGGACATATTTTTTGAATATAGAATATCTGCAGAAAAGAAAAACAAAAAAAGAGGCAGAAGAGGAGATAGAAATGATGTCAACATAAAAACAACAGTTACTGCAAAGAAAGTTTCTCCACTCAAACATTTAGAGGGAAATACGTATGGTTAATTTGATACAACAAGCACACTAATATCAGGTCAGGCCCTGGGCTATGGGGAGGGGGATGGATGGGTTCTGTATTATGAGGTCAGCTAAGTCTCAGACACTCATTATCCATGTGGAATCATGTGGCTGTGAAGGGGACAGTGGGGTCAGTTCTGTGTCTGGAGGTGACAGCCCAGCAGCAGGGACATGGCTGGGAAAGAACCTCTGCCCAAAGGCCCACAGGTCTTACCCAGGAAGAGAGACGGGTTGTCATGTCCATCCCACCTGAGAACATGACGGGACAGTGGCAGGGACATGGTCGTGTCTGTCAGAGAAGCTGAAAGGCCAGCAGCACTCATGGGATTTAGAAGGTCATGGTGAGGTGACTTCTCTCTGGTCAGGTAAAAGACCACAAGAAGCCTAATGGGTTGGGTTCCCTGCATGAAGGGCAGTTTATGAGATGGTCGAGCTTTTCTTGATAGTGGGAAGAAGCAGGAAAGAGAAAAAAGAAGTCTACTTGGAAGGTGAGGACTGGATATCAGGAGTAAGAAATGTCACTGGATGGGCAGTACTGTGGTGCAAGAGGTGACCCAGAGGGAGCTGGATCAGCCCATGGTTTGTGTGCCAAAGAGCAACCGGTGAGGATGCAGACACAGCAGTGAAGGTGGAGAGATGCTGGGTGAGAGCAGGTGGGGAAGCGAGATGGGTGTCTGCAGCCTGCAGGGAAAGAGAATGGAGGTCATGGCTTCTCCTTTCTGCTTCAGAAAGCAAACCAAGGGGTTTCTCACTATCAGAGCTGAAGAAAAGACTCAAAGGAGACCTCATGGTGGCTACAGCTTCCTACAATGGGAGGAGGAAGGGAAGGCACTGATCTGCTCTCTCTGGTGACTAGTGAAGGAGCCCAAGGTAATGGCAGGAAGATGTGCCAGGGGAGGTTTAGGATGGACATGAGGAAAAGGTTCTTCCACCAGACGTGCTGGACATTGAACAGGCTCCCCAGGGAGGTGTCACAGCCCCAACCTGACAGTGTTCAAGAAGAGACTGGACAACGTCCTCAGACACACGGGGTGACCTGTGGGGTGTCCTGTGCAGGGACAGGAGCTGGACTCCGTGATCCTTCTTGCTCCTTCCAAGTCAGGACATGCTATGATTTTATGAAACACTAGGTCAAAAGTCCCTGTTTTCATTGTCCAGATGAGATGTAAACACACACATGATGTGCATGTCCACTGTGTGCATGTGGTGAGATGGACCCAAGTGAGCACAAATGATATCAGCTATTCCTTGGGGTGCCATAAAGGTCAGTGGGACAGAGATGGTGTTCAGGGTTCTCTTCCAACCTGCGTTATTGTAGGATTCCATTAATCTTTTCCTTGGAGATATAAAATGCCCCAGAGTAAATACAGCAGCTCCTCTGAAGAGCATTTCTCCACTCAAACCTTGATAGGAAATCTATCAGATACATTTGCTGAAAGCAGCTCAGTTTGATCTGCTCACACACTGGACCACAAGGAGGGTGATGGTGTGTACTATGTCGTGTGGTCACCTGTGTCTCAGGAACTCATTGTCCAGTAGGAACCAATGGGTGTGGAGGGCACTGTGAGGTCACTTCTGCCTCTGCAGGGGATTGGCCAACAGCAGGAACACGGCTGGGAAAGGACTGTGAGGTCACACACACAGACAAGCAATGGGGCCCAATCAGCATGGCTTGATGAAAGGCAGGTCCTGCTTGACCAGCCTGATCTCCTTCTGTGACAAGGTGACTGCTGAGCAGATGAGGGAAAGTCTGTCGTGGGGAGTGAATGTGCCACACGGGCTGTGGGTGTTGTGTCCTTAGACTGCAGTGAAGCCTTTGACACCATGTCCCACAGCATCTCCTGGAGAAGCTGCAGCTCGTGGCCTGGATGGTGTATCTGTGATGGGTAAAGAACTGGCTGGAGGGTCGGGCCCAAAGAGTTGTGGTGAACGGAGCCAAATCCAGTGGGTGGCCGGTCATGAGTGGTGTCCCCGGGGCTCAGTATTGGGGCCAGTTCTCTCTCATCTCTTTATCAATGATCTGGATGAGGGGATCAGGTGCACCCTGACTATGTTTTCAGATGACACCAAATTGGGTGGGAGTTTTGATCTGCTGGAGGGTACAAAGGCTCTACAGAGGGATCTGGAGCTGCTGCTTCATTAGGCTGAGGCCATTTATCTGAGGTTTAACAAGGCCAAGTGTCAGGTCCTGCACTTTGGTCATAACAATCCCCTGCAACACTACAGTCTTGGGGAAGAGTAGCTGGAAAGCTGCCTGGTGGAAAAGGACCTGGGGTTGATTGACAGCAGCTGAACATGAGCCTGCGTGTGCCCAGGTTGCCAAAAAGGCCAATGGCTTGATGTGCATCAAGAACGGTGTAGTGGGCAGAACCGGAGCAGCGATCATCCCCTTGTACTCGGCACTGGTGAGGCCACAACTCAAATCCTTGGTTCAGTTTTGTGCCCCCCACTGTAGGAAAGACCTTGAGGTGCTGCAGTGAGTGCAGAGGAGGGGGACAAGGCTGGAGGTGTTGGTCTTCTCCTGGGTAGCAAGTGACAGGATGAGAGGAAATGGCCTCACCTTGTGCCAGAGAAGGTTCAGAATTGATATTAGGAAACATTTTGTCATGGAAAAGGTTGTGAAGCAGTAGAACAGGCTGCCTGGGGAAGTTGTTGTGTCACTATTCTTTGTTCCTTAGCACAGCTTCTAGGAGGACCTGTTCCATCATCTTCCCAGGCACAGGTAAGAGGCTGACAGGTCAGTAGTTTTCAGGGTCCTTCTTTCTACAGCAGAGAAACACTGCCACACATCGCAGGTTAAAACGTGGAGACTGGACATGAGGAGGAAGAAATGTCACTCAAAGGGCAGTGCTGTGGTATGAGAAATCATCCAGAAGGAGCAGGAGATCCGTCCATGTACTTGTGTTTCCAGGAACAGAGTGGAGACACATCAGTCAATGTATGGAAATACCAGGGTGAGAGCAAGGGGAGGAAGCCAGATGGGTGTCCACAGCCTGCAGGGAAACAGCAGCAGCTGAGGGACAGTGTAGGACAACCTGTGGTGGAGATGGCAAAGGGCACTGGCAAGGCTGGATGTCACCAGGAGAACCCAAGTCTTTGTCCCCTTGGCTATGGCCATCGCCTCTGCCACCAAGGCCTGTGAGGAGACATGTTGTCCTCAGGCACTGGGACACCTCATGGCCTCCTTGCACACCCCCAGTAAGGCTGGGAACTGTCACACCATTGTCCTTCACTCAGCACCACACAGCCCACATCCCCTGCCCCAGGAAGAGCCCTGAGCAACGTGTGAGGGACAGGATCTGCCTTCCCAGGGGCTGAGGGTCAGGCCTTGGCCTCTCTGCTTCATCCAGCTAAACCAGGGTTTTCTCAGCACCTCAGCTGCCTGCACGTTTCCCTTTGTTTATCTGCCATCATGGCCTCCAATTCTCTGCTCTAACGAGTCCCTGGGGAGGCTTTGCTGGTACTTGCCCTCAGTGGAACTCATTAACACTTCAAGGAACTTAGTACTTTTTTCTTCTGGCTTTGACTTCTGGAAAGGTTTGTGTAATCTCCTCTCAGCACCTGAGTAATGTCCAAGGACTCGGCACCAAGTGCACCATGGGGCTCATTACACTCAAGAAAGCTCTAACAAACCATGTCTCTTCTTGTAATGTCCTTCCAATCTTGTCTAGTTAATTAGAGAGTTTTCTTTGTGTAATTATGGAGAAAGATTTCAAAAAGCTTCTGATAAAAAAGTCTTTCCATTGTAAAGGGTGTATTTTAATCCTTTTCAGTTTGGAGATGTGATTGCAGCATTGTCTGATGTTGATCCAGGGTCTCTCCTAAGGAGGTCTGGACTGGCCGGAGAAGCTGTCCCTTGAGGTCTCACACCATGTGGACGACCTTGCTCCTCACCTCCCCAACCCCATCGTTTCTCTCATGGGCCCCCAGGGCCTTGCATCCCTTTTCCTCACACCAGACGTCACCGCAGTCTGCAGCTGGATGTGCCATCTCCTTTGCACCAGCTCCCACCTGCTCTCCTTGCAGACCCAAGTGCACACAGCAAAGAGGGACTTTGCTTTACCCCTGAACAAACAAAATACAACTGATGAGAGTCATGATTAAAAGTAAACACACCCCTCAACTGTACACCAAGGACAAGCTGCCACCACTGAGGTTCACCTTCTCCAAGGCAGAACCATGCAAGAAATGTTGTAGACGGAAAGGAAATTATAAAATAAACACAATAAGGGAGTTGGCTAAAGACAGAATTAGACAGACTACTGAAAGACAAGGAAGCTTTTAACTCCTTGAGGCTGAAAGCAGCAACTGGGCTGTTGACGAGTGTCTGAGTGATCAAACAGTAAGAGGAAGGGAAACCCAGAGAGCAATCGCAAGGGTTGTGTGCAGATCAGCTGCTAGAAATGGGACTTCAGACATGGTCAGTTTAGTCAGGGCAGGAGGAAATACCTGCAGGATGAGGGAGATGAGATGCACAGATAACAGAGAGAGTGCTGAGAAGGCAAATCTAGTGCAGGATCAGAAGTTCTCCTCTTGCTCTTAATGCACATCCTGAAAAGTCTCCTTTTGATCTAATGGGAAAACACTGATATTTAAAGTATTCAAAACAAAGAAAGGAGAATTACAACACCAACAACGTTTGATGTTTGAAGTTGCAAGAACACATTTCCTTCACTCTACATCTTTCAATTGGATTATTTTTCCCTCCATTTTTATTATATGTTCTCTAGATTTCTCTCCTACCAAATCCTACAACATAAAGAAAGATGATCCTTGTGTCTTGCAGAGAGTCGAAGGCACCAAACAATCCTCTGCCATGGGCTGTCAGTGCCACTTTTAACCCTTGGCACACAGTGAGTCATGCTGGAAGCTGTTGGCCACTCTTGACTGATGGAGGAAAGAGGGATAAAAAGGTTAATTGAGCTGTTCTCTTTTTAGATGGCCATGTTGACGGTGATCTCAACAGATCTGTGTTGTCTGTATTTGTACGTGATCATAAGGAAAAAAAAAATATATTTATCTTTGGTAAATATATAGTAAAATATATGATTGTGTCCAGTTACTCGCAAAATATATTTCCTACCAGCACTCTGAATGGAAGAATCTTTCTTCTGAGAAATTGCTGTTTTTCAGTTCTCTGTGACTAAAGGCAGGAGTCTGGAGAACAACCAGTAGCAGATGGGGATCAAGTCAGGGGTCACCGGAACTAACACAATCCTCTCCAGTCTATGGGACAGCAGGGGCAGCATCCCAGGAGCTGGGACAGCAGGACCATGTCACAGTGAGGCCACTCTCCACCATCTGTGAAAGCTCATGGAGACTGGGGGGACTCCCTGACCACTGGCAGCTCTCACACAGTGTGTGCACTTTTCAAAATGGCCCATGGGTGAGCAGGGGAACTAAGGGCTGTGCCCCAGAGCATGGCCACTGGGACCCCATTTCTGGGTATCTGGAAGAGAAGGTGACGGGGTTTGCCCAGGGCAGGTTGTGCCTGTCCATCCTCTTTGCTTTCTGTGAGGAAAGGACAGGGTTGTGGACGTGGGCAGAGCAGTGGTGGTCTGTTACCTGGCAGTCAGCAAGGAATCCAGCATCATTTCCTGCAATATTTTTGTATCCAAGGTAGGATAAAGCCCTGAGTTATCTGGTCTAATGCTGCTTTGAGGAGGAGGTTGGTCAAGACATCTTCCAAACTCCCTTTAAACCTGAATAATGCTGTCCTTTCATCCCCCTCATGTTTTCAATTCAGACAAAGATCTCGGGTTCTCTCTGACCACAGGAATAATTTACATGAGGTGCAGGGCTGCTTTACAAGTGCCCCCAAACAGCCCTGACCACAACTTTTGCATCCCTTTTCATTTGCCCAAACCCAGGGTCTTTTTTGCTGTCCTAATACCCTTGCAGAAGGAACACACCACCTTGTTCGTCCTTTCAGAGCAGGTTGTTCAAGAGGTGTCAGCATCCACGTACAGAGTCTGCACACCAGCCAGGCAGCAAAGCCACTGTTACAGAAATGGGGACGAGGCTCTTGACCAGCTCCTTGAACCCAGATATCAGCGTGACATGTCTGCTGAGATGCCAGGGAACACCTAAAATCTACGTGAAGGGTATGTGAGTCCTGGTTGGGTATCCTGGCTTGTCTCCTGACCCATGTGGTTCTTCAGGCTGTGAAGAGAATCAAAACCAGCCATTGGACTGGGGTAGTTCCATTGTACACGTGTCAAACAGGGCAGATGAGAGAGTTCAGAACTCCACACTCTGCGGCACTGTTGGGACTGCAGAGACTGGAAATGCAGGTGACAGTGTGTGTCAGTGCACACACATAAAGATTCTGGCTTCCTTTGGGCCTTTGCACTGACCTGGGATCTGTTCCTTGGCCTTCTTTGTCTCAAAAAGAAACTGTTCTCCTATGCACCCTCCACATCGCACCACATAAGAAATAATGAAAAGGTAGAAAAATAATGAAAGAAGCATAATTTCGGGGTAATTCTGTCCAAGAGGTGTACTCTTTAAATGATTAAAACAAAACAGAAGTGAGAGAAAAAGCATTGTTCTAAGAAATTCTTTCAAGACAAAAATGCTGAGGTGTAGTAGATGTTTGGAAAAGCAAGAATGACTGTTAGGACTGAAATTAAAGAGATTTAAATCATCATCATGATCATCAGTGAGAATGAGGAGTTCCCTGTTACTGTTACTAGTGACAGCACCACTGTTCACAAACATCCTTCAGAGGATCTCCATTTTTCCTGGGCTCCAAAGCTCATCCTGCTCAGAGTTTGACAGGATTGCTGCAAACCCCTGTGACCCAAATCTCCACAACCGTCTCTGCTCAACAGCCTTTTACCCCAGGAAGGGGAAAACTGCCAATGCAGACACCAACCCAGTGCCCAACCTGCCTGGAGAGCCAGAGAAGTTGTGCCACACAGCAGCCGCCTCTGAGGGAAGCTGGAGGTGATGAGATTGAAATGGTTTCAACCCAAGTTATAGAATCATAGCATCATAGAATCATTTAGGCTGGAAAAGACCCTTAAGAACATGGAGTTCAACTGTAAAACAAACACTGCCAAGACCACCACTAAAGCATGTTCCAAAGTGCCACATCTCCATGTCTTTTAAACACCTCCAGTCATGGAAGCTCCAATCCTGAGGTGGCAGGACACCATTGGCTGCAGTTGGACATAAGATACTGGTCATGGCCGTGAGTTCAGCCCTCGCTGGCAGAATGTCTCACACCCTCACTGAGGAGGGCAGGGGGCTGGGAGATGGGAGCACGTTTCAGTTTCCAGATCCCAGCACAGAGCCCAAACCATCCTGCCCTTGGACTCTGGATCCCATTTCCTGAGATGCAAAACTGGTGGCCTTCTGCGGATAATCATGTTAAAAGGCACGAAAAGTCCTTCACATGTTTGTGTAGTTTGTCTAGGAATGTCAGTTTTATATGCTTATATTTCAATATCTGTAAAACAGTGCTCTGCATCTGTGGTAGTCTCTTTGGCAATGACAATTAGATATTGGCACTATAAGGCTCCATACCCCATCCACAAGCACACATCTAAGTGGTTCAGATTACGGGTGGTCTGGCAAACGTCACCCTTTGTGTCCCCAGGTGACGGACACTGCTCCTGTGCCTCTGCAGAGAGTGGCAGGAGCTGGATCCCCTTCTCGGGACAGACTCCTTCCAGGAGAGACACAGACACAGGGGGAACTCATCGGGGCTTTACGGCATTTCACTGGGCATCAGTTTTGACATATTGGGTGCTGTCCTGTGACTGCCCTTTCTGCACAAATGATCATACAAACACAACCATTTAGTGAGATATGGTCATAAAGGGGCTGTTGTGGACAAGAAATGTAACCATGAACTCTGGAGAGAGCGAGGAAGTTCATAATAAGCAGCAGGAAGAACCAAGAAGCTCGAGGCCTCTTCTGAAGAGCGGGAGGCCTGAGCAGCCGTGATTGGCCATTGTAGGTGTGGGAGAGGGTCAGGGCATGTCAGGGAGAAGCAATGAGATGGCTGATGGCTTCAGTGAACCCTTCCAGCCATGTCTGAGCCCAGAAATGGAAAGCAGTTGATGTCTGCATGTGTAGGAGGAACAGGAGGAAGATCTTCCTGGGAACAGAGAAGGAAGAAAGGCCTCTCTTGGGCTAATCATGTATGGCAGTGCCATTTGCATGCTGTGGGCATGGCTGTGCCTGGGAGATGGGGAACGGCTGCTGCTGGGGTGGCTGTGCTCAGTCATGGCCCATGAGCTGACCCTGCTCTGCTCCTCTCTTACACTGCCCACACACTTGGATGGACCTCAGGAATCATTCATGAACCTGGTGGATCCATGAACCTCCTGGAGTGATGGGTAACGATCCAAATAGGGATTCAAGCAAGTTTGGGACTGGGACATTGAGGTGGTTGGTGACCTTTGCCAGGTGTATGAAAGAAGCTGGATGAGTTGTGAGGAGCTCACAGGCATTTCCAACTCCACAGAAAACCAGAGTCTTGCAGTTAAAGCAACAGCACTTGACATAAAACCCACTCCCAAAACACAAAACACTCACACTGACCACAGGAAAAGCCTTGAAAAACAGTTCCGAAAAATCTACCTGGTCCCAGGGGTCAGGGCTCAGCCATTCTGGTGATGAACAAGCATCAAGGGCTGACATGGCACCAGAGCCACTTCCACATGGCCCTCACCACCTGGAACCAGTGTCTGCAAGTCTTCCCTTCACCAGCCTCCAGGGACAGGGACCTGCACTGGTTGTTTCCTTCACAGCTGTGTCAGTGATGGCCCTTCATGGGGTCCAAATACCCTCAGAAACTTGGGGTTTGCTTCTGCCTTTCACTTCATTGGAGGTTTGTTCATTCTTTCAGTATCTGCAGTTCAGGATCATGGCAGCAGAGGGCTCACTAACATCGAAAATGTTCTTACAAGCCAAAGCTGTGTGCATCATTATCCTAAAGGCTTTAAGTCTGGTGTGGATGATTAGAGAGATTTCAGGAATAGCCAAACAGAGAGCATTTCCATAATAAATAGGAACAAAGCAGTATTTCTTCTATTTCATTCTCTGCTCGTGCTTCTCTCCCTTTCCAGAACAGGTGGTATCAGCAGCCTCCTGTATATATTGATGTCGTACATCTCCTGATAAAGTCTGAATATGTCAGAAAAGTGGGTGCCTAAAACACCGTGTGAGTGAGGAGACAGGCCAGGACACCTCAAGAGGAGTCACACTCCTAAGCAGGAAATCTATAATCAGCTCCCCAAAATCCTTGTTTCACTCATTGCCCCCCTGGGATTTAGAGCACATTTCTTTACATCAGATTCTGCACTGAAGTTCACACTGATTGTTACAGCTTCTTTGCAGGAATTGCTTCATGTTTCCTTAGAGAACTGGATGTAAACAGGCACCGGGAAATTTTTAATTAGAGGAAACAAAAAAGGAGAAAAGAAAATAAAAAACAAAACCACAATAGAACTTAATGATGTTTCTCAGTTCTGTGGTTTCACAGAACTGCAGACAGAGTTCTGGCACTGCAAGCACAGGGAAAGGCCAATGTTTCATCTCCCACAGTCCATACACATTCTGAAAATTCATATTTTGGCAGGATAGAAATTCCACAGACATTTTAGTGCAAATATTGAATTATTTCAACTGATAAAAAAATAGATTGTGGCGATTTTTGTTCTTTTTGTAGTTGTTGTTGGGCTGGTTTGGTTTTCAGTTTTTAGGGGAGTTCTCAGGTTTTCGGGCTGAGCTCCATGGTCTCACTATAAGCACCCAGTGCAAACCTCGAGAGGCCCCGTGTACCTGAGGTGTTTGCCTGGGACGGGCAGGTATCAGACCAGACTGATAGAGCCATGTCGCTTCCATCATTTACATCTGGTATTCAAGACTTGTGTGCTTAATTAGAAAACTTTCAGGACTGTAGGTAAAGAGGCAGGTACGTGAAGAGCACTTAGAAGTGATAGAAGAATTTTGCAGTTGATATCACAGAATCATAGAATCGTTTCAGGTGAAAGAAATGCTCAGGATCATCGAGTTGAACCATAACCTGACTCGAGCACTAAACCGTCTTCCTTAAGAACCTCGTCTAAACTCCTTTTAAACCCCTGCAGGGATGGTGACTCAACCACTGCCCTGGGCAGCCTGTTCCAATGCCTGACAGCCCTTTCCAGGAAGAATTTTTTCCTAATATCCAATCTAAACCTTTCCTGGCACAACTCGAGGCCATTTCCTCTTGTCCTATCACTGGTTAGTCATGAGAAGAGACCAACACCCTCCATGTTCCAACCTCCTTTCGGGCAGTTGTAGACAGTGATAAGGTCTCCCCTCAGCCTCCTCTTCTCCAGACTGAACCCACCAGTTCCCTCAACCACTCCTCATCACACTTGTGCTCCAGCCCCTCAGCAGATTCGTTGCCTCCTCTGCACTCTCTCTAGTGCCTCAATGTCCTTATGATAAGGACCAGATTCAAGGTCCAGCCACACCAGTTCCAAGTACAGTGGCGCAATCACTTCTCTAGTCCTGCTGGCCACACTATTCCTGATACAAGTCAGGATACTATTGGTGGCCTTTTTAGCCACCTGGCCACACAATGGCTCCTGTTCAGCTGCTGTCACCAACACCCCCATATCCGTCTCCACCAGAAAATTTTCCAGCCACTCCTTCCTGAGCCTGGGGTTGTTGTGACCCAAGTGCAGGACCCGGCACTTGGTCTGGTCAAACCTCATACAAATGGCCTCAGCCCAATGATCCAGCTGGGCCAGATCCATCTGTATGGCCTTCACACCCTCCAGCAGATCAGCACTCCCATCCGACTTGGTGTTGTCTGCAAACTTACTAAGGGTGCACTTGATCACCTCATACAGACCATTGATAGAGATTAAAGAGAACTGAGCCCAATACTGAGCCCTGGGGAAAACCATTCGTGACCGGTCACCAACTGGATTTGCCTCCATTCACCACAACTCCTTGGGCCCGGCCCTCCAGCCACACCTCAGACATGGTCTCCTTCTGGCCAGAGTGGTGCTGATGGGGCTCAGGAAGTGGATGCTAGGTGGGAAGTTGGCTAAACACTCATGACCAAATATCACCAGTGGTACAAAGTCCTCTGTGCAGCCAGTTACTGATGTCATCTCAGTGGCCAGCACTTGGATCAACACTGTTGAACGTCTTTATTCTCATCTTTTACGATGTTACACAGTGCACTTTCAGCACCTTTGAGGATGATGCAAACCTGGGTGGAGGCCTTGAGCAATCCCACCTGGTTCACCCTGCCTTGAGCAGGAGAGTGAGACAAATGAGTGAGACAAGGGCTCTCTTCAAACCTGAGTTATTCTGTGATTTGACAGAATTTTTGCCTTTGAGAGATTTCGAGAGAGAGAATAGGTAGAAGAATAGTAAATAGTAAAAAAAAAAAAAAAAAAAAAAAGGCAGAAGAGGAGATATAGAAGTGCTTTTCAGTCACATTTTTAGTAGGAAGTATATATGACAAATTTGAACATGGTGAGGAAACGAGATGGGTGTCTACAGCCTGTGAGAAAGAGGGGCAGGTGTAGGAGTGTGTAGAACATGCTTCGGTCCTGGGTGCTAAGGAGCAAGACGGATGGGTGTGGTATTATGAGGTCAGTTGTGTCTCAGACACTCATAATCCAGTCAGAAGAGTGTGGCTGTGAAGGGGCCTGTGAGGTCAGTTCCATCTCTGGACGTGACAGCCCAGCAGCAGGGACATGGCTGGGTAAGAACCTCGTGTCTATTAGAGAAGCTGAAAGGCCAGCAGCAGTCATGGGATTTAGAGGATCATGTTGAGGTTACTTCTCCCTGGTCAACTGGAAGACCAGAGGAGGTCTAACAGGTTGGGTTCTCTGCTTGATGGGGAGTTTCTGAGGTGGTGAAGCTTTCTCAAGTAGTGGGAAAAAGCAGCACAGACCAAAAAAAAAAAAAAAAAAAAAAAGCACCAAGTGCAGACTGGGACGTGGAGACTGAATATCGGGAGGAAGAAATGACACTGGAAGGGCAGTGCTGTGGTGCAAGAGGTGACGCAGAGGGAGATGAATCAGCCCATGGTTTGTGTTCCAAAGAACAGTCGGTGAGGGTGCAGACACAGCAGTGAAGGTGCAGAGATGCTGGGCTGAGAGCAGGTGGGGACAAGGAGGCCATGAGGCCCCTGTGCTGCAAGGACAAGGTGTCTCCTCACAGGCATCAGAGGTATAGACAACAGCCATAGCCAAAGGGAGAAGGAGCTCATGTCTGGTGGGGCTTTCAGCCTCTTTCCATCCCATGATCATCTCCACGACAGCCTGTCCTGTGCTGTGGCATCCCCTGCACCTCTGTCCCTGCAGGCTGCAGACATCCCCCCTGCTGCCCCACCTTGCTCTTGTCTGAGCATCTTCCTTCCTTTGCTGAGATCTCTCCATCCTCCCCAGCTGCTCCTTGAAGCACAAAGCCTTGGGCTGATGCAGACTCCCTCTGCTGACCTGCTCCACCACAGCACTGCCCTTCCATCACATTCCTTTCTGCTCATGGCCAGCCTGGACCTCCCCAGATGCACTTTGGGACATTATTTCTTGCTCAAGCTCTTTCCCACTATGCAGAAACCTCCACCACCTCTGAAACCGCCCTTCAAGCACTCTCAGGCTACTCCTGCACTGCTGCAGCCTCCCCAGCGCTGCTGGGCCAAAGCAGCCCAGGTCCCTCAGCACCCCACACCATGTGCACAAGGTGCTGAACCTGCCTTGGCACAGCCCTGCACTCTGCAGTTCCTCCCTGCTTCTCCAAACTGGGAAGCCGCACACTGGCACACACCCGTGTGTGTGGGTCACACCAGTGCTGAACCGAATGGGATGAGAAATACAGGTGTTTGGGTCCCCACGCTCCTCCTCATGCAGCCCCGTGTGCAGCTGCCTTGTTCATGGTGAGCGTGCACCACGGGCTGCTGTGGGGACCTTGTAGTGCCCAGGCCCTTCTCCTCAGGGTCACTGAGACCTCCTCATTTCATCTTGTCACAATTCAGAGATTTCTGATGGGCGAACACCAGATATTCACAAGGTCTGTACTCTCCCTTGACTGAAGCTCCATTTGCTCAGGTATTAAAGTTTGCACGCAGATGGCTTATCCTGATGAGGGTGTCTCTCCCACCATAATAGCATGAGGCGTTACAGGACACTATAAATATCATCTCCTGGGGAAAAAGTGGGGTCTTGGGTGTCTGATACTCATACTACCAGAGGTCTGGAGTCAAAGGGATAGCTTCCCTTCATGTGGGAGAGCAGCAGGAATGCGTGGAGCTCTGCCTGGGGACAGACAATGTCAGCTGAAGGTTGAGGAGTCAGCATGAGAGGGCAGAACAACATGGGCAGTGTTGTGGTGACGGGACATCAGCTACAGACTCACTGATGAGGTAGAGGAATGAGATGAGGCCTCCTTCAGACAAATGAAAGAAGCCTCATGTTTCCAGGCCGTGTCCTCATGGCAGACCTGAGATATCACAATATCTGCAAGGTACCAGCCATCCAGGAGGGTTTGGAGCCCATTGACAACATGTTCCTGACACGGGTGACTGAGGAGTCAGTGGGGTGAGGTGCCCTGTGGGACTTCACACTTACAAACCAGAAAGAGTTGGTCAGGATGGAACAGTCAGGGATGGGAAAGTGGAGCTGGGGCTCCTGGGAGATGAGAACAAGGCCAAGAGCAGGATTTCAGGAGAGCAGGATTTGGCCTGCTGAGGGACCTGCTTGGGTCCTGTGGGATATGACCTTGGTGTCTGCAGTGCTTTTCTCTCCCATTTCCTCCCTCCTCTCTCCCACCTGCTGTTGTGCAGCATTTTTAACCCTTTCTCAAATACAATATCCCAGAGGTGCTGCCAGCATCACTGAGTGGCTCAGATTTGGCAAGGAGTGGGTCCATCTTGGCCGGTCAATGGTGGGTCCACAATGTCGGTCAAACTTGTTGTTGACTTCTCAGAGAGGTGACAACTGTAGCACACCCACACTCACCCCCAGTTCCAAGACTTTGCCATGTATACCCAGTAGAGGGTGACAACATGTGGGGTGTTTACAAACTACTTGATCATGGAGAAGAAATGGAAAAGATCTTCTGTCAGCAACCTGAGAAACTCTCCAGACAATGAGCAGGTTCCTATGGGGAACTGTAATTGCCCTGAAATTCACTGGCCAGGCAAATCTGCAGGTGCCAACAGTCCAGAACATCTTGGGACAACTTCTTAACATGTCTGCCTGATGGGCCAACAAGGGTGATGTTCACCTGAATCTGTAACTGGGAAACAGGAAAGAGCTGGTGAGGGATGTGAACATCAGTGTCCACCTTGGCTGTCATGAGCAGGACACAGAGGGGTCCCAGGCACCAGAGGGGAGGGAGGAAGGCCAGCAGCAGAGCACAGGCTGGTGGGCTTCAGAGGAGAAGACTTTGACATACTGGGGGATGGTGGGCAAAGTGGAGACATGGAAGTAGATCTGAAGGGTGAAGGAGCTCAGGAAATCTGATAATCCTTACAGGACAGGCTGCTCCAAGCACAAGAATGATCTCCCCAAGTACCCATGAACAGAAGCATTTATCTTGTGAGGCTGCTCTTCTTAATTGATGGAACTCCAGGGCACAAAGGCAGCACACAGGAGGTGAGAGCAGGGGAAGCTGCAAAGGAGGAATATTAAAACCTTGTCCATGGACGTGGGGATGATGACAAAGCTGCCCTGGACTTGATACCTGCACAGGAAGGGCAGCAAGATGAGCTGACAGAGCTTCACTTGCAGTAAGAGAATAGACAGGGTGAACGTGGATCTGCTGCTGAACTTCATAAGAGTAGAATCAGACGGGACTGAGGTTCTTCATGGCTTCTTTGCCTCCATCTTCACCAGCAAGGTCTCCTGGGACTTTGTTCCTGAAGGCAGGAGTCTGGAGAACACCCAGCAGTGGATGGGGCTCAAGTCAGGGGTGACCTGAGCAAACTCAGACACCGTTACAGAACAGGAGATGGATCACTTGACCAGCTCCTGAACACAAGTATCACTGTGCTGTGGCACCTGAGATTGCCAGGAATACCCACCTCTTGGTCCAGAGGAGTGTGACTCCTCTTGGGGTGTCCTGGCCTGTCTCCTCATGCACATGGTGATTTAGGCACCCCCTTTTCTGGCATATTCAGTCTTTATCAGGAGATTCAACAGATCAATATGAACTGGAAGCTGCTGATGTGACCTGTTCTGGAAAGGGAGTGAGGGGCGAGCAGGAAAGGAAACAGAAGAAATTTGGCTTTATTGCTATTTATTATGGAAATGGTCTCTGTTTGGCTATTCCTGAAATCTCTCTAATCATCCACACCAGACTTAAAGCCTTTAGGATAATGATGCACAGAGCCTTGGCATTTAAGAGCATTTTAGATGTTAGTGAGCCCTCTGCTGCCATGATCCTGAACTGCAGATACTGAGAGAATGAACAAACCTCCAATGAAGTAAAAAGCAGAAGCAAACCCCAAGTTTCTGAGGGTGTTTGGGACCCCATGAAGGGCCATTACTGACACAGCTGTGAAGGAAACAACCAGTGCAGGTCCCTGTCCCTGGAGGCTGATGAAGGAAAGACTTGCAGACACTGGTTCCAGGTGTTGATGGCCATGTGGAGGTGGCTCTGATGCCATGTCAGCCCTCCATGCTTGTTCATCACCAGAATGGCCGAGCCCTGACCCCTGGGACCAGGTAGATTTTTCGGAACTGTTTTTCAAAGCTTTTCCTGTGGTCAGTGTGAATGTTTTTCGTTTTGGTGGTGAGTTTTATGCCAACTGATCTTGGTTTAATTGTAAGGCTCTTGTTTTCTGTGGAGTTGGAAATGCCTGTGAGCTCCTCACAACTCATCCAGCTTCTTTCATACACCTGGCAATGGTCACCAATCACCTCAATGTCCCAGTCCCAAACTTGCTTGAATCCCTATTTGGATCATTACCCATCACTCCAGGAGGTTCATGGATCCACCAGGCTCATGGATGATTCCTGAGGACCATCCAAGTGTGGGCAGTGTAAGAGAGGAGCAGAGCAGGGTCAGCTCATGGGCCATGACTGAGCACAGCCACCCCAGCAGCAGCCGTTCCCCATCTCCCAGGCACAGCCATGCCCACAGCATGCAAATGGCACTGCCATACATGATTAGCCCAAGAGAGGCCTTTCTTCCTTCCGTATTCCCAGGAAAATCTTCCTCCTGTTCTTCCTCCACCTGCAGACATCAACTGCTTTCCATTTCTGGGCTCAGACATGGCTGGAAGGGTTCACTGAAGCCATCAGCCATCTCACTGCTTCTCCCTGGCATGCCCTGACCCTCTCCCACACCTACAATGGCCAATCACGGCTGCTCAGGCCTCCCGCTCTTCAGAAGAGGCCTCGAGCTTCTTGGTTCTTCCTGGGGCTTATTATGAACTTCCTCGCTCTCTCCGGAGTTCACGGTGAGCTTTCTTGTCCATAACAGCCCCTTTATGACCATTTCTGACAAAACAGTTGTCTCTTTATGATCATTTGTGCAGAAATGAAATCACCTGTTACATAGAAACTGATGCCGAGTGAGATGCCATGAAAACCTGATGAGTTCCTCCTGTGTCTGTGTCTCTCCTGGAAGGAGTCTGTCCCGAGAAGGGGATCCAGCTCCTGCCACTCTCTGCAGAGGCACATGAGCAGTGTCAATCACTTGGGGAGGAACAGGGTGACTTCTGCAAGACCACCCTTCATCTGAACCACTTAAGAGCTACCACAGATGCAGAGTACTCTTTCAGTGATATTTAAATATAAACACGTCATTTTATTTTCTTTAAAAACTGACATTCCTAGACAAATTACACAAACATTTGAAGGACTTTTCATGCTTTTGACATGATTATCCACAGAAGCCCTACCAGCTTTTCATCTCAGGAATTGGGATTCAGAGTCCAAGGGCAGGATGGTTTGGGCTCTGTGCTGGGATCTGGAAACTGAAACGTGCTCCCATCTCCCAGCCCCCTGCCCTCCTCAGTGAGGGTGTGAGACATTCTGCCAGAGAGGGCTGAACTCACAGCCATGACCAGTATCTTATGTCCAACTGCAGCCAGTGGTGTCCTGCCAGCTCAGGATTGGAGCTTCCATTGCTGGAGGTGTTTAAAAGACGTGGAGATGTGGCGCTTTGGGACATGGTTTGGTGGTGGGCTTGGCAGTATTTGATTTATGGTAGGATGCTGTGTTCTTAAGGGTATTTTCCAGCCTAAATGATTCTATGATTCTATGATTTGGGTTGAAATCATTTCAGTTCCATCACCTCCAGCTTCCCTCAGAGGCAGCTGTTTTGTGGCACAACTGTCCTGGCTCTCCAGGCAGGTTGGGCACTGGGTTGGTGTCTGCATTGGCAGTTTTCCCCTTCCTGGGGTAAAAGGCTGTTGAGCAGAGACGGTTGTGGAGATTTGGGTCACAGGGGTTTGCAGCAATCCTGTCAAACTCTGAGCAGGATGAGCTTTGGAGCCCAGGAAAAATGGAGATCCTCTGAAGGATGTTTGTGAACAGTGGTGCTGTCACTAGTAACAGTAACAGGGAACTGCTTATTCTCACTGATGATCATGATGATTTAAATCTCTTTAATTTCAATCCTAACAGTCATTCTTGCTTTTCCAAACATCTACTACACCTCAGCAGTTGTGCCTTGAAATAACTTCTTAGAACAATGCTTTTTCTCTCGCTTCTTCTTTGTTTTAATCATTTAAAGAGTACACCTCTTGGAGAGAATTACCCCAAAATTGTGCTTCTTTCATTATTTTTCTACCTTTTAATTATTTGTTATGTGGTGTGGTGTGGAGGTTGCATAGGAGAACAGTTTCTTTTTGAGACAAAGAAGGCCAAGGAACAGATCCCAGGTCAGTGCAAAGGCCCAAAGGAAGCCAGAATCTTTATGTGTGTGCACTGACACACACTGTCACCTGCATTTCCAGTCTCTGCAGTCCCAACAGTGCAGCAGAGTCTGGAGTTCTGAGCTCCCTCATCTGCCCTGTGTGACACGTGTAAAATGGAACTACCCCAGTCCAATGGCTGGTTTTAATTCTCTTCACAGCCTGAAGGACCACATGGGTCAGGAGACAAGCCAGGATACCCAACCAGGACTCACATGCTCTGCACTTATAGTTCAGGTGTTCCCTGGAATCTCAGCAGACATGTCACTCTGATCCGTGGGTTCAAGGAGCTGGTCAAGAGCCTCGTCTCCATTACTGTAACGGCGGCTTTGCTGCCTGGCTGATGTGCAGACTCTGTACATGGAGGCTGACACCTCTTCAGTAACCTGTTCTGAAAGGATCAACAAGATGGGAATGAACTGAGCAAAAAAGAAGAACCTTGCTGGGGGCAAATGAAAAGGGATGCAATAGATGTGTGTCAGGGCTGTTTGGGGGCACTTGTAAAGCAGTCCTGCACCTCATGTGAATTATTCCTGTGGTCAGGGAGAACCTGAGAGTTCTCCCTAAATTGAAAACATGAAGGGGAAGGAAGGACAGCGTCATTCAGGCTAAAAGGGACCTCAGAAGGTATCTTGAGCAACCTCCTGCTCACAGCAGGGTCAGACCAGATTGCTCAGGGCTTTATCCAGACCCATCTTGGTCACTTTCTGGGACAGAGTGGGTGCGCACTCCTGGGAAACAGCTTCCAGTGCTGGACTGTCCTCATGACTGGAAAGTTTCTCCCTTTCTACAGCACCTTTCCAAACACAACCATGCAAATTGCTTTTTACCCATCTACTTACACACTGACACAGACCATAATATCCCGTCTTGGACACAATAATATTACAGAGGGTGACACTGAATGCCTTGCTGACTGCCAGGTAACAGACCACCACTGCTTTGCCCACGTCCACAACCCTGTCCTTTCCTCACAGAAAGCAAAGAGGATGGACAGGCACAACCTGCCCTGGGCAAACCCCGTCACCTTCTCTTCCAGACACCCAGAAATGGGGTCCCAGTGGCCATGCTCTGGGGCACAGCCCTTAGTTCCCCTGCTCACCCATGGGCCATTTTGAAAAGTGCACACACTGTGTGAGAGCTGCCAGTGGTCAGGGAGTCCCCCCAGTCTCCATGAGCTTTCACAGATGGTGGAGAGTGGCCTCACTGTGACATGGTCCTGCTGTCCCAGCTCCTGGGATGCTGCCCCTGCTGTCCCATAGACTGGAGAGGATTGTGTTAGTACCAGTGACCCCTGACTTGATCCCCATCCACTGCTGGTTGTTCTGCCTCCAGCCACAGAGGCCTGGGAGACCTTGCTGGGGAAGACAGAGGACAAGAGACACAGAGATTATCACTTCTCTCCCTTCTTAAATTTATCAGTGTCCACACAGTGTCTTCGTTTCTCTTCTAACTGTTCCTGAAGTAGTAACAGCTCCTTGTGGGGCCCTTGAATTGCTTTACAGGTCTGGACTGAGTTCTGATCTGGACTGTTGCTGTGCTTGGCGGCTGCTGTCCTTGCAGACCAGATGAACTCACTCCTGCCACCCTGCCTGGCAGTTCATTCCATCCGTGTCACCGCTCTGTCTGCAGCACTGACAGCTCCAGCTCCCCAGTCAGGTCCCTGGCTGAGGACATGGCCTCACATCTGGGCTGAGCCACCCCAGCTGTGGCACCAGCCCAGCTCTGACCTGCCACAAGAAACCTGGTACCAAGTGTCCAAGAGCCCATGTGTGCAAAGGCTTTGCTGCAGAGCACAGACATGACATGGCCAAAGACTGATGAATGTCTCTCTAGACCTGGGAGTATAAAAGCAGAATAAAATGCCTGAACTCATTCAATTGAAGATATTCCTCCCCCGGCTGGAAGGAATTAGATCCTTTGCTGTAATATTGCTGGTGTCCTGTCTAATGATGGGACAAGAAAAGTTGATTCTCATACTAATTCATTGTTTAATACAAAGAAGAAAACAAGGAAGACAATGATGTGTCTCTGAAGAGGAGGGAGAATCAACATCACTGATTACTCCATGTTGTTTCAAAGGATGTGCCCCTGGAGCCCCAGGGACACCTGGAGGAGCCCAGAGGGGACAGAGAAAGGGACATCATGGGCTGCTCCTGTGCTGCTGAGCTGGGCTGGGCTCCTGGGACACAGGGAGCTCATGGCAGCGGCAGCGCTGCAGAGACAGCTCTACTCAGGAGCAGCTCCTCTGCACACGCAGCAGGGCTGAGGGCTCTGCCTGCAGCACCGAGGGCACAGGAGCCAGGCACAGAGAGGGAAACGCAGTCTGGGCTGGGAGGATGCTGAGAGGTCACTTGGAGAGAAATCTTCAGAGATAGGAAGCATGTGGCTGCAGGACATTGAATCTGCAAATCATGGTAGGATCTCAGAAAGCTGTCACATTGCAGAGCCTGCGAGAGATGTAAGTACAGCTCTCAGAGGTTCTCTGATCAGAGGGGAGGATGTGCTGCAGAGCAGGGATTGCCTTCTGCACTGTCAGTGACAAGACGTGAATGCTGCGTTCTCCCCAGGGTGGCTGTGGGGTGTAAATGTCAATGTGCAGGCAGGGGTGCCCAGGGCTGTCCTGCAGAGCAGGGTCCCTGCACCCCAGGGCTGTGCCGGGCAGGGACTCTGCCGACTGCCAGGGTCAGCGCTCAGCCTGCCCCGGAGATCCCAGCAACACTGCGGGGAGAAGCTGTGGGGGGAAGGAGCGACCCCCGGCAGGGCAGGGTCCTTCTGCTGCTGGGTTCTCCGTGGGTCGGGGCTGCTCACAGCTCCAGCTCATTCCAGAATATTGACAAGAGGAGGTGTAAAGGAGAAGAAGACAAAGAGTACTACAAAGATAAGGAACCTCCCTGAGTCTGTGTTTTCAGTCTCCTACTCTGGGGAATGGGTCGTGATTAAGGCTGTTCTTAATTTTAAACAAATACTTGAGACACATGAACTGCAGTAGGTCTTCAAGAGAATCCTGGCATGCCTTGCCTCTCCTCTGCCTATGCAGAACCAGCATCACCTTTGCTGGACACCTTACACTTAATCTGTAACCTGTTTTCCAGCCTGCAAACAGGAAGATGCCCCCAGGCAGTGCCTGTGAACAGGCAGGATCTGTAGGGCCAGGGGGAGGGCACAGAGGGTGGGGTGGTCTGTGAGCACTGATAGGGAACAGACATGGACAGGGAAACACCTCCCAGGGGAGAATCTCCAGGCAGCAGGGAAATGATCAGAAATGAGAGGAAACCGAACTCGGAATGGTTATGGGAGGGAGAAGAGAGAAAAGTCCCTGTGACCCCCTGCAGGTCAGATCCCTCCTGTGAGCAGCCCCCTGGCCTCCTGTCCCACCCAGCAAAGCCTCTGCCCTCAGGGCCGGGGGCTCCAAGGCATGAAGCAGCTTCTGTGCAGCCAGAGCTGCAGTTCCTCTGCAGAGCACAGGGGCTGAGAGCAGCTGCCCGGCACTGTTGGTGTCTGGGAGGTGGCTGCACAGCTGGGGAAGGGTGACGCTGTCTGAGTGCCCGGCTGCCTCTGCCCTGGCCTCTCTCACACCCACCCTCACCGCATTTTCCTTCTTGCTCCCCTGCTCTGGGTCACTGCTCTTGGGATCTTGTTCTTGCTGTCAGGCTCTCTGGGGATGGCAGTTTCAGCTGCAGAGGCACAGCCTGATCTTGGGGGTCCTTTCCTGCAGGTGTGTCCATGGGCACACGTGTCCCAGCTTTGCTCTGACCTGTGGGCTGTGGGCAATGCAGTCTGTGGGGCTGGAAATGAGCCGTGTCTGTCCTGCACTAAACGTTGGGTGCTGAGACCTTAGGAAAGGGTGAGACCTGTCATGGTCTGAGGTGGGTCCCTCTGCTCTCAGCAGTGCCTGGTGGCTTTTCAGGGTAACATGGGAGTGTGATCAGCCCCCATCTCAGAAAGGTGCCAGCCCAGGGCAGCTGGAGCAGGACAGAGGGACAGAGCAGCTGCCCTCACTCTGCACTGACCCACAGGCACCCTCTGGTCTCACAGGACTCGCTCTGTTCTCCCTGAGTGCAGCAGAAATGCTGAGGGTTTCTGACACCCAACAACACTGCCCAGGGTGGGAGGGGAGAAGGAGCTGTAGAAACACCAAACCTCTCAAACTCAGTTTCTCAGGCCTGGGGGTACAGATGCTGACAGTCCCTTCGGCACCAGGAGCGGTTCCAGCTGACAAAGCTGAACCCCAGGACTGGCCCCTGCCCACTCGATCACACAGGGACAGGCTGACTCCACAGGAGCCCCTGGGCAGAGACCCTGCTCTTCATTGCACACTCACCAAGCACCGACAAGGGCTCCAGCCAGGATGTTCTCCTGGAAAAAGAAAAGTGTCTCTGTGTGTGAGAGTCTATGGGAAATGGCTTTGGTGTCTCCCAGAGAAGTCTCATCTAAACCATTACTGTTTTTCCTCCTTGCACAGGTCCTCATGCCCACAGGCAGCCAATGTTCAACCAGTTCAATGTTCATCACCCAGTTCGTCCTCCTGCCATTCACAGACACACGGGAGCTGCAGCTCTTGCACTTCTGGCTCTTTCTGGGCATCTACCTGGCTGCCCTCCTGGGCAACGGCCTCATCATCATCACCATAGCCTGGGACCAGCACCTCCACACTCCCATGTACTTCTTCTTGCTCAACCTCGCCCTCCTTGACCTGAGCTCCATCTCCACCATTATTCCTATGTCCATGGCAAACTCTCTGTGGGACACCAAGGTCATTTCGTACACAGGATGTGCTACACAACTCTTTCTGTTTGTCTTTTTAGCTACAGCAGAGTTTTACCTTCTCACCGTCATGTCCTATGACCGCTACATTGCCATCTGCAAACCCCTGCACTACGGGACCCTCCTGGGCAGCAGAGCTTGTGTCCACATGGCAGCAGCTGCCTGGGCCACTGGGTTTCTCCATGCTCTGCTGCTCACAGCCAATACATTTTCACTGCCCCTGTGCAAGGGCAATGCCCTGGGCCAGTTCTTCTGTGAAATCCCCCAGATCCTCAAGCTCTCCTGCTCACACTCCCACCTCAGGGAACATGGGCTTATTGTGTTTACTCTCTCAGTAGTATTTGGCTGTTTTGTGTTCATTGTGGTGTCCTATGTGCAGATCTTCATGGCTGTGCTGAGGATCCCCGCTGAGCAGGGACGGCACAAAGCCTTTTCCACCTGCCTCCCTCACCTGGCCGTGGTTTCTCTGTTTGTCAGCACTGCCATGTTTGCCCACCTGAAGCCTCCCTCCATCTCTTCTCCATCCCTGGACCTGGTGGTGTCAGTTCTGTACTCGGCGGTTCCTCCAGCAGTGAATCCCCTCATCTACAGCATGAGGAACCAGGAGATCAAGGATGCCCTGTGCAAACTCGTATCCCTCTGGTTTCAGAAGCAATAAACTGGCCGTCTTCTTCTATACAGGAGTTTTAATGTAGCTAATTACAAGCCCAGCCTGTCAACTGGATTTTCTGGTGTTGTTGGTTGTTTTCTTATTGTGATAATGTTGTCAACCCCTTTCTAATTCACTGTTGGCTTTTCTTTCATAACTGTTGGCTGCTTAAATGAGCAGCAGTGCTCTCCTTGTCTCTAAACAGAATAAAGGGCTCTTAAGTGATGTGTTTTTCACTATATCCTTCCTGCAAGGGCTTTTTGGAGCTGCAGGGACAGTTCCTGTGCGTGGGTGGAGGGTAAAACAGCTCTGGCATGTCAGCCCTGCCAGGGAGCAGCAGCGCTTGTTCTTCCAGAGCTGTTCTGGTTCCACTCCACACTCTCCTTCTCATCCCTGGTGTTGCTGCAAGGCCTGAGTGCTCTGGCAGCTTGGTCACCGTCCTGCTGTGTGTCAGTGCTGTGGGCGCAGGCAGGGACAGGCAATGGGCACTGCTGTGACAGAGCTGGCCTCAGTAACTGTACTTGCACAAGGAAAAATGATCTTCTTTGGGCAGTGCGTGATGGTTTATATCTTCTTGCAAAGTTTCTCTCAAGGTTATTCGTACAAAAGTGGCCACAGATGAAACACCAGTGTGCAGCTGAACAGTGTGTGTGCAGGGCTGGCACACAGCAGTGTCCTCTCACAGCCAGGCTCCTGCCAGAGACCTGCAGGACCAGCAGAGCAGGGCTGGGCTGTGCCCCTGTGCACTGGACACCCCGTGGAAGGAGCCTCAGGTCAATCACCATAAACTGGCCCCTCACAACCACCATTTTCAGCACTGGCCTCTCACCCCAGCTCAGAATTTTTTGTCCCTCCATGGAATTACACTGAATGAGTAGGTCAGAAATCCATGTTTGCATTGTACAGATGGGATGTGAGCATGCAGAACAGGTACATGAGTTGACATGAACTTGAGTCAGCACAAACACCATCAGCTATTCCTTGGGGTTCCATGATGGCCTGTGGGACAGACAGGGTCTCGACATCGTTTGTCGAGAATGTCAGAACTCACTGATATCTTGGTTGTTGTCAGGGAAACCAAGGACTTCTTTGGCCATTCAGCTGCGGATGCGGATTGGCAGGAGGGGACACAGACAGGACAGCACCTGGATTAACATGCAGGCTGATCAATGACATATTCCCTATGATTAGCGCCATGCTCAGTCTAAAGCTGGAGCCGGCTTTTGGGCTTGTTACATCCGTTACTTTGGGTTTTGCAGCTGGTTTGGTCAGTTCCATTCAGAAGTTTCATCCTGTCAGGAGTTCGATGTCAGTTCGGCCTTTTGCCGTTCTGCCATTTTGTCGTTGGCCTTTGGGCCTTTCTGCCTGTTGCCCTTTTGCTCTCTCTCACTGGGATGGGCTGTTCAGGACCAAGGTGCTCCCTTCTGCAGGACTGGTTGCTCCGTGTGACTGGAGTTACAGGAGGGATTGCATTGAGTGTATTTTCTTAATTTAATTTACCTATTTCTATTTAATTTACCTGGACTATTGTCAGTGAAACCAAGGACTTCTCTGGAGTGCAGCTGCAGATGCAAATTTTTAGGAGGGGGCATAGACAGGACAGCACCTTTATTGACATCCAGGTCAATCAAGGAGCTATTCCCTACCATTAGCGTCATGCTCAGTATAAAGCTGGAGGTGCCTTTTCCAGCCCATTAGTTTTGGTTTTCCGGCTACATTGCTTAGCTCTGTTCAGAAGTTCCATTCTATTGGGAGTTCACTTGTAGTTCATTGTTACGATGTTTTGCAGTTTTTCAATTGGCCTTTGGGCCTCTCTGCCTTTTGCACTTGTACTTTCTCTTGCTGGGATCAGCTGTTCAGGACCAGGATGCTCTCTTCTTTTGGGCTGCCTCTCCAGCACAATGGGAGTTCTGTGGGGGATTGCACTTAGTGTCATATATTTTACTTTATGTATATCTTAGTATAAGTATATTAGTAGTAGTAGTGTATTATTTTTATTGTCTTATTAATTTTTTGTCTAAACCCACAAGTTTCTCCCTTACCATTCAGTTCTCTCCCTTATCCCACCTGGGGACTGGGAGCAGGATGTGTGCAGATATCAAGAACTTAGTTGGTGGCTGTGGTAAAACCATGACAAGAGAGGGCAGTAGTAGCTTCAGAAACCTTGAAAATCACTTTTCAAGATGGTGTCAATTTTTAATTTTTTTGTTGTTGTTGAGAAACAGCATGAGAAAGGAAAACCATCAGAAACTGCAGCTCTGGAGATCCAGAGTGGAGCTCAGGATCAAGAAATGTCATTCCGAGCACAGTGCTGTGGTCATTCAGGACTCAGGATCAGGCATGACTTTGTGTTTCCAGGAACAGCTGGTGAGGATGGAGAGACAGCAGCACAGGTGGGGACACACTGGGCTGAGAACAAAGTGGGGAAGCACATGGGGTGTCTGCAGCCTGTGGAGAAACAGCCACAGGCCTGGGACAGTGCAGGATGGACCATGGTGGACATGGCCAAGGTTGCTGGCAAGGCTGGATGTCCCTGAAAGAGCCAAGGTCTTTGTCCCCTTGGCTATGGCTGATGTCCCTGCCAGCGAGGCCTAAGAGGAGACACATGGTTGTCATGGCCATGGCACCCCATTGCCTCCTTGCACCCCCAGGGAGTGTCACATCATTGTCCTGCACTGGGCATCGCACTCCCCACAGCCTCAGGAAGAGCCCTGAGCCACACGTGAGGGACAGGATCTCCCTTCCAGGGGCAGGGGCTCAAGGCTTGGCCATTGTCCTTCATCAGACAAACCAAGGGCTGTCTCAGCATCAGAGCTGCTGCACTTTGCCTTTCCCTGATGCAATCACAGCCTCCAATTATCTGCTCTAACGAGTCCCTGGGAGGCTTTGTCAGTAACAGCCCTCAGTGGGGCCCATTAATGCTTCAAGGCACTTTGGAGTTTGTTCTGGCTTGGACTTCTTGAGCAGATTCTTCAGTCTGTCCTTGGTATCTGAGGTTCATGGACTCAGCACCAAATACACCATGGGGCTCATTAAAACACAGAAAGCCCTAACGAGCGATGTTTCTTTCCTTAATTTTCTTCAAATCTTCCAGAATTGTAGAACTAACTGTAGAGGTTTCAATGGGACACTTGCTGATGAAGGTTTCAAAGAAGATTTCATAAAGGAGGGTTTTTTCTTTCCAGGGTATTTTCTGTCATTTTCCAGTGTATAGAAGAAGTGACAGCAGCATTCTACACTGGACATTGATCCCGAGGGTCTCCTGAAGGCATCTGGACAGGCAGAAGAACAGTCCTTGAGGCTGGGCACTGTATGGACAACCTGGCTCCTCACCCCCACCCCAGTCTGCCGGTTCCCTCATTGGCCACCAGAGACTTGGTAATAGAAGTACAGGGGAAGACCAGAATTTATTCTCCTTCCCCATAATTCACTTTTTGTTTTTTTTCTTTTTAATTTTAATATGTTAAAAAAACAACGAAACAAAGATCTCCAATCAAACAAAGAAACCAACCAAACAAAAGAAACAAAAAACCCCCAAAAAACAAAGCAAAAAACCCCTCAAACCAATTAAACAATAACAACCATCAAAAACAAAACCAAAACAGCAACAACAACAACAAAACAAACCACAAACAAAACAACAACAATAAAGTGCACGTTTCCAGACAAACATCAGTCATTAGCTGTCTCACCATAAACAGCCAGGGCCATTTTAGGGGCCCAATGTACCTGAAGTGCTGGCCTGGGACTGCAATCTATCACACAGGACCTGGAGAGACCAGAGCACCATGCAGTGCAGGTGGAGCCTGGGCAGGGGTTCCTGGGGCATCTACATTGGCACCAGGTGTTTGTGTCCCTGGAGCTAAAGACATTTGTGTGCTAAATCCATCCCAAGTTCTGGAAAACTCTTTCCTTTCCAAAGAAAAATAACTCCCCAACAAAGGCTTTTAAATAAATAAATGAATAGATAAACAAACAAACATATCAATAAATAAGTACATAAATAGGAAGACTCTGCATAGGGATCTGGATAGACTGGAAAAATGGGCTGATTCCAATGGGATGAAGTTCAATAAGGCCAAGTGCCGGGTGCTGCACTTTTAAAGACTTTTAAGACTTTTAAGACTTTAAAATAAATAAATATATAAGAAAGTAAGTAAATAAGTAGGTAAGTAAATAAGTATATAAGTAAATAAATAAATAATAAATAAATAAGTAAATAAGTAAGTAAATAAGGAAAAAAATAAATAAATACATAAATACATACAAAGAAAGAAACAGAGGACAGAATGAAAGAAGGAAAGAAGGAAAGAAGGAAAGGAAGAAGGAAAGAAATAAAAGAAAGAAAGAAAGAGGAAGGAAGGAAGGAAGGAAGGAAGGAAGGAAGGAAGGAAGGAAGGAAGGAAGGAAGGAAGGAAGGAAGGAAGGAAGGAAGGAAGGAAAAAAGAAAAAAGAAAAAAGAAAAAAGAAAGAAAGAAAGTTGACACCTTCCTTTGCTTTGGATCTTTGTCTTCAGTTCTTCTTATTTTAATTGTCATTGAAATCAACTGGCATCTGATGGGCCTGCAGGCATGAAGCCAAGATCATGTTGTGTCTTGCACAGCGCCCCGTGCCCTCTGAACCTGCCCTGCCCAGGACTCCTCACACGTTGCCCAGAGCGAGTCACACTGAGGTGTTGGCTGGTTCCCTGGCTGGGATGTTGGTTTAGATGGTCACCTACAGCACAGGTGGGTCCTGCCCCATCATCGCCTGCTCTGCTCCAGTCTGAAACAGAGCCCAACATCACAATGGGATCATGAGAGAACTGAGGTTGAAGGGACCTCAGGAGTCTGCAGTCCAACCCGTCACCAACTGGGTCACACCAAGGTGTTCGAGCCTTGATTCAATCAGAGCTTTAGCAGGACTAGAGAAGTGATCATCCCTTTGTACTGGGCACTGGTGAGGCTGCACCTTGAATCCTGGGGTCAGTTTGAGGCCCCTCATGGCAAGGAAGACATTGAGGTGCTGGAGAGAGCTCAGAGGAGGGTGACAAGGCTGGTGAAGGGTCTGGAGCACCAGTCTCACGAGGAGCGGTTGAGGGAGCTGGGGCTGTTCAGCCTTGAGAACAGGAGGCTGAGGAGAGACCTTATTACTCTCTACAGCTGCCTGAAAGGAGGTTTTATCATGGAGGGTGTTGGTCTCTTGTCCCAAGTAACAAGTCAGAGGAAAAGATGAAATGGCCTCAAGTTGCACACGAGAAGGTTTAGATTCGATATGAGGAATAAATTCTTCAGAGAAAGGATTTTGAAGCAATGGAGCAGACTGCCCAGTGTGGTTTTGGAGTCCCCATCACTGAAGGTGTTTAAAACACAGATAGATGGGGCTCTTAGGGACATGGTTTAATGCCAGATTTAGGTTATGGTTGGACTCGATGATCTTAAGGGTCTCTTCCAACCACAGTTATTCTATGATTCCATGATAAGTCATGTTTGCTATTTTCTTTCTCAGAGGACCATGCAGCCTCCCTGAGAGCCAGGACTTTTCTGAGGTGTTTGGGAGACGTCTCACGGTCACACCAGCCAGTTCCACCAGCCCCTGTCTGTCCCTTCCCAGATCAAACCTCTTCTCCATATCCCAACCTTCCAGGCCAGTTTCTGGGACACAGCAAATGCTGTCCAGGTCCTCTGGGCCTGTTCAGAGAGAGCAGCTTGCCAACGTGTTGATGGGCTCTCTGTGCACTTCAAAGCCTTCCTGACCATTTTTTTCAATGCTCCACTTGCACCCAACCTTTCTGGTCCTTGAGCTGTACATGAGGGGGTTGAGCAGGGATCTGGGGATAGTGTAGAAAAAAGACTTTGTCAAACTGTCTTGCGAGGGCTGGTCTGGGCATCCCACAGTGAAGGATGAGAGTGCCGGAGAAAACAGTGGCAGTGGTGAGAGGTCCAGGAGGAGAAGGCCTTGTGCCTGTCTACACTGGGGTAGAGCAGTGATGCATTCATGGACGCCCATGTGAACAGGAAGGGGACAAATGGCTCTAAAACGCCTTCCAGCCAGTTCTTTACCCATCGCACATACACCATCCAGGCCACGAGCTGCAGCTTCTCCAGGAGATGCTGTGGGACACGGTGTCAAAGGCTTCACTGCAGTCTAAGGACACAACACCCACAGCCTGTGTGGCAGATTCACTCCCCACGACAGACTTTCCCTCATCTGCTCAGCGGTCACCTTGTCACAGAAGGAGATCAGGCTGGTCAAGCAGGACCTGCCTTTCATCAAGCCATGCTGATTGGGCCCCATTGCTTGTCTGTGTGTGTGACCTCACAGTCCTTTCCCAGCCGTGTTCCTGCTGTTGGCCAATCCCCTGCAGAGGCAGAAGTGACCTCACAGTGCCCTCCACACCCATTGGTTCCTACTGGACTCTGAGTTCCTGAGACAGAACTGACCACACGACATCGTACCCACCATCACCCTCCCTGTGGTCCAGTGTGTGAGCAGATCAAACTGAGCTGCTTTCATCAAATGTATCTGATAGATTTCCTATCAAGGGTTTGAGTGGAGAAACGTTCCTCAGTGGAGCTGCTGTATTTACTCTGGGACATTTTATATCTCTGCTTCTGCCTCTGATTTTTTCTTCTCCTTCCTCTGTCTATTCTGATGTGAAAGAGTTATCCAACGAAAAGATTAATGGAATCCTACAATAACGCAGGTTGGAAGAGACCCCTGAACCCCATCTCTGTCCCACTGACTTTTATGGCACCCCAAGGAACAGCTGATAGCATTTGTGCTCCCTTGGGTTCATCTCACCACATGCACACACTGGACATGCACATGATGTGGGTGTTTACATCTCATCTGTACAATGAAAACAGGGACTTTTGACCAAGTATTTCATAGAATCATAGAATGTCCTGAGTTGAAAGGACTCACAAGGATCATGGAGTCCAACTGCTGTCCCTGCACAGGACACCCCACAGGTCACTCCGTATGTCTGAGGACGTTGTCCAGTCTCTTCTTGAACACTGTCAGGTTGGGGCCGTGACACCTCCCTGGGGAGCCTGTTCAGTGTCCAGCACCTCTGGGTCAAGAACCTTTTCCTCATGTCCCACTGACCCTCCCCTGGCACATCTTCCTGCCATTACATTGGGCTCCTCACTAGTCACCAGAGAGATCAGTGCCTTCCCTTCCTCCTCCCGTTGTAGGAAGCTGTAGCCACCATGAAGTCTCCTTTGAGTCTTTTCTTCAGCTCTGATGGTGAGAAACCCCTTGGTTTGCTTTCTGAAGCAGAAAGGAGAAGCCATGACCTCCAGCCTCTTTCCCTGCAGGCTGCAGACACCCATCTCGCTTCCCCACCTGCTCTCACCCAGCATCTCTGCGCCTTCACTGCTGTGTCTGCACCCTCACCGGCTGCTCTTTGGAACACAAACCATGGGCTGATCCAGCTCCCTCTGGGTCACCTCTTGCACCACAGCACTGCCCTTCCAGTGACATTTCTTACTCCTGGTATCCAGTCCTCACCTTCCAAACTGTACTTTCTGATTTTTTTTTTTCTGTTTCCTTCTTATTCCCACTATCAAGGGAATCTCAGCCACCTCATAAACTGCCCTTCATGCAGGGAGCACAAACCGTTAGGCTTCTTATGGTCTTTTACCTGACCAAAGAGAAGTCACCTCCCCATGATCTTCTAAATTCCACAACTGCTGCTGTTCTTTCAGCTTCTCTGACAGACACGACCATGTCCCTGCCGCTGTCCCGTCATGTTCTCAGGTGGGATGGACATGACAACCCGTCTCTCTTCCTGGGTAGGGCCTGTGGGTACCTTGGCAGAGGTTCTTTCCCAGCCATGTCCCTGCGGGGCTGTCACCTCCAGACACAGAACTGACCCCACTGTCCCTTCACAGCCACATGATTCCGCCTGGATTATGAGTGTCTGAGACACAACTGACCTCATAATACCGAACCCATCCATCCCCCTCCTTACCACCTAGGACCTCCCCAGACTGAAGCATGTTCTATACATTCCTACCCCTGCCCCTCTTTCCCACAGGCTGTAGACATCCATCTCGCTTCCTCACCTTGTTCAAAGTTGTCAAATATATTTTCTACTAACACTGTGAGTGAAAAGCACTCCTCACTGGAACTCCTGTACTTCCGTTAACACCTTCCATATCTCTTCTGCCTTACTTTTTTTTTTTTTTTTTTTTTTTTTCCCTATTCTTCCACCTATTCTCTCTCCAGAAACCTCTCCAAGGCAAAAATTCTGTCAAATCAGAGAATAACAGAATAACTCAGGTTTGCAGAGACCCCTTGTCTCACTCATCTTGTCTCACTCTCCTGCTCAGGGTGAACCAGGTGAGGCTGCTCAAGGCCTCCACCCGGGTTTGTATCATCCTCAAGGCACTTAAAGTGCTGTCTCTTATATCTTGGAAAGGGAGAATAAAGACATTCAGCAGTGTTGTCCAAGTGCTGGTCACTGAGGGATGACACCAGTAACTGGCTGCACACAGGACTTTGTACCACTGATGACATTTGTGCTGGATGGGTCAGCCAAATTCCCACCCAGCACCTGCTTTTTGAGCCCCATCAGCACCACTCTGGCCAGAAGGAGACCATGGCTGAGCCTTGCAAATGCCCTGTACACAACATGCCTTTCTTTCCCCTGTCCATTTGGGTTCAGCAATCCCTTCCTTGTCCTTCACATTCCTGGAAATGGCTGCAGGAGGCTTGTCCCATCCCCTTCCCAGGGAGGGAGGTAGCGTGGCCAGCCTGTAGTTATCCCGGTTCCTATTCCTGCTCTTCTTGAAGATGGGTTTGAGGTCTGTGTTTCCTTAGGACCCAAAAACCATTCTGGTTTCTATGGCACTTTTGAGATCACAATCTGGAATCACAAGAAAGGGTGACAGAGCAGACTGGAGCACTTGATATGATCCTGTCCAAGGAAGCTGAGACGAATCTCACTGATCCAGTGGGGTTTGTTAATGGAATCACACACAGAAATGTCAGGTCCTGTGAGGCATCCATATCTGAGTTGGTCTCAGGACTCCTTGTTCACCCAGGGTTGCTCAGAGACAGAGTCTATCCCTATTACACACAGACGCAGGAGTCACAGTGTCCCTCTGTCCTCCTGTTGCCACTCCCAAAGAACAGGACACATCTTACCTCTGTGCTGTGTCACCTGCTCTGCACTCATCTGAGATGTCCCACGTCACGAGGAATGGACACGGGGAGCTCAGTTCAAGGAAGCACAACCCAGTGCTGCATTCAGGTGATTCCCCATAGGTTGTTCCTCCCAAAATGAAGTGACCTCAGGACCTCGTCTGTGCAACAGGCCTTAATGGAATGGAAAGGAACAGTTGATGGTGTTTGTGCTCACTCAGGTTCATGTCACCTTATATACATGATGTGCGTGTTCACATCTCATCTGTACAAAGCAAACATGGACTGCTGAACTATTCATTGAGTGTCCATCCATAGAGGGAAGAAAAACCTCTGTGTGTGAGAGGCCAGTGCTAGAAATGGTGATTTTGAGGGGCCAGTACATGGTGATTGACCTGAGGCTCATTCCACGGGGTGTCCAGTGCACGGGGGCACAGCCCAGCCCCTGCTCTGCTGGTCCTGCAGGTCTCTGGCAGGAGCCTGGCTGTGAGAGGACACTGCTGTGTGCCAGCCCTGCACACACGCTGTTCAGATGCATACTGGGCTTTGAATCTGTGGGACACTATTGTAAGCATATGCTTGAAGATATAAGCCATCGTGTATTACCCATAGGAGATCATCTTTCTCTGTAGAAAGGCTGTTGTGAGGCCAGCTCTGTCACAGCAGTGCCCATTGCCTGTCCCTGCCTGCGCCCACAGCACTGACACACAGCAGGATGGTGACCAAGTGCCACAGCACTCAGGCCTTGCAGCAACACCAGGGATGAGAAGGAGAGTGTGGAGTGGAACCAGAACAGCTCTGGGAGAACAAGCGCTGCTGCTCCCTGGCAGGGCTGCCAGGGTGAACTCTGTTCCCCTTCACCCATGTACACAAGAACTGTCTCTGCAGCTCCAAACAGGCCTTGCTGAAAGGATCTCAGGAAAAAATACGTGCTGCAGGGACTTTTAATGTGTTGAAACACACATAGAGCACAGGTCCTCATTTACACAGCTCCTCAATGAGGAAAGAAGACAGTGAATTAGAAAGGGGATGACAATATTATCACATGTAGAAAACCACAAGCGGCAACAAAAAAAACCAGAAGACAGGTTGGGCCTGCAACAATTTACACTGTAACTGTTATGCAGAAGATGATGGGCAGTTTATTGCTTCAGAAAATAATCCAGACATCAGTTTCCACAGGGCACCCTTGAGCTCCTGGTTCCTCATGCTGTAGATGAGGGGGTTCACTGCTGGAAGCACCACCGAGTACAGAACAGACACCACCAGGTCCAGGGATGGGGAGGAGATGGAGGGGGGCTTCAGGTGGGCAAACATGACAGTGCTGACAAACAGGGAGACCACGGCCAGGTGAGGGAGGCAGGTGGAAAAGGCTTTGTGCCGTCCCTGCTCAGAGGGGATCCTCAGCACGACCCTCAAGATCTGCACATAGGACACCACAATGAACACAAAACATCCCTCAAAAAAAAAAGCACTAAACATGAGAAGCTCAAGTTCCCTGAGGTAGGAGTGTGAACAGGACAGCTTGAGGATCTGGGGGATTTCACAGAAGAACTGGCCCAGGGCATTGCCCTTGCACAGGGGCAGTGAAAATGTATTGGCCGTGTGCAGCAGAGCATTGAGAAACCCAGTGGCCCAGGCAGCTGCTGCCATGTGGACACAAGCTCTGCTGCCCAGGAGGGTCCCGTAGTGCAGGGGTTTGCAGATGGCAACGTAGCGGTCGTACGACATGACTGTGAGAAGGTAAAACTCTGCACCAAACAAGAAAAATACAAAAAAGACCTGGGCAGCACATCCTGCAAAGGAAATGACCCTGGAATCGCACAGAGAGTTGGCCATGGATTCGGGGACAGTCACGGAGATGCAGCCCAGGTCAAGGAGGGCGAGGTTGAGCAGGAAGAAGTACATGGGGGTGTGCAGGTGCTGGTCCCAGGCTATGGTGGTGATGATGAGGCCGTTGCCCAGGAGGGCAGCCAGGTAGATGCCCAGGAAGAGCCAGAAGTGCAAGAGCTGCAGCTCCCGTGTGTCTGTGAACGGCAGGAGGAGGAACTGGGTGATGGAGCTGCTGTTGGACATTGGCTGTTTCTGGTCATGGGGACCTGTCCAATGAGGAAAAGGCAGTGAGAAATTAGGACAGAGTTCTCTGAGGAAAATGTGTTCCGGTTCTCATGGAAATCCCCTAGATTGACTTACCCTCTTCAGGTCCCTTTCACGAGCTGTGGTTGGTGCTGGCTGACGGTGTCATTGGCAAGAGGCATCTTTGTTGTGGACTATACTGAATTCAGTCCTGCCCTACAGCAACAGGAAAATAGAGAAATGGGGTGGTCTCAGATTATATCAACTCGTGATATCGAAGTCCATTTGAGCACAGTCTCTCCCATTTCACTTAATGGCAGAGCAGAGCTGTAGAGATCTTGTTCTGTTTATTTTATTCTAACTGCCCCACCATGGCTGAGAAGGTTTTGTTTGTTTGTTTGTTAAGGCAAAAATGCCTTAACAATGTCTTTCACTGCAAGTGAAACTTTGTGGGTGCTGACAGACACAGGACTGTCCCTTAGTGCAGAGTGGGGATAGCTGGTCTGTCCATCAGTCCTGGTCTCAGCTGCCCTGTGCCAGCACCTCTTTGAGCTGGAGGACGATCAGCTCCAGATATTCCCCTGAGAAGAAACTGGACACCGCTGAGAGCAGAGCATAACGGTTTCCAAGGGCTGATCTGCAAACCATTGCCGACTCTCATTGTACATGAACAGGATCTCAGCTCTGCCCTCCCAGCCAAGGACACTCCAGGCTCAATGTTGCTGGGCTCTCCGGGGCAGGCTGAGCGCTGACCCTGGCAGGCGGCAGAGTCTCTACCCGGCACAGCCCTGGGGTGCAGGGACCCTGCTCTGCAGGATAGCCCTGGGCACCCCTGCCTGCACATTGACATTTACACCCCACAGCCACCCTGGGGAGAACGCAGCATTCACGTCTTGTCACTCTGACAGCACAGAAGACAACCCCTGCTCTGCAGCACATCCTCTCCTCTGCATCAGGGAATCTCTAAGAGTTGTACTTACGTCTCTTGTAGGCTCTGCAATGTGACAGCTATCAGTCTGCCATGATTTGCAGATGCAATGTCCTGCAGCCACAGGCATCATATCTGAGAGGATTTCATTTCCAGTGATCTCTCAGCATCCTCCCAGCCCAGACTGCAATTCCCTCTCTGTGCCTGGCTCCTGTGCCCTCGGTGCTGCAGGCAGAGCCCTCAGCCCTGCTGCGTGTGCAGAGGAGCTGCTCCTGGGC
This sequence comes from Nesoenas mayeri, assembly GCF_963082525.1. NCBI lineage: Eukaryota > Metazoa > Chordata > Aves > Columbiformes > Columbidae > Nesoenas > Nesoenas mayeri. The sequence goes on along the minus strand of NC_137561.1, from coordinate 3,019,488 downwards.
AGAGCTGTCTCTCTGCAGCGCTGCCACTGCCATGAGCTCCCTGTGTCCCAGGAGCCCAGCCCAGCTCAGCAGCACAGGAGCAGCCCTTGATGTCCCTTTCTCTGTCCCCTATGGGCTCCTCCAGGTGTCCCTGGGGCTCCAGTGGCACAACTTTGAAGCTGAAGTAAGCAGTGATGTTGATTCTCTCCTTTTCAGAGACTCTTCTTTCCAGCATTGTATTTTTCATTTTCAAAAATGAATCGGTATGAGAATCATCTTTTCCTATCATTAGACAGGACACCAGGAATGTTACAGCAAAGCATCTAATCACTCTGGGCTAGGGGAGGAGTATCTTCAGTTGAATGAGTTCAGGCATTTTGTTCTGGTTTTACACTCCTAGGTCTAGAGAGACATTCATCAATCTTTGGCCATGTCATGTCTGTGCTCTGATTCAAAGCCTTTGCACACATGGGCTCTTGGACACTTGGTACCAGGTTTCTTGTGCAGGTCAGAGCTGGGCTGGTGCCACAGCTGGGGTGGCTCAGCCCAGATGTGAGGCCATGTCCTCAGCCAGGGACCTGACTGGGAAGCTGGAGCTGTCAGTGCTGCAGACAGAGCTGTGACATGGATGGAATGATCTGCCAGGCAGGGTGGCAGGAGTGAATTCATCTGGTCTCAAGGACAGCAGCCTCCAAGCACAGCAACAGCCCAGATCAGAACTCAGTCCAGACATGTAAGGCAATTCAAGGGTCCATAATGAGCTGTTACTACTGCAGGAACAGTACAAGGGGAAACAAAGACACTGTGTGGACACTGATGAATATAGTAAGATGTGAGAATCGCTGTTTCCTCTCCTTCTCCCTCTTCACCATCAAAGTCTCCCTGGCTTCTGTGACTGGAGTCAGAACAACCAGCAGTGCGTGGGGATCAAGTCAGGGGTCAGTGGAACTAACACAATCCTCTCCAGTCTATGGGACAGCAGGGGCAGCATCCCAGGAGCTGGGACAGCAGGACCATGTCACAGTGAGGCCACTCTCCACCATCTGTGAAAGCTCATGGAGACTGGGGGGACTCCCTGACCACTGGCAGCTCTCACACAGTGTGTGCACTTTTCAAAATGGCCCATGGGTGAGCAGGGGAACTAAGGGCTGTGCTCCAGAGCATGTCCACTGGGACCCCATGTCTGGGTGTCAGGAAGAGAAGGTGACGGGGTTTGCCCAGGGCAGGTTGTGCCTGTCCATCCTCTTTGCTTTCTGTGAGGAAAGGACAGGGTTGTGGATGTGGGGAGGAAAACAATGGCCCGTTACCTGGAAGTCAGCAAGACATTCGGCATCATCCCCCACAATATTCTGTGTCAGTGGGTGAGTAGATGGGTAAAACCAATCTGGATGGTTGGGCTTGGAAAGTTGCTGTAGAAAGGGAGAAACTTTCCAGTCCTGAGGACAGTCCAGCACTGGAAGCTGTTTCCCAGGAGTGCGCACCCACTCTGTCCCAGAAAGTGGCCAAGATGTGTTTGGATAAAGCCCTGAGCAATCTGGTCTGACCCTGCTGTGAGCAGGAGGTTGGTCAAGACACCTCCTGAGGTCCCTTGGAGCCTGAATGATGCTGTCCTTCCTTCCCCTTCATGGTTTCAATTTAGGGAGAGCTCTCAGGTTCTCTCTGACCACAGGAATAATTCACATGAGGTGCAGGGCTGCTTTACAAGTGCCCCCAAACAGTCCTGACCACATCTTTTCCATCCTTTTTCTTTTGTCCTGAGCCAAGATCTTATTTTTTGCTGTCCTAATGCCTCTCCAGAAAGAACAGCCTATGTTGTTAACCCTTTCCGACCAGGTTATTCAAGAGGTGTCAGCATCCATGCACAGAGTCTGCACATCAGCCAGACACAAATCCATCATTATAGAAATGGAGACAAGGCACTTGACCAGCTCCTTGCACCCAGATATCAGCGTGACATGTATGCTGAGGTTCCTGGGAACACCTAAAATACACGTGAAGGGTATGTGAGTCCTGGTTGGGTATCCTGGCTTGTCTCCTGACCCATGTGGTTCTTCAGGCTGTGAAGAGAATCAAAACCAGCCATTGGACTGGGGTAGTTCCATTTTACACGTGTCACAGGTGGCAGGAGATGGATCTCGGGACAGACTCCTTCCAGGAGAGACATAGACACAGGGGGAACCCATCAGGGCTTTACAGCATTTCACTCGGCATCAGTTTTGACATATTGAGTGCTGTCCTGTGACTGCCCTTTCTGCACAAATGATCATACAAACACAACCATTTAGTGAGACATGGTCATAAAGGGGCTGTTATGGACAAGAAATGTAACCATGAACTCTGGAGAGAGCGAGGAAGTTCATAATAAGCACCAGGAAGAACCAAGAAGCTCGAGGCCTCTTCTGAAGAGCGGGAGGCCTGAGCAGCCGTGATTGGCCATTGTAGGTGTGGAAGAGGGTCAGGGCATGTCAGGGAGAAGCAATGAGATGGCTGATGGCTTCAGTGAACCCTTCCAGCCATGTCTGAGCCCAGAAATGGAAAGCAGTCGATGTCTGCAGGTGGAGGAAGAACAGGAGGAAGATTTTCCTGGGAATATGGAAGGAAGAAAGGCCTCTCTTGGGCTAATCATGTATGGCAGTGCCATTTGCATGCTGTGGGCATGGCTGTGCCTGGGAGATGGGGAACGGCTGCTGCTGGGGTGGCTGTGCTCAGTCATGGCCCATGAGCTGACCCTGCTCTGCTCCTCTCTTACACTGCCCACACTTGGATGGTCCTCAGGAATCATCCATGAGCCTGGTGGATCCATGAACCTCCTGCAGTGATGGGTATAGATCCACATAGAGGATTCAAGCAAGTTTTGGTCTGGGACATTGAGGTGACTGGTGACCATTGCCAGGTGTATGAAAGAAGCTGGATGAGTTGTGAGGAGCTCACAGGCATTTCCAACTCCACAGAAATCCAGAGCCTTGCAGTTAAAGCAACAGCACTTGACATAAAACCCACCCCCAAAACACAAAACACTCACACTGACCATAGGAAAAGCCTTGAAAAACATTGGAGAAAGATCTACCAGGTCCCAGGGGTCAGGGCTCGGCCATTCTGGTGATGAACAAGCATCAAGGGCTGACATTGCATCAGAGCCAGCTCCACATGGCCCTCACCACCTGGAACCAGTGTCTCCAAGTCTTTCCTTCAACAGCCTCCAGGGACAGGGACCTGCACTGGTTGTTTCCTTCACAGCTGTGTCAGTGATGGCCCTTCATGGGGTCCCAAACACCCTCAGAACTTGGGGTTAGCTTCTGCCTTTCACTTCATTAGAGGTTTGTTCATTCTTTCAGTATCTGCAGTTCAGGCTCATGGCACCAGAGGGCTCATTGACATACAAAATGCTCTTACAAGCCAAGGCTCTGTGCATCATTTTCCTAAAGGCCTCAAGTCTGGTGTGGATGATTATGGAGTGTTCAGGAATAGCCAAACAGAGAGCATTTCCATAATAAATAGCAATAAAACCAAATTTCTACTATTTCCATCCCTGCTTGCCCTTCCCTCCTTTCCAGAACAAGTGGCATCAGCAGCCTCCAGTTCATATTGATGTGTTGCATCTCCTCATAAAGACTGAATATCTCAGAAAAGTGGATGCCTAAATCACCATGTGAGCGAGAAGACAGGCCAGGACACCTCAAGACGAGTCACACTCCTCTGGACCAAGAGGTGGGTGTCCCTGGCAATCTCAGGTGCCACAGCACAGCGATACTTGTGTTCAGGAGCTGGTCAAGTGACCCATCTCCTGTTCTGTAACGATGTCTGGGTGTGCTCAGGTCACCCCTGACTTGAGCCCCATCCACTGCTGGGTGTTCTCCAGACTCCTGCCTTCAGGAACAAAGTCCCAGGAGACCTTGCTGGTGAAGATGGAGGCAAAGAAGCCATGAAGAACCTCAGTCCCATCTGATTCTACTCTTACGAAGGTCAGCAGCAGGCCCACGTTCACCCTGTCTATTCTCTTACTGCAAGTTAAGCTCTATCAGCTCATCTTGCTGCCCTTCCCGTGCAGGTATCTAGTCCAGGACAGTTTTGTCATCATCTCCACATCCATGGAGAAGGTTTGTAAATTCCTCCTGTGCAGCTTCCCCTGCTTCCACCTCCTGTGTGCTGCCTTTGCGCCCTGGAGCTCCATCATTTCAGAGGAGCAGCCTCACGAGATAAAGGCTTCTGTTCATGGGTACTTGGAGAGATCATTCTTGTGCTAGGAGCAGGATATCCTGTAAGGCTGATCAGATTTCCTGAGCTCCTTCACCCTACTTCCATGTCACCACTTTGCCCACAGCTACGTTGCCATCTGCAAACCCCTGCACTACGGGACCCTCCTGGACGGCAGAGCTTGTGTCCACATGGCAGCAGCTGCCTGGGCCACTGGGTTTCTCTATTCTCTGCTGCACACACCCAATACATTTTCACTGCCCCTGTGCAAGGGCAATGCCCTGGGCCAGTTCTTCTGTGAAATCCCCCAGATCCTCAAGCTCTCCTGCTCACACTCCTACCTCAGGGAACTTGGGCTTCTGCGAGTTCGCGGCTGAGGAAAACATGCAGGCCGACTCAATGTGAGTGATAAAGCATGATTCAACTTTATTGCCCGGGATAGCGCGTATTTATACCAAATAATTATGCATACTTGTCTCTATCTAATAGGATTAGCACTACAAGGTTACATTTACTTACTCCACCTACTTGGGTTTAGCTAACTATGCGCATTCTGCATTCCTTCTTCTGACTCTTATCTCTTCTCAAAGACATTCCTCAGTCTTCTGGTTCTTCAAAGACATTCCCCAATCTTCTGGTTCTTATCTCTTCAAAGACATGCAGACCCTGTCTTAGTCAGTAGTTTTCCATTTCCCCCTTCCCCACGGCCTAATATTCAAGCTAACTAAGGCCTACTTATGTCAACTAAAATGGGCTCTGCTCGTACAGTGGACTCATGCACTCATGTCCATGCTCCTTGAGCCAATCCCTGACAATTCTCCCCTTTTTCTTTTTGTACGAGCAGAGCTTGCCCAAGAGTTCGCTCCAAGACTTTCTTAATACATGATATAGCACAGCTCAAGAACATTAATACAACTTATTACTATGATTAAGAGAGTCAGAGCACTTTGCAAGAGCCCTTTTACCCATCCTCCTAATCCAAACCAGTTTGTGAGGCCCTCTAAGCCAAAGAGGCCCACATCCTCTCTGATTTTCTGCGAATGGTCCATAAGTTGTTTAATCTCCTTGTGGATGGATCTCCACTTATCCTCTAAGTCCATACAGCACATTCTGTCAAATTCCTCACATCCATGGCCATGGGCTAATAACAAAAGTCTCCTGCGACTGTATTCTGCAGTGTAGCATGTCTTACAGAATCTACATCTAACAAAAGTCCACTTAAAGCCTTAGAAGTTCTGTTTGTTTGCTTAACTAGCCAGCATCCTAATTTTTCTAAAGTATTTAAAGCTTTAGTTGTGCCAACACCAGATACAAGAGATCCTAAAACCCTTTACCCTGATCCTCAAAAATCTACATTATCATCACATTTTTACTCATATACACGCAAGAAGTGTTTTTCTCATCTTGCTCTTCTGTGATCTATTATCATAGATACATTGGGCGTTAAGAGAGTTAATAGTCCCAAAATACACAGTCCTCCAACAGCATTAGAAGGAATTCCTGGTCAGGCTCTATCTTCACAGATCAAGAAGACACCATACAGGAGGTTTTGGGGTCGCTGTCCCACATTATCAATGACATCCCTTGGATTCTTCTGTGAAGCATTACACCATCAAGTTTCATTTCATTTTTTGTTTTAAAAAAGAACAAAACCAAAACAAAAACACAGTTCAGAATCAGATACGTGCGTTGGACCTTAACTACGGACTCAGAATCACAAATCAAATTTAGAGGTTCCTCCTTAAAAAGCTCTAAGTAATGTAAAGCTGTGCCAAGTTCTGCTAATTGGGTTGAACCTTCAATAATTTTCACAGAATGACACCAATCGTTATCTTCACACCAAACCACTACAGCTTTATGAGACTTCCCAGAACCATCGACAAAAACTTTGCAAGTACGTAGGATCAGACCAAATACAAGTATGGCATATGACCTGATGTTAAAGACTTGCAGGTTCTGCAGCAATTTACATTTATGCGTGCCAAAAGCTGTGCTGGTAAGAAAACCAGCTAGTGCAATTTATAGAGACATAGATTACAAATAAAAAAAAAATCAGAATTAAATTTCACAAATGGTACATATATGACAAAAGGATCATGGCCTATTGAGACTTAAATTCATTCCCTGCATTTTCTTGATCAGAGTGACAATTGGTATATAACAGCCGGTATATCAGTTTGCTAGCAATCTCATCATACTGTCCCACAATTGCCACAGGTTGTTTCTACGTTGTAGCTATAAATAGACAAATCTGCAAGTCCAATTGAATGCAGCCAGCCTGTAACGTTGTCATAAATTCATTCCTCAAAGTTTCTGACTCCATTTTGGCTGTCATATTTATTGGATATTGTTTTCCCTTACTGGATCGAAGTCCTGTTTCAGATCAATCACTGTAGTATTTGCTTTATCAAAACATTGGCTGTTAATACTGGTGGAAATACAGCATCTGAAATTTCCTTGGAGATTTCTCACTTGCACAAGCAGATCTGCAGCATCCCAGCAGCTTCTTGTAGGCCATGCAACTAAACAGAATTCTCAGAAAACGTTATTTGAGCTTACAATTTACTTAACAAATCTTAACCTAAGAGAGGTATAGGAGTTTCTAACAACTATAAGAATTCATGTATTTAAATTTTGTTCCAAATTTGGCATTCCATTGGTCTCAAAAAACGACCTTTCATTCATTCTCTCTCATGAACTCAAAAACTAGCATGGTGAATTTACTAAGAAGTCTCTTACAACTAATTACCACAGAATAAGTCTATCATCAAATTTTTGGTTTAATTTTCCAGTTTCATTAGAACTGTGGGTCTGCTTCACCTTCGGACTGCTCCAGTCAGTATTACAGCGCTGCAGTGCAGTGCATTTCATTCCAACCATAATACACATTTCATTCCAACCATAATACACTTTATATGCAATTTCAAGTAGCTCAGCAATAGTTACATTCCTTAGCTCCATTTACCTTTTACAATTTTGAGATGTCAAAAAACAGTATAAGCCAGTATAATAAATATAAATCCATTATTCTGTTTTGGGGACATTTGGGTCAATGGGACATTGGGGATAATGGGGACATTGGGGGGACAATGGGGACATTGGGGTCAATGAGGATATTGGGGTCAATGGGGACAATGGGGATATTGAGGGTGATGGGGACATTGGGGTCAATGGGACATTGGGGGTGATGGGGACATTGGGGGGATATTGGGGTCAATGGGACATTGGGGATAATGGGGACATTGGGGGGACAATGGGAATATTGGGGTCAATGGGAATATTGGGGTCAAACCAGTATAATAAACATATAAAGTATAAACCAGTATAATAAACATCAATCCATTATTCTATTTTCCTAGATCCAAATCAGTGAATATTCTAGCAACTTTTAAATACAACCTCTTCTAAATTCACATCTATCATAGCATTTTAACAATTTAAATGCTTTTCTAACAATATAAGCAATTACTCTAAAGTGTAAGGATGCATCCTAAGGGGGAGCAAGGTGGAATTTTAGCAGTGGAACCGGTTCCCATTTTGTAATTATCTCCCCAAACAAGATTCTTTTGGTACCAAATATGAATATGCAAACTAAAATACTGAGCTCAGATGTGAAAACCATATACCAAGTTCAAATATGCAGATGGATCACAGTTACACCAATATAAGACAATATCTCAATTTTTTGTATTGCACCTTTGGGCCGCTCACTGCTCAGCCAGGCGGAGGCACCTCTGGGTCTCCCTGACAAAAAAAGTCAGTTGCGCGCTGAAACCCATCCGCACCCGCCGACCCGGACTGAGCAAGGCCTTCTTTTGTTTTGTTTTGGTTTGGTTTGGTTTTGTTTTAATGTCTCGTCTGGTGCGCTACAGCTGTTATTCCAAAACCAGGATTCTTTACATGATGTGCATACGGAAAAACCAAATCCAGCACACCGAGAGGAGACACAGCCTGTCACAGAGTTGCGCAAGTCTGAATGCTGGAATAAAGCTAGCATGCTAGAGAAAGAAAAAATAACAGATACTACACTCAAAATTTACCATCACATTCACGCAGTAAAGAACTAAATTACTCATGATCTTCTGAATTATCACAAAATGCACATTTTGAGTCAACGGATTCTCATGATTTAACAGACTGTGAACTTATCGTACCATATAGCACAGACCTACCAAAATTGCAACATACTTTAACAGATAGATACCCACAAAGAAAACAGGTTAAAAAGGAAAGCATCTTGCAGACTTTCACAAGTTTTCTGTGACCTGTGTGTTATCAGTTAACTCTCAGCTTGTTGAAGTTCAAAGCACCCCGCCTGTAAAACTGTCTGAAATGATTTAATGATCTCTTGTAGGGATTTATTTTGTCCTGATCTTCTCGCCTCAAAACCAACATGAATGGCAACAAGATTCTATTTTCCGGACACTTTTCCCAATCATTTAAGTTATACCGCAGCCACCATTAATTGCAATATTTTACAAGATCTTCCTTCCTTATAATTCCGAGTGCTTTCCTAAGTTTTAAAACACCTCCCAATACTGATTTTTTAGGAACACAACTGAAAACAATTATTCCTGACCCCATCTTGCAAGTAAAAACCTTGAGAAAGGGGGGGAGGGAGGGGGAGGAAGGCACAGGGCTGCTTGCAGCGAGAATGGGAAAAGTGGGAGAAGGTTTTACAGCACACTTAAAAACAACTAGTAAAACAATTAACTCACATTCCTGACAAGCTGCTTGATTTTCAGAGAGGCAATACACAGGAGCACATAATATGTACTGGAAAACTTGCAAATAACACATTGATAGCAAACATTAGCATTCTCTACTGCTAATCTCAACACTAGTGCTTCCTTAGCTTCTAAGTTTTCGGCCTGCTTACTGATGGCGTCTTGAAGATGGTCAATAAATTGCATGTAATTCTCATTGGGATCCTGATTAATAGTTGCAAATGATTTGGCACCTCTCTTATAGCTTGATATGCAAGATCTGTTGACTGCCTCAGGATTTCAGAAACTTATCGTGTCTGTAGTTGCGGTGTGTCAATTAGTGTCTCTTCCAGGAGTTGTGGGACACCTGCCCCCCTCGACGAATCCCCATTGTTCTGTCCTAAATGATCGATAGCTGTTACATTTCACACAGTTCTTTTGACAAATTATCTGACTCCAATTCCTTGGACTGCTTGGTCTCCTTAGGGTCGTGTGATGGTATGGGAGGCCATCCACTCGGTAATTTTCCTCCCCCCGCCCCAGATTGCTGAATCAGTGCCGCTGGCACAACAGGGAATGGAGTGGGGAGGGGGTCAAAAGACACGATCCGGGTAAACTTCACAGTCATTTTTAGGTTTGTTATCAGGCTGCAATGCTGGAAAAATTCTGGCAATAGTAGCCCGCTCAGCCTTAAAGTCTTTTAAGATGGACATTTTAAGCTTCCATTTAGTCGCTAGTGATTTAGATTCTTTATCATCTCCATTGCTGACCCTATTCCATAATTTCTGCCTTTTATCATCCCAAAGTTAACGTTTAAAAGCCTTCTCATTTTCTCCTGGGTAGCCTTTAATTCTATACCGAATTAATAGTCCACATATGTTACTTTCTTCTTATTTAAGTCCTCTCATAGAGAGAATAGGCAGGAGGAGTTTAACTACGGCTTCTTCCTCAAAGGATTTATTTTGCCCCATAACTTCACTCTTCCCTCCTCCCGCTCCCAGCCGCTCACCCTTTTATGGTGACTTCTTCAACAACGCGGAACGTCTGTACGCCTCCGCCCGGTTCTCAGTCCAGCTGATCCGCTTCCGGCTGGGCCGCTCTAGGCTTTTCCCCATCTTCCGTGGTATGCCGGTCAGGGTATCACGTCGGGGTCACCAGATGTAGAGCGAGATAAGGACCAAGCAAAACAAGTCGATTCAATGTGAATCACGCTAAGCCATTTATTACAGAAACAAATCTCCTTATATACGTAACTATATTCTAATCACGCGTCCACGCTCCAAGCATAGATTCGTTAAATGAGGATCATGGGCTGTCCGTGCTCTGGAGTCTCACTGATGATACGTCCGATGATTCATGCCACGCCAGGACCCCGGTGATTGAGGAACGCCCCTCTTTCTCACAGCAGACTCTGTTCTCGAAGTGGCCTTGAGATACCTTTGAGCCTGACTAATTCAGCAACAGATCTTTATCTATCAAGACCCATCCACACTGTATGGACAGGGTGTGTGTCACAAACCCCATTGGAGAGCGTGTGTGTCACAAACCCCATTGGACAGCGTGTGTGTCACAAGCCCCATTGGACAGTGTGTGTGTCACAAACCCCGTGGGACAGTGCGAGTGTCACAAACCCCATTGGAAAACGTGTTGGTCACAAACCCCATTGGACAGTGTGTGTGTCACAGACCCCATTGGACAGTGTCTCTCACCACCCTCCCTGGAAAATATGTGTGTCATAAACCCCATTGGACAGCTTGGGTGTCACAAACCCACCTGGACAGCGTGTGTGTCACAAACCCCATTGGACAGCTTGTGTGTCACAGACCCCACTGGACAGTGTGTGTGTCACCAACACCCCTGGAAACCGCTTGCGTCACAGACTCCCCTGGACAGGGTGTGTAGTCACAAACCCCATTGGACAGCGTGTGTGTCACAGACTGTATTGGACACTGTGTGTGTCACAAACACCCCTGGACAGTGCGTCTGTCACAAACCCCATCGGACAGCGTGTGTGTCACAAACACCCCTGGACAGCATGTGTGTCACAAACCCCTTTGGACAGGCTGTGTGTAAGAAACCACTCTGGACACCGTTTGTGTCACAAAGGCGCCTGGACATGGTGTGTGTCAAAACCCCATTGGACAGTGTATGTGTCACAAACCCCATTGGACTGTGTGTGTGTCACAAACCCAATTGGACACTGTTTGTGTCACAAACACCCCTGGAAACTATGTGTGTCACAAACCCAATTTGACACTCTGTGTGTCACAAACCCCCTAAACAGTGTGTGTGTCACAAAGCCCATTGTACAGTGTGTTTGTCACAAAGCCCATTGGACAGTGTGTGTGTCACAAACCCCGTTGGACAGTGTGAGTGTCACAAACCCCTTTGGAAAACGTGTGGGTCACAAACCCCAATGGACAGTATGTGTGTCACAAACCCCATTGGATAGTGTGTGTCACAACCCCCCCTGGAAACTATGTGTGTCACAAACCCCATTGGACAGCCTGTGTGTCACAGACTGTATTGGATATTGTTTGTGTCACAAACACCCCTGGAAACCGCTTGTGTCACAAAATCCCCTGGACAGTGTGTGTGTCACAAACCCCATAGGACAGGGTGTGTGTCACAAACCCCATTGGGCAGAGTGAGTAACAACACCCCCTGGTCACTCTGTGTCTCACAAACCACCCTAAACAGTGTGTGTGTCACAAATCCCATTGGACAGTGTGTGTGTCACAAACACTCCTGGAAACCGTTTGTGTCACAAACGTCCCTGGATAGGGTGTGTGTCACAAACCCCATTGGACAGCATGTGTGTCACAAACACCCCTGTACAGGGAGTGTGTCACAAACCCCATTGGACAGCGTGTGTGTCACTAACCCCATTGGACAGTGTGTGTCACAACCCCCCCGGACAGGGTGTGTGTCACAAATCCCATTGGACCGCGTGTGTGTCACACACCCCATTGGACAGCGTGTGTCACAAACCCCATTGGACAGTGTGTGTCAGAAACGCCACTGGACAGGGTGTGTCTAACAAAGTCCATTTGAAAGCGTGTGTGTCACAAACCCCATTGGACAGCGTGTGTGTCTCAGACCACATTGGACAGTGTGTGTGTAACAAACCCCATTGGACACCATTTGTGTCACAAACAACCCTGGAGAGGGTGTGTGTCACAAAACCCATTGGACAGACTGTGTGTCACAAAATCCATTGGACAGTGTTGTGTGTAACAAACCCCATTGGACAGCGTGTGTGTCACAAACCCCGTCGAACAACGTGTGTGTCACACACCACATTGGAGAGCGTGTGTGTCACTAACACCTCTGAACAGGGTGTGTGTCACAAACCCCATTGAACACTGTGTGTGTCACAAATTCATTGGACAGAGTGTGTGCAAGAAAACCCATTGGAGAGCGTATGTGTCACACACCCCATTGGACATCATGTGTCACAACCCGCCCTGGAAACTGTGTGTTTCACAAACACCCCTGGACATGGTTTTTGTCACAATCCCCATTAAACAGCATATGTGTCAAAAAACCCCTAGACATGGCGTGTGTCACAAACACCCCTAAACAGTGTGTGTGTCACAAAGCCCATTGGACACTGTGTTTGTCACAAAACCCATTGGACAACGTGTATTTCAAAGACCCCATTGCACAGTGTATGTGTCACAAACACCCCTGGAAACTGTTTCTGTCACAAACGCCCCTGGACAGGGTGTGTGTCACAAACCCCATTTGACAGCATGTGTGTCACAATCCCCTTTGGACAGTGTGTGTGTCACAAACACCCCTGGACAGGGTGTGTGTCACAAATCCCATTGAACACTGTGTGTTTCACAAACCTCATTGGACACCGTGGGTGTAATAAAACCAATTGTACAGCACGTATGTCTGAAACCCCATTGGACAGTGTGTGTGTCACAAATCCCCCTGGACCCCGTTTGTGTCACAAACGCCCCTGGACAGGGTGTGTGTCACAAACCCCATTGGACAGCATGTGTGTCAAAAACCCCATTGGACAGCGTGTGTATCACAAACACCCCTGGATAGTGTGTGTCACAAACACCCCTGGAAAGTGTTTGTGTCACAAACGCCGCTGGACAGGGTGTGTGTCACAAACCCTATTTGATAGTGTGTGTGTCACAAACCCCATTGGACAGCGTGGGTGTCACAAACACCCCTGGACAGCGTGTGTGCCACAAACCCCATTGGACGGTGTGTCTGTCACAATCCCCATTGAATATTGTGTGTGTCACAAACCCCATTGGACAGTGTGTGTGTCACAAAACCCATTGGACAGTGTGTGTGTCAAAACCGCCGTTGGACAGGGTGTGTGACACAAACCCCATTGGACAGCGTGTGTGTCACAGACGCCATTGGACAGTGTGTGTGTCACAAAGCCCATTGGACACTATGTTTGTCACAAACCGCATTGGACAGCGTGTCTTTCACAGACCCATTGGACAGTGTATGTGTTCACAAACACCCCTGGAAACTGTTTGGGTCGCAAACCCGCCTGGACAGGGTGTGTCTCAGAAATCCCATTGGACAGCGTGTATGTCACAAACTCCGTTGGACAGCACGTGTGTCAGAAACCCCATTGGACAATGAGTGTGTCACAAACCCCATTGGACAGCATTTGTGTCACAGACTCGATTGGACAGAGTGTGTGTCACAAACCCCATTGGATATCTTGCGTGTCACAAATGCCATTGGACAGTGTATGTGTCACAAGGCCCCCTGGACACCGTTTGTGTCACAAACGGCTCTGCATTGTGTGTGTGTCACACACCCCATTGGACAGCCTGTGTTTACAAACCCCATTGGACAGCGCGCGTGTCACAGACCCCATTGGACAGTGTGTGTGCCAAAAACAGCCCTGGAAACCGTTTGTGTCAAAAATGCCCCTGGACAGGGTCTGTGTCACAAATCCCATTTGGTAGCCTCTGAGTCACAAACCCCATTGGAAAGTGTGTGTGTCACAAACCCCGTTGGACAGCATGTGTGTCACAAACCCCGTTGGACAGTGCGAGTGTCACAAACCCCATTGGAAAACGTGTGTGTCACAAACCACATTGTACAGCGTGTGTGTCACCAACCCCCCTGGATAGCGTGTGTGTCACAAACCCCATTGGATAGCCTGTGTGTCACAGATCCCATCGGAAACGGTGTGTGTCACAAACCCTCCTGGAAGCCGCTTGTGTCACAAACTCCCCTGGACAGGGTGTGTGTGACAAACACAACTGGACAGCATGTGTAACAACACCCCCTGGACACTGTGTGTGTCACAAAACCCATTGGACAGTGTGTGTGTCACAAATGCCATTGGACAGTGTCTGTCACAACCCCCCCTGTAAACTATGTGTTTCACACACCCCATTGGACTGCCTGTTTGTCACAGAACCCATTGGACATTGTTTGTGTCACAAACACCCCTGTAAACCGCTTGTGTCATAAACTCCCCTGGACAGTGTGTGTGTCACAAACCCCATTGGACAGCATGTGTGCCACAAACCTCCCTAAACAGTGTGTGTGTCACAATCCCCATTGGACAGCGTGTGTGGCATAAACGTCCCTGGTGTCAAAAACACCACTGGACAGCGTTTGTGTCACAAACCTCATTGTACAGCGTGTTTCACAAATCCCATTGTACTGTGTGTGTCAGACCCCATTGGACATTGTGTGTGTCACAAACACCCCTGGATACCGTTTGTGTCACAAACGCCCCTGGACAGGGTGCGTGTCAGAAACCTCATTGGACGGCGTGTGTGTCACAAACCCCATTGGACAGCGTGTATGTGAAAAAACCCCATTGAACAGTGTGTGTTTCAAAACCTCATTTGACAGCGTGTGTGTAAGAAAACCCATTGGACAGCGTGTGTGTCACAAACCCCATTGGACAGTGTGTCTGTCACAATCCCCATTGAATACTGTTTGTGTCACAAACCCCATTGGACAGTGTGTGTGTCACAAACTCCGTTGGACAGCACATGTGTCAAAAACCTCATTGGAAAATGAGTGTGTCACAAATCCTATTGGACAGTGTGTGTCACAAACCCCATTGGACAGCGTTTGTGTCACGAACGCCTCTGTATTGGGTGTGTGTCATACACCCCGTTGGACAGCCTGAGTGTCACAAACCCCATTGGACAGCTCACGTGTCACAGACCCCATTGGATACTGTGTGTGCCAAAAACACCCCTGTAAACGGTTTGTGTCAAAAACGCCCCTGGACAGGGTCTGTGTCACAAACTCTTTTTGACAGCCTGCGAGTCACAAACCCCATTGGAAAGTGTGTGTGTCACAAACCCCGTTGGACAGTGCGTGTGTCACAAACCCCATTGGACAGCCTGTGTGTCACAGACCCCATTGGACAGTGTGTGTGTCACAAACCCCCCTGGAAGCCGCTTGTGTCACAAACTCCCCTGGACAGGGTGTGTGTGAGAAACATCACTGGACAGCATGTGTAACAATACCCCCTGGACACTGTGTGTGTCACAAACCCCCCTTAACAGTCTGCGTTTCACAAAGTCCATTGAACAGTGTGTGTGTCACAAACCCCATTGGACACTGTGTGTGTCAAAAACCCTGTTGGACAGTGCGAATGTCACAAACCCCATTGGACAGTGTCTGTCACAACTCCCCCTGGAAACTATGTGTGTCACAAACCCCATTGGACAGCCTGTTTCTCACAGACCAAATTGGACATTGTTTGTGCCACAAAAACCCCTGGAAACCGCTTGTGTCATAAACTCTCCTGGACAGCGTGTGTGTCACAAACCCCATTTGACAGCGTGTGTCTCAAACCTCATTGGACAGTGCGTATCTCACAAACGCCATTGGACAGCGTGTGTGTCACAAACCCCATTGGAGAGCATTTTTGTCATAGACCCCATTGGACAGTGCGTGTGTCACAAACCCCATTGTACAGTGTGTGTGTCACAAACTCCCCTGGACACCATTTGTGTCACAAGCGCCCCTGGATAGGGTGTGTGTCACAAACCCCATTGGACAGTGTGTGTCACAACCCCCCCTGCAAACTATGTGTGTTACAAACCGCATTGGACAGTGTGTGTGTCACAAACACCCCTTGAAATCGCTTGTGTCACAAGCTCCCCTGGACAGTGTGTGTGTCACAAACCCCATTGGACAGAGTGTGTGTCACAAACACCCCTGGAGACCGTGTGTGTCACAAACCCCATTGGACACTGTATGTGTCACAAACACCCCTAGACAGCGAGTGTGTCACAAACCCCTTTTGACAGGTTGTGTGTCAGAAACCAGCCTGGACACCGTTTGTGTCACAAGCCCCCTGGACATGGTGTGTGTCAAAACCCCATTGGACAGTGTGTGTGTCACAAACCCCATTGGAGAGAGGGTGTGTCACAAACCCCATTGGACAGTGCGAGTGTCACAAACCCCATTGGAAAACGTGTGTGTCACAAACCTCATTAGACAGTGTGTGTGTCACAAACCCCATTGGACAGTGTCTGTCACAACGCCCCCTTGAAACTATGTGTGTCACAAACACCGTTGGACAGCCTGTTTGTCACAGACCCCATTGGACATTGTTTCGGTCACAACATCCCTGGAAACTGCTTGTGTCACAAACTCCACTTGACAGGGTGTGTGTCACAGACCCCATTGGATAGCATGTGTGTCACAGACTGTATTGGACAGTGTGTGTGTCACAGACCCCCCTGGAAACCGCTTGTGTCACAAACTCCCCTGGACAGGGTTTGTGTCACAAACACCACTGGACATCAGGTGTAACAACACCCCCTGGACACTGTGTGTGTCACAAACCCCCCTAGACAGTGTGTGTGTTACAAAACCCATTAGACAGTGTGTGTGTCACAAACCCCATTGGACAGTGTGTGTGTCAAAAACCCCGTTGGACAGTGCGAATGTCACAATCCCCATTGGAAAACGTGTGTGTCACAAACCCCATTGGACAGTGTGTGTGTCACAAACCCCATTGGACAGTGTCTGTCACCACCCCCCCTTGAAACTATGTGTGTCACAAACCTCATTGGACAGCCTGTTTGTGCACAGACCCCATTGGACATTGTGTGTGTCACAAACACCCCTGGAAACCGCTTGTGTCACAAACTCTCCTGGACAGTGTGTGTGTCACAGACTCCATTGGACAGCATGTGTGTCACAGACTGTATTGGACAGTGTGTGTGTCACAAACACCCCTGGAAACCGTTTGTGTCACAAATGCCCCTGGACAGGCTGTGTGTCACAAACCCCATTCGACAGCGTGTGTCACAAACCCCATTGGATAGCGTGTTTTCCACAAACACCCCTGGACAGCGTGTGTGTCACAAAACCCATTGGACAGTGTGTGTGTCACAAACACCCCTGGACAGCGTGTGTGTCACAAACCCCTTTGGACAGGCTGTGTGTTAGAAACCACCCTGGACACCGTTTGTGTCACAAAGGACCCTGGACATGGTGTGTGTCAAAACCCCATTGGACAGTGTGTGTGTCACAAACCCCATTGGACAGCGTGTGTGTCACAAACCTTCCTAAACAGTTTTTGTGTCACAATCTCCATTGGACAGCGTTTGTGGCACAAACGCCCCTGGAGAGAGTGTGTTTCACAAACACCATTTGACAGCCTTTGTGTCACAAACCCCATTGTACAGCCTGTGTCACAAACCCCATTGTACAGCGTGTGTGTGTCAGACTCCATTGGACATTGTGTGTGTCACAAACAACCCTCGATATCGTTTGTGTCACAAACGCCCCTGGAGAGGGTGTGTGTCACAAACACCATGGGACAGAGTGAGTAACAACATCCCCTCGACACTATGTGTGTCAGAAACTACCCTAAACAGTGTTCGTGTCACAAACCCGAATTTACATCATGTGTGTCACAAACACACCTGGACAGGGTGTGTGTCGCAAACACCCCTGGACAGGGTTTGTGTCACAAACGCTGTTGGACAGCGCGTGTGTCACAAACCCCATTCGACAGCGTGTGACAGAAACCCCATTGGACAGCGTGTGTGTCAAAAACCCCTTTGGGCAGGTTGTGCTTCGCAAACTCCCCTGGACACCGTTTGTGTTCACAAACGCCCCTGGACAGGGTGTGTGTCACAAACCCAATGGACAGTGTCTGTGTCACAAACCTCATTGGAGAGCGTGTGTGTCACAAACACCATTGGACAGTGTGTGTGTCACAAACCCCATTGGATAGTATCTTTCAACCTCCCCCTGGAAACTATGTGTGTCACAAACCCCATTGGACAGCATGTGTGTCACAAACAACCCTGGACAGCGTGTGTGTCACAAACCCCTTTTGAGAGGTTGTATGTCAGAAACCACACTGGACAACGTTTGTGTCACAAAGGCCCTTGGACATGGTGTGTGTCAAAACCCCATTGGACAGTGTGTGTGTCAAAACCCCGTTGGAAAATGCGAGTGTCACAAACCCCATTGGAAAACGTGTGTGTCACAGACCCCATTGGACAGTGTGTGTGTCACAAACCCCCCTGGACAGCGCGTGTGTCAAAAACCCCTTTGGACAGCCTGTGTGTCACAGACCCCATTGGACAGTGTGTGTGTCACAAACCCCCCTGTAAACCTCTTGTGTCACAAACTCCCCTGGACAGGGTGTGTGTCACAAACACCACTGGACATCATGTGTAACAACACCCCCTGGACACTGTGTGTGTCAAAAACCCCCCTAAACAGTCTGTGTGTCACAAAGCCCATTGGACAGTGTGTGTGTCACAAACCCCATTGGACAGTGTATGTGTCAAAAACCCCTTTGGACAGTGCGAGTGTCACAAATCCCATTGGAAAACGTATGTGTTTACAAACCCCATTGGACAGTGTGTATGTCACAAACCACATTGGAGATTGTCTGCCACAACCCCCCCTGGAAACTATGTGTTTCACAAACCCCATTGGACAGTCTGTTTGTCACAGACCCCATTGCACATTGTTTGTATGAGAAACACCCCTGGAAACCGCTTTTGTCACAAACTCCCCTGGACAGAGTGTGTGTCATAAACACCATTGGACAGCGTGTGTGTCACAGACTGTATTGGACAGTGTGTGTGTCACAAACACCCCTGGAGAGCGTGTGCGTCACAAACACCACTGGACATCATGTGTAACAACACCCCCTGGACAGCGTGTTTGTCACACACGCCTTTTGACAGGTTGTGTGTCAGAAACCACGCTGGACACCGTTTGTGTCACAAACGCCCCTGAACATGGTGTGTGTCAAAACCCCATTGGAGAGTGTGTGTGTCACAAACCCTATTGCAGAGAGTGTGTGTCACAAACCCCATGGGACAGTGTGTGTGTCACAAACCCCACTAAACAGTGTGTGTGTCACAAACCCCATTGGACAGTGCGTGAGTCACAAACCCCATTGGACAGTGTGTGTGTCACAAACCCCGTTGGACAGTGCATGTGTCACAAACCCCATTCTACAATGTGTGTGTCACAAACCCCCTTGGACACCGTTTGTGTCAAGAACGCCACTGGAGAGGGTGTGTGTCACAAACCGCATTGGACAGCCTGTGTGTCACAAACCCTATTGGACAGTGTGTATTGCACAAACCCCATTGGACAGTCTGTGTGTCACAAAGCCCGTTAGACAGTGTGTGTGTCACAAACCCCATTGGAAAACGTGTGTGTCACAAACCCCATTGGACAGTGTGTGTGTCACAAACCTCATTGGACAGTGTCTGTCACAATCGCCCCGGAAACTATGTGTGTCACAAACCCCAATGGACAGCGTGTGTGTCACAAATCCCCCTGGACAGCGTGTGTGTCACAAACCCCATTGTACGACCTGTGTGTAACAAACCCCCTTGGGCAGGGTGTGTGTCGCAAACCCCCCTGGAAACCGATTGTGTAACAAACTCCCCTGGACAGAGTGTGTGTCACAAACACCACTGGACAGCATTTGTAACAACACCCCCTGGACGCTGTGAGTGTCACAAACCCCCCTAAACAGTGTGTGTGTCACAAAGCCCATTGGACAGTGCGTGAGTCAAAACCCCACTGGACAGTGTGTGTGTCACAAAGTCCCCTGGACACCGTTTGTTTCACAAGGGCCCCTGGACAGGGTATGTGTCACACACCCCATTAGACAGACTGTGTGTCACAAACCCCATTGGACAGTGTGTGTGTCACAAACCCCGTTGGACAGTGTGTGTGTCACAAACCCCATTTTACAGTGTGTGTGTCACAAACGCCCCTGGACACCGTTTGTGTCACGAACGCCACTGGAGAGGGTGTGTGTCACAAACCCCATTGGAAAGTGTGTATTTCACAAACTCAATTGGACAGCGTATGTAAGGAAAGCCACTGGACAGGGTGTGTATCACAAATTCCATTGGACAGCATGTGTGTCACAAACCCCATTGGACAGTGTGTCTGTCACAACCCCCCCTGGAAACTGTGTGTGTCACAAACCCCATTGCACACTGTGCGTGTCACATACACCCCTCGACAGGGTGTGTGTGACAAATCCCATTGATCACTTTGTGTTTCACAAACCTAAACGGACAGCGTGTGTGTAAGAAAACCCATTGGACAGTGTGTGTGTCACAAACCCTATTGGACAGGGTGTGTGTCACAAACAACCCTGGACAGCGTGTGTGTCACAAACCCCATTGGACAGGGTGTTTCTCACAAACACCTCTGGACACCTTTTGTGTCAAAAACCCACGTGCGCAGGGCGTGTGTGACAAACCTCATTGTACAGAGTGTGTAAAAACACCGCCTGGACAGTGTGTGTGTCACAAACACCCCTAAACAGTGTGTGTGTCACAAAGCCTATTGGACAGTGTGTTTGTCACAATCTCCATTGTACCCCGTGTGTTTCACAGAACCAATTGGACAGTGTATGTGTCACAAACACCACTGGAAACCGTTTGTGTCACAAAAGCCCCTGGACAGGGTGTGTGTCCCAAATTCTATTGGACAGCATGTGTATCACAAACCCCATTGGACAGCGTGTGTGTCACAAACACCCCTGGACAGGGTGTGTGTCACAAATACCCCTGGATGGGGTGTGTGTCACAAACACCATTGGACAATGTGTGTGTCACGATCTCCTTTGGACAGTGCGTGTATCACAAACCCCATTGGACAGCGTGTGTGTAAGAAAACCCATTGGACAGCGTGTGTGTCACAAACCCCATTCTACAGTCTGTGTGTCACAAACCCCCTTGGACACCGTTTGTGTCAAGAACGCCACTGGAGAGGGTGTGTGTCACAAACCGCATTGGACAGCCTGTGTGTCACAAACCCTATTGGACAGTGTGTGTTGCACAAACCCCATTGGACAGCCTGTGTGTCACAAAGCCCGTTAGACAGTGTGTGTGTCACAAACCCCATTCGAAAACGTGTGTGTCACAAACCCCATTGGACAGTGTGTGTGTCACAAACCTCATTGGACAGTGTCTGTCACAACCGCCCCGGAAACTATGTGTGTCACAAACCCCAATGGACAGCGTGTGTGTCACAAAACCCATTGGACAGCGTGTGTGTCACAAACCCCATTGGACAGCGTTTGTGTCACAGACATCATTGGACAGTGTGTTTGGCACAAACCACTTTGGTCATCGTGTGTGTCAAAAACACCCATGGAGAGGGTGTGTGTCACAAACCCCATTGAACAGTGTGTGTGTCACAAAGCTCATTGGACAGAGTTTGTCTCACAAAACCCATTAGAGAGCGTGTGTGTCACAAACACCCCTTGACAGACTGTGTGTCACAAAATCCCATTGAACACTGTGTGTGTCACAAACCCCATTTGACAGCGTGTGTGTCACAAACCCCATTGGACAGCGAGTGTGTCACAAAAGCCCCTGGACAGGGTGTGTGTCTCAAACCCCATTGGACAGCGTTTGTCACAACTCCCCTTGTAAACTGTGTGTGTCACAAACGCCCCTGGATAGGGTGTGTGTCACAAACCTCCCTAAACAGTGTGTGTCTCACAATCTCCATTGTTCAACGTGTGTGTCACAAACTCCATTGGACAGAGTGTGTGTCACAAACTCCATTGGACGGTGTGTGTCAGAAACGCCACTGGACAGGCTGTGTTTCACAATCCCCATTTTACAGCGTGTGTGTCACAAACCCCATTGGACAGCGTGCATGTCACAAACACCGCTGGACAGGGTGTGTTTCACAAACCCCATTGGACAGCGTGTGTGTAAAAAACCGATTGGACAGTATGTGTGTCACAAACCTCATTCGACAGAGTGTGTGTCACAAGCCCCATTAGAAAGCCTGTGTGTCACAAACCCCGTTGCACAGGGTATGTTTCACAAACCCCGTTGGACAGTGCATGTGTCACTCATCCCGTTGGACAGTGTGTGTGTTACTAACCCCATTGAATACTGTGTGTGTCACAAACCCCATTGGACTGCGTGTGTGTCACAAACACCCCTGGACAGGGTGTGTGTCACAAACCCCATTGGAGAGGGTGTGTCTCACAAGCCCCATTGAACAGCTTGTGTGTCACAAACCCCATTGGAGAGTGTGTGTGTCACGATTCCCATTGGACAGCGTGTGTGTCACAGACCTCCCTAAACAGTGTGTGTGTCACAATCCCCATTAAACAGTGTGTGTCACAAACCCCATTTGACAACGTGTTTATCACAAACCGCATTGAACACTCTGTGTGTCACAAACCTCATTGGATAGCGTGTATGTCACAGACCCAATTGGACAGTGTGTGTGTCACAAACCCCATTGGAAAGCCTGTGTTTCACAACCCCATTGGACAGTGTTTGTGTCACAAACCCCATTAAACAACGTGTGAGTCACAAATCCCATTGGACACTGTGTGTCAGAAACGCCACTGGACAGGTTGTGTGTCACAAACTCCATTGGATAGAGTGTGTGTCACCAACCCCGTTGGACAGCCTGTGTGTCAGATATCACATTGGACAGTGTGTGTGTCATAAACCCCGTTGGACAGTGCATGTGTCACTAACCCCATTGGACAGTGTGTGTGTCACAAAACTTATTGAGTACTGTATGTGTCACCAACCACATTGGACAGCGTGTGTGTCACAAACAGCCCTGGACAGGGTGTGTGTCACAAACCCCATTGAACACTGTGTGTGTCACAAACCTCATTGGACAGCGTGTGTGTAAGAAAACCCGTTGGACAGCGTGTGTGTCAGAAATCCCATTGGACAATGTGTGTGTCACAAACCCCTCTGCCCACCATTTGTGTCACAAATGCCCTGGGACAGGGTGTGTGTCACAAACCCCATTGGACAGCCTGTGTGTCACAAACCCCATTGAACAGCAAGTGTGTCACAATCCTCATCTGAACCGTTTGTGTCACAAACCCTGTTGGACAGTGCGTGTGTCACAAACCCCATTGGATAACATGTATATAACAAACACCCCTGGACACTGTGTGTGTCACAAATACCCCTGGACAGGGTGTGTGTCACAAACCCCATTGGACCGTGTGTGTATAACAAACCCCGTTGGACAACGCGTGTGTCACAAACCCATTGGAGAGCGTGTGTTTCATAAACCCCATTGGACATCGTGTGTGTCACAAACCCCATTGGACAGCGTGTGTGTCACAAACACCCCTGGACAGGGTGTATGTCACAACTTCCCCTGGAAACTGTGTGCGCCACAAACACCATTGGACAACGTGTGTGTCACAAACCCTGTTGGACAGCGCTGGTGTCACAAACCCCATTGGACACTCTGTGTGTCACAAACCTCATAGGACATCATGTCACCAACTGGACAGTCTGTGTGTCAGAAAAACCCCTGGAAACCGTTTGTGTCACAAACGCCCCTAAACAGGGTGTGTTTCACAAACCCCGTTGGAGGGCGTGTGTGTCACAAACCCCATTGGACAGCGTGTGTGTCACAAACCCCATTGGACAGCGTTCGTGTCATAGACATTATTGAACAGTGTGTTTGGCACAAACCACTTTGGACATCGTGTGTGTCAAAAACACCCATGGACAGGGTGTGTGTCACAAACCCCATTGAACAGCGTGTGTGTCACAAAACCCATTGGACAGAGTGTGTCTCATAAAACCCATTGGAGAGCGTGTGTGTCACAAACACCCCTGGACAGGGTGTGTGTCACAAAATCCCATTGAACACTGTGTGTGTCACAAACCTCATTGGACAGCGTGTGTGTAAGAAAACCCATTGGACAGCGTGTGTGTCAAAAACCCCATTGAACATTGTGTGTGTCAGAAACTCCCCTGTCCACCGTTTGTGTCACAAACGTCCCTGGACAGGGTGTGTGTCACAAACCCCGTTGAACAGTGCGTGTGTCACAAACCCCATTGGATAATGTGTATATCACAAACACCCCTGGACAGGGTGTGTGTCACAAACACCCCTGGACAGGGTGTGTGTCACTAACCCGATTTGATAGCGTGTGTTTAACAAAACTCATTGGACAGCGTGTGTGTCACAAACACCCCTGGACAAGGTGTGTGCCACAAATACCCCTGGACAGGGTGTGTGTCACAAACCCCATTGGACAATGTGTGTGTCACGAACTCCGTTGGACAGTGCATGTGTCACAAACCCCATTGGACAGCGTGTGTGTAAGAAAACCCATTGGACAGCGTGTGTGTCACGAACCCCATAGGACAGCGTGTGTCAAACCCCCCCTGGAAACTGTCTGTGTCACAAACTCCATTGGACAGAGTGTGTGTCACAAACCCCATTGGACAGCGTGTGTTTCACAAATACCCCTGGAAACCGTCGCAAAGGCCCCTAGACAGGGTGTGTGTCACAAATCCCTTTGGAGTTCATGTGTCACAAACCCCATTGGACAGGGTGTGTGTCACAAAATCCCCTAGACACTGTTTGTGTCAGTAACGCCCCTGGAAAGGGTGTGTGTCACAATTCTAATTGGACAGCGTGTGTGTCACAAACCCTGTTGGACAGCGTGTGTTTCACAAACCCCATTGGACACCGTGTGTGTCACAGACCTCATTGGGCAGTGTGTTTGTCACAAACCCCTTTGGAAACCATGTGTATTCACAAACACCCCTGGACAAGGTGTGTGTCACAAACCCCAATGAACAGTGTGTCTGTCACAATATCCATTGAATACTGTGTGTGTCACAAACCCCATTGGACAGCGTGTGTGTCAAAATGCCCATTGCACAGTGTATTTCTCACAAACCCCATTGGACAGCGTGTGTTTCACAAACCCCATTGGATAATGTGTGTATCACAAACACCCCTGGACAGTGTGTGTGTCACAAACCCCGTTGGACATCTTGTGTGTCACAAACCCCATTGGACAGGGTGTGTGACACAAACCCCCCTAAACAGTGTGTGTGTCACAAACCCCATTGGACAGGTTGTGTGACACAAACCCCATTGGAGAGCGTGTATGTCACAAACACCCCTGGACAGGGTGAGTGTGACAAACCCTATTGGACAGTGCGTGTGTCACAAAGCCCATTGGACAGTGTGTGTGTCATGAACCCCATTGGACAACGTGTGTGTCACAAATATCTCCGGAAACCGTTTGTGTCACAAACGCCCCTGGAGAGGCTGTGTGTCATAAACCCCATTGGACAGTGTGTCTGTTAGAAACCCCATTGGACAGCGTGTGTGTCACAAACACTCGTGGACAGGTTGTGTGTCACAAACACCCCTGGACAGCGTGTGTGTCACAAACCACTTTGGACATTGTGTGTGTCACAAACCGCACTGGACACTGTTTGTGTCAGAAACGCCCCTGGACAGGGTGTGTGTCAGAAACCCCATTGGACAGCTCGTGTATTACAAAGCCCATTGCACAGCGTGTGTGTCACAAACTCCATTGGACAGCGTGTGTGTCACAGGCTTTATTGGAGAATGTGTGTGTCACATTCACCCCTGGAAACCGTTTGTGTCACCAACACCCCTAGACAGGGTGAGTGTCAGAAATCCCATTTGACAGAGCGTGTGTCAGGAACTCCATTTGACAGCGTGTCTGTCACAAACACCCCTGGATACCGTTCGTGCCACAAACACCCTTGGACAGGTGTGTGTCACAGACCCTATTTGACAGCATGTCTGTCACAGACCCCATTGGACAGAGTGTGTGTCACAGACCACATTGGACAGTGTGTTTGTCACAAACACCCCTGGACACCGTTTGTGTCACAAACAGCCCTGGACAGGTTGTTGGTCACAAACCCCATTTGACAGTGTGTGTGTCACAAAACCCATTGGACAGTCTTTATATCACAATCCCCATTGAATACTGTGTGTGTCACAAACCCCATTGGACAGTGTGTGTGTCACAAATCCCATTGGAGAGCATGTGTGTCACAGAGCCCATTGGACAGTGTGTGTGTCACAAACACCCCTGGAAACCATTTGTGTAATAAACGCCCCTGGACAGTGTTTTGTCACAAACCCCATTGGACAACGTGTGTGTCACAAACCCCATTGGACATCGTGTGTGTCACAAACACCCCTGGACAGGGTTTGTGTCATAAACCCCATTGAACACTGTGTGTGTCACAAACCTCTTTGGATAGCATGTGGTTAGAAAACCCATTGGACAGCGTGTGTGTCAGAAACCCCATTGTACAGCAAGTGTGTCACAATCCCCATCTGAACCGTTTGTGTCACAAACCCCGTTGGACAGTGCGTGTGTCACAAACCCCATTGGATAAGGTGTATATAACAAACACCCCTGGACACTGTGTGTGTCACAAATACCCCTGGACAGGGTGTGTGTCAGAAACCCCATTGGACAGCTGGTGTATTACAAACCCCATTGGACAGGGTTTGTGTCACAAATACCATTGGCCAGCTCGTGTATTACAAATCCAATTGGACAGTGTGTGTGTCACAAAAAACCCTGGACGGTGTGTGTGTCACACACACCCCTGGAAACCGTTTTAGTCACAAATGCCACTGGACAGGTTGTGTGTCAAAAACCCCTTTTCACAGTGTGTATCTCACAATCCCCATTGAATACTGTGTGTGTCACAAACCCCATTGGACAGTCTGTGTGTCACAAACCCCATCGGACAGCGCTTGTGTCACAAACCCCATTGGACAGCGTGTGTGTCACAAACCCTGTTGGACAACGTATGTTTCACAAAGCCCCTTGGACAGCATGTGTGTCACAAACCCCAGTGTACCTCGTGTGTGTCACAGACCCAGTCGGACAGAGTATGTGTTACAAACCCCCCTGGAAACCGTTTGTGTCACAAACGCCCCTGGACAGGGTGTGTGTCACAAACCCTGTTGAAAACTGTGTGTGTCAAAAACCTCACTGGACAGCGTGTGTGTAAGAAAACCCATTGGACAGCGTGTGTGTCACAAACCCCCCTGGACACTGTTTGTGTCACAAACGCCCCTGACAGGGTGTGTGTCACAATCCCCATTGGACAGCCTGTGTCTCAGAAACCCCATTGGACATCGAGTGTGTCACAAACCACATTAGACAGCGTGTGTGTCTCAAAACCAGTTGGACAGTGCGTGTGTCTGAAACAACATTGGACACCGTTTCTATCACAAACACACCTGGAGTGTGTGTGTGTCACAAACACCCATGGAAACCGTTTGTGCCACAAACGCCCCTGGACAGGGTGTCTGTCACAAACCCCATTTGATAGTGCTTGTGTCACAAACTTATTGGACAGCGTGTGTGTAACAAAACTCATTGGACAGCGTGTGTGCCACAGACCCCATTGGACAATGTGTGTGTTCACAAACACCCCTGGAAACCGTTTGTGTCACAAACACACCTGGACAAGGTGTGTGTCAGAAACGGCATTGGACAGAGTGTGTAACATCACCCCCTGGACAGTGTGTATGTCACAAACACCCCTAAGCAGTGTGTGTGTCACAAAGCCCATTGGACAGTGTATGTGTCAGAAACAAAATTGGTCTGCGTGTGTTTCACAAACACCATTGGACAGCGTGTGTTTCACAACCATCCCTGGACTCCGTTTGTGTCACAAACGGCCCTGGACAGGGTGTGTGTCCCAAATCCCATTGGACACTCTGTCTTTCACAATCCCCATTGAATACTGTGTGTGTCACAAACCCCATTGGACAGTTTGTGTGTCAAAAACCCTGTTGGACAGTGCGTGTGTCACAAACCGCATTGGACAGAGTGTTTGTCACAAACCCCACTGGACAGAGTGTGTCACAGCCCCCCCAGAAAACTGGGTGTGTCACAATCACCCCTGGACAACGTGTGTGTCACAAACCTACCTAAAAAATGTGTGTTTCAAGATCCCCATTGGACAGCGTGTTTGTCACAAACTGCATTGGATAGAGTTTGTGTCACAAAACCCATTGGACAGCGTGTGTGTCACAAACACTGTTGGACAGCATGTATGTCACAAACCCATTTCACAGTGTGCGTGTCACAAACACCCCTGGACACCGTTTCTGTCACAAACGCCCCTGGAGAGGGAGTGTGTTACAAACCCCATTGGACAGTCTGTGTGTCACAAACCCCATTGGACAGTGTGTGTGTAAGAAACCCCACTGGACAGGGTTTGTGTCAGAAAACCCATTGGACAGCGTGTGTCACAACCCCACCTGGAAACTGTGTGTGTCACAAACCCCATTGGACAGCGTGCTTGTCACAAAGAACCCTGGACATTGTATGTGTCACAAACCCCATTGAACGGGGTGTGTATCACAAATCTCATTGCACAGTGTGTGTCACAAGCCCTCCTGGAAACTGAGTGTGTCACAAACCCCATTGGACAGGGTGTGTGTCACAAACACCGCTGGACTACGTGTCTGTCACAGACCCCATTAGACAGTCTCTCTGTCACAATCCCCATTTTAATGCTGTGTGTGTTACAAACCCCATTGGACATTTTGTGTCTCACAAACCCCGTTGGACAGCGTGTGTGTCACAAACCTCATTGGACAGTATGTGTATCACAAACACCCCTGGAAACTGTTTGTGTCACAAACAGCCCTGGACAGGGTGTGTGTTACAAACCCTATTGGACAGAGTGTGTGTCAAAAACCCCATTCGACAGCGTGTGTGTCACAAATACTCCTGCAAAACGTTTGTGTCACAAACGCCCCTGGACAGGGTGTGTGTGAAACACCCCATGGGACAGCGTGTGCCTCACTAACCCCATTGGGCAACATGTGTTTAAGAAACACCCCTGGAAAATGTTTGTGTCACAAACGCCCCTGGACAGGGTGTGTGTCACAAATCCCATTGGGCAGCGTGTGTGTCACAAACACCCCTAGACAGGGTGTGTGTCACGAACCCCATTGGGCAGCATGTGCGTCAAAAACCTCATTGGACACGATGTGTGTAAGAAAACGCATTGGAGAGGGTGTATCTCACAAACGCCATTGGACAGAGTGTGTCACAACCCCCCTTGAAAATTTCTGTGTCACAAACACTCCTGGACAGCTTGTGTGTCACAAACACCCCTGGACAGAGTGTGTGTCACAAACCACATTGGACAGCGTGTATCACAACCCCACCTGGAAACTGTCAGTCTCAGAATCCCCATTGGACAGCGTGTGTGTCACAGACCCCATTGGACAGTGTGTGTGTCACAAATACCCCTGGAAACCGTTTGTGTCACAAACGCCCCTGGACATGGTGTGTGTCACAAAACCCATCGGACACTGTGTGTCAGAAACGCCTCTGGACAGGGTGTGTGTCACAAACTCCATTGCATAGAGTGTGTGTCACCAACCGCATTGGACAGCATGTGTTTCAAAGACCCCATTAGACAGTGTGTGTTTCACAAACACCCCTGGAATCCGTATGTGTAACAAACGCCCCTGGACAAGGTGTGTGTCACAAACCACATTTGACAGCGTGTGCGCAAAAAACACCCCCGAACAGGCTGTGTGTCACAAATCCCATTGAACACTGTGTGTGTCACAAACCTCATTGGACATCGTGTGTGTCACAAACCCCATTGGACAGCGTGTGTCACAATCCCGCATGGAAACTGTCTGTGTCAGAATCCCCATTGGACTGTGTGTGTGTCACAAACCTCCCTAAACAGTGTGTCTGTCACAATCCCCATTAAACAGTGCGTGTCAAAAACCCCATTGGACACTGTGTGTCAGAAACGTCACTGGACAGGATGTGTGTCACAAACCACATTTGGCAGCGTGTGTGTCACAAACCCCATTGGACAGCGTGTCTGTCACAAATACCCCTGGAAACCCTTTGTGTCACAAACGCCCCTGGACAGGGTGTGTGTCACAAACCCTAATTGACACCGTGTGTGCAACAAACACCCCTGGACAGGGTGTGTATCACAAACCCCATTGAACACTGTGTGTGTCACAAACCTCATTGGACAGGGTGTGTGTCAGAAACAGCCCTGGACATCGTGTGTGTCACAAAACCCATTGCACAGCGTGTGTGTCACAAAAACCCCTAGAAACCGTTTGTGTCAGTAACGCCCCTGGAAAGGGTGTATGTCACAAACCCAATTGGACAGCCTGTGTGTCACAAACCCTGTTGGACAGCATGTGTTTCACAAATCCCATCGAACAGCGTGTGTGTCACAGACCTCATTGGGCAATGTGTTTGTCAGAAACCCCTTTGGACAGCATGTGTATTCACAAACACCCCTGGACAAGGTGTGTGTCACAAAACCCAATGAACAGTGTGTCTGTCACAATCCCCATTGAATACTGTGTGTCTCACAAACCCCAATGGACAGCCTGTGTGTCACAAACCCTATTGGACAGCGTGTGTGCAACAAACACCCCTGGACAGGGTGTGTATCACAAACCCCATTGAACACTGTGTGTGTCACAAACCTCGTTGGACAGGGTGTGTGTCAGAAACAGCCCTGGACAGCGTGTGTGTCACAAAACCCATTGCACAGCGTGTGTGTCACAAAAACCCCTAGAAAACGTTTGTGTCAGTAACGCCCCTGGAAAGGGTGTGTGTCACAAACCCAATTGGACAGCCTGTGTGTCACAAACCCTGTTGGACAGCGTGTGTTTCACAAATCCCATTGACAGCGTGTGTCACACACCTCATTGGGCAATGTGTTTGTCAGAAACCCCTTTGGACGGCATGTGTATTCACAAACACCCCTGGACAAGGTGTGTGTCATAAAAACTAATGAACAGTGTGTCTGTCACAATCCCAATTGAATACTGTGTGTGTCACAAACCCCATTGGACAGCCTGTGTGTCACAAGCCCTATTGGACAGCGTGTGTGTCACAAATCCCATTGAACAGCATGTGTGTGACAAACACCCCTGGACAGGGTGTGTGTCACAATCCCCATTGGTCAGCGTGTTTGTCACAAACTAAATTGGACAGAGTGTGTGTGACAATCCTCATTGGACAGTGTGTGTCACAAACGCCCCTGGACAGCATGTGTGTCACAAACCCCATTCGACAGTGTGTGTTTCACAATCCCACCTGGACACCAGTTGTATCACAAACGCCCGTGGAAAGGGTGTGTGTCACAAACCCCATTGAACAGCGCGTGTGTCACAAACACCCCGGGAATGGGTGTGTGTGTCACAAACCCTATTGAACAGTGTGTGTGTCACAAACCCCATTGGACAGCGTGTGTGTCACAAACCCCATTGGTCAGCATGTGTGTCACAAACACTCCTGGACAGGGTGTGTGTCACAAACCCTACTGCACAGTGTATGTGTCACAAACCCCATTAGACCGGCTGTCTGTCATAATCCCCACTGAATACTCTGTGTATCACAAACCCCATTAAACAGTGTGTGTGTCACAGACCCCATTGGACAGCGTGTGTGTCACAAATACCCCTGGAAACTGTTTGTGTCTCAAATGTCCCTAGACAGGGTGTGTGTTACAAACGCCATTTGACAGCGTGTGTGTCTCAAACATTATTGGACAGCGTGTATGTCACAAACCCCATTGGACAGCGTGTGTGTCACAAACCCCATTTGACAGCGTGTGTGTCTCAAACACTATTGGACAGCGTGTGTGTCACAAACCCCATTGGACAGCGTGTGTTTCACAAACCCCATTGGACAACGTGAGTGTCACAAAATCCATTGAACACTCTGTGTGTCATAAACCCGGTTGGACAGCGGGTGTGTCACAAACACCCCTGGACAGTATGTGTGTCACAAACCCCATTGGACAGCCTATGTGTTACAAACCCTGTTGCACAGCCTGTGTGTCATAAACCCCATTGGACAGATTGTGTGTCACAAACCACATTGGACAGCGTGTGTGTCACAAACACCAATGGACAGAGTATGTGTCACAAACCCCATTGGAAAGCCTGTCTGTCACAAAACCCATTCGACAGCGTGTATGTCACAAACACCATCGGACAACGTGTGATTCACAAACCCCATTGGACAGGGTGTGTGTCACAAACCCTGTTAGACATTGCGTGTGTCACTAACCCCATTGGACAGCATGTGTCACAACCCCCCTTGGAAACTGTCTGTGTCACAAACCCCATTGGACAGCGTGTGTGTCACAAACACCGTTGGACAGCGTGTGTGTTACAAACCCCGTTGCACAACGTATGTGTCACAAAGCCTATTGGACAAGCTGTGTGTCACAACCCCATTGGAAAGCTTGTGTGTCACAATCCCCATTGGACAGAGTGTGTGTAAAAACCCCATTGGACAGTGTGTCTGTCACAAACCCTATTGGACAGCGTTTGTGTCAGAGACCTCATTGGACAGTGTGTGTGTCACAAGCACCCATCGAAACCGTTTCTGTCACAAACGCCCCTAGATAGCGTCTGTGTCACAAACGGCATTGGACAGCGTGTGTGTCACAAACACCCCTGGACAGGGTGTGTGTCACAAACCCTATTGGACAGTGCGTGTTTCACAATCCCCAATGGACAGTGTGTCTCACAAACGTCACTAGACAGAGTGTGTGTCACAATCCCCATTGGTCATCGTGTGTGTCACAAACTCAATTGGAGAGAGTGTGTGTCACAAACCCCATTGGGCAGTGTGTGCGTCACAGAAACGGTTTAACAGTGCGTGTGTCACAAACCCGATTGGACAACGCGTGTGTCACAAACCCCATTGCAAAGCGTGTGTGTCATAATCCCCATTAGACAGTCTGTCTGTCATAATCCCCATTGAATACTGCTTGTGTCACAAACACCATTGGACAGCGTGTGTGTCACAAATCCCATTGGACAGCATGTGTGTGACAAACACCCCTGGACAGGGTGTGTGTCACAATCCCCATTGGTCAGCGTGTTTGTCACAAACTAAATTGG
This sequence comes from Nesoenas mayeri, assembly GCF_963082525.1. Lineage (NCBI taxonomy): Eukaryota > Metazoa > Chordata > Aves > Columbiformes > Columbidae > Nesoenas > Nesoenas mayeri. The sequence goes on along the minus strand of NC_137561.1, from coordinate 2,986,387 downwards.
ACAGAGTGTGTGTGACAATCCTCATTGGACAGTGTGTGTCACAAACGCCCCTGGACAGCATGTGTGTCACAAACCCCATTCGACAGTGTGTGTTTCACAATCCCACCTGGACACCAGTTGTATCACAAACGCCCGTGGAAAGGGTGTGTGTCACAAACCCCATTGGACAGTGCGTGTGTCACAAACACCCCGGGAATGGGTGTGTGTGTCACAAACCCTATTGGACAGTGTGTGTGTCACAAATCCCATTGGACAGCGCGTGTGTCACAAACCCCATTGGTCAGCATGTGTGTCACAAATACCCCTGGACAGGGTGTGTGTCACAAACCCTACTGCACAGTGTATGTGTCACAAACCCCATTAGACCGGCTGTCTGTCATAATCCCCACTGAATACTCTGTGTATCACAAAACCCATTGAACAGTGTGTGTGTCACAGACCCCATTGGACAGCGTGTGTGTCACAAATACCCCTGGAAACTGTTTGTGTCTCAAATGCCCCTAGACAAGGTGTGTGTTACAAATGCCATTTGACAGCGTGTGTGTCTCAAACACTATTGGACAGCGTGTATGTCACAAACCCCATTGGACAGCGTGTGTGTCACAAACCCCATTTGACAGCGTGTGTGTCTCAAACACTATTGGACAGCGTGTGTGTCACAAACCCCATTGGACAGCGTGTGTTTCACAAACCCCATTGGACAACGTGAGTGTCACAAAATCCATTGAACACTCTGTGTGTCATAAACCCAGTTGGACAGCGGGTGTGTCACAAACACCCCTGGACAGTATGTGTGTCACAAACCCCATTGGACAGCCTATGTGTTACAAACCCTGTTGCACAGCCTGTGTGTCATAAACCCCATTGGACAGATTGTGTGTCACAAACCCCATTGGACAGCGTGTGTGTCACAAACACCAATGGACAGAGTATGTGTCACAAACCCCATTGGAAAGCCTGTCTGTCACAAAACCCATTCGACATCGTGTATGTCACAAACACCATCGGACAACGTGTGATTCACAAACCCCATTGGACAGGGTGTGTGTCACAAACCCTGTTAGACATTGCGTGTGTCACTAATCCCATTGGATAGCATGTGTCACAACCCCCCCTGGAAACTGTCTGTGTCACAAACCCCACTGGATAGTGTGTATGTCACAGACCTCACTAAACAGTGTGTATGACACAATCCCCATTAAACAGTGCGTGTCACAAACCCTATTGGACACTGTGTGTCACAAACGCCCGTGGACAGGGTGTATGTCACAAACCCCATTGAACACTGTGTGTGTCACAAACCTCATTGGACAGCGTGTGTGTAAGAAAACCCATTGGACAGTGTGTGTGTCACAAACCTCATTGGACAGCGTGTGTGTCACAGAACCCATTAGACAGTGTGTGTGTCGCAAACCGCACTGGAAAACGTTTGCGTCACTAACGCCCCTGACAGGGTGTGTGTCACAAACCCCATTTAGCAACCTGTGTACCACAAACCCCATTGGACCGTGTGTGTGTCACAAATACCTCTGAAAACCGTTCGTGTCACAAATGCGCCTGCACAGGGTGTGTGTCACAAACCCCATTGGACAGCGTGTGTGTCACGAACCCCATTGGACAGCGTGTGTGTCACAAAACCCATTGGACAGGGTGTGTGTCACAAACAGCCCTGGAGAGTGTGTGTGTCAGAAACACCGCTGGACAGGGTGTGTGTCTACAAACTCCATTGGAGAGTGTGTGTCAGAAACACCACTGGACAGGGTGTGTGTCACAAACTCCATTGGACAGAGTGTGTGTCACAAACCCCATTGGACAGCGTGTGTGTCACAAACACCCTGGAAACCGCTTGTGTCACAAACACCCCTGGACAGTGTGTGTGTCACAAACACCCCTAAACAGTGTGTGTTTCTGAAAGCCCATTGACTGTGTGTTTGTCACAAACCCCATTGGACAGCGTGTGTGTCACAGAGCCGATTGGACAGTGTCTGTGTCAGAAACTCCCCTGGAAACCATTTGTGTCACAAACGCCCCTGGACAGGTTGAGTGTCACAAACCCCATTGGACAGAGGGCATGTCACAATCCCCGTTGGACAGGGTGTGTGGCACAAACCTCGTTGGACAGTCCGTGTGTCACTAACCCCATTGAATACTGTGTGTGTCACAAACCCCATTGTATCGTGTATGTTTCACGAACCCCGTTGGACAGCGTGTGTGTCACAAAAACCCCTGTACAGGGTGTGTGTCACAAACCCATTGGACAGTGTGTGTGTTACAATCACCCCTGGACAGTGTGTATGTCAAAAACCCTAGTGGACAGCATGTGTGTCACAAACACCCCTGGACAGGGTGTGTGTCACTAACCCCGTTGGAGAATGTGTGTCAGAAACGTCACTGGAGAGGGTGTGTGTCACAAACCCCATTGGAGGGCGTGTGTGCAACAAACCCCATTGGACAGCGTGTGTGTCACAAACAACCCTGGACAGGGTGTGTGGCACAAACCTCGTTGGACAGTCCGTGTGTCACTAACCCCATTGAATACTGTGTGTGTCACAAACCCCATTGTATCGTGTATGTTTCACGAACCCCGTTGGACAGCGTGTGTGTCACTAACCGCGTTGGAGAATTTGTGTCGGAAACGTCACTGGAGAGGGTGTGTGTCACAAACCCCATTGGAGGGCGTGTGTGCAACAAATCCCATTGGACAGAGGGCATGTCACAATCCCCGTCAGACAGGGTGTGTGGCACAAACCTCGTTGGACAGTCCGTGTGTCACTAACCCCATTGAATACTGTGTGTGTCACAAACCCCATTGTATCGTGTATGTTTCACGAACCCCGTTGGACAGCGTGTGTGTCACAAAAACCCCTGTACAGGGTGTGTGTCACAAACCCATTGGACAGTGTGTGTGTTACAATCACCCCTGGACAGTGTGTATGTCAAAAACCCCAGTGGACAGCGTGTGTGTCACAAACACCCCTGGACAGGGTGTGTCACTAACCCCATTGGAGAATGTGTGTCAGAAACGTCACTGGAGAGAGTGTGTGTCACAAACCCCATTGGAGGGCGTGTGTACAACAAACCCCATTGGACAGTGTGTGTGTCACAAACAACCCTGGACAGGGTGTGTGTCACAAATCCCATTTTACAGCGCGTGTCTCACAAACCCCATTCGACAGCGTGTGTGTCACAAACCCCTTTGGATAGAGTGTGTGTAACAAATGCCATTGGAAAGTCTGTGTGTCACAAAACCCATTGGACAGAGTGTGTGTCACAAAGCCCATTGGACAGTGTGTTTGTCACAAACCCCACTGGACAGCGAGTGTTTCACAGACCCCATTGGAGAGTGTACGTGTCACAAACAGCCCTGGAAACCGTTTGTGTCACAAACGCCTCTGGACAGGGTGTGTGTTAGAAACCCCATTGGAGGGCGTGAGTGTCACAAAGCCCATTGGACGGCGTGTGTGTCACAAACACTCCTGGACAGGGTGTGTGTCACAAACCACATTGGACAGCATCTGTGTCACAAACCCCATTGGAGAGGGTGTGTGTCACAAACCCATTTGGACAACGTGTGTGTCACAAACACCCCTGGACACCGTTTGTGTCACAAACGCCCCTGGACAGGGTGTGTTTTACAAACCCCATTGGACAGCGTGTGTGTCACAAACTCCATTGGTCAGCGTGTGTGTCACAAACAACCCTGCACAGGGTGTGTTTCACAAATCCCATGTGACAGAGTATGTGTCACAAGCCTCATTGGACAGTGTGTGTTTCACAAACACCACTGGGCAGGGTGTGTGTCACAAACACCCCTGGACAGCGTGTTTGTCACAAACCCCTTTGGACATAGTGTGTGTCACAACCGCCATTGGACAGGGTGTGTGTCAAAACCCCCATTAGAAAGCATGTCTGTCACAAACCCCAGTGGACACTATGTGTGTAAAAAACCTCATTGGACAGTGTGTGTGTAAGGAAACCCATTGGACAGCGTGTGTGTCACGAACCCCATTGGACAGCGTGTGTGTCACAGACCCCATTGGACAGTGTGTGTGTCACAAACACCCCGGAAACTGTTTGTGTCACAAAAAACTCTGGACAGGGTGTGTGTCAAAAACCCCATTGAACACTGTGTGTGTCACAAACCTTATTGGACAGGGTGTGTGTAAGAAAACCCATTGGACAGCACGTGTGTCAGAAACCCCTTAGGACAGCGTGTGTGTCAAAAACATCCCTGGACAGGGTGTGTGTCACAAACCCCATTGAACAGCGTGTGTGTCACAAAACCCATCGGACAGGGTGTGTGTCACAAACCCCATTAGAGTGCGTGTGTGGCACAAACCCGATTGGACAGCGTGTGTGTCGCAAACACCCCTGGACAGGGTATGTGTCACAAACCCCATTTGACAGCGTGTGTGACACAAACCCCATTGGGCAGCATATGTATCACAAACCCCATTGGTCAGCGTGTGTGTCACTAACCCCATTGGACAGTCTGTGTGTCACAAACCCTGTTGGACATTGTGTGTGTCAGAAACCTCATTGGACAGCGTGTTTTTCACAGACCCCATTGGAAAGTGCGTGTGTGACAAACCCCATGGGACAGTGCGTGTGTGACAAACTCCCCTGGACACCGTTTGTGTCACAAGCGCCCCTGGAAAGGGTGTGTGTCACACATCCCATTAGACAGCCTGTGTGTCACAAACCCCATTGGACAGCGTGTGTGTCACAAACCCCATTGGACAGCGCGTGCGTCACAGACCCCATTGGACAACGTTTTTGTCACAAACCCCGTTGGACAGTGCATGTGTCACAAAGCCCACTGGACAATGTGTGTGTCACAAACCCCATTGGACAGTGTGTGTTTGTCAGACCACATTGGACATTGTGTGTGTCACAAACACCCCTGGAAACAGTTTGTGTCACAAACGCCCCTGGACAGCGTGTGTGTCACAAACGCCACTGGACACCATTTGTGTCACAAACGCCCCTGGACAGGGTGTAAGTCACAAACCCTATGGACAGCGTGTGTGTCACAAACTCCATTGGAGATCATGTGTGTCACAAACCCCATTGCAAAGTGTGTGTGTCACAAACCCCATTGGACAGTGTCTGTCACAATCCCCCCTGTAAACTATGTCTGTGACAAACCTCATTGGACAGCTTGTGTGTCACAAACTCCCCTGGACAGCGTGTGTGTCACAAACCCCATTGGACAGCGCGTGTGTTAGATACCCCATTGGACAGCGTGTGTGTCTCAAGCCCTGTTGGACAGTGCGTGTGTCACAAACCCCATTGGACAGTGTGTGTGTCACAAACACCCCTGGGCAGCGTGTGTGTCACAAACCCTATTGGACAGCGTGTGTCTGACAGACCTCATTGGACAGCGTGTGTGTCTCAAGCCCTGTTGGACAGTGCGTGTGTCACAACCCCCCCTGGACAGCGTGTGTGTCACAAACGTCCCTGGACAGGGTGAGTGTCACAAACCGTATGGACAGCGTGTGTGTCACAAACACCATAGGAGAGCCTGTGTGTCACAAACGCCCCTGGACAGAGTGTCTGTCACAAACCCAGTTGGACAGTGCAAGCGTCACAAACCCCATTGGACAACGTGTGTGTCACAAACCCCATTGGAGAGTGTGTGTGTCACAAACCCCATTGGACAGTGTCTGTCACAATCCCCCCTGTAAACTATGCGTGTCACAAACTCCATTCGACAGATTATGTGTCACAAACCCTATTGGACAGTGTGTATGTCACAAACACGCCTGGAGAGTGTGTGTGTCACAAACTCCATTGGACAGTGTGTGTGTCACAAACACCCCTGGGCAGCGTGTGTGTCACAAACCCTATTGGACAGCGTGTGTCTGACAGACCTCATTGGACAGCGTGTGTGTCTCAAGCCCTATTGGACAGTGCGTGTGTCACAAATACCTCTGAAAACCGTTCGTGTCACAAATGCGCCTGCACAGGGTGTGTGTCACAAACCCCATTGGACAGCGTGTGTGTCACGAACCCCATTGGACAGCGTGTGTGTCACAAAACCCATTGGACAGGGTGTGTGTCACAAACAGCCCTGGAGAGTGTGTGTGTCAGAAACACCGCTGGACAGGGTGTGTGTCTACAAACTCCATTGGAGAGTGTGTGTCAGAAACACCACTGGACAGGGTGTGTGTCACAAACTCCATTGGACAGAGTGTGTGTCACAAACCCCATTGGACAGCGTGTGTGTCACAAACACCCTGGAAACCGCTTGTGTCACAAACACCCCTGGACAGTGTGTGTGTCACAAACACCCCTAAACAGTGTGTGTTTCTGAAAGCCCATTGACTGTGTGTTTGTCACAAACCCCATTGGACAGCGTGTGTGTCACAGAGCCGATTGGACAGTGTCTGTGTCAGAAACTCCCCTGGAAACCATTTGTGTCACAAACGCCCCTGGACAGGTTGAGTGTCACAAACCCCATTGGACAGAGGGCATGTCACAATCCCCGTTGGACAGGGTGTGTGGCACAAACCTCGTTGGACAGTCCGTGTGTCACTAACCCCATTGAATACTGTGTGTGTCACAAACCCCATTGTATCGTGTATGTTTCACGAACCCCGTTGGACAGCGTGTGTGTCACAAAAACCCCTGTACAGGGTGTGTGTCACAAACCCATTGGACAGTGTGTGTGTTACAATCACCCCTGGACAGTGTGTATGTCAAAAACCCTAGTGGACAGCATGTGTGTCACAAACACCCCTGGACAGGGTGTGTGTCACTAACCCCGTTGGAGAATGTGTGTCAGAAACGTCACTGGAGAGGGTGTGTGTCACAAACCCCATTGGAGGGCGTGTGTGCAACAAACCCCATTGGACAGCGTGTGTGTCACAAACAACCCTGGACAGGGTGTGTGGCACAAACCTCGTTGGACAGTCCGTGTGTCACTAACCCCATTGAATACTGTGTGTGTCACAAACCCCATTGTATCGTGTATGTTTCACGAACCCCGTTGGACAACGTGTGTGTCACTAACCGCGTTGGAGAATTTGTGTCGGAAACGTCACTGGAGAGGGTGTGTGTCACAAACCCCATTGGAGGGCGTGTGTGCAACAAACCCCATTGGACAGCGTGTGTGTCACAATCCCCGTCAGACAGGGTGTGTGGCACAAACCTCGTTGGACAGTCCGTGTGTCACTAACCCCATTGAATACTGTGTGTGTCACAAACCCCATTGTATCGTGTATGTTTCACGAACCCCGTTGGACAGCGTGTGTGTCACAAAAACCCCTGTACAGGGTGTGTGTCACAAACCCATTGGACAGTGTGTGTGTTACAATCACCCCTGGACAGTGTGTATGTCAAAAACCCCAGTGGACAGCGTGTGTGTCACAAACACCCCTGGACAGGGTGTGTCACTAACCCCATTGGAGAATGTGTGTCAGAAACGTCACTGGAGAGAGTGTGTGTCACAAACCCCATTGGAGGGCGTGTGTGCAACAAACCCCATTGGACAGTGTGTGTGTCACAAACAACCCTGGACAGGGTGTGTGTCACAAATCCCATTTTACAGCGCGTGTCTCACAAACCCCATTCGACAGCGTGTGTGTCACAAACCCCTTTGGATAGAGTGTGTGTAACAAACGCCATTGGAAAGTCTGTGTGTCACAAAACCCATTGGACAGAGTGTGTGTCACAAAGCCCATTGGACAGTGTGTTTGTCACAAACCCCACTGGACAGCGAGTGTTTCACAGACCCCATTGGAGAGTGTACGTGTCACAAACAGCCCTGGAAACCGTTTGTGTCACAAACGCCTCTGGACAGGGTGTGTGTTAGAAACCCCATTGGAGGGCGTGAGTGTCACAAAGCCCATTGGACAGCGTGTGTGTCACAAACACTCCTGGACAGGGTGTGTGTCACAAACCACATTGGACAGCATCTGTGTCACAAACCCCATTGGAGAGGGTGTGTGTCACAAACCCATTTGGACAACGTGTGTGTCACAAACACCCCTGGACACCGTTTGTGTCACAAACGCCCCTGGACAGGGTGTGTTTTACAAACCCCATTGGACAGCGTGTGTGTCACAAACTCCATTGGTCAGCGTGTGTGTCACAAACAACCCTGCACAGGGTGTGTTTCACAAATCCCATGTGACAGAGTATGTGTCACAAGCCTCATTGGACAGTGTGTGTTTCACAAACACCACTGGGCAGGGTGTGTGTCACAAACACCCCTGGACAGCATGTTTGTCACAAACCCCTTTGGACATAGTGTGTGTCACAACCGCCATTGGACAGGGTGTGTGTCAAAACCCCCATTAGAAAGCATGTCTGTCACAAACCCCAGTGGACACTATGTGTGTAAAAAACCTCATTGGACAGTGTGTGTGTAAGGAAACCCATTGGACAGCGTGTGTGTCACGAACCCCATTGGACAGCGTGTGTGTCACAGACCCCATTGGACAGTGTGTGTGTCACAAACACCCCGGAAACTGTTTGTGTCACAAAAAACTCTGGACAGGGTGTGTGTCAAAAACCCCATTGAACACTGTGTGTGTCACAAACCTTATTGGACAGGGTGTGTGTAAGAAAACCCATTGGACAGCGCGTGTGTCAGAAACCCCTTAGGACAGCGTGTGTGTCAAAAACATCCCTGGACAGGGTGTGTGTCACAAACCCCATTGAACAGCGTGTGTGTCACAAAACCCATCGGACAGGGTGTGTGTCACAAACCCCATTAGAGTGCGTGTGTGGCACAAACCCGATTGGACAGCGTGTGTGTCGCAAACACCCCTGGACAGGGTATGTGTCACAAACCCCATTTGACAGCGTGTGTGACACAAACCCCATTGGGCAGCATATGTATCACAAACCCCATTGGTCAGCGTGTGTGTCACTAACCCCATTGGACAGTCTGTGTGTCACAAACCCTGTTGGACATTGTGTGTGTCAGAAACCTCATTGGACAGCGTGTTTTTCACAGACCCCATTGGAAAGTGCGTGTGTGACAAACCCCATGGGACAGTGCGTGTGTGACAAACTCCCCTGGACACCGTTTGTGTCACAAGCGCCCCTGGAAAGGGTGTGTGTCACACATCCCATTAGACAGCCTGTGTGTCACAAACCCCATTGGACAGCGTGTGTGTCACAAACCCCATTGGACAGCGCGTGCGTCACAGACCCCATTGGACAACGTTTTTGTCACAAACCCCGTTGGACAGTGCATGTGTCACAAAGCCCACTGGACAATGTGTGTGTCACAAACCCCATTGGACAGTGTGTGTTTGTCAGACCACATTGGACATTGTGTGTGTCACAAACACCCCTGGAAACAGTTTGTGTCACAAACGCCCCTGGACAGCGTGTGTGTCACAAACGCCACTGGACACCATTTGTGTCACAAACGCCCCTGGACAGGGTGTAAGTCACAAACCCTATGGACAGCGTGTGTGTCACAAACTCCATTGGAGATCATGTGTGTCACAAACCCCATTGCAAAGTGTGTGTGTCACAAACCCCATTGGACAGTGTCTGTCACAATCCCCCCTGTAAACTATGTCTGTGACAAACCTCATTGGACAGCTTGTGTGTCACAAACTCCCCTGGACAGCGTGTGTGTCACAAACCCCATTGGACAGCGCGTGTGTTAGATACCCCATTGGACAGCGTGTGTGTCTCAAGCCCTGTTGGACAGTGCGTGTGTCACAAACCCCATTGGACAGTGTGTGTGTCACAAACACCCCTGGGCAGCGTGTGTGTCACAAACCCTATTGGACAGCGTGTGTCTGACAGACCTCATTGGACAGCGTGTGTGTCTCAAGCCCTGTTGGACAGTGCGTGTGTCACAACCCCCCCTGGACAGCGTGTGTGTCACAAACGTCCCTGGACAGGGTGAGTGTCACAAACCGTATGGACAGCGTGTGTGTCACAAACACCATAGGAGAGCCTGTGTGTCACAAACGCCCCTAGACAGAGTGTCTGTCACAAACCCAGTTGGACAGTGCAAGCGTCACAAACCCCATTGGACAACGTGTGTGTCACAAACCCCATTGGAGAGTGTGTGTGTCACAAACCCCATTGGACAGTGTCTGTCACAATCCCCCCTGTAAACTATGCGTGTCACAAACTCCATTCGACAGATTGTGTGTCACAAACCCTATTGGACAGTGTGTATGTCACAAACACGCCTGGAGAGTGTGTGTGTCACAAACCCCATTGGACAGTGTGTGTGTCACAAACACCCCTGGGCAGCGTGTGTGTCACAAACCCTATTGGACAGCGTGTGTCTGACAGACCTCATTGGACAGCGTGTGTGTCTCAAGCCCTATTGGACAGTGCGTGTGTCACAACCCCCCCTGGACAGCGTGTGTGTCACAAACGCCCCCAGACAGGGTGAGTGTCACAAACCGTATGGACAGCGTGTGTGTCACAAACCTCATTGGACAGCCTGTGTGTCACAAACGCCCCTGGACAGAGTGTCTGTCACAAACCCAGTTGGACAGTGCAAGCGTCACAAACCCCATTGGACAACGTGTGTGTCACAAACCCCATTGGAGAGTGTGTGTGTCACAAACCCCATTGGACAGTGTCTGTCACAATCCCCCCTGTAAACTATGTGTGTCACAAACCCCATTGGACAGCTTGTGTGTCACAAACCCTATTGGACAGTGTGTATGTCACAAACACGCCTGGAGAGTGTGTGTGTCCCAAACCCCATTGGACAGCGTGTGTGTCACAAACACCCCTGGACAGCGGGTGTGTCTCAAACCCCGTTGGTCAGTGTGTGTGTGACAAACCCCATTCGACAGGGTGTGTGTCACAAACTCGATTGGACAACGTGTTCGTCACAGACCCCATTGGACAGTGCGTGTGTCATAAACTCCCCTGGACACCATTTGTGTCACGAGCGTCCCTGGACAGGGTGTGTGTTACACATCCTATTCGACAGCCTGTGTGTCACAAACCCCATTGGAGAGCGTGTGTGTCACAAACCCCATTTGACAGCACGTGTGTCACAGACCCCAATGGACAGTGTGTGTGTCACAGACCCCATTGGACTGTGCGTGTGTCACAAACCCCATTGGACAGTGCGTGTATCGCACACCCCATTGGACAGAGTGTGTGTGTCACAAACCCCTTGGACAGTGCGTGTGTCACAAACCCCATTGGACAGTGTGTGTTGCACAAACCCCATTGGACAGTGTGTGTGTCACAAACCCCATTGGACAGCGTGTGTCACAAACTCCATTGGACAGAGCGTGTGTCACAAACCCCATTGCACAGCGTATGTAAGAAACGCCACTGGACAGGGTGTGTATCACAAATTCCATTGGACAGTGTGTGTGTCACAAACCACATTGGAGAGCGTGTGTGTCACAAACCCCCCTGGACACCGTTTGTGTCACAAGCGCCCCTAGACAGGGTGTGTGTCACAAACCCCATTGGACAGTCTTTGTGTCACAAACCCCTTTAAACAGTGTGTGTGTCACAAACCACATTGGACAGAGTGTGTGTCAAAAACCCCATTGGACATCATGTGTCACAAACTCCATTGGATGGAGCGTGTGTCACAAAGCCCGTTGGACAGCGTGTGTAAGAAACACCACTGGACAGAGTGTGTATCACAAATTCCATTGGACAGGGTGTGTGTCACAAATACCACTGGAGAGCGTGTGTGTCACAAACCCCATTGGACAGTGTGTGTCACAAACCCCATTGTACAGCGTGTTTGTGTCAGACCCTATTGGACATTGTGCGTGTCACAAACACCCCTGGAAACCGTTTGTGTCACAAACACTCCTGGAGAGGGTGTGTGTGTCACAAACCCCATTGGACAGAGTGAGTACAACACCTCCTGCACAATGTGTGTGTCACAAACCACCCTAAACGGTATGTGTGTCACAAACCCCATTGGAAAGCATGTGTGTCACAAACACCCCTGGACAGGGTGTGTGTCACAAACACCCCTGGACAGGGTCTGTGCCACAAAGCCTGTTGGACAGCGCGTGTGTCACAAACCCCATTCGACACCAGGTGTCAGAAACGCCATTGGACAGGGTGTGTGTCACAAACGCCATTGGACAGGAAGTGTGTCACAAACACCCCTGGACAGCGTGTGTGTCACAAACCCCTTTGGACAGGGTTTGTTTCACAAACCCCCCTGGACACCGTTTGTTTCACAAATGCCCCTGGACAGGGTGTAAGTCACAAACCCCATTGGACAGCGTGTCTGTCACAAACCCCATTGGACAGCTTGTGTGTCACAATCTCCCCTGGACAGTGTGTGTGTCACAAACCCCATTGGACAGCGCTTGTGTTAGAGACCCCATTGGACAGCGTGTGTGTCTCAAGCCCTGTTGGACAGTGCGTGTGTAACAAATCCCATTGGACAGTGTGTGTGTCACAAACACCCCTGGACAGCGTGTGTGTCACAAACCCCATTGGACAGCGCGTGAGTGACAGACCCCATTGGACAGCGTGTGTGTCTCAAGCCTTGTTGGACAGTGCGTGTGTCACAAACCCCCCTGGACAGCGTGTGTGTCACAAACGTCCCTGGACAGGGTGAGTGTCACAAACCTGATTGGACTGTGTGTGTGTCACAAACACCCCTGGAAACCGTTTGTGTCACAAACTCCCCTGGACAGGGTGTGTGTCACAAACCCCATTGGACAGCGTGTGTTTCACAGACTGTATTGGACAGCGTGTGTGTCACAAACACCCCTGGAAACAGTTTGTGTCACAAACGCACCTGGACAGGGTCTGTGTCACAAAACCGATTAGAAAGAGTGTGTGTCACAAACACCCCTGCAGAGCGTGTGTGTCACAAACTCCCCTGGACAGGGTGTGTGTCACACACCCCATTGGACATCGTGTGTGTCACAGACTGTATTGGACAGTGTGTTTGTCTCAAACATCCCTGGAAACCCTTTGTGTCACAAACATCCCTGGACAGTGTGTGTGTCACAAACCCCATTGGACAGTGTCTGTCACAATCCCCCCTGTAAACTATGTCTGTCACAAACCCCATTGGACAGCCTGTGTGTCACAAACTCCCCTGGACAGTGTGTGTGTCACAAACAGATCTGGACAGCGGGTGTGTCACAAACCCCGTTGGACAGCGTGTTTGTGTCAGACCCTATTGGACATTGTGCGTGTCACAAACACCCCTGGAAACCGTTTGTGTCACAAACGCTCCTGGAGAGGGTGTGTGTCACAAACCTCATTGGACAGAGTAAGTAACAACACCCCCTGCACACTGTGTGTGTCACAAACCACCCTAAATGGTATGTGTGTCACAAACCCCATTGGACAGCATGTGTGTCACAAACACCCCTGGACAGGGTGTGTGTCACAAACACCCCTGGACAGGGTCTGTGCCACACACCCTGTTGGACAGCGCGTGTGTCACAAACCCCATTCGACAGCATGTGTCAGAAACGCCATTGGACAGGGTGTGTGTCACAAACACCATTGGACAGGGAGTGTGTCACAAACACCCCTGGACAGCGTGTGTGTCACAAACCCCTTTGGACAGGGTTTGTTTCACAAATCCCCCTGGACACCTTTTGTGTCACAAACGCCCCTGGACAGGGTGTAAGTCACAAACCCTATGGACAGCGCGTGTGTCACAAACCCCATTGGACAGTGTGTGTGTCACAAACCCCATTGGACAGTGTCTGTCACAATCCCCCCTGTAAACTATGTCTGTCACAAACCCTATTGGACAGCTTGTGTGTCACAAACTCCCCTGGACAGTGTGTGTGTCACAAACCCCATTGGACAACGCGTGTGTTAGAGACCCCATTGGACAGCGTGTGTGTCTCACGCCCTGTTGGACAGTGCGTGTGGCACAAATCCCCTTGGACAGTGTATGTGTCACAAACCCCCCTGGACAGCGTGTGTGTCACGAACCCCATTGGACAGCGCGTGTGTGACAGACCCCATTGGACAGCTTGTGTGTCTCAAGCCTTGTTGGACAGTGCGTGTGTCACAAACCCCCCTGGACAGCGTGTGTGTCACAAACATCCCTGGACAGGGTGAGTGTCACAAACCTGATTGGACTGTGTGTGTGTCACAAACACCCCTGGAAACGGCTTGTGTCACAAATTCCCCTGTACAGGGTGTGTGTCACAAACCCCATTGGACAGCGTGTGTTTCACAGACTCTATTGGACAGCGTGTGTGTCACAAACCCCCCTCGAAACAGTTTGTGTCACAAACGAACCTGGACAGAGTCTGTGTCACAAAACCGATTTGAAAGAGTGTGTGTCACAAACACCCCTGGACAGCGTGTGTCTCACAAACCCCTTTGGACAGGGTTTGTTTCACAAACCCCTGTGGACACGGTTTGTGTCACAAACGCCCCTGGACAGGCAGAGTGTCAGAAACCCTATGAACAGCGTGTGTGTCACAAACCCCATTGGAGAGCCTATGTGTCACAAACCCCAATGGACAGCGTTTGTGTCTCAAACGCCGTTGTGCAGTGCGATGCCACTAACCCCATTGAAAAACGTGAGTGTCACTAACCCCATTGGACAGTGTCTCTGTCACAAGCCCCATTGGACAATGTCTGTCACAACCCCCCCTGAATACTATGTGTGTCACAAACCCCATTGGACAGCGTGTGTGTCTCAAACCCCGTTGGGCAGTGCGAGTGTCACTAACCCCATTGGACAGTGTCTCTGTCACAAACCCCATTGGACAATGTCTGTCACAACCCTCATGAATACTATGTGTGTCACAAACCCCATTGGACAGCTTGTGTGTCACAAACCCCATTGGACAGCGTGTGTGTCACAGACCCCATTGGACAGTGTGAGTGTCACAAACACCCCTGGAAACGGCTTGTGTCACAAACTCCCCTGGACAGGGTGTGTGTCACAAAACCCTTTGGACAGGGTTTGTGTCAGAAACCCCCCTGGACACCGTTTGTGTCACAAACGCCACTGGACAGGGTGAGTGTCACAAACCGTATGGACAGCGTGTGTGTCACAAACGCCATTGGAAAACCTGTGTGTCACATACCCCATTGGAGAGTGTGTCTGTCACAAACCCCGTTGGACTGCGTGTGTGTCACGAACCCCATTGTAAAACGTGTGTGTCACAAACCCCATTAGACAGCGTGTGTGTCACAGACCCCATTGGACAGTGTGTGTGTAACAAATACCCCTGGAAACCGTGTGTGTCACAAACTCCCCTGGACAGGGTGTGTGTCACACACCCCAGTGGACAGTGTGTGTGTCACAGACTGTATTGGACAGTGTGTGTGTCTCAAATACCCCTGGAAACCCTTTGTGTCACAAACCCCTTTGGACAGCGTGTGTGTCACAAATACCATTGGACAGCGTGTGTGTCACAAACACCCCTGGAGAGCGTGCGTGTCTCAAAACCCATTAGACAGCGTGTGTGTCACAAACACCCCTGGACAGTGTGTGTGTCACAATCGTCATTGGACATTACGTGTGTCACAAGGTCCATTGGACAGCGTGTTTGTCACAGACCCCATTGGACAGTGCGTGTGTCAAAAAGTCCCCTGGACACCATTTGTGTCACAAGCGCCTTTGAACAAAGTGTGTGTCACACATCCTATTAGACAGCCTGTGTGTCACAAACCCCATTGGACAGAGTGTGTGTTACAAAACCCATTTGATAGCGCGTGTGTCACAGAACCCATTGGACAGTGTGTGTCTCACAGACCCCATTGGACAGTGCGTGTGTCAAAACCCCACTGGACAGTGTGTGTGTCACAAACCCCCCTGGACATCGTTTGTGTCACAAGCGCCCCTGGACAGGGTGTGTGTCACTCAGGCCCCTGGAGAGGGTGTGTGGCACAAAACCCATTGGACAGCCTGTGTGTCACAAACCCCATTGGACAGCGTGTGTGTAACAAACACCCCTGGACAGGGTGTGTGTCACAAAAACCCCTCGACAGGGTCTGTTTCACAAACCCTACTGGACAACGTGTGTTTCACAAACCCAATTCGAAATCGTGTGTGTCACAAAACCAATTGGACAGCGTGTGTGTCACAAACACATTGGAAGGTTTGTGTGTCACAAACACCCGTGGACACCGTTTGTATTCACAAACGCCCCTGGACAGGGTATGTGTCACAAACCCCATTGGACATTGTGTGTGTCACAAACCCCATGGGACAGTGCGAGTGTCACAAAACCCATTGGAAAACGTGTTGGTCACAAACCTCATTGGACAGCGTTTGTGTAACAAACATCCCTGGACAGTGTGTGTGTCACAAACACCATTCGAAAGCGTGTGTATCAAAAACCCCATTTAACAGCGTGGGTGTCACAAACCCCATTGGACACTGTGTGTCAGAAACAGCACTGAACAGCGTGTGTGTCACAAACCCCATTGGACAACGTATGTGCCACGAACACCATTGGACAGAGTGTGTCACAAACCCCTTTGAAAACTGTGTGTGTCACAAACCTCATTGGAAAGCGTGTGTGTAAGAAAACCCATTGGACAGCGTGTGTCACAATCCCACCTGGAAACTGTCTGTCTCAGAATCCCAATTGGACAGTGTGTGTGTCACAAACCTCCCTAAACAGTGTTTGTGTCACAATCCCCATTAAACAGTGTGTTTCACAAACCCCATTTGACACTGTGTGTCAGAAACGTCACTGGACAGGGTGTGTTTCACAGACTCCATTGGACACCATGTGTGTGAAAAACCCCATTGGACAGTGTGTTTGTCACAAACCACTTTGGACAACGTGTGTGTTCAAAACACCCATGGACAGGGTGTGTGTCACAAACCCCATTGAACAGCGTGTGTGTCACAAAACCCTTTGGACAGAGTGTGTGTCACAAAACCCATTGGAGAGCGTGTGTGTCACAAACACCCCTGGACAGGGTGTGTGTCACAGCCACCATTGAACACTGTGTGTGTCAAAATCCTCATTGAACAATGTGTGTGTCACAAACCCCTCTGGCCACCGTTTGTGTCACAAAGGCCCCTGGACAGGGTGTGTGTCACAAACCCCATTGAACAATGTGTGTGTCACAAACCCCTCTGGCCACCGTTTGTGTCACAAACGCCCCTGAACAGGGTGTGTGTCACAAACCCCATTGGCCAGCCTGTGTGTCACAAACCCCATTGAACAGCGTGTGTGTCACAAACCACATCTGAACCGTGTGTGTCACAAACCTCGTTGGACAGTGCGTGTGTCACAAACCCCATTGGATAACGCGTATATCACAAACACCCCTGGACAGTGTGTGTGTCACAAACACCCCTGGACAGGGGTGTGTCACAAACCCCGTTTGATAGCGTGTGTGTCACAAACCCCATTGGACAGCGTGTGTGTCACAAACACCCCTGGACAGGGTGTGTGTCACAAACCACATTTGACAGCGTGTGTGTCACAAACATCCCTGGACAGGGTGTGTGTCACAAACAAATCTGGACAGGGTGTGTGTCACAAACACCCCTGGACAGCGTGTGTGTCCCAAACCCCATTGGACAGCGTGTATGTCACGAATACCCCTGGAAACCGTTTGTGTCGCAAAGGCCCCTAGACAGGGTGTGTGTCACAAACCCCATTGGACAGCTTGTGTGTCACAAACCCCATTGGACAGGGTGTGTGTCAGAAACAGCCCTGGACATCGTGTGTGTCACAAATCCCATTGGACAGCGTGTGTGTCACAAACCCTGTTCGACAGCGTGTGTGTCACAGACCTCATTTGGCATTGTGTTTGTCACAAAACCCTTTGGACACCATGTGTATTCACAAACACCCCTGGACAAGGTGTGTGTCACAAACTCCAATGAACAATGTGTCTGTCACAATATTCATTGAATACTGTGTGTGTCACAAACCCCGTGGGACAACGTGTGTGTCAAAAAGCCCATTTCACAGTGTATTTCTCATAAACCCCATTAGACAGCGTGTGTTTCACAGACCCCATTGGACAGTGTATGTGTCACAAACACCCCTGGAAACCGTTTGTGTCACAAACGCCCCTGGACAGGGTATGGATCAGAAATCCCATTTGATAGCGTGTGTGTCACAAACCCCATTGCACAGCGTGTGTGTCACAAACACCCCTGGACAGGGTGTATGTCACAAATCCCGTTAGACAGTGCGTGTGTCACAAACCCCATTGGATAATGTGTATATCACAAACACCCCTGGACAGTGTGTGTGTCACAAACACCCCTGGACAAGGTGTGTGTCACAAATACCCCTCGACAGAGTGTATGTCACAAACCCTATTGGACAATGTGTGTATCACGAACTCCATTGGACAGTGCGTGTGTCACAAACCCCATTGGACAGCGTGTGTGTAAGAAAAACCATTGGACAGCGTGTGTGTCACAAACCCCATTGGATAGCGTGTGTCACAACCACCCCTGGAAACTGTGTGTGCCACAAACCCCATTGGACACCGTTTGTGTCACAAACCCCGTTGGACAGCGCGGGTGTCACAAACCCCATTGGACACTCTGTGTGTCACAAACCTCATAGGACATCATGTCTGTAAGAAAACCCATTGGACAGTGTTTGTTTCACAAACCTCATTGGACAGTGTGTGTGTTTCACAAACACCCCTGGAATCCGTTTGTGTCACAAACACCCCTGGACAGGGTGAGTTTCACAAACCCCATTGGACAGCGTGTGTGTCACAAGCACCCCTGGACAGGGTGTGTGTCACAAACCCCTTTGCACAGTGTGTCTCTCACAATCCCCATTGAATACTGTGAGTGTCACAAAGCCCATTGGACAGCGTGTGTGTCACAAACCCCGTTGGACAGCTCGTATGTGAAAAACCGCATTGGACAGCGTGTGTGTCACAGACCCCATTGGACAGTGTGTGTGTCACAAACACCCCTGGAAACCGTTTGTGTCACAAACGCCCCTGGACAGGGTGTGTATCACAAACCCCATTTTACAGCATGTGTGTCACAAACCGCATTGGATAGGTGTGTGTTACAAACACCCCTGGACAGGGTGTGTGTCACAAACCCCATTGAATACTGTATGTGTCACAAATCTCATTGGACAGCATGTGTGTAAGAAAGCCCATTGGACAGTGTTTGTTTTACAAACCTCTTTGGAGAGCGTATGTGTCACAAAAGCCCCTGTACAGGGTGTGTGTCACAAACACCCCTGGAAACCGTTTGTGACACAAAAGCCACTGGACAGCTTGTGTGTGAAAAACCCCATTTGATAGCGTGTGTGTCACAAACCCCATTGGACAACGTGTGTGTCAAAAACCCCGTTGGACAGAGTGTGTATCACAAACACTCCTGGGCAGTGTCTTTGTTAAAACACCCCTGGAAACAGTTTGTGTTACAAACACCCCCGAATAAGGTCTGTGTCACAATACCCATTTGATAGCGTGTGTGTAAAAAACCCCATTGGACAGCCTGTGGGTCACAAACACCCCTGGAATGGCTGTGTGTCACAAACCCCATTGGACAGCGCGTGTATCACAAACCCCATTGAATACTGTGTGTTTCACAAACCCCATGGACAGTGTGTGTGTCACAAACCCCGTTGGACAGTGCGTGTCTCACAAACCCCATTTGACAGGGTGTGTGTCACAAACCCCATTGGAGAGCGCGTGTGTCACAAGCACCCCTGGACAGGGTGTGTGTCACAAACACCCCTAGAAACCATTTGTCTCACAAAGGCCGCTGGACAGGGTGTGTGTCACAAACGTCATTTGACAGCGTGTGTGTCACATACCCCATTGAAGAGCGTGCATATCACAAACACCCCTGGACAGCGTGTGTGTCACAAAGACCCCTTGAAAACGTTTGTGTCAAAACCACCCCTGGACACGGTTTGTGTCAAAAACCCGACTTGATAGCGTGTGTGTCACAAACCCCATTGGACAGAGTGTGTGTCACAAACACCCCTGGACAGGGTGTGTGTCATAAAAACCATTTTAAAGTGTGTGTGTCACAAACCCCGTGGAAGAGCGCCTGTTTCACAAACCCCATTGTACAGGATGTGTGTCATAAACATCTCTGGAAGCCGTTTGTGTCACAAACCCCATTGGACAGCGTGTATGTCACAAACCCCATTAGACAGCGTGTGTGTCACAACCCCCATTGGACAGCGTGTGTGTCACAAACACCCCTGGACTGAGTGTTTGTCACAAACAGCCCTGCACAGCGTGTGTGTCACAAACCCCTTGGGACAGCGTATGTGTCACAAAGCCCCCTGGACACCGTTTGTGTTCACAAACGCCCCTGGACAGGGTGTGTGTCACAAACACCATTGGAATGCTCGTGTATTACAAACCCCATTGGACAACGTGTGTGTCACAAAAACCATTGGACAGCGTGTGTGTCACAGGTCCCATTGGACAGTGTGTGTGTCACAAACACTCCTGGAAACCGTTTCTCTCACAAACACCACTGGACAGGTTGTGTATCAAAAACCCCATTAGATAGCGTGTGTGTCAAAAATCCGAATGGAAAGTGTGTGTGTCACACACCCCATTGGAGTGTGCGTGTGTCATTAACCCCATTGAACAGTGTGTGTCACAAGCCCCCTGGAAACTCTGTGTGTCAAAGCCCCCATTGAACAGCGTGTGTGTAACAAATACCCCTGGAAAAAGTTTGTATCACAAACACCTCTTGAAAGGGTGTGTGCCTAAATCCACATTGGACAGTGTGTGTGTCACAAACCTCATTTGAGAGCGTTTGTGTCACAATCACCCGTGGACAGCGTGTGTGTCACAAACCCCTTTGGACAGGGTGTGTGTCACAAACCCCCCTGGACACCGTTTGTGTCACAAACACCCCTGGACAGGGAGTGTGTCACAAACGCTATGGACAGCGTGTGTGTCACAAACCCCATTGGAGAGCGTGTGTGTCACAAACCCCATTGGACAGTGTGTGTATCACAAAACGCGTTCGACAGTGAAAGTGTCACAATACCCATTGGAACACGTGTTGGTTACAAACCCCATTGGACAGTGTGTGTGTGACAAACCCCATTGGACAGTGTCTGTCATAACCCCCCCTGGAAATTATGTGTGTCAGAAACCCCATTGTACAGCGTGTGTGTCACAAACGCCCTATTGGACAGCATGTGTGTCAAAAACCCCATTGGACAGCCTGTGTGTCACAGACCCCATTGGACAGTGTGTGTGTCACAAACACCCATGGAAACCGCTTGTGTTACAAACTCCCGTGGACAGGGTGTGTGTCACAAGCCCCATTGGACAGTGTGTGTGTCTCAAACCTCGTGGGACAGTGCGAGTGTCATAAACCCCATTGGAAAACGTGTTGGTCACAAACCCGTTTGGACAGTGTGTGTGTCACAAACCCCATTGGACAACGTGTGTGTCACAAACCCCTTTGGAGAGGTTGTGTGTTAGAAACCACCCTGGACACCGTTTGTGTCACAAAGGCCCCTGGACATGCTGTGTGTCAAAAACCCATTGGACAGTGTGTGTGTCAAAATCCCCATTGGACAGCGTGTGTGGTACAAACGCCCCAAGACAGGGCGTGTGTCACAAACACCATTGGATAGCGTTTTTGTCACAAATCCCATTGGACAGCGTGGGTCACAAACCCCATTGTACAGCGTGTGTGTGTGTCAGACCGCATCGGGCATTGTGTGTGTCACAAACACCCCTGGAAACCGTTAGTGTCACAAACACCGCTGGACAGCGTGTGTGTCACAAACACCCCTGGACAGGGTGTATGTCACTAAAAACCCTGGACAGGGTCTGTGTCACAAACCCTGTTGGACAGTGCATGTGTGACAAAGCTCATTCGACTGCGTGTGTCAGAAACGCCATTGGATAGCGTGTGTGTCACAAACACCCCTGGACAGCGTGTGTGTCACAAACCCCTTTGGACAGGGTGTGTGTCGCAAACCCCCCTGGACACCGTCTGTGTCACAAACGCCCCTGGACAGGATGTGTGTCACAAAACCTATTGACAGCGTGTGTGTCACAAGCCCCATTGTACTTTGTGTGTGTTACAAACCTCGTGGGAACGTGTGAGTGTCAAAAACCCCATTGGAACACGTGTTGGTCACAAACACCATTGGACAATATGTGTGTAACAAACCCCATTGG
This sequence comes from Nesoenas mayeri, assembly GCF_963082525.1. Classification (NCBI taxonomy): domain Eukaryota; kingdom Metazoa; phylum Chordata; class Aves; order Columbiformes; family Columbidae; genus Nesoenas; species Nesoenas mayeri. Next base: position 2,964,340 of record NC_137561.1, on the reverse strand, counting down.
ACAGTGTCTGTCACAACTCCCCCTGGAAACTATGTGTGTCACAGACCCCATTGGACAGTGTGTGTGTCACAAACACCCAGGGAAACCGCTTGTGTTACAAACTCCCGTGGACAGCGTGTGTGTCACAAACCCAATGGACAGCCTGTGTGTCACAGACCCCATTGGACAGTGTGTGTGTCACACGCACCCATGGAAACCGCTTGTGTTACAAACTCCCATGGACAGTGTGTGTGTCACAAACCTCATTGGACAGACTGTGTGTCATAGACCCCATTGGACAGTGCGAGTGTCACAAACCCCATTGTAAAACGTGTGTGTCACAAACCCCATTGGACAGTGTGTGTGTCACAAACCCCATTGAATAATATCTGTCACAACCTCCCCTGGAAAATATGTGTGTCACAAACCCCGTTGGACACTGTGTGTGTCACTAACCCCATTGGACAGTGTGTGTGTCGCAAAGTCCATTGAACACTGTGTGTGTCACAAACATCCTTGGACGGCGTATGTGTAAGAAAACACATAAGATGGCGTTTGTTTAACAATCCACATTAGACAGTATCTATCACAAACGCCCCTGGAGAGGGTGTGTGTCTTAAACCGCATTGCACAGTGTGTGTGTCTCCAACCCCATTGGACAGCGTGTGTGACACAAAAACACGTGGACAGGGTGTGTGTCACAAGCCCAATTGGACAACGTGTGTGTCCAAACCCCATTTGACAGCGTTTGTGTCACGAACCCCATTGGACAACGTGTGTGTCACAAACCCCACTGTACAGGCTCTGTGTCACAAACACCCCTGGAAAGGGTGTGTGTCACATACCCCATTGAACACTGTGTGTGTCACAAACTCATTGGACAGCGTGTGTCACAAACCCTTCTGGAAAATTCGTGCGTTACAAACACCCCTGGACAGCGTGTGTGTCAAACACCTCCCTAAACATTGTGTGTCTCACAATCCGCATTGGTCAGCGTGTGTTGCACAAACCCCATTGGACAGGGTGTGCGTCACAAGCACCATTGGACAGCGTTTTTGTCACAAACCTCATTGGACAGCGTGTGTGACAAACCCCATTGTACAGCGTGTGTGTGTCAGACCGCATTGGACATTGTGTGTGTCACAAACACCCCTGGACAGGTTGTATGTCACAAACACACCTGGACAGGGTCTGCGGCACAAACCCTGTTGGACAGCGGGTGTGTCAAAAGCCCATTCGACAGCGTGTGTCAGAAACGCCACTGGACAGCTTGTGTGTCACAAACACCCCTGGACAGTGTGTGTTTCACAAACCCCTTTGGACAGGTTGTGTGTCAGAAACCCCCCTGGACACCGTTTGTTTCACAAAGACCCCTGGACATGGTGTGTGTCAAAACCCCATTGGACAGTGTGTGTGTCACAATCCCCATTGGACAGCGTGTGTGGCAAAAACCCCCCTGGGCAGTGTGTGTGTCACAAACCCCATTGGACAGCCTGTGTGTCACAGATCCCATTGGACAGTGAGTGTGTCACAAAAACCCGTGGAAACCGCTTGTGTTACCAACTCCCTTGGACAGGGTGTGTGTCACAAACACCACTGGACAGCGTCTGTAACAACACCCCCTAGACAAGGTGTGTGTCACAATCCCCCCTAAACAGTGTTTGGACAGTGTGTGTGTCACAGACTGTATTGGACAGTGTGTGTGTCACAAACACCCCTTGAAACAGCTTGTGTCACAAGCTCCCCTGGACAGGGTGTGTGTCACAAACACCACTGGACAGCATGTGTAACAACACCCCCTGGACACTGTGTGTTTCACAAACCCCCATAAACAGTGTGTGTGTCAGAAACCCCTTTGGACAGTGCGAGTGTCACAATCCCCATTGGACAGCGTGTGTGGCACAAACCCCATTGGACAGCGTGTGTCACAAACCCCACTGGACAGTGTGTGTGTGTCAGACCCCATTGGACATTGTGTGTGTGACAAACACCCCTGGAACCAGCTTGTGTCACAAAGTCCCCTGGACAGAGTGTGTGTCACAAACCCCACTGGACAGCGTCTGTAACAACACCCCATAGACAATGTGTGTGTCACAAACCCCCCTAAACAGTGTTTGGACAGTGTGTGTGTCACAAACTCGATTGGAAAGTGTGTGTTTCACAAACCCCGTTGGACAGTGCAAGTGTCACAAACCCCATTGGAAAACGTGTGTGCCACAAACCCCATTGGACAGTGTGTGTGTCAAAAACCTCTTTGGACAATGTCTGTCACAACCCTCCCAGGATACTATGTGTGTCACAAACTCCATTGGACAGAGTGTGTGTCAGAAACCCTCCTGGACAGTGTGTGTGTCACAAACCCCAATGGACAACGTGTGTGTCACAGACCCCATTGGACAGTGTGTGTGTCACAAATACTCCTGGAAACCACTTGTGTCACAAACTCCCCTGTACAGCGTGTGTGTCACAAACCACTTTGGACAGCGTTTGTGTCACAAACCTCCCTGGACAGCGTGTGTGTCACAAACCCAATGGACAGCCTGTGTGTCACAGACCCCATTGGACAGTGTGTGTGTCACACGCACCCATGGAAACCGCTTGTGTTACAAACTCCCATGGACAGTGTGTGTGTCACAAACCTCATTGGACAGACTGTGTGTCATAGACCCCATTGGACAGTGCGAGTGTCACAAACCCCATTGTAAAACGTGTGTGTCACAAACCTCATTGGACAGTGTGTGTGTCACAAACCCCATTGAATAGTATCTGTCACAACCTCCCCTGGAAAATATGTGTGTCACAAACCCCGTTGGACACTGTGTGTGTCACTAACCCCATTGGACAGTGTGTATGTCGCAAAGTCCATTGAACACTGTGTGTGTCACAAACATCCTTGGACGGCGTGTATGTAAGAAAACACATAAGATGGCGTTTGTTTCACAATTCGCATTAGACAATATCTGTCACAAACGCCCCTGGAAAGGGTGTGTGTCTCAAACCGCATTGCACAGTGTGTGTGTCTCCAACCCCATTGGACAGCGTGTGTGACACAAAAACACGTGGACAGGGTGTGTGTCACAAGCCCAATTGGACAACGTGTGTGTCCAAACCCCATTTGACAGCGTTTGTGTCACGAACCCCATTGGACAACGTGTGTGTCACAAACCCCACTGTACAGGCTCTGTGTCACAAACACCCCTGGAAAGGGTGTGTGTCACATACCCCATTGAACACTGTGTGTGTCACAAACTCATTGGACAGCGTGTGTCACAAACCCTTCTGGAAAATTAGTGCGTCACAAACACCCCTGGACAGCGTGTGTGTCAAACACCTCCCTAAACATTGTGTGTCTCACAATCTGCATTGGTCAGTGTGTGTTGCACAAACCCCATTGGACAGGGTGTGTGTCACAAGCACCATTGGACAGCGTTTTTGTCACAAACCCCATTGGACAGCATGTGTGACAAACCCCATTGTACAGCGTGTGTGTGTCAGACCGCATTGGACATTGTGTGTGTCACAAACACCCCTGGACAGGTTGTATGTCAGAAACCCCATTGGACAGCGTGTGTGTCACAGACTGTATTGGACAGCGTGTGTGTCACAAACCTCACTGGACAGCGTGTGTGTCACAACCCCCCCTGGAAAATATGTGTGTCACAAACCCCATTGGACAGTGTGTGTCACAAACACCCCTGGAAAACGCTTGTGTCAGAAACTCCCCTGGACATGGTGTGTGTCACACACCGAACTGGACAGCGTGTGTAACAACACCTTCTGGAATATGTGTGTGTCACAAACCCCCCTAAACAGTGTGTGTGTTCACAAAACCCGATGGAGAGTGTGTGTATCACAAAGCTTGTTGGACAGGGTGTGTGTCACAGATTGTATTGGACAGTGTGTGTGTCACAAACACCCCTGGAAACCGTTTGTGTCACAAACGGCCCTGGACAGGGTGTGTATCACAAATTCCATTGGACAGTGTGTGTGTCACAAACCCCGTTTGACAGCGTATGTGTAACAAACCCTGTTGGACAGCACGTGTGTCACAAAACCCATTCGTTAGTGTGTGTCAGAAACGCCATTGGACAGCGTGTGTGTCACAAAAACCTCTGGACAGCGTTTGTGTCACAAACACCCGTGGACACCGTCTGTGTCACAAACTCCATTTGACTGTGTGTGTCACAAAGCCCATTGGACACTGTGTGTGTCACAAACACCGTTGGACAGTGCGAGTGGCACAATCCCCATTGGAAAACGTGTGTGTCACAAACCGTGTTGGACAGTGCGTGTGTCACAAACCCCGTTTGACAGCGTGTATGCCACAAACCCCATTGGACAGCGTGTGTGTCACAAATCTCGTTGGACTGCGTGTGTGTCACAAGCACCCCTGGACAGGGTGTGTGTCACAAACCCCATTGGACAGTGTCTGTGTCAAAAACCTCATTGGACAGCGTGTGTATCACAAATCCCATTGGACAGTGTGTGTCACAACCCCCCCTGGACACCGTTTGTTTCAGAAAGTTCCCTGGACAGGGTGTGTGTGAGAAACCCCATTGGACAGTGTGCATGTCACAAACTCCATTGGACGGGGTGTGTGTCACAAACACACCCGGACACAGTGTGTGTCACAAACCCCATTGGACAGTGTCTGTGTCATAAACCCCATTGGACAGCATGTGAGTCACAAACCCCATTGGACAGTGTGTGTGTCACAAATCCCATTGGACAGTGCGTGTGTCACAAACCCCGTTTGACAGCGTGTGTGCCACAAACCCCATTGGACAGCGTGTGTGTCACAAATCCGATTGGGCAGCGTGTGTGTCACAAGCACCCCTGGACAGGGTGTGTGTCACAAACCCATTGTACACTGTGTGTATCACAAACCTCATTGGACAGCGTGTGTGTAAAAAAACCATTGGACAGCGTATGTATCACAAACCCCATTGGCCAGGGTATGTGTCACAACCCCCCCTGCACACCGTTTGTTTCACAAAGGCCCCTAGACAGCGTGTATGTCCCAACTCCCATTGTACAGCCTGTGTGACACAAACCCCATTGGACAGGCTGTGTGTCACTAACCCCATTGTACAGCGCGTGTGTCACAGACCCCATTGCACAATGTCTATGTCAGAAACACTCCAGGAAACCATTGGTGTAACAAACAACCCTGGACAGGGTGTGTCTTACAAACCCCATTGGACAGCGTGTGAGTCACAGACCCCATTGGACAGTGTGTGTGTCACAAGCACCCCTGGACAGGGTGTGTGTCACAAACCCCATTGGACAGTGTCTGTGTCAAAAACCTCATTGGACAGCGTGTGTATCACAAATCCCATTGGACAGTGTGTGTCACAACCCCCCCTGGACACCGTTTGTTTCAGAAAGTTCCCTGGACAGGGTGTGTGTGAGAAACCCCATTGGACAGTGTGCATGTCACAAACTCCATTGGACGGGGTGTGTGTCACAAACACACCCGGACACAGTGTGTGTCACAAACCCCATTGGACAGTGTCTGTGTCATAAACCCCATTGGACAGCATGTGAGTCACAAACCCCATTGGACAGCGTGTGTGTCACCATCCCCATTGTACACTGTGTGTGTCACAAACGCCCCTGGACAATGTTTGTGTCACACAACCCATTGGACAGCGTGTGTGTCACAAACCCCATTGGACAGCGTGTGTTTCACAAACCCCATTGGACATCGTCTGTGTCACAGACTGTATTGGACAGCGTGTGTGTCACAAACACCCCTGGACAGCGTCTGTGTCACAAACCCCTTTGGAGAGGTTGAGTGTCAGAAACCACCCTGGACACCGTTTGTGTCACAAAGGCCCCGGGATATGGTGTATGTCAAAACCCCATTGGACAGTGTGTGTGTCACAAACCCCGTTGGACAGTGAAAGTGTCACAAATCTTATTTGGAAACGTGTGTGGAACAAACCCCATTGGACAGTGTGTGTGTCACAAACCCCATTGGACAGTGTCTGTTCACAACCCCACCTGGAAACTATGTGGGTCGCAAAACCCATTGGACAGCCTGTGTGTCACAAACCCCATTAAACAGCACATGTGTCAAAACCCCATTGTGCAGCGTATGTGTCACAAACCCCACTGGACACTGTGTGTTTCACAAACCCCATTCGACAACATGTGTGTCACAAAACCTATTAGACAGTCTGTGTGTCAAAAACCTCCCTAAACAGTGTGTGTGTCAAAACCACTCCTGGACAGGGTCTGTGTCAAAAACCCTGTTGGACAGTCTGTGTGTCACAAACCCCATTCGACAGCGTGTGTCAGAAACGGCATAGGACAGCGTGTGTGTCACAAACACCCCTGGACAGCGTTTGTGTCACAAATGCACCTGGACAGCGTTTGTGTCACAAACCCTATGGACAGCGTGTGTGTCACAAACTCCACACACCCTGTGCAGGGGTCACAAATCCCGCTGGACAGCGTGTGTGTGACAATCCCCATTGGACAGTGTGTGTGGCAAAAACACCCCTGGAAAGCGTTTGTGTCACAAGCGCCCCTGGAGAGGGTGTGTGACATAAACCCCATTGGACAGAGTGAGTAACAACACCCCCTGGACACTGTGTGTGTCATAAACTCCCCTAAAGAGTGTGTGTGTCACAAACACTCCTGGATCGAGTGTGTGTCACAAAATCCATTTGACATCGTGTGTGTCACAAATACCCCTGGACAGGGTGTGTGTCACAACTCGAAATGAACACTTTGTGTGTCACAAATCTCATTGGACAGCATGTGTCACAACCACCCCTGGAAAATAAGTGTGTGTCACAAACACCCCTGGACAGCGTGTGTGTCACAATCCTACCTAAACAGTGTGTGTCTCACAATCCGCATTGGTCAGCGTGTGTGTCACAAACTCCATTGGACAGAGTGTGTGTCACAAACCCTATTGGACAGCTTGTGTGCCTCAGACCCCATTGGATACTCTGTGTGTCAGAAACCCCCCTGGACAACGTTTGTGTCACAAACGCTCCTGGACAGGGTGTGTTTCACAAACCCCATTGGACAGTCTTAAAGTCACAAACCCCATTGGACAGTGTATGTGTCACAAACCCCATTGGACAGCGTGTGTGTCACAGACCCCATTGGACAGTGTGCGTGCCACAAACACCCCTGGAAACCGTTTGTGTCTAAAAGGCCACTGGACAGTGTGTGAGTCACAAACCCCATTGGACAGTGTGTGGTCACCATTCCCATTGTACACTGTGTGTATCACAAGCCTCATTGGACAGCGTGTGTGTAAGAATACCCATTGGACAGCGTGTATGTCAAAAACCCCATTGGATAGTGTGTGTGTGTCTCAAAGCCCCCTGGACAACGTTTGTGTCACAAACGCCCCTGGACAGTGTGTGTGTCACAAACCCCATTGGACAGTGTGTGTGTCACAAACACCCCTGGACAGGGTGTGTGTCACAAACCACATTGGACACTGTGTCTGTCACAATCCCCATTGAATACTGTGTGTGTCACAAACCCCATTGGACAGCGCGTGTGTAACAAACCCCATTGGAAAGGGTGTGTGTCAGAAACCCCATTGGACAGCGTGTGTGTCACAGACTCCATTGGACAGTGTGTGTGTCAAAAACACCCCTGGAAACCGTTTGTGTCACAAACACCCCTGGACAGGGTGTGTTTCACAAACCCCATTTGACAGCTTGCGAGTCAGAAACCCCATTGGACAGTGTATGTCTCACAAACCCCATTGGACAGCTCCTATTTAACAAACCCCATTGGACAGCGTGTGTCACAAACCCCATTGGACAGCGTTTGTGTCAAAAACTCCATTGGACAGGCTGTGTGTCACAAATCGCATTGAACAGTGTGTGTCTTCACAAATCTCATTGGACAGCGTGTGTGTAAGAAAACCCATTGGAAAGCGTGTGTGTCACAAGCCCCATTGGACAGAGTGTATGTCTCAAACCCCCTGGCCACCGCTATGTCACAAACGCCCCTGAACAGGGTGTGTGTCATAAAACCCATTTGATAGCGTGTGTGTCACAAGACCCCTTGGATAGCGTGTGTATCACAAACAACCCTTGACAGGGTGTGTGTCACAAATCCCATTGGACAGCGTGTGTGTCACAGACTGTATTGGACATTGTGTGTGTCACAAACACCCCTGGAAACCGTTTGTGTCACAAACGCCCCTGGACAGGGTGTGTGTTCACAAACCCCATTAGACAGTGTGTGTGTCACAAACCCCTTTGGACAGGGTGTGTGTCACAAACCCATTGGAGTGTGCGTGTGTCACAAACCCCATTGGCCAGTGTGTGTGTCACAAATACCCCGGGAAACTGTTTGTGTCACAAAACCCCCAAGGGAGGGTGTGTGTCACAAACCCCATTTAACAGGGTGTGTGTCACAAACCCCATTGGACAGCGTGTGTGTCACAAACGCCATTGGAGTGTCTGTGTGTCACAAACGCCATTGGACAGCCTGTGTTTCACAAAACCCAATAGACACGGTGTGTGTCACAAATCCCATTGGACACCGTGTGTGTCACCATCCCCATTGTACACTGTGTGTGTCACAAACGCCCCTGGACAATGTTTGTGTCACACACCCCATTGGACAGCGTGTGTGTCACAAACCCTATTGGACAGTGTATGTGTTAACAAAAACCCCTGGACAAAGTTTCCGTCACAAACGCCCCTGGACAGGGTGTGTGTCACAAACCCGATTTGATGGCATGTGTGTCACAAAACCCCATTGGAGAGTGTGTGTCTCACAAACAACCATTGAAACCATTTGTATCACAAATGCCCCTGGACAGCGTGTGTGTCACAAACACCCCAGGGCAGGGTGTGTTTCACAAACCCCATTTGACAGCGTGCGAGTCAGAAACCCCATTGGACAGTGTGTGTGTAACAAACCCCATTGGACAGCTCGAATGTAACAAACCCCATTGGACAACGAGTGTGTCAAAAACCCCATTGGACAGCATGTGTCACAAAACCCCATGGACAGCGTTTGTGTCACAAATCCCATTGGAAAACGTGTGTGTCATAAACGCCATTGGATAGTGTATTTGTCAAAAACCCCATTGGACAGTGTGTGTTTCACAAACCCCGTTGGACAGTGAAAGTGTCACAAATTCCATTTGGAAACGTGTGTGGAACAAACCCCATTGGACAGCGTGTGTGTCACAAACCCCTTTGGACAGGGTGTGTGTCACAAACCCCCCTGGACACCATCTGTGTCACAAACGCCCCTGGACAGGGTGTGTGTCACCAACCCTATCGACAGCGTGTGTGTCACAAACCCCATTGGAAAGGGTGTGTGTCAGAAACCCCATTGGACAGCGTGTGTGTCACAGACTCCATTGGACAGTGTGTGTGTCAAAAACACCCCTGGAAACCGTTTGTGTCACAAACACCCCTGGACAGGGTGTGTTTCACAAACCCCATTTGACAGCTTGCGAGTCAGAAACCCCATTGGACAGTGTATGTCTCACAAACCCCATTGGACAGCTCCTATTTAACAAACCCCATTGGACAGCGTGTGTCACAAACCCCATTGGACAGCGTTTGTGTCAAAAACTCCATTGGACAGGCTGTGTGTCACAAATCGCATTGAACAGTGTGTGTCTTCACAAATCTCATTGGACAGCGTGTGTGTAAGAAAACCCATTGGAAAGCGTGTGTGTCACAAGCCCCATTGGACAGAGTGTATGTCTCAAACCCCCTGGCCACCGCTATGTCACAAACGCCCCTGAACAGGGTATGTGTCATAAAACCCATTTGATAGCGTGTGTGTCACAAGACCCCTTGGATAGCGTGTGTATCACAAACAACCCTTGACAGGGTGTGTGTCACAAATCCCATTGGACAGCGTGTGTGTCACAGACTGTATTGGACATTGTGTGTGTCACAAACACCCCTGGAAACCGTTTGTGTCACAAACGCCCCTGGACAGGGTGTGTGTTCACAAACCCCATTAGACAGTGTGTGTGTCACAAACCCCTTTGGACAGGGTGTGTGTCACAAACCCATTGGAGTGTGCGTGTGTCACAAACCCCATTGGCCAGTGTGTGTGTCACAAATACCCCGGGAAACTGTTTGTGTCACAAAACCCCCAAGGGAGGGTGTGTGTCACAAACCCCATTTAACAGGGTGTGTGTCACAAACCCCATTGGACAGCGTGTGTGTCACAAACGCCATTGGAGTGTCTGTGTGTCACAAACGCCATTGGACAGCCTGTGTTTCACAAAACCCAATAGACACGGTGTGTGTCACAAATCCCATTGGACAGCGTGTGTGTCCCCATCCCCATTGTACACTGTGTGTGTCACAAACGCCCCTGGACAATGTTTGTGTCACACACCCCATTGGACAACGTGTGTGTCACAAACCCCATTGGACAGTGTATGTGTTAACAAAAACCCCTGGACAACGTTTCCGTCACAAACGCCCCTGGACAGGGTGTGTGTCACAAACCCGATTTGATGGCATGTGTGTCACAAAACCCCATTGGAGAGTGTGTGTCTCACAAACAACCATTGAAACCGTTTGTATCACAAATGCCCCTGGACAGCGTGTGTGTCACAAACACCTCTGGGCAGGGTGTGTTTCACAAACCCCATTTGACAGCGTGCGAGTCAGAAACCCCATTGGACAGTGTGTGTGTAACAAACCCCATTGGACAGCTCGAATGTAACAAACCCCATTGGACAACGAGTGTGTCAAAAACCCCATTGGACAGCATGTGTCACAAAACCCCATGGACAGCATTTGTGTCACAAATCCCATTGGAAAACCTGTGTGTCATAAACGCCATTGGATAGTGTATTTGTCAAAAACCCCATTGGACAGTGTGTGTTTCACAAACCCCGTTGGACAGTGAAAGTGTCACAAATTCCATTTGGAAACGTGTGTGGAACAAACCCCATTGGACAGCGTGTGTGTCACAAACCCCTTTGGACAGGGTGTGTGTCACAAACCCCCCTGGACACCATCTGTGTCACAAACGCCCCTGGACAGGGTGTGTGTCACAAACCCTATCGACAGCGTGTGTGTCACAAACCCCATTGGAGAGCGTGTGTGTCAGAAGCCCCATTGGACAGTCTATGTGTCACAAACCTCGTGAGACAGTGCCAGTGTCATAAAACGCATTGGAACACATGTTGGTCACAAACTCCATTGTACAATGCGTGTGTCACATACCCCATTGGACAGTGTCTGTCACAACCCCCCCCTGGAAACTATGTGTGTCACAAACCCCATTGGACAGCGTGTGTTTCACAAACCCCATTGGACAGCGTCTGTGTCACAGACTGTATTGGACAGCGTGTGTGTCACAAACACCCCTGGACAGCGTCTGTGTCACAAACCCCTTTGGAGAGGTTGAGTGTCAGAAACCACCCTGGACACCGTTTGTGTCACAAAGGCCCCGGGACATGGTGTGTGTCAAAACCCCATTGGACAGTGTGTGTGTCACAAACCCCGTTGGACAGTGAAAGTGTCACAAATCTTATTTGGAAACGTGTGTGGAACAAACCCCATTGGACAGTGTGTGTGTCACAAACCCCATTGGACAGTGTCTGTTCACAACCCCACCTGGAAACTATGTGGGTCACAAAACCCATTGGACAGCGTGTGTGTCACAGACTGTATTGGACATTGTGTGTGTCACAAACACCCCTGGAAACCGTTTGTGCCACAAACGCCCCTGGACAGGGTGTGTGTTCACAAACCCCATTAGACAGTGTGTGTGTCACAAACCCCTTTGGACAGGGTGTGTGTCACAAACCCATTGGAGTGTGCGTGTGTCACAAACCCCATTGGCCAGTGTGTGTGTCACAAATACCCCGGGAAACTGTTTGTGTCACAAAACCCCCAGGGGAGGGTGTGTGTCACAAACCCCATTTAACAGGGTGTGTGTCACAAACCCCATTGGACAGCGTATGTGTCACAAACGTCATTGGAGTGTCTGTGTGTCACAAACGCCATTGGACAGCCTGTGTTTCACAAAACCCAATAGACACGGTGTGTGTCACAAATCCCATTGGACAGCGTGTGTGTCCCCATCCCCATTGTACACTGTGTGTGTCACAAACGCCCCTGGACAATGTTTGTGTCACACACCCCATTGGACATCGTGTGTGTCACAAACCCCATTGGACAGTGTATGTGTTAACAAAAACCCCTGGACAACGTTTCCGTCACAAACGCTCCTGGACAGGGTGTGTGTCACAAACCCGATTTGATGGCATGTGTGTCACAAAACCCCATTGGAGAGTGTGTATCTCACAAACAACCATTGAAACCGTTTGTATCACAAATGCCCCTGGACAGCGTGTGTGTCACAATCACCCCAGGGCAGGGTGTGTTTCACAAACCCCATTTGACAGCGTGCGAGTCAGAAACCCCATTGGACAGTGTGTGTGTAACAAACCCCATTGGACAGCTCGAATGTAACAAACCCCATTGGACAACGAGTGTGTCAAAAACCCCATTGGACAGCATGTGTCACAAAACCCCATGGACAGCGTTTGTGTCACAAATCCCATTGGAAAACGTGTGTGTCATAAACGCCATTGGATAGTGTATTTGTCAAAAACCCCATTGGACAGTGTGTGTTTCACAAACCCCGTTGGACAGTGAAAGTGTACAAATTCCATTTGGAAACGTGTGTGGAAAAAACCCCATTGGACAGCGTGTGTGTCACAAACCCCTTTGGACAGGGTGTGTGTCACAAACCCCCCTGGACACCATCTGTGTCACAAACGCCCCTGGACAGGGTGTGTGTCACAAACCCTATCGACAGCGTGTGTGTCACAAACCCCATTGGAGAACGTGTGTGTCAGAAGCCCCATTGGACAGTCTGTGTGTCACAAACCTCGTGAGACAGTGCCAGTGTCATAAAACGCATTGGAACACATGTTGGTCACAAACTCCATTGTATAATGCGTGTGTCACATACCCCATTGGACAGTGTCTGTCACAACCCCCCCCTGGAAACTATGTGTGTCACAAACCCCATTGGACAGCGTGTGTTTCACAAACCCCATTGGACAGCGTCTGTGTCACAGACTGTATTGGACAGCGTGTGTGTCACAAACACCCCTGGACAGCGTCTGTGTCACAAACCCCTTTGGAGAGGTTGAGTGTCAGAAACCACCCTGGACACCGTTTGTGTCACAAAGGCCCCGGGACATGATGTGTGTCAAAACTCCATTGGACAGTGTGTGTGTCACAATCCCCATTGGACAGCGTGTTTGGCACAAACGCCCCAAGACAAGGTGTGTGTCACAAGCATCATTGGACATCGTTTTTGTCACAAACCCCATTGGACAGCGTGTGTCACAAACCCCATTGTACAGCGTGTGTGTCTGAGACCACATTGGATATTGTGTGTGTCGCAAACACCCCTGGAAACCATTTGTGTCACAAACGTCCCTGGACAGCGTGTGTGTCAAAACCACCCCTGGACAGGGTATATGTCACAAAAACCCCTGGACAGGGTATGTGTCACAAACCCTGTTGGGCAGTGCATGTGTCACAAACCCCATTCGACAGCGTGTGTCAGAAACGCCATTGGACAGCGTGTCTGTCACAAACACCCCTGGACAGTGTCTGTGTCACAAACGCCTTTGGACAGGGTGTGTGTCACAAACCCCATTGTACAGCGTGTGTGTGTAAGACCGCATTGGACATTGTTTGTGTCACAAACACCCCTGGAAACCGTTTTTGTCACAAACGCCCCTGGACAGCGTGTGTGTCACAAACACCCCTGGACAGGGTCTGTGTCACAAACCCTGTTGGACAGCGCGTGTGTCACAAACCCCATTTGACAGCGTGTGTCAGAAACGCCATTGGACAGCGTGTGTGTCACAAAAGCCATTGGACAGTGCGTGTCTTACAATCTGCATTGGTCAGCGTGTGTACCAAAACCTCCATTGGACAGAGTTTGTGTCACAAACCCTATTGGACAGCTTGTGTGTCACAGACCCCATTGGATATTGTATGTGTCACAAACCCCCCTGGACAACGTTTGTGTCACAAACGCCTCTGGACAGGGTGTGTTTCACAAACCTCATTGGATAGCCTTTGTGTCGCAAACGCCATTTCACATAAGGTGTGTCACAAACCCCATTGGACGGTGTGTGTGCCACAAACACCCCTGGAAACCGTTTGTGTCTCAAATGTCCCTGGACCGGGTGTGTGTCACAAATCCCATTGGACAGCGTGTGTGTCACCATCCCCATTGTACACTGTGTGTGTCACAAACGCCCCTGGACAATGTGTGTGTCACAAACACCCCTGGGCAGGGTGTGTTTCACAAACCCCATTTGACAGCGTGCGAGTCAGAAACCCCATTGGACAGTGTGTGTGTAACAAACCCCATTGGACAGCTCGAATGTAACAAACCCCATTGGACAACGAGTGTGTCAAAAACCCCATTGGACAGCATGTGTCACAAAACCCCATGGACAGCGTTTGTGTCACAAATCCCTTTGGAAAACCTGTGTGTCATAAACGTCATTGGATAGTGTATTTGTCAAAAACCCCATTGGACAGTGTGTGTTTCACAAACCCCGTTGGACAGTGAAAGTGTCACAAATTCCATTTGGAAACGTGTGTGGAACAAACCCCATTGGACAGCGTGTGTGTCACAAACCCCTTTGGACAGGGTGTGTGTCACAAACCCTATCGACAGCGTGTGTGTCACAAACGCCCCTGGACAGGGTGTGTGTCACAAACCCTATCGACAGCGTGTGTGTCACAAACCCCATTGGAGAGCGTGTGTGTCAGAAGCCCCATTGGACAGTCTGTGTGTCATAAACCTCGTGAGACAGTGCCAGTGTCATAAAACGCATTGGAACACATGTTGGTCACAAACTCCATTGTACAATGCGTGTGTCACATACCCCATTGGACAGTGTCTGTCACAACCCCCCCCTGGAAACTATGTGTGTCACAAACCCCATTGGACAGCGTGTGTTTCACAAACCCCATTGGACAGCGTCTGTGTCAAAGACTGTATTGGACAGCGTGTGTGTCACAAACACCCCTGGACAGCGTCTGTGTCACAAACCCCTTTGGAGAGGTTGAGTGTCAGAAACCACCCTGGACACCGTTTGTGTCACAAAGGTCCCGGGACATGGTGTGTGTCAAAACCCCATTGGACAGTGTGTGTGTCACAAACCCCGTTGGACAGTGAAAGTGTCACAAATTCCATTTGGAAACGTGTGTGGAACAAACCCCATTGGACAGAGTGTGTGTCACAAACCCCATTGGACAGTGTCTGTTCACAACCCCACCTGGAAACTATGTGGGTCACAAAACCCATTGGACAGCCTGTGTGTCACAAACCCCATTAAACAGCACATGTGTCAAAACCCCATTGTGCAGCGTATGTGTCACAAACCCCACTGGACACCGTGTGTTTCACAAACCCCATTTGACAACATGTGTGTCACAAAACCTATTAGACAGTCTGTGTGTCAAAAACCTCCCTAAACAGTGTGTGTGTCAAAACCACTCCTGGACAGGGTCTGTGTCAAAAACTCTGTTGGACAGCCTGTGTGTCACAAACCTCATTCGACAGCGTGTGTCAGAAACGTCATAGGACAGCGTGTGTGTCACAAACACCCCTGGACAGCGTTTGTGTCACAAATGCACCTGGACAGCGTTTGTGTCACAAACTCTATGGACAGCGTGTGTGTCACAAACTCCACACACCCTGTGCAGGGGTCACAAATCCCGCTGGACAGCGTGTGTGTGACAATCCCCATTGGACAGTGTGTGTGGCAAAAACACCCCTGGAAAGCGTTTGTGTCACAAGCGCCCCTGGAGAGGGTGTGTGACATAAACCCCATTGGACAGAGTGAGTAACAACACCCCCTGGACACTGTGTGTGTCATAAACCCCCCTAAAGAGTGTGTGTGTCACAAACACTCCTGGATCGGGTGTGTGTCACAAACCCCATTTGACATCGTGTGTGTCACAAACACCCCTGGACAGGGTGTGTGTCACAACTCGAAATGAACACTTTGTGTGTCACAAATCTCATTGGACAGCATGTGTCACAACCACCCCTGGAAAATAAGTGTGTGTCACAAACACCCCTGGACAGCGTGTGTGTCACAATCCTACCTAAACAGTGTGTGTCTCACAATCCGCATTGGTCAGCGTGTGTGTCACAAACTCCATTGGACAGAGTGTGTGTCACAAACCCTATTGGACAGCTTGTGTGCCTCAGACCCCATTGGATACTCTGTGTGTCAGAAACCCCCCTGGACAACGTTTGTGTCACAAACGCTCCTGGACAGGGTGTGTTTCACAAACCCCATTGGACAGCCTTAAAGTCACAAACCCCATTGGACAGTGTGTGTGTCACAAACCCCATTGGACAGCGTGTGTGTCACAGACCCCATTGGACAGTGTGCGTGCCACAAACACCCCTGGAAACCGTTTGTGTCTAAAAGGCCACTGGACAGTGTGTGAGTCACAAACCCCATTGGACAGTGTGTGGTCACCATTCCCATTGTACACTGTGTGTATCACAAGCCTCATTGGACAGCGTGTGTGTAAGAATACCCATTGGACAGCGTGTATGTCAAAAACCTCATTGGATAGTGTGTGTGTGTCTCAAAGCCCCCTGGACAACGTTTGTGTCACAAACGCCCCTGGACAGTGTGTGTGTCACAAACCCCATTGGACAGTGTGTGTGTCACAAACACCCCTGGACAGGGTGTGTGTCACAAACCACATTGGACACTGTGTCTGTCACAATCCCCATTGAATACTGTGTGTGTCACAAACCCCATTGGACAGCGCGTGTGTAACAAACCCCATTGGAAAGGGTGTGTGTCAGAAACCCCATTGGACAGCGTGTGTGTCACAGACTCCATTGGACAGTGTGTGTGTCAAAAACACCCCTGGAAACCGTTTGTGTCACAAACACCCCTGGACAGGGTGTGTTTCACAAACCCCATTTGACAGCTTGCGAGTCAGAAACCCCATTGGACAGTGTATGTCTCACAAACCCCATTGGACAGCTCCTATTTAACAAACCCCATTGGACAGCGTGTGTCACAAACCCCATTGGACAGCGTTTGTGTCAAAAACTCCATTGGACAGGCTGTGTGTCACAAATCGCATTGAATAGTGTGTGTCTTCACAAATCTCATTGGACAGCGTGTGTGTAAGAAAACCCATTGGAAAGCGTGTGTGTCACAAGCCCCATTGGACAGAGTGTATGTCTCAAACCCCCTGGCCACCGCTATGTCACAAACGCCCCTGAACAGGGTGTGTGTCATAAAACCCATTTGATAGCGTGTGTGTCACAAGACCCCTTGGATAGCGTGTGTATCACAAACAACCCTTGACAGGGTGTGTGTCACAAATCCCATTGGACAGCGTGTGTGTCACAGACTGTATTGGACATTGTGTGTGTCACAAACACCCCTGGAAACCGTTTGTGTCACAAACGCCCCTGGACAGGGTGTGTGTTCACAAACCCCATTAGACAGTGTGTGTGTCACAAACCCCTTTGGACAGGGTGTGTGTCACAAACCCATTGGAGTGTGCGTGTGTCACAAACCCCATTGGCCAGTGTGTGTGTCACAAATACCCCAGGAAACTGTTTGTGTCACAAAACCCCCAAGGGAGGGTGTGTGTCACAAACCCCATTTAACAGGGTGTGTGTCACAAACCCCATTGGACAGCGTGTGTGTCACAAACGCCATTGGAGTGTCTGTGTGTCACAAACGCCATTGGACAGTCTGTGTTTCACAAAACCCAATAGACACGGTGTGTGTCACAAACCCTATTGGACACCATATGTGTCACAAACCCCATTGGACAGTGTGTGTGTCAGAAACCCCGTTGCACAGTGCGTGTGCAACATACCGCATTGGACCGTGTGTCTGTCACAAACACCACTGAACACTGTGTGTGTCACAAACCACATTGAACACTGTGTGTGTCACAAACCTCCTTAGAGAGCGTGTGTGTAAGAAAACCCATAGGACAGCGTGTGTATCACAAACCCCCTTGGACAGCGTTTGTCACAAACCCCCCTGAAAACTGTCTGTGTCACAAACACGCCTAGGCCGTGTGTGTGTCACAAATCTCTCTAAACAGTATGTGTGTCACAATCCTCATTGGACAGTGTGTGTGACAAACACCCCTGGACAGGGTGTGAGTCACAAACCCCATTAGAAAGCGTTTGTGTCACAAACCGCATTGGACAGCTTGTGTGTCACAAACACCCCTGGACAGGGTGTGTTTCACAAGTTGCATTGGACAGCGTGTGTGTCAGAAAGCATATTGGACAGCATTTGTGTCACGAACCCCATTGGACAGGGTGTGTGTCACAAACCCCACTGAACAGAGTGTGTGTGTCAGAAACCCTCTTGAACAGCGCGTGTTTCACAAACGCCATTGGACAGTGTGTGTGACACAAAGCCTATTGGACAGTCTGTGTGTCACAAATACCCCTGGAGACCTTTTGTCTCACAAACGACCCTGAACAGGGTGTGTGTCACAAACCCCATTGGACAGCGTGTGTGTCAAAAATTCCATTGCACAGCGTGTTTGTCACAAAACCCAATGGACACGGTGTATGTCACAAACCCTATTGGACACTGTATGTGTCACAAACCCCATTGGACAAACTGTATGTCACAAACCCCATTGAACAGCGTTTGTTTCACAAACCCCATTGGACAGTGTCTGTGTCATAAACCCCATTGGTCATGGTGTGTGTCACAAACTCAATTACACAGAGTGTGTGTCAGAGGCCCCATAGGACAGTGTGTGTGTCACAAACACCCCTGGACAGGGTGTGTGTCACAAACCCTATTGAACAGTGTGTGTGTCACAAACCCCATTCGACAGTGTGTGTGTTACAAACCCCATTGGATATCGTATGTATAACAGATATCGCTTGAAATCCTGTGTGACAAAAACACCCCTGGAGAGGAGAGTGTCACAAACCTCATTTGACAGTGTGTGTCACAACCCCCCCTGGAAAATCAGTGTGTCACGAACAGCCCTGGACAGCGTGTGTGTCACAAACGTCCCTAAACATTGTGTGTCTCACAATCCCCATTGGTCAGCGTGTGTGTCACAAACTCCATTGGACAGAATGTGTGTCACAAACCCCATTGGACAGCCTGTGTGTCACAAACCCTATTGGATAGTGTGTGTTGCACAAACCCAATTGGACAGGGTGTGTGTTCACAAAAGCCCCTGGAAAGGGTGTGTGTCACAACCCTCATTGGACAGCGTGTGTGTCACAAACCTCCCTAGACAGTGTGTGTGTCACAATCCCCATTGGACAGCGTGTGTGGCACAAACGCCCCAAGACAGTGTGTGAGTCACAAACACCAATGGACAGCGTTTTTGTCACCATCCCCATTGGACAGCGTGTTTCACAAACCCCATTGTACAGCGTGTGTGTGTAAGACCGCATTGGACATTGTGTTTTTCACAAACACCCCTGGAAAAAGTTTGTGTCACAAACATCCCTGGACAGGGTCTGTGTCACAAACCCTTTTGGACAGCGCGTATGTCACAAACCCAATTCAACAGCGTGTGTCAGAAACGCCATTGGACAACGTGTGTGTCACACACACCCCTGGGCAGCGTGTGTGTCACAAACCCCTTTGGACAGATTGTGTGTCCGAAACCACCCTGGACACAGTTTGTGTCAAAAAGGCCCCTCGACATGGTGTGTGTCGAAACCCCATTGGACAGTGTGTGTGTCACAAACCCCATTGGAAAACGTGTGTGTCACAAACCCCATTGAACAGTAAGTGTGTGTCACAAACACCGTTGGACAGTGCGTATGTCACAAACCCCATTGGACAGTGTGCTTTTCACAAACCCCATTGAACATTGTGTCACTAACCCCGATGGACAGTGTGTGTGTCACAAACCCCATTGAACACTCAGTGTGTCACTAACCCCATTGGAAAGTGTGTGTGTCACAAACCCCACTGAACACTGTGTGTGTCACAAACATCCTTGGACCGCGTGTGTGTAAGAAAACACATTAGACATCATTTTTTTCACAATCCCCATTGGACAGTATCTGTCACAAACGCCCCTGGAGAGCCTGTGTGTCTCAATCCGCATTGGACAGTGTGTGTGTCTCAAACGTCATTGGACAGCGTGTGTGACACAAACACACGTGGACAGGGTGTGTGTCACAAGCCCCATTGGACAACGTGTGTGTCACAAACCCCATTTGACAGCTTTTGTGTCACGAACCCCATTGAACAACGTGTATGTCACAAACCCCACTGTACAGGCTGTGTGTCACAAACACCGCTGGACAGGGTGTGTGTCACAAACCCCATTGAACACTGTGTGTGTCACAAACCTCATTGGACAGAGTGTGTCACAACCTCCCATGGAAAATTAGTGTGCCACAAACACCCCTCGACAGCGTTTTTGTCACACACCTCCCTAAACATTGTGTGTCTCACAATCCCCATTGGTCAGCGTGTGTGTCACAAACTCCGTTCGACAGTGAGTGTGTCACAAACCCCATTGGACAGTGTGTGTGTCACAAACCCCATTGCGCAGCGTGTGTGTTACAATCCGCCCTAAACAGTGTGTGTGTCACAATCCCCATTGGACAGCGTGTGTCACAACCCCCCTGGAAACTATGTGTGTCACAAACCCCATTGGACAGCATGTGTGTCACAAACCCCCCTGGACAGAGTGAGTGTCACAAACGCCTCTGGACAGGGTGTTTGTCACAAACTCTATCGACAGCGTGTGTGTCACAAACCCCATTGGAAAGCGTGTGTGTCACAAGCCCCATTGGACAGTGTGTGTGTCACAAACCTCGTGGGACAGTGCAAGTGTCATAAACCCCATTGGAACACGTGTTGGTCAGAAACCCCATTGGACAGTGTCTGTCACAACCCCCCCTGGAAACTATGTGTGTCACAAACCCCATTGGACAGCGTGTGTGTCACAAACCCCTCTGGACAGCGTGTGTCAAAAACCCCATTAGACAGCGTGTTTCAGAAACAGCATTGGACAGTGTGTATATGTCAGACCCCATTGGACTTTGTGTATGTCACAAACACCCCTGGAAACCGTTTGCGTCACAAACGCCCCTGGACAGCGTGTGTGTCACAAACACCCCTGGACAGGATGTATGTCACAAACACCCCTGGACAGGGTCTGTGTCACAAACCCTGTTGGACAGCGCGTGTGTCACAAAACCCATTGGACAGCGTGTGTGTCACAATCCCAATTGGACAGTGTGTGTCTCACCAACCACATTGGACAGTGTGTGTGTCACAAACCCACCTTGACACCATTTCTGTCATAGACGCCTCTGAACAGGGTGTGTGTCACAAACCCCATTGGACAGCCTGAATGTCACAAACCCCATTGGACAGCGCGTGTCACAAAACCCTTTGGGCAGCGTGTGTGTCAAAAACCCCATTGTAAAGCGTGTGTCACAAGCCCCCTGGAAACTGTCTGTGTCACAAACACCCCTGAACAGCGTGTGTTTCACAAACCTCCCTAAACAGTGTGTGCGTCACAAATACCATTGGACAATGTGTGTGTCACAAACCCCCCTGGCCACCGTTTGTGTCACAAACGCCCCTGGACAGGGTGTGTTTCACAAGTCCTTTTGGACAGTGTGTGTGTAAAGAACCCCATTGGACAGCGTGTGTGTCACAAACCCCATTGGACAGCGTGTGTTTCACAAATACCCCTGGAAACCGTTTGTGTCACAGACGCCCCTGGACAGGGTGTGTGTCACAAAGCCCATTGGACAGCGTGTGTGTCACAAAAACTCCTAGACACCGTTTGTGTCAGTAACGCCCCTGGAAAGGGTGTGTGTCACAAACCCTGTTGGACAGCGTGTGTTTCACAAACCCCATTGGACAGCGTGTGTGTCACAGACCTCATTGGGTAGTGTGCTTGTCACAAACCCCTTTGGACAGCATGTGTATTCACAAACACCGATGGACAAGGTGTGTGTCACAAACCCCAATGAACAGTGTGTCTGTCACAATCCCCATTGAATACTGTGTGTGTCACAAACTCCGTTGGACAGCGTGTGTGGCACAAACCCCATTGGACAGCCTGTGTGTTATGGAAGCCATTGGACAGCTTGTGTGACATAACCCCATTGAACAGCCTGTGTGTCACAAACTTCTTTGGACAGTGTGTATGTCACAAACCCCGTTGGACAGGATGTGTGTTACAAACCCCGTTGGACAGCGTATGTGTCACAAACACCCCTGGACAGGGTGTGTGTCCCAAACCCCAATGAACACTCTGTGTGTCACAAACCTCATTGGACAATGTGTGTGTCACAAACCCCCCCCACCGTTTGTTTCACAAATGCCCCTGGACAGGGTGTGTGTCAGAAACCCCATTGGACAGAGTGTGTGTAAGAAAACCCGTTGGACAGCATGTGTGTCACAAACCCCATTGGACAATGTGTGTGTCACAAACCTCCCTGGCCAAAGTTTGTGTCACAAACACGCCTGGACAGTGTGTGTGTCACAAATCCCATTGAACAGCCTGTGTGTCACAAACTCTATTGGACAGTGTGTGTGTCACAAACACCCTTGGAAACCGCTTTTGTTAAAAACACTCCTAGACAGCGTGTGTGTCACAAACCCCATTGGACAGCGTGTGTGTCACAGACTGTATTGGACAGTGTGTATGTCACAAACACCCTTGGAAACCGTTTCTGTCCCAAACACCCCTGGACAGGGTGTGTTTCACTAATCCCATTTGACAGCGTGCGAGTCACAAACACCATTGGACAGTGTGTGTGTCACAAACCCCGTTGGACAGCTCGTATGTAACATACCTCATTGGACAACGAGTGTGTCACAAATCCCATTGGACAGCGTTTGTGTCACAAACTCCATTGGACAGCTTGTGTGTCACAACCCCCATTGGACAGCGTGTGTGTCACAAACCCCATTGGACAGCACGTGTGTCACAACCCCCATTGGACAGCGTGTGTGTCACAAACCCCATTGGACAGCGCGTGTGTGAAAAACCCCTTTGGACAGCGTGTGTGTCACAGAGCCCATTGGACAGTGTGTCTGTCACAAACACCCCTGGAAAGCGTTTGTGTCACAAATGCCCCTGGACAGGGTGTGTGTCACAAACCCCATTTGATAGCGTGTGTGTCACGAACCCCATTGGACAACGTGTGTGTCACAAACACGTCTGGACAGGGTGTGTGTCAGAAACCCCATTGAATACTGTGTGTGTCACAAACCTCTTGGACAGCATGTGTGTAAGAAAACCCATTGGACAGCGTTTGTTTTACAAACCTTATTGGAGAGAGTGTGTGTCACAAAAACCCCTGGACGGGGTGTGGTTCACAAACACCCCTGGAAACCATTTGTGTCACAAACGCCACTGGACAGGTTGTGTGTCAAAAACCTCATTTGATAGCGTGTGTCTCACAAACCTCGTTGGACAGAGTGTGTATCACAAACACCGTTGGACAGTGTGTTTGTCACAAACACCCCCGGAAACCGTTTGTGTTACAAACGCCCCTGGACAGGGTGTGTGTCACAAACCCTATTTGATAGTGTGTGTGTAAAAAACCCGATTGGACAGCCAGTGGGTCACAAACACCCCTGGACAGGGTGTGTGTCACATACCCGTTGGACAGCGCGTGTATCACAAACCCCATTGAATACTGTGTGTGTCACAAACCCCATCGGACAGTGTGTGTGTCACAAACCCCTTTGGACAGTGCGTTTGTCACAAACCCCATTTGACAGGGTGTGTGTCACAAACCCCATTGGAGAGTGTATGTGTCACAGAGCCCATTGGACAGTGTGTCTGTCACAAACACCCCTGGAAACCGTTTGTGTCACAAAGGCCGCTGGACAGGGTGTGTGTCGCAAACGTCATTTGACAGGGTGTGTGTCACAAACCCCATTGGAGATCTGGTGTATTACAAACACCCCAGGACAGCGTGCGTGTGACAAACACCCCTGGAAAACGTTTGTGTCACAAACACCCCTGGACATGGTTTGTGTAAAAAACCCAACTTGATAGCGTGTATGTCACAAACCCCATTGGACAGAGTGTGTGTCACAAACACCCCTGGGCAGGGTGTGTCACAAATCCCATTGGACAGCATGAGTGTCACAGTACCCATTAGACACTGTGTGTGTCACAAACATCCCTGGAAGCCGTTTGTGTTACAAATACCCCTGGAGAGGGTGTGTGTCACAACCCCCATTGAACAGCGTGTGTGTCACAAACACCCCTCGACTGGGTGTTTGTCACAAACAGCCCTGGGCAGAGTGTGTGTCACAAACTCCATGGGACAGCGTGTGTGTCACAAACCCCCCTGGACACCGTTTATGTCACAAACGGCCCTGGACAGGGTGTGTGTCACAAACACCATTGGAATGCTCGTGTATTACAAACCCCATTAGACAGCATGTGTGTCACAAACTCCATTGGACAGCGTGTGTGTCACAGGCCCCTTTGAACAGTGTGTGTGTCACCAACACCCCTGGAAACGGTGTGTGTCACAAACGCCCCTAGACAGGTTTTATGTCACGAACGCCATTTGATGGCGTGTGTGTAGAAAACCCCATTGGACAGCGTGTGGAACACAAACACCCCTGGACAGCGTGTGAGTCATAAATCCCATTGGACAACGTTTGTGTCACAAATCCAATTCAACAGTGTGTATGGCACAAACCCCATTGGACAGTGTGTGTGTCAAAAACCCCACTGAACACTGTGTGTGTAATAAACCACATTAGACTGTGTGTGTGTCACAAATACCATTGGACAGTGTGTCTCACAACTCCCACTGGAAACTGTGTGTGTCACAAACACCCCTGGACAGTGTGTGTGTCACAAACTCCATTGGACAGAGTGTGTGCCACAAACCCCATTGGACAGCATGTGTCCCACCAACCCCATTGGACAGGGTGTGTGTCACAAACCCCATTTGACAGCCTGACTGTTACAAACCCCATTGGACAGCGCGTGTCACAAAGCCCTTTGGTCAGCGTGTGTGTCAAAAACCCCATTGGAAATCGTGTGTGTCACACACCCCACTGGACTGTGCGTGTGTCACAAATCACATTGGACAGTGTGTGTCACAAGCACCCTGGAAACTGTGTGTGTCACAAACCCCACTGGACAGCGTGTGTGCCACAAATCCCATTGGACAACGTGTGTGTCACAAATCCCATTGGACAGCGTGTGTGTCACAAATACCCCTGGAAAACATTTGTGTCACAAATGCCCCTGGACAGGGTGTGTGTCTAAATCTCCATTGGACAGCGTGTGTGTCACAAACCACCCTAAACAGTGTGCGTGTCACAATCCCCATTGGACAGCTTGTGTAGCACAAACGCCCCTGGACAGGGTGTGTGTCTAAATCTCCATTGGACAGCGTGTGTGTCACAAACTTCCCTAAACAGTGTGCGTGTCGCAATCCCCATGGGACAGTTTGTGTAGCACAAACGCCCCTGGACAGGGTGCGTGTCACAAACACCATTGGACAACGTTTGTGTCACAAACCCCATTGGACAGTCTGTATCACAAACTCCATTGTACAGCGTGTGTGTGTCAGACCCCATTGGACATTTTGTGTTTCACAAAAACCCCTGGAAACCGTTTGTGTCACAAACGGCCCTGGAGAGGGTGTGTGTCCCAAACCCCATTGGACAGAGTGACTAACAACACCCCCTGGACACTGTGTGTGTCACAAACCCCCCTAAACAGTGTGTGTGTCACAAGCTCCATTGGACAGACTGTCTGTCACAGAACGGATTGGACAGTGTGCGTGTCACAAACACCCCTGGACAGGGTGTATGTCACAAACTCTCCCGGACAGGGTGTATGTCAAAAACACCAGTGGACAGCGTGTGTAACAACATCCCCTGGACACTGTGTGTGTCACAAACCCCCCTAAACTGTGTGTGTGTCACAAAGCCCATTGGACAGTGTGTGTGTCACAAACCACATTGAACACTGTCTGTGCCACAAACATCCTTGGACCGCGTCTGTGTAAGAAAACACATAAGATGGCGTTTTTTTCACAATCCCCATTGGACAGTATCTGTCACAAATCCCCCTGGACAGGTTGTGTGTCTGAAACCGCATTTGACAGTGTGTGTGTCTCCAACCCCATTGGACAGCGTGTGTGACACAAACACACGTGGACAGGGTGTGTGACAAGCCCCATTGGATAACGTGTGTGTCACAAACCCCATTTGACAGCGTTTGTGTCACGAACCCCATTGGACAACGTGTGTGTCACAAACCCCACTGTACAGGCTCTGTGTCACAAACACGACTGGACAGGGTTTGTGTCACAAACCCCATTGAACACTGTGTGTGTCACAAACCTCATTGGACAGCGTGTGTCCCAACCCCTCCTGGAAAACGTGTGTGTCACAAACATAAGTGGACAGCGTGTGTGTCACACACCTCCCTAAACATTGTGTGTCTCACAATCCCCATTGGTCAGCGTGTGTGTCACAAACTCCATTAGACAGAGTATGTTGCACAAACCCCATTGGACAGGGTGTGTGTCACAAGCTCCATGCGAAAGCGAGTGTGTCACAACCCCCATTGGACAGCGTGTGTGTCACAAACCTCCCTAAACAGTGTGTGTGTCACAATCCCCATTGGACATTGTGTGTGTCACAAACACCCCTGGAAATCGTTTGTGTCACAAACGCCCCTGGACAGTGTGTGTGTCACAAACACCCCTGGACAGGGTGTATGTCACAAACACCCCTGGACAGGGTCTGTGTCACAAACCCTGTTGGACAGCGCATGTGTCACAAACCCCATTCAACAGCGTGTGTCAGAAACGCCATTGGACAACGTGTGTGTCACAAACACCCCTGGACAGCGTGTGTGTCACAAACCCCTTTGGAAAGAGTGTGTGTCAGAAACCCTATGGACAGCGTGTGTGTCACAAACCCCATTGGAGAGCGTGTGTCTCACAAACACCCTTGGGCAGCAAGTGTGTCACAAACTCCACTGGACAGGGTATGTATCACAAACCTCTATTGGACAACGTGTGTGTCACAAACCCAGTTCGACAGCATATGTTTCACAAAATCCATTGGACAGTGCATTAGTCACAAAAACTATTGGACAGCGTGTGTGTCACAAACCTCCCTAAACAGTGTGTGTGTCACAATCCCCATTGGACAGCGTGTGTGGCACAAATGCCCCAAGACAGGGTGTGTGTCA
The DNA here is from genome assembly GCF_963082525.1 of Nesoenas mayeri. Lineage (NCBI taxonomy): Eukaryota > Metazoa > Chordata > Aves > Columbiformes > Columbidae > Nesoenas > Nesoenas mayeri. The sequence continues at coordinate 2,937,125 of NC_137561.1, read as the reverse complement.
CAAACACCCCTTGACAGGGTCTGTGTCACAAACCCTGTTGGACAGTGTGTGTCACAAACCCCATTCGGCAGCGTGTGTGTGTCAGACCCCATTGGATATTGTGTGTGTCACAAAAACCCCTGGAAACCGTTTCTGTCACAAATGGCCCTGGAGAGGGTGTGTGTCACAAACTCCATTGGAGAGAGTGACTAACAACACCCCCTGGACACTGTGTGTCTCACATACTCCCCCTAAACAGTGTGTGTGTGACTAACTCCATTGGACAGACAGTCTGTCACAGAACGGATTGGACAGTGTGTGTGTCACAAACACCCCTGGAAACCGTTTGTGTCACAAACGCCACCGGACAGGGTGTGTGTCACAAACCCCATTGGACAGAGTGTGTGTCACAAACACCCCTTGAGAGCGTGTGTGTCAAAAATCCCGTTGGACAGTGCGAGTGTCACAAACCCCATTGGAAAACATGTGTGACTCAAACCCCATTGGACAGTGTGTGTGTCACAAACCCCATTGGACAGTGTCTGTCACAACCCTCCCTGAAACTATGTGTGTCACAAACCCCATTGTACAGCGTGTGTGTCACAAACCCCATTGGACACCCTGTGTGTCACAGACCATATTGGACAGGGTGTGTGTCACAAACATCACTGGACAGCATGTGTAACAACACCCCCTGGACACTGTGTGTGTCACAAACCACCCTTACAGTGTGTGTGTCACAAACCCCTTTGGACAGAGCGAGTGTCAAAAACTCCATTGGAAAACGTGTGTGTCACAAACTCTATTGGACAGTGTGTGTGTCACAAACCCCAATGGACAGTGTCTGTCAGAACCCCCGCTTGAAACTATGTGTGTAAAGAACCCCATTGGACAGCCTGTGTGTCACAGACCCCATTGGACAGTGTGTGTGTCACAAACACCCCTGGAAACCGTTTGTGTCGCAAACGCTCCTGGAGAGGGTATGTGTCACAAACCCCATTGGACAGCCTGTGTGTCACAGCCCCCATTGGACAGTGCGTTTGTCACAAACACCCCTGGAAACCGGTTGTGTGACAAACTCCCCTGGACAGGGTGTATGTCACAAACACCACTGGACAGCGTTTGTAACAACACCCCCTGGACATTGTGTGTGTCACAAACCCCCCTAAACAGTGTGTGTATCACAAAGCCCATTGGACAGTGTGTGTGTGTTACAAACTGCGTTGGACACTGCGAGTGTCACAAACCCCATTGGACAATGTGTGTGTCACAAACCACATTGCACAGTGTCTGTGTGACAAATCCCATTGGACAGTGTCTGTCACAACACCCCCTTTAAAATATGTGTGTCACAAACCCCATTGGACAGGGTGTGTGTCACAAAAAACCCTGGAAACCGTTTCTGTCACAAACAGCCCTGGAGAGGGTGTGTGTCACAAACCCCATTGAACAGAGTGACTAACAGCAACCCCTGGACACTGTGTGTGTCACAAAACCCCCTAAACAGTGAGTGTGTACAAACACACCTGGAAACCGTTTGTGTCACAAACGCTCCCGGACAGGATGTGTATCAAAAACCCCATTGGACAGAGTTTGTGTCACAAATACTCCTGTAGAGTGTGTGTGTCACAAACCCCATTGGACAGCATGAGTGTCACAAACACCCTTGGACAGCGTGTGTGTCACAAACCCCATTGGACAGTGTGCGTGTCACAAACTCCGTTGGACAGTGCGAGTGTCACAAATCCCATTGGAAAATGTGTTTGCCACAAACCCCATTGGACAGCGTGTGTGTCACAAACCCCATTGGACACCCTGTGTGTCACAGACCATATTGGACAGTGTGTGTTTCACAAACACCCCTGGAAACCGCTTGTGTCACAAACTCCACTGGACAGGGTGTGTGTCACAAACACCACTGGAAAGCATGTGTAACAATACCCCCTGGACACTGTGTGTGTCACAAACCCCACTTACAGTGTGTGTGTCACAAAACCCTTTGGACAGTGCGAGTGTCACAAACCCCATTGGAAAACGTCTGTGTCACAAACCCTATTGGACAGTGTGTGTGTCACAAACTGCCTTGGACAGTGTCTGTCACAACCCCCCTGGAAACTATGTGTGTCACAAACCCCATTGGACAGCATGTGTGTCACAAACGCCATTGGACAGCACCTATGTCACAAACCCCATTGGACAGGGTCTGTGTCACAAACACCCCTAGACAGGGTGTGTGTCACAAAGCCCATTGGACATTGTATGTGTCACAACCCCCCCTGGACACCGTTTGTGTCACAAACGCCTCTGGACAGGATGTGTGTCACAAACCCCATTGGACAACGAGCGTGTCAAAAACCCCATTAGACAGCCTTTGTGTCACAAACTCCATTGGAAAGATTGTGTGTCACAGACCCTATTGGAAAGTGTGTGTCTCACAAACACCCCTAGAAACCGTTTGTGTCACAAACATCCCAGGACAGGGTGTGTGTCAAAAAACCCATTAGACAGTTTGTGTGTCTCAGACCACATTGGACAGTTTGTGTGTAACAAACCCCTTTGGACAACATTTGTGTCACAAACACCTCTGGAGAGGATGTGTGTCAAAAAACCCATTTGATAGACTGTGTGTCACAAACCCCATTGCACAGTGTTGTGTGTCACAAACCCCATTGGATAGTGTATCTTTCACAGTCCCCATTGAATAGTGTCTGTGTCACAAACCCCATTGGACAGTGTGTGTTTCACAAACACCGTTGGAGAGCGCGTGTGTCACAAAACCCATAGAACGTTTGTGTTCACAAACCCCATTGGACAGCGTGTGTGTCACAGACACTCCTGGAGAGGGTGTGTGTCACAAACGCTATTGGACAGCGTGTGTGTAAGAAACCCCATTGGACAGCGGGTGTGTCACAAATACCCCTGGAAACTGTTTGTGTCACAAACGGTCCCTGGACAGCGTGTGTGTAACAAACCGCAATGGACAGGGTGTATGTCACAAACACCCCTGAAACCTTTTGTGTCACAAACATTGCTGGACATGGTGTGTGTCACAAACCCTATTGGACAGTGTGTGTGTCACAAACACCCCTGGACAGCGTTTTTGGCAAAACCCCATTGGACAGCATGTGTGTTACAGACCCCATTGAACAGTGTGTGTGGCACGAACAGACCTGGACAGTGTGTGTGTCACAAACCCCATTGGAGAGAGTGTGTGTCACAAACCCCATTGGATACCGTGTGTCACAAACCTCATTGGACAGTGTGTGTTTCACAACCCCCCTTGGACACCGTTTGTGTCATAAACGCCCCTGGAGAGTGTGTGTGTCACAAACCCCGTTGGACAGTATGTGTGTCACAAACCCTATTGGACAGCGTATGTGTCAAAGACCCCATTCGACAGTGTGTGTGTCACAAACACCCCTGTAATACGTTTGTGTCACAAACACCCCTGGACAACGTGTGTGTCACAAACCTCCCTAAACAGTGTGTGTCTCAGAATCCCCATTGGTCAGCGTGTGTGTCACAAAGTCCATTGGACAGAGTGTGTGTCACACACCCTATTGGACAGTGCGTGTATCATAAACCCAGTTGGACAGTCTGTGTGTCACAAAGCCCCCTGGACTCCGTTTGTGTCACAAAGGCCCCTGGACAGGGTGTGTGTCACAAACCCCATTGGACAGTGTGCGTGTCACAAATCCCATTGGACAGCGTGTGTGTCACTAACCCCTTTGGATAGCGTGTGTCAGAAACCCCACTGGACAGGGTGTTTATCACAAATTCCATTGGAGAGCGTGTGTGTCACAAACTTCATTGGACAGCGTGTGTGTCACAAACCCCGTTGGACAGTACGTGTGTCACAGACCCCATTGGACAGTGTGTGTGTCACAAACCCCCCTGAACAACGTTTGTGTCACAAGCGCCCATGGACAGGGTGTGTGTCAAACACCCCATTAGACATTCTGTGTGTCACAAACCCCATTGGACAGTGTGTGTGTCACAAACCCCATTGGACACCGCATGTGTCACAGACTCCATTGGACAGGGTGTGTATCACAAACCCCGTTGGACGGTGCATGTGTCACAAACCCCATTGTACAGTGTGTTTGTCACAAACACCCCTGTAATTTGTTTCTGTCACAAACACCCCTGGACAGCGTGTGTGTCACAAACCCCATTGGATACCGTGTGTCACAAACCCCATTGGACAGTGTGTGTTTCACAAACCTCCCTTGACAACGTTTGTTTCACAAACGCCCCTGGAGAGTGTGTGTGTCACAAACCCCATTGGACAGTATGTGTGTCACAAACCCTATTGGACATGTGTGTGTTACAAACCCCATTGGACAGCGTGTGTGTTACAGACTGTATTGGACTGTGTGTGTGTAACAAACACCCCTGGAAACCGTTTGTGTCACAAACACCATTGGACAGCGTGGTGTCACGAACCAATTTGACAGTCCTTGTGTCACAAACACCCCTAGAAACCGTTAATGTTACAAACGCCCCTGGACAGTGTGTGTGTCACATACCCCATTGGACAACGTGTGTGTCACAAACCCCATTGGCAGTGTGTGTGTCACTAACCCCGTTTGACAGCGCGTGTGTCACAAACCCCATTGGACAGCGTGTGTGTCACAGACCCCATTGGATAGTGCAGGTGTCACAAACACTTTTGGAAACCGTTTGAGTCACAAGCGTCCCTGGACAGGCTGTGTGTCACTGTGGCAGAATGCAACCCCCCCTCGCCTCTCTCCCCCTCTTCTGCCCCCACTCTCCCCCTCCCTCCTTCAGTATGGAGGAGTGGGCACATCCCCCTCTCTCCTGGCTGCCGCGGGCCTAACAGCCTCTTTGTCTGGCCCCAGAGCACCCATACCAGAGTCGTTAGGGGCAAAATCCGCTGGGCGCCCACACCCAGGGTGGGGGATGTTTTTGGGGGGCTTCCGGGAATAGGAGGAATGACTGCAGTCAGGTCAAGCTCTTAAAACGGGACACTCGTCGAAAACTTCCCTTTTTTGGCCGGAGTTTTCTTGGAGAATGAGCTTAGCCACTGCCGCCAGGAGCCACGGCCCCCCCAGCTCCCCGAAACGGAGTCTCCGCTTGCCTCACCGCCACGGCCGTGAGTAAAACTTCTCGCAGGATTGCGAGTATATTCATACTTTCTGTGCACGTTTGCACACATACTTTAAATTATCTCTTTAAAATAATTACGGATAGGCTTGGGCAAGTGTGTGCTTCTCTGGGACTCAGGGGCGACTCCGGCATTGTTTTGAGTGAAGCCACGTGCATGCACTCTGTGGACCGCCTGCTGTAGTGGTTGCCGCCCCTAAATAAGTTTCCAGCTGATATTCGAACCTGTTAAGTCACTTTGGAATATTAAAACCCTGTTTCACCAGTTTAATAAAGGCTGCTTTGGACCCTGTTGTCCTTCGGGGTAATATTCCGTGACAGTCACAAACACCATTTGACAGCGTGTGTGTCAAAAACCTCATTGGACACAGTGTGTGCGACAAACACCCCTGGACAGGGTGTGTGTCACAAACCCCATTGGACAGCATGGAAACCGTTTGTGTCACAAACGGCCCTGGACAGGATGTGTGACACAATCCCAATTTGACGACGTGTGTGTCAAAAACTCCATTTGACAGCGTGTGTGTCACAAACACCCCTGGACAGGGTGTGTGTCACGAACCCGATGGGACAGTGTGTGTGTCACAAACCCCATTCAAAAGCATGTGTGTCACAAACGCCATTGGACAGTGTGTGTGTCACAAATACCCCTGGAAACCGTTTGTGTCACAAACGCCCCTGGATAGCGTGTATGTCACAGACCTCATTGGACAGCGTGTGTGTCACAAACCCCATTATACATCGTGTGTGTCACAAACACCCCTGGAGAGCGTGTGTGTCTCAAACGTCATTGGACAGAGTGTGTGTCACAAACAGCCCTGGACACCGTTTTTGACACAAACGCCCATGGACAGGGTGTGTGTCATAAACCCCATTGGACAGGGTGTGTGTCACAAACTCAGTTGGACAGAGTGTGTGTCAGAGGTCCCATAGGACAGTGTGTGTTTCACAAACACCCCTGGAGAACTGTTTGTGTCACAAGCAGCCCTGGACATGGTGTGTGTCACAATCCCCATTTGACAGTGTTTGTGTCACAAACACCCCTGGACAGGGTGTGTGTCACAAATCCTATTGAACAGTGTGTGTGTCACAAACCCCATTCGACAGCGTGTATGTTACAAACCCCATTGGATATCGTGTGTGTAACAAATATCCCTTGAAATCCTGTGTGTCACAAACGCCCCTGGAGAGGTGAGTGTCACAAACCTCATTGGACAGCTTGTGTTTCACAAACCCCATTCGACACGGTGTGTGTCACAAACCCCATTGGAGAGCGTGTGTGTCCCTTGAAACCGTTTGTGTCACAAACGCCTCTGGAGATGTGTGTGTTCAAACCTCATTGGACAGGGTTTGTGTCAGAAAGCCCATTTGGACAGCGCGTGTCTCACAAACCCCATTGGACAGCGTATGTGTCACAGACCCCATTGGAAAGTGTGTGTGTCAAAAACAACCCTGAAAACCATATGTTTCACAAACGCCCCTGGACAGGGTGTGTGTCACAAACCCCATTGGAGAGCGTGTGTGTCACAGACCCCATTGGACAGTGTGTGTGTCACAAATTACCCTGGAAACTGATTGTGTCAGAAACGCCCCTGGACAGGTGTGTGTCACAAACCTTATTGGACACCGTGTGTGTCGCAAACCCCATTGGACAGGGTGTGTGTCACAAACCCTGTTGGACAGTGTGTGTGTCACAAACCCCGTTGGATAGTATGTGTGTCACAGACCCCATTGGACAGTATGTGTGTCACAAACACCCCTGGAAAGTGTTTGTGTTAGTAAGGCCCCTGCGCAGGGTGTGTGTGACAGACCCCATCTGAAAGCGTATGTGTCACAAATCCTGTTGGACAGCGTGTGTGTCACAAACTCCATTGGACAGTGTGTGTGTCACAAAAACCGTTAGACAGTGCGTGTGTCACAAACCCCCTTGGACAGCATGTGTGTCACAAACCCCATTGGACAGCGTGTGTGTCACAACGAGCCCTGGACAGGGTGTGTCTCACAATCCACATTGAACAGCATGTGTGTCACAAATACCCCTTGAAACTGTTTGTGTCACAAATACACCTGGACAGGTGTGTGTCAAAACCTCATTGGACAGCGTGTGTGTCACAAACACCCCTGGAAAGTGTTTGTGTCACTAAGGCCCCTGCACAGGGTGTGTGTCACAAACCTCCCTAAAAAGATTGTGTTTCCAATCCCCATTGGACAGTGTGTGTCACAAACGCCCCTGGACATGCTGTGTGTCACAAACGCCATTGAACAAAGTGTGTAACAACACCCACTGGAGAGTGTGTGTGTCACAAACACCCCTAAGCAGTGTGTGTGTCACAAAGCCCATTGGACAGCGTGTGTGTCACAAACCCCATTGGACATCGTGTGTGCCACAAACATCCCTTGACAGCGTGTGTGTCACAAACGGCCCTGGACATGGTCTGTGTCAGAACCCCTTTGGACCGTGTGTGTGTCACAAACCCTATTGGACACCGTGTGTGTCACAAACCCCATTGGGCAGCGTATATGTCAAAAATACCATTAGACAATCTGTCTGTCACAATTCCCATTGAATACTGTGTGTGTCACAAACCCCATTGGACAGTGTGTGTGTCACAAACCCTGTTGGACAGCGCGTGTGTCACAAACCCCATTGGACAGCGTGTTTGTCATGAACAGCCCTGGACAGGGTGTGTCTCACAATCCCCATTGAACAGGCTGTGTGTCACAAACCGCATTCGGCATCCTGTGTGTCAAAAACCCCATTGCACAGCGTGTGTATCTCAAATCCCATTGGACAGGGTGTGTGTCACAAACACCCCTGGACAGCGTGTGTGTCACGAACCCACCTGGACACCATTTGTGTCACAAACGCCCCTGGACAGCGTGTGTGTCACAAACCCCTTTGGAAAACGTGTGTGTCACAAACCCTATTGAACAGCGGGTTTGTCACAAATGCCATTGGACAGCGTGTGTGTCACAAACCCCATTCGACAGCGTTTGTGTTAGTAACGCCCCTGGACAGCGTGTGTGTCACAAACGCAATTGGACAGGGTGTGTGTAGCAAACACCCCTGGACTGCTTGTGTGTCACAAACCCCTTTGAACAGTGTGTTTTTCACAAACGTCCCTGGACACCATTTGTGTCACAAACGCCTCTGGACAGAGTGTGTATCACAAACGCCATTGGACAGCATGTGTGTCACCAACCTCATTGGACAGTGTGACTGTCACAAACACCCCTGGACAGGGTGTGTGTCACAAACCCCATTGGTCAGCGTGTCTGTCACAAATAGCCCAAGAAACCATTTGTGTCACAAGAGCCTCTGGAGAGGGTTTGTGATCACAAACCCCATTGGACAGGGTGTGTGTCACAAACACCCCTGTAATCCGTTTGTTTCACAAACACCCCTGTTCAGCGTGTGTGTCACAAACCTCCCTAAACAGTGTGTGTCTCTGAATCCCCATTGGTCAGCGTGTGTGTCACAAACTTCATTGGATAGAGTGTGTGTCACACACCCCATTGGACAGTGCGTGTATCACAAACCCCATTGGACAGTCTGTGTGTCACAAACCCCCCTGGACTCCGTTTGTGTCATAAATGCCCCTGGAGAGGGTGTTTTGCACAAACCCTATTGGACAACGTGTGTGTCACGAACCCCATTGGACAGCGTGTGAGTCACAATCCCAATTGGACAGCGTGTGTCAGAAACGCCACTGGACAGGGTGTGTATCACAAACTCCATTGGACAGCGTGTGTGTCACAAACCCGACTGGACAGCGTGTGTGTCACAAACCTTGTTTGACAGCGCGTTTGTCACAAACCCCATCGGACTATGGGTGTGTCACAGACCCCCCTGACACCGTTTGTGTCACAAACGCCCCTGGAGAGTGTGTGTGTCAGAAACCCCATTGGACAGTATGTGTGTCACAAACCCCATTGGACAGCGTTTGTGTCACATATCTCCCTAAACACTTTTTCTGTCACAATCCCCATTGGACAGCGTGTGTGGCACAAACGCCCCTGGACAGGCTCAGTGACACAAACACCATAGGACAGCATGTGTGTCACAACCCCATTGGACAGTGTGTGTGTCACAAACCCCATTGTACAGCGTGTGTGTGTCACACCCCTTTGGACAGCGTGTGTGTCAGAAACACCCCTGAAAACCGTTTTTGACACAAACGCCCCTGGACAGGGTGTGTGTCACAAATCCCATCTGACAGGGTGTGTTTCAAAAACCCCATTGGACAGCGTGTGTGTCACAAACGCCATTGGACAGCGTGTGTGTCACAAATCCCATTCGACAGCCTGTGTGTCACGAACCCCATTGTACTGCGGTGTGTCACAAACGCCATTGAACATGGTGTGTGGCACGAACAGCCCTGGACAGTGTGTGTGTCACAAATCCCATTGGACAGGGCGTGTGTCACAAGCACCCCTGTAATCCGTTTGTGTCACAAACACCCCTGGACAGCGTGTGTGTCACAAACTTAGCCAAAACAGTGTGTGTCTCAGAATCCCCATTGGTCAGCGTGTGTGTCACAAACTCCATTGGACGGGGTGTGTGTCACACACCCCGTTGGACAGTGCGTGTGTCACAAAACCAATTGGACAGTGTGTGTGTTACAAACCCCCCTGGACAGTTTATGTGACAAATGCCCCTGGAGAGAGTGTGTTTCACAAACCCAATTGGACATCCTGTGTGTCCCAAACCCCACTGGACAGTGTTTGTTGCACAAACCCCAGTGGACAGCGTGTGTGTCACAAACACCCCTGGACAAGGTGTGTGTCACAAACACCTCTGGACAGAGTGTGTGTCACAAACCCCATTGGACAGCGTGTGTGTCACAAACACCCCTGTAGAGAGTGTGTGTCACAAACCGCATTGGACAGAGCGTTTGTGTAAGAAACCCCATTTGACATCTAGTGTGTCACGAACCCCATTGGACAGCGTGTGTGTCACAAACCCCATTGAACATAGTGTGTGGCACGAACAGCCCTGGACAGTGTGTGTGTCACAAACCCCATTGGACAGGGTGTGTGTCATAAACAATTCTGGACTGTGTGTGTGTCACAAACCCCATTGGACAGCGTGTGTGTCACAAACCACATTGGACAGCGTATGTAAGAAACGCCACTGGACAGGGTGTGTATCACAAATCCCATTGGACAGCGTGTGTGTCACATACCCCGTTTGACAGCGCGTTAGTCAGAAACCTCATTGGACAGCGTGAGTGTCACAAATCGCATTCGACAGAGTGTGTTTCGAAAACCCCGTTGGACAGTGAGTGTGTCACAAACATCCCTAAACAGTGTATGTGAATGAATTCCCATTGGACAGCATGTGTGGCACAAACGCCCCTGGACAGGGTGTGTGTCACAAACATCATTGGATAGCCTGTGTGTCACAAAGCCCATTGTACAGCGTGTGTGTGACAGACCCCGTTGAACATGGTGTGTGTCACAAACACCCCTGGAAACAGTTTCTGTCACAAACACCCCTGGACAGAGTGTGTGTCACAAACCCCATTAGACAGATTGAGTAACAACACCTCCTGTTCAGTGTGTGTGTAACAAACCACCCTAAACAGTGTGTGTGTCACAAACCCCAATGGACAGCATGTGTGTCACAAACACCCCTGGACAGGGTGTGTGTCAAAAACACCCCTAAACAGGGTCTGTGTCACAAACCCTGTTGGACAGAGTATGTGTCACAAACCCCATTTGACATCATGTGTCATAAACGCCATTGGACAGCGTGTGTGTCACAAACACCCCTGGACAGCGTGTGTGTCACAACCCCCCCTGGACACCGTTTGTGTCAAAAATGCCCCTGGAGAGGGTGTTTTGCACAAACTCTATTGGACAGCCTGTGTGTCACGAACCCCATTGGACAGCGTGTGAGTCACAATCCCCATTGGACAGCGTGTGTCAGAAACGTCACTGGACAGGGTGTGTATCACAAATTCCATTGGACAGCGCGTGTTTCACAAACCCGGTTGGACAACGTGAGTGTCACAAACCCCGTTTGACAGCGCATTTTTCACAAACCCCATCGGACAGCGGGTGTGTCACAAACCCCCCTGACACCGTTTGTGTCACAAACGCCCCTGGAGAGTGTGTGTGTCAGAAACCCCATTGGACAGTATGTGTATCACAAACCCCATTGGACAGAGTGTGTGTCACAAACCTCCCTAAAAAGTGTGTGTGTCACAATCCGCATTGGACAGTGTGTGTGGCACGAACGTCCCTGGACAGGGTGTGTGTTCACAAACACCATAGGACAGCGTATGTTTCACAAATCCATGGGACAGGATGTGTGGCACAAACCCCATTGTACAGCGTGTGTGTGGCAGACCCCTTTGGTCAGTGTGTGTATCACAAAAACCCCTGAAAAACGTTTGTGACACAAACGCCCTTGGACAGGCTGTGTGTGACAAACCCCATATGATACGGTGTGTCACAAATCCCATTGGACGGGATATGTGTCACAAACCTATTGGACAGCGTGTGTGTCACAAACACCATTCGACACCGTGTGTGTCACAAACCCCATTAGACAGCGTGCCTGTCACAAATAGCACAGGAAACCATTTGTGTCACAAAAGCCCTTGGACAGTGTGTGTCACAAACCCCAGTCGACAGCCTGTGTGTCACGAACCCCATTGGACAGTATGTGTGTCACAAACCCCCCTGGACAACGTTTGTGTCACAAACGCACCTGGAGAGTGTGTGTGTCACAAACCCCATTGGACATGTGTGTGTCACCATCCCCATTGGACAGCGTGTGTGTCACATACCTCCTTAAACACTTTTTGTGTTACAATCCCCATTGGACAGCGTGTGTGGCACAAACGCCCCTGGACAGGCTCTGGGTCACAAACACCATAGGACAGCATGTGTGTCACAACCCCATTGGACAGTGTGTTTGTCACAAACCCCATTGTACAGCGTGTGTGTGTCACAACCCTTTGGACAGCGTGTTTGTCAGAAACACCCCTGAAAACCGTTTTTGACAGAAACGTCCCTAGACACAGGTGTGTGTCACAAATCCCATCTGACAGCTTGTGTGTCACAAACCCCATTGAACATAGTGTGTGGCACGAGCAGCCCTGGACAGTGTGTGTGTCACAAACAATTCCGGACTGTGTATGTGTCAAAAACCCCATTGGACAGCGTGTGAGTCACAATCCCCATTGGACAGCGTGTGTGTCACAAACCCCATTAGACAGAGTGTGTGTCACAAACCCCATTGGACAGCGTATGTAAGAAACGCCACTGGACAGGGTGTGTATCACAAATCCCTTGGACAGCGTGTGTGTCACAAACCCCGTTTGACAGCGCGTTAGTCAGAAACCTCATTGGACAGCGTGTGTGTCACAAACCGCATTCGACAGAGTGTGTGTCAAAAACCCCGTTGGACAGTGAGTGTGTCACAAACCTCCCTAAACAGTGTGTGTGTCAGAATCCCCATTGGACAGCGTGTGTGGAACAAACGCCCCTGGACACGGTGTGTGTCACAAACACCATTGGACAGCCTGTGTGTCACAAAGCCCATTGTACAGCGTGTGTGTGTCAGACTCCATTGGACATTGTGTGTGTCACAAACACCCCTGGAAACAGTTTCTGTCACAAACACCCCTGGACAGGGTGTGTGTCACAAACCCCATTAGACAGAGTGAGTAACAACACCCCCTGGTCAGTGTGTGTGTCACAAACCACCGTAAACAGAGTGTGTGTCACAAACCCCAATGGACAGCATGTGTGTCACAAACACCCGTGGACAGGGTCTGTGTCACAAACCCTGTTGGACAGAGCATGTGTCACAAACCCCATTTGACATCATGTGTCACAAACCCCTTTGGACATAGTATGTGTCACATACCCCCCTGGACACGGTCTGTGTCAAAAACGCCCCTGGACAGGATGTGTGTCACAAACTCCATTGAACACTGTAAGTGTCATAAACCCCATTGGAGAGCGTGTGTGTCACAAACCCCATTTGACAGTGTGTGTGTAACAAACCCCATTTGACAGAATGTGTGTCACAAACACCCCTGGAAAAGGTGTGTGTCACAAACACCTCTGGACACGGTGTGTGTCAGAAACTCTATTGTACAGCGTGTGTGTCACAAACCCCATTGGACAGCGTGTGTGTCACAAACCCCATTGGACAGCCTGTCTGTCACAAATAGCACAGGAAACCATTTGTGTCACAAAAGCCCCTGGACAGGGTGTGTGTCACAAACCCCATTAAACAGCGTGTGTGTCACAAACCCCATTCGACGGCGTGTGTGTCACAAACACCTCTGTACAAAGTGTGTGTCACAAACCCCATTGGATAGAGCGTTTGTGTCACAAACCCCATTCGACAACCTCTGTGTAACGAACCCCCTTGGACAGAGCGTTTGTGTCACAAACCCCATTGAACATGGTGTGTGGCACGAACAGCCCTGGACAGTGTGTGTTTAATAAACCCCATTGGACAGGGTGTGTGTTACAAACTCCATTGGATAGAGTGTGTGTCACAAACTCCATTGGTGAGTGTGTGTGTCAGAAACTCCCCTGGACAGCGCGTGTGTCACAAATGCCTTTGGACAGTCTGTCTGTCACAAATAGCACAGAAAATCATTTGTGTCACAAAAGCCCCTGGACAGGCTGTGTGTCACAAACCCCATTAAACAGCGGGTGTGTCACAAACCCCATTGGACAGCGTGTTTGTCACAAACCCCATTGAACATAGTGTGTGGCACGAACAGCCCTGGACAGTGTGTGTGTCACAAACAATTCTGAACTGTGTGTGTGTCACAAACCCCATTGCACAGCGTGTGAGTCACAATCCCCATTGGACAGCGTGTGTGTCACAAACTCCATTGGATAAAGTGTGTGTCACAAACCCCATTGGACATCGTGTTTGTCACAAACCCCATTGGACAGCGTATGTAAGAAACGTCACTGGACAGGGTGTGTATCACAAATCCCATTGGACAGTGTGTGTGTCACAAACCCCGTTTGACAGCGCGTTAATCAGAAACCTCATTGGACAGTGTGTGTGTCACAAACCGCATTCGACAGAGTGCGTGTCAAAAACCCCGTTGGACAGTGAGTGTGTCACAAACATCGCTAAACAGTGTGTGTGTCAGACCCCATTGGACATTGTGTGTGTGTCACAAACACCCCTGGAAACAGTTTCTGTTACAAACACCCCTGGACAGGGTGTGTGTCACAAACCCCATTAGACAGAGTGAGTAACAACACCCCCTGGTCAGTGTGTGTGTCACAAACCACCCTAAACAGTGTGTGTGTCACAAACCCCAATGGACAGTATGTGTGTCACAAACACCCCTGGACAGGTTGTGTGTCACAAGCACTCCTGGACAGGGTCTGTGTCACAAACCCTATTGGACAGAGCATGTGTCACAAACCCCATTTGACATCATGTGTCATAAACGCCATTGCACAGCGTGTGTGTCACAAACACCCCTGGACAGCGTGTGTGTCACAAACCCCTTTTGACATGGTATGTGTCACAAACCCTCCTGGACACCGTTTGTGTCAAAAACGCCCCAGGACAGGACGTGTGTCACAAACTCCATTGAACACTGTATGTGTCATAAACCCCATTGGAGAGCGTGTGTGTAACAAACCCCATTTGACAGTGTGTGTGTAACAAATCCCATTTGACAGCATGTGTGTCACAACCCCCCCTGGACAAGGTGTGTGTCACAAACACCTCTAGACAGGGTGTGTGTCAGAAACCCTATTGTACAGCGTGTGTGTCACAAACCCGATTGGACAGTGTGTGTGTCACAAACCCCATTGGACAGCCTGTCTGTCACAAATAGCACAGGAAACCATTTGTGTCACAAAAGCCCCTGGACAGGGTGTGTGTCACAAACCCCATTAAACACCGTGTGTGTCACAAACCCCATTGGACAGCGTGTGTGTCACAAACACCCCTGTATAGAGTGTGTGTCACAAACCCCATTGGACAGAGCGTTTGTGTCACAAACCCCATTCGACAACCTGTGTGTAACGAACCCCATTGGACAGCCTGTGTGTCACAAACCCCATTGAACATGGTGGGTGGCACGAACAGCCCTGGACAGTGTGTGTGTCACAAACCCCATTGGACAGCGTGTGTCACAGACCACATTGGACAACGTGTGTCACAAACCCCATTGGACAGCGTGTGTGTCACAAACATCTCTGGAAACCGTTTGTGTCACAATCGCCCCTGGAGAGGGTATGTGTCACAAACACTATTTGACTGCGTTTGTGTCACAAAACCCATTGGATAGCGTGTGTGTCGCAAACACCCCTGGACAGTGTGTGTGTCAAAAACCCCATTCGAAAGCGTGTGTGTCACAAACCCCACTGGACAGCGTGCGTGTCACAAACCACATTGGACATGGTGTGTATCACAAACCCCATTGGACAGCGTGTGTACCACAAACACCCCTGGACAGGGTGTGTGTGACAAACCCCATTGAACAGCGTGTGTGTCACAAACCGCATTGGACAGCATGTGTTTAAGAAAACGCATTGGACAGCGTGTGTGTCACAAACTCCATTGGACAATGTGTGTGTCACAAACCTCATTGGAAAGTGTATGTGTCACAGTCCCCATTGGACAGTGTGTGTGTCACAAATACCCCTGGAAACCGTTTGTGTCACAAACGCCCCTGGACAGGGTGTGTTTCACAAACCCTATTTGACAGCGTGTTTGTCACAAACAGCGTTTGTGACACACTGTGTGTGTTACAAACCTCATTGGACAAGGTGTGTGTAAGAAAACCCATTGGACAGTGTGTATGTCACAAACCCCATTGGACAGCGTGTCTCACAACTTCCCTTGGAAACAGTCTGTGTCACAAACACCCCTGGACAACGTGTGTTTCACAAACCTCTCTAAACAGTGTGTGTGTCACAGTCCCCATTGGACAGTGTGTGTCACAAACACCCCTGGACAGGGTGTGTGTCACAAACGCATTTGACAGCGTTTGTGTCACAAACGTCTCTGGCCAGCGTGTGTGTCACAAACACCATTGGATAGAGTGTTTGTCACAAAACCATTGGAAAGCCTGTGTGTCCCAAAACCCATTAGCATGTGTGTGTCACAAATACCCCTGGAAACCGTTTGTGTCACAAACGCCCCTGGACAGGGTGTGTGTCACAAACCCCATTGGACAGCGTCTGTGTCGCAAATCCCATTGTACAGTGTGTGTGCCATAAACCCCATTTAACACTGTGTGTGTCACAAACCTCATTGGACAGTGTGTGTGTCATAAAATCCATTGAACACTGTGTGTGTCACAAACCCCATTGGAGAGTTTGTGTCATAACCCCCCGGGAAGCTGTCTGTGTCAAAAACCCCATTGGACAGAGTGTGTCTCACAAGCCCCATTTGATCGCGTGTGTGGCACAAACCCCATTTGACAGTGTGTGTGTCACAAACCTCCCTAAACAGTGTGTGTGTCACAGTCCCCATTAAACAGTGTTTGTCAAAAAACCCATTGAACACTGTGTGTCAGAAACTTCACTGGAAAGGGTGTGTTTCACAAACTCCATTTTACAGAGTGTGTGTCACAAACCTCATTGGACAGCGTGCGTGTCACAGACCCATTGGACAGTGTGTGTATCACAAATACCCCTGGAAACCGTTTGTGTCACTAACGCCCCTGAACAGGGTGTGTGTCACAAAACCAATTTGACTGCGTGTGTGTCACAAACCCCATTGGATAGGGTGTGTGTCACAAACACCCCTGGACAGCGTGTGTGTCAGAAACCCATTTGGACAGCGTGTGTTTCACAAACACTCCTGGACACCGTTTGTGTCACAAACGCTCCTGGACAATGTTTATGTCACAAACCACATTTGACAGCGTGTGTCTCACAAACCCCATTCGAAACAGTGTGTCAGAAACGCCACTGGAAAGGATGTGTGTCACCAACCCCATTGGGCAGCATGTGTGTCACAGACTCCATTGGACAGTGTGTGTGTCACAAACACCCCTGGACAGCGTGTGTGTCACAAACACCATTGGACAGCCTGTGTGTCACAAAACCTCCCCATTGTACACCGTGTGTGTCACAAACCCCATTTGACAGCCTGTGGGTCACAAACCCCATTGGAGAGCTTGTGTGTCACAAACCCCATTGGACAGCATGCGTGCCACAAACGCCTCTGGACAGAGTGTGTGTCACAAACCCCATTGGAGGGCACGTGTGTCACAAACACCTTTGGACAGCGTGTGTGTCACAAACCCCATTGGATAGGGTGTGTGTCACAAACAGCACTGGACAGCATGTGTGTCACAAACACCCCTGGACAGCGTGTGTGTCAGAAACCCATTTGGCAGCGTGTGTTTCACAAACCCTCCTGGACACTGTTTGTGTCACAAATGTCCCTGGACAGGGTTTGTGTCACAAACCACATTTGACAGTGTGTGTGTCACAAACTCCATTGGACACTGTGAGTCAGAAACGCCACTGGAAAGGGTGTGTGTCACCAACCCCATTGGACAGCATGTGTTTCACAGACCCCATTGGACAGTGTGTGTGTCACAAACACCCCTGGACAGCGTGTCTGTCACAAAACCCATTGGACAGCCTGTGTGTCACAAAACCTATTGGACAGCATGTGTGTCACAAACTCCATTGGACAGCGTGTGTGTCACAAACAGACCTGGACAGGGTTTGTGTGACAAACCCCATTGAACACTGTGTGTGTTACAAACCTCATTGGACAAGGTGTGTGTAAGAAAACCCATTGGACAGTGTGTATGTCACAAACCCCATTGGACAGCGTGTCTCACAACTTCCCTTGGAAACAGTCTGTGTCACAAACACCCCTGGACAACGTGTGTTTCACAAACCTCTCTAAACAGTGTGTGTGTCACAGTCCCCATTGGACAGTGTGTGTCACAAACACCCCTGGACAGGGTGTGTGTCACAAACCTCAATGGACAGCCTGTGTGTCACAAACCCCATTGGACAGCATGTGTGTCACAAACACCCGTGGAGAGCGTGTGTGGCAAAAACTCCATTGGATAGTGTGTGTGTCACAAACCCTATTGGACAGTGTGTGTGTCACAAACACCCCTGGACAGCGTGTGTGTCACAAACCCCATTGGATAGCGTGTGTGTAACAAACCCCATTGGATAGTGTGTGTCACAACCCCCCCTGGACAGCGTGTGTGTCACAAACCCCATTTGACAGCGTCTGTGTCACAAACACCCCTGGACAGGGTTTGTGTGACAAACCCCATTGAACACTGAGTGTGTTACAAACCTCATTGGACAGGGTGTGTGTAAGAAAACCCATTGGCCAGTGTGTGTGTCACAAACCCCATTGGACAGGGTGTGTGTCACAAACAGTCCTAGACAGCGTGTGTATCACAAACCCCATTTGGACAGTGTGTGTGTCACAAACACCCCTGGACAGTGTGTGTGTCACAAACCCCTTTGGACAGCCTGTGTTTCACAACCCCCCCTGGACACCGTTTGTGTCATAAACGCCCCTGGACAGGATGTGTGTCACAAACCCCCTTGGACAGCTTGTGTGTCACAAACCCCATTGGACAGCGTGTGTCTCACAAACCCCATTAGACAGTCTGTTTCACAATCCCCGTTGAATACTGTGTGTGTCACAAACCCCCTTGGACAGTGTGTGTGGCACAAACACTACTGGACAGGGTGTGTATCAAAAACATCTCTGGGCAGCGTTTGTGTGACAAACCCCATTCTCCAGAGTGTGTAAAAAGACCCCCTGGACGGTGTGTGTGTCACAAAGACCATTGAACAGTGTGTATGTCACAAACCCAATTGGACAGCCTGTATGTCACAAACCCCATTTGACAGCATGTGTGTCACAAACCCCATTGGACAGGGTGTGTGTCACAAACCCCACTGAACACTGTGTGTTTCACAAATCCCATTGGACAACGTTTGTGTAAGAAAACCCATTGGACAGCGTGTGTGTCACAAACCCCATTGGACAGTGCGTTTCACAACCCCCCTGGAAACTGTCTGTGTCACAAACACCTTTGGACAGCCTATATGTCACAAACCTCCCTAAACAGTGTGAGTGTCACGATCCCCATTGGACAATTTTTGTCACAAACGCCCCTTGACATGGTCTGTGTCACAAACCCCATTGGACAGCGTGTGTGTCACAAACCCCATTCGACAGCGTGTGTGTCACGAAGCCCATTGAACAGCGTGTGTAGTCACAAAACCCATTGGACAGAGTTTGTGTCACAAACCCCATGGGACAGGATGTCTGTCGCAAACACCTCTGGACACCGTTTGTAGTCACAAACGCCCCTGGACAGGGATTGTGTGACAAACCCTCTTGTACAGAATGTGTAAAAACAACCCCTTGACTGTGTGTGTGTCACAATCCCCCCTAAACAGTGTGTGTGTCTTAAAGTCCGTTGAACAGTGTGTTTGTCACAAACACTTTTGGACAGCGTGTGTTTCACAAACGCTCCTGGACAGGGAGTGGGTGACAAATCCCTTTGGACAGCCTGTGTGTCACAAACTCCACTGAACAGGGAGTGTGTCACAAACCCCATCTAAAAGCGTGTGTATCACAAACTCCGTTGGACAGTGCTTGTGTCACAATTCCCATTGTACACCGTGTCTATCACAAAAACCTCTGGACAGTGTGTGTGTCAGAAAAACCCCTGTAAAACGTTGGTGTCACAAACACCCCTGGACACGGTGTGTGTCACAAACTCCATTGAACACTGTCTGTGTCACAAACCTCATTGGACAGTGCGTGTGGAATAATACCCACTTGACAGCGTGTGTGTTACAAACCCCATTGGACAGTGTATTTGTCACAAACACCCCTGGAAATCGTTTGTGTCACAAACGCCCCTGGACAGGGTATGTATCAGAAACCCCATTTGACAGTGTGTATGTCACAAACCTCATTGGACAGCGTGTGTGTTACAAACACCCCTCGACAGGGTGTGTGTAACAAACCCCATTGGACAGTGTGTGTGTCACGAACCCCATTGGACATTGTGTGTGTCACAAATCCCATTAGACAGCATGTGTATCACAAAACACCCCTGGAGAGTGTGTGTGTCACAAACATCCCTGGAAACGGTTTGTGTCACAAACGCCCCTGGACAGGGTGTATGTCACAAACCCCATTAGATAGAGTGTGTGTCACAAACCCCATTGGACAGTGTGTGTGTCACAAACCCCATTGGACAGCGTGTGTCACAAACCCCCCTGGAAACTGTTTGTGTCAAAGAGGACCCTGGACAGGGTATGTGACACAAACACCATTTGATAGCGTGAGTGTCACAAACCGCATTGGACTGAGTGTGTGTCAGAAATACCCCTGGAAAACGTTTGTATCACAAACGCACCTGGATAGGGTGTGTGTCACAAACCCCATTGGACAGCGTGTGTGTCACAAACCCCATTAGACAGTGTGTGTGTCACAAACACCCCTGTAAAACGTTGGTGTCACAAACACCCCTGGACAGGGTGTGTGTCACAAACTCCATTGAACACTGTCTGTGTCACAAACCTCATTGGACAGTGCGTGTGGAATAATACCCACTTGACCACGTGTGTGTTACAAACCCCATTGGACACTGTGTGTTTCACAAACTTGTCTGGACAGTGTGTGTGTGTGTGACAAACACCCCTGGAAACCGTTTGTGTCACAAACGCCCCTGGAGAGTGTGTGTGTCACAATCCCCATTTGATAGCGTGTGTGTCACAAAACCCATTGGACAGAGTGTGTGTCACAAACCCCGTTGGACAGTGTGTGTGTCACAAAACCCATTGGACAGTGTGTGTGTCACAAAACCCCCTAAACAGTGTGTGTGTCATAGAGCCCATTGGACAGTGTGTTTGTCACAAACCCCATTGGACAGTGTGTGTTTCAAACACCCCATTGGATAGTTTATGTGTCACAAACACCCTTGGAAACCGTTTATGTGTCACAAACGAAACTGGAGAGGGTGTGTGCCACAAACCCCATTTGACAGCGTGTGTGTCACAAACCCCATTGGACAGCGTCTGTGTCACAAACACCCCTGGACAGGGTGTGTGTTACAAACATCCCTGGACAGGGTGTTTGTCACAAAGCCCATTTTACAGCGTGTGTGTCACAAACACCCCTGGACAGGGTGTATGTCACAAACACCTCTGGACAGCGTGTGTGTCACAAACACCAATGGACAGGGTATCTGTCACAAACACCTCTGGACACCGTTTGTGTCACAAACACCTCTGGACACCGTTTGTGTCACAAACGCCCCTGGGCAGTGTGTGTGTGACAAACCTTATTGTACAGAGTGTGTAAAATCACCCGCTGGACACTGTGGGTGTTACCAACCCCCCTAAACAGTGTGTGTGTCAGAAGGCCCAGTGGACAGTGTGTTTGTCACCAAGTCCATGGGACAGCGTGTGTTTCATAGAACGAATAGGACAGTGTATGTGTCACAAGCACCCCTGGAAACCGTTTGTGTCACAAAAAACCCTGGACAGGGCATGTGTCACAAACCCCATTTGACAGCGTGTGTGTCACAAACCCCACTGGACAGCGTCTGTGTCACAATCACCCCTGGACAGGGTGTGTGTCACAAACACCCCTAGACATGGTGTGTGTCACAAACCCCGTAGGACAGCATGTGTGTCACAAAGCCCATTGGACAGGGTGTTGGTCACAAACCCCATTGGACAGCGTGTGTTTCACAGACCCCATTGGACAGTGTATTTGTCACAAACACCCCTGGAAATAGTTTGTGTCACAAACACCCCTGGACAGGGTATGTATCAGAAACCCCATTTGACAGCGTGTATGTCACAAACCTCATCGGACAGCGTGTGTGTTACAAACACCCCTCGACAGGGTGTGTGTAACAAACCCCATTGGACAGTGTGTGTGTCACGAACCCCATTGGACATTGTGTGTGTCACAAACCTCATTAGACAGCATGTGTATCAGAAAACACGCCTGGAGAGTGTGTGTGTCACAAACATCCCTGGAAACCGTTTGTGTCACAAACACCCCTGGACAGGGTGTATGTCACAAACCCCATTTGATAGAGTGTGTGTCACAAACCCCATTGGACAGTGTTTGTGTCACAAACCGCATTGGACAGGGTGTGTGACACAAACGCCCCTAAACAGTGTGTGTGTCGCAAAGCCCATTGGACAGTTTGTTTGTCACAAACCCCGTTGGACAGCGTGTGTGTCACAAACCCCATTGGACAGCGTGTGTCTGACAAACTTCATTGGACAGTGTGTGTGTCACAAACTCCCCTGGAAACTGTTTGTGTCACAGAGGCCCCTGGACAGGGTTTGTGACAAAAACACCATTTGATCGCGTGTGTGTCACAAACCCCATTGGACAGAGTGTGTGTTACAAATTCCCCCTGGAAAAAGTTTGTGTCACAAATGCACGTGGATAGGGTGTGTGTCACAAACCCCATTGGACAGCGTGTGTGTCACAAATCCCATTGGACAGTGTGTGTGTCACAAGCAGTCCTGGACAACGTGTGTGTCACAAACCCCTTAGCACAGCGTGTGTTTCACAATCCCCCCTAGACACCGTTTGTGTCACAAATGCCCGTGGACATGGTGCGTGTCACAAACCCCTTTGGACAGCCTGTGTGTCACAAACCCCTTTGGATAGCCTGTGTGTCACAAACCCCATTGGATAGCCTGTGTGTCACAAACCTCATTGGAGAGCGTATGTGTCACAAACTCCCATGGACAGCGTGTGTGTCACAAACCCCATTGGACAGTGTGTGTGTCACAAACCCCATTGGACAGCGTGTGTCACAAACCCCCCTGGAAACTGTTTGTGTCAAAGAGGACCCTGGACAGGGTGTGTGACACAAACACCATTTCATAGCGTGTGTGTCACAAACCGCATTGGACTGAGTGTGTGTCAGAAATACCCCTGGAAAACGTTTGTGTCACAAACGCACCTGGATAGGGTGTGTGTCACAAACCCCATTGGACAGTGTGTGTGTCACAAACCCCATTAGACAGTGTGTGTGTCACAAACACCCCTGTAAAACGTTGGTGTCACAAACACCCCTGGACAGGGTGTGTGTCACAAACTCCATTGGACACTGTCTGTGTCACAAACCTAATTGGACAGTGCGTGTGGAATAATACCCACTTGACAGCGTGTGTGTTACAAACCCCATTGGACACTGTGTGTTTCACAAACTCCTCTGGACAGTGTGTGTGTGTGACACAAACACCCCTGGAAACCGTTTGTGTTACAAACGCCCCTGGAGAGTGTGTGTGTCACAATCCCCATTTGATAGCGTGTGTGTCACAAAACCCATTGGACAGAGTGTGTGTCACAAACCCCGTTGGACAGCGTGTGTGTTACAAACACTCTTTGACAGCGCGTTTGTCACAAACCACATTGAACAGCATGTGTGAGTCACAAAGCCCATTTGAAATCTTGTGTGTCACAAACCTCCCTAAACAGTGTGTGTGTCACAATCCCCATTGGACAGCCTGTCTGTCACAGACCACATTGGACTGCGTATGTGTTACGAACCCCATTGGACAGCGTGTTTGTCACAGTCCCTATTGGACAGCGTGTGTGTCACAAACTCCATTGGCAGTGTGTGTGTCACAAACCCCATTGGACAGTGTATGTAAGAAACTCCACTGGTCAGGCTGTGTATGACAAATTCCATTGGACAGAGTGTGTGTCAAAAACAAAATTGCACAGAATGTGTGTCACAAACACCATTAAACAGCGCGTGTGTCAAAACCCCATTGGGTCGCGTATGTGTCACAAACCCCACTGGACACCCTGTGTTTCGCAAACCCCATTCGACAGCATGTGTGTCAGAAACCCTATTAGACAGTCTGTGTGTCACAAACCTCCCTAAACAGTGTGTGTGTCAAAAACACTCCTGGACAGGGTCTATGTCACAAACCCTGTGGGAAGGAGTGTGTGTCACAGACACCCCTGGACTGCGTTTGTTTCACAAACGCCCCTGGACAGGGTGTGTGTCACAAACCCTATGGACAGCGTGTGTGTCACAAACCCCATTGGAGAGTGTGTGTGTCACAAACCCCGTTGGACAGTGCGATTGTCACAATCCCCCTTCGAAAACATGTGTGTCACAAACCCCATTGGACAGTGTGTGTGTCACATACCCCGTTGGAAAACGTGTGTGTAAGAAACCCCATTCGACAGTGTGTGTGTCACAAACCCCCCTGGACACCATTTGTGTCACAAATACACCTGGAGAGGGTGTCTGGCACAAACCCCATTGGACAGCCTGTGTGTCACAAACCCCATTGAACAATGTTTGTGTAACAAATCCAGTTGCACAGCGTGTATATCACAAACTCCATTGGACAGCGTGTGTGTTACAAACACTCTTTGACAGCGCGTTTGTCACAAACCCCATTGAACAGCATGTGTGTGTCACAAACCCCATTTGAAATCTTGTGTGTCACAAACCTCCCTAAACAGTGTGTGTGTCACAATCCCCATTGGTCAGCGTGTGTGTCACAGACCCCATTGTACAGCGTGTATGTGTCAGAACCCATTGGACAGTGTGTGTGTCACAAACAACCCTGGAAAACGTTTGTGTCAGAAACGCCCCTAGAGAGGGTGTGTGTCACAAACCCCATTGGACAGCCTGTGTGTCTAAAACCCCATTGGAGAGTGTGTGTGTCACAAACCCCATTGGACAGTGTGTGTGTCACAAAACGCATTGGACAACATGTGTGTCACAAACCCCATGTGACAGCGTGTGTGTCACAAACGCCATTCGAGAGTGTGTGTGTCACAAACCCCCCTGGACAACGTTTGTGTCCCAAATGCCCCTGGAGAGGGTGTCTGTCACAAACCCCATTGGACAGCCTGTGTGTCACAAACCCCATTGAACAATGTGTGTGTGACAAATCCCGTTGGACACCGTGTGTGTCAAGAACCCCATTGGACAGCGTGTGTGTCACAATCCACATTGTACAGTGTGTGTGTCAAAAACTACATTGGACAGCGTGTGTGTCACAAACCCCTTTGGACAGTGTGTGTCACAATTCCCCCTGGACACCGTTTGTTTCACAAAGGCCGCTGGACAGTGTGTGTGTCACAAAACCCATTGTAGAGCCTGTGTGTCAGAAACCCCATTGGAGGGCGTGTGTGTCACAAACACACCTTGACAGAGTGTGTGTCAGAAAGCCCAGTGGACAGGGTGTGTGTCAGAAACCACCCTGGACACCGTTTGTGTCACAAACGACCCTGGACAGGGTGTGTGTCAAAACTCCATTGGACAGTGTCTGTGTCACAAACCCCATTGGACAGCATGTGAGTCACAAACCCCATTGGACAGTGTGAGTGTCCAAACCCCATTGGACAGTGTTTGTATCACAAATCCCATTGGACAGCATGTTTCAGAACGGCCACTGGACAGGGTGTGTGTCACAAACCCCATTGGACAACCAGGGTGTCACAGACCCCATTGGACAGTGTGTGTGTCACAAATCCCTTTGGACACCCTGTGTGTCACAAACCCTGTTGGACAGTGCGTGTGTCACAAACCCCATTGGACAGCGTGTGTGTCACAGACCCCATTGGACACTGTGTGTGTCACAAACAGCCCTGGACAGCGGGAGTGTCACAAACCCCTTTGGACAGGCTGTGTGTCAGAAACCACTCTGGACACCGTTTGTGTCACAAAGGCCCCTGGACATGGTGTGTCTCAAAACCCCATTGGACAGTGTGTGTGTCACAAAACCCTTTGAACATCCTGTGTGTCACAAACCCCATTGGAGAGCGTGTGTGTCACAAAGCCCATTGCACAGTGTGTGTGTCAGAAACCCCGTTGGACAGCGCGAGTGTTACAATACCCATTGGAAAACGTGTGTGTCACAAACCCCATTGGACAGCTTATGTGTCACAGACTGTATTGGACAGCGTGTGTGTCACAAGCACCGCTGGACAGGGTGTGTTTCACAAACCTCATTTTGCAGCGTGCGAGTCAGAAACCGCATTGGACAGTGTGTGTGTAACAAACCCCATTGGACAGCTCGAATGTAACAAACCCCATTTGACAATGAGTGTGTCACATACCCCATTGGACAGCATGTGTCACTAACCCCATTGGACAGTGTTTGTGTCACATACTTCATTGGACAGAGTGTGTGTCACAAACCCCATTGGATAGTGTGTGTGTCACAAACCCCGTTGGAGAGCTTGTATGTAACAAAACCCATTGGACAACGAGTGTGTCACAAACCCCATTGGACAGCGTGTGTGTCACAAGCCCCATTGGACAATATGTGTGTCACAAACCCCATTGGACAACGAGTGTGTCACAAGCCCCCTGGAAACTGTGTGTGTCACAAACCCCATTGGACAGCGTGTGTGTAAGAAACACCACTGGAGAGCGAGTTGGCCACAAACCCCATTGGACAGCGTGTGTGTCACAGACCCCATTAGACAGCGTGTGTGTCACAAACCCCATTGGATAGCGTGTGTGTCACAAATACCCCTGGAAACCGTTTGTGTCACAAACGCCCCTGGACATGGTGTGTGTCACAAAACCCATCGGACACTGTGTGTCAGAAACGCCACTGGACAGGGCGTGTGTCACAAACTCCATTGCACAGAGTGTGTGTCACCAACCGCATTGGACAGCATGTGTTTCGAAGACCCCATTAGATAGTGTGTGTTTCACAAACACCCCTGGAATTCGTATGTGTAACAAACGCCCCTGGACAAGGTGTGTGTCACAAACCACATTTGACAGCGTGTGTGCAAAAAACACCCCTGGACAGACTGTGTGTCACAAATCCCATTGAATACTGTGTGTGTCACAAACCTCATTGGACAGCGTGTGTGTAAGAAAACCCATTGGACATCGTGTGTGTCACAAACCCCATTGGACAGCGTGTGTCACAACCCCACATGGAAACTGTCTGTGTCAGAATCCCCATTGGACTGTGTGTGTGTCATAAACCTCCCTAAACAGTGTGTCTGTCACAATCCCCATTAAACAGTGCGTGTCAAAAACCCCATTGGACACTGTGTGTCAGAAACGTCACTGGACAGGATGTGTGTCACAAACCACATTTGGCAGCGTGTGTGTCACAAATCCCATTGGACAGCGTGACTGTCACAAACACCCCTGGAAATCGTTTGTGTCATAAACGCCCCTGGACAGGGTATGTATCAGAAACCCCATTTGACAGCATGTATGTCACAAACCTCATCGGACAGCGTGTGTGTTACAAACACCCCTCGACAGGGTGTGTGTAACAAACCCCATTGGACAGTGTGTGTGTCACGAACCCCATTGGACATTGTGTGTGTCACAAACCCCATTAGACAGCATGTGTATCACAAAACACGTCTGGAGAGTGTGTGTGTCACAAACATCCCTGGAAACCGTTTGTGTCACAAACGCCCCTGGACAGGGTGTATGTCACAAACCCCATTTGATAGAGTGTGTGTCACAAACCCCATTGGACAGTGTGTGTGTCACAAACCGCATTGGACAGGGTGTGTGACACAAACGCCCCTAAACAGTGTTTGTGTCGCAAAGCCCATTGAACAGCGTGTTTGTCACAAACCCTGTTGGACAACGTGTGTGTCACAAACCCCATTGGAGAGCGTGTGTCTGACAAACTTCATTGGACAGTGTGTGTGTCACAAACTCCCCTGGAAACTGTTTGTGTCACAGAGGCCCCTGGACAGGGTGTGTGACAGAAACACCATTTGATAGCGTGTGTGTCACAAACCCCATTGGACAGAGTGTGTGTTACAAATTCCCCCTGGAAAAAGTTTGTGTCACAAATGCACGTGGATAGGGTGTGTGTCACAAACCCCATTGGACAGCGTGTGTGTCACAAACCCCATTGGATAGCGTGTGTGTCACAAATACTCCTGGAAACCGTTTGTGTCACAAACGCCCCTGGACATGGTGTGTGTCACAAAACCCATCGGACACTGTGTGTCAGAAACGCCACTGGACAGGGCGTGTGTCACAAACTCCATTGCACAGAGTGTGTGTCACCAACTGCATTGGACAGCATGTGTTTCGAAGACCCCATTAGACAGTGTGTGTTTCACAAACACCCCTGGAATCCGTATGTGTAACAAACGCCCCTCGACAAGGTGTGTGTCACAAACCACATTTGACAGTGTGTGTGCAAAAAACATCCCTGGACAGGCTGTGTGTCACAAATCCCATTGAACACTGTGTGTGTCACAAACCTCATTGGACAGCGTGTGTGTAAGAAAACCCATTGGACATCGTGTGTGTCACAAACCCCATTGGACAGCGTGTGTCACAACCCCACATGGAAACTGTCTGTGTCAGAATCCCCATTGGACTGTGTGTGTGTCATAAACCTCCCTAAACAATGTGTCTGTCACAATCCCCATTAAACAGTGCGTGTCAAAAACCCCATTGGACACTGTGTGTCAGAAACGTCACTGGACAGAATGTGTGTCACAAACCACATTTGGCAGCGTGTGTGTCACAAACCCCATTGAACAGCGTGTCTGTCACAAACACCCCTGGAAATAGTTTGTGTCACAAACACCCCTGGACAGGGTATGTATCAGAAACCCCATTTGACAGCGTGTATGTCACAAACCTCATCGGACAGCGTGTGTGTTACAAACACCCCTCGACAGGGTGTGTGTAACAAACCCCATTGGACAGTGTGTGTGTCACGAACCCCATTGGACATTGTGTGTGTCACAAACCCCATTAGACAGCATGTGTATCACAAAACACGTCTGGAGAGTGTGTGTGTCACAAACATCCCTGGAAACCGTTTGTGTCACAAACGCCCCTGGACAGGGTGTATGTCACAAACCCCATTAGATAGAGTGTGTGTCACAAACCCCATTGGACAGTGTGTGTGTCACAAACCGCATTGGACAGGGTGTGTGACACAAACGCCCCTAAACAGTGTGTGTGTCACAAAGCCCATTGAACAGCGTGTTTGTCACTAACCCCGTTGGACAGCGTGTGTGTCACAAACCCCATTGGACAGCGTGTGTCTGACAAACTTCATTGGACAGTGTGTGTGTCACAAACTCCCCTGGAAACTGTTTGTGTCACAGAGGCCCCTGGACAGGGTGTGTGACACAAACACCATTTGATAGCGTGTGTGTCACAAACCCCATTGGACAGAGTGTGTGTTACAAATTCCCCCTGGAAAAAGTTTGTGTCACAAATGCACGTGGATAGGATGTGTGTCAAAAACCCCATTGGACAGCGTGTGTGTCACAAACACCCCTGGACAGGGTGTGTGTCACAAACCCCATTGGACAGTGTGTGTGTCACAAACAGTCGTGGACAACTTGTGTGTCACAAACCCCTTAGCACAGCGTGTGTTTCACAATCCCCCCTAGACACCGTTTGTGTCACAAATGCCCGTGAACATGGTGCGTGTCACAAACCCCTTTGGACAGTCTGTGTGTCACAAATCCCGTTGGATAGCCTGTGTGTCACAAATCTCATTGGACAGCGTATGTGTCACAAACTCCCATGGACAGCGTGTGTGTCACAAACCCCATTGGACAGCGTGTGTGTCACAAACTTCATTGGATAGTGTGTGTATCACAAACCCCCCTGGAAACTGTTTGTGTCAAAGAGGACCCTGGACAGGGTGTGTGACACAAACATCATTTGATAGCGTGTGTGTCACAAACCGCATTGGACTGAGTGTGTGTCAGAAATACCCCTGGAAAACGTTTGTGTCACAAACGCACCTGGATAGGGTGTGTGTCACAAACCCCATTGGACAGCGTGTGTGTCACAAACCGCATTGGACAGGGTGTGTGACACAAACGCCCCTAAACAGTGTGTGTGTCGCAAAGCCCGTTGAACAGCGTGTTTGTCACAAACCCCGTTGGACAGCGTGTGTGTTACAAACCCCATTGGACAGGATGTGTGACACAAACCCCATTGGACAGCGTGTGTGTCACAGACCCCATTGGACAGTGTGTGTGTCACAAAACCCCCTAAACAGTGTGTGTGTCATAAAGTCCATTGGACAGTGTGTTTGTCACAAACCCCATTGGACAGTGTGTTTGTCACAAACCCCATTGGACAGTGTGTGTTTCAAACACCCCATTGGATAGTTTATGTGTCACAAACACCCTTGGAAACCGTTTATGTGTCACAAACGAAACTGGAGAGGGTATGTGCCACAAACCCCATTTGACAGTGTGTGTGTCACAAACCCCATTGGACAGCGTCTGTGTCACAAACACCCCTGGACAGGGTGTGTGTTACAAACATCCCTGGACAGGGTGTTTGTCACAAAGCCCATTTTACAGCGTGTGTGTCACAAACACCCCTGGACAGGGTGTATGTCACAAACACCTCTGGACAGCGTGTGTGTCACAAACACCAATGGACAGGGTATCTGTCACAAACACCTCTGGACACCGTTTGTGTCACAAACGCCCCTGGGCAGTGTGTGTGTGACAAACCTTATTGTACAGAGTGTGTAAAATCACCCGCTGGACACTGTGGGTGTTACCAACCCCCCTAAACAGTGTGTGTGTCAGAAGGCCCAGTGGACAGTGTGTTTGTCACCAAGTCCATGGGACAGCGTGTGTTTCATAGAACGAATAGGACAGTGTATGTGTCAGAAGCACCCCTGGAAACCGTTTGTGTCACAAAAACCCCTGGATAGGGCTTGTGTCACAAACCCCATTTGACAGCGTGTGTGTCACAAACCCCACTGGACAGTGTCTGTGTCACAATCACCTCTGGACAGGGTGTGTGTCACAAACAACCCTAGACATGGTGTGTGTCACAAACCCCGTAGGACAGCATGTGTGTCACAAAGCCCATTGGACAGGGTGTTGGTCACAAACCCCATTGGACAGCGTGTGTTTCACAGACCCCATTGGACAGCGTGTCTGTCACAAACACCCCTGGAAATAGTTTGTGTCACAAACACCCCTGGACAGGGTATGTATCAGAAACCCCATTTGACAGCGTGTATGTCACAAACCTCATCGGACAGCGTGTGTGTTACAAACACCCCTCGACAGGGTGTGTGTAACAAACCCCATTGGACAGTGTGTGTGTCACGAACCCCATTGGACATTGTGTGTGTCACAAACCCCATTAGACAGCATGTGTATCACAAAACACGTCTGGAGAGTGTGTGTGTCACAAACATCCCTGGAAACCGTTTGTGTCACAAACGCCCCTGGACAGGGTGTATGTCACAAACCCCATTTGATAGAGTGTGTGTCACAAACCCCATTGGACAGTGTGTGTGTCACAAACCGCATTGGACAGGGTGTGTGACACAAACGCCCCTAAACAGTGTGTGTGTCACAAAGCCCATTGAACAGCGTGTTTGTCACTAACCCCGTTGGACAGCGTGTGTGTCACAAACCCCATTGGACAGCGTGTGTCTGACAAACTTCATTGGACAGTGTGTGTGTCACAA
Organism: Nesoenas mayeri; assembly: GCF_963082525.1. NCBI lineage: Eukaryota > Metazoa > Chordata > Aves > Columbiformes > Columbidae > Nesoenas > Nesoenas mayeri. Next base: position 2,905,565 of record NC_137561.1, on the reverse strand, counting down.
ACTCCCCTGGAAACTGTTTGTGTCACAGAGGCCCCTGGACAGGGTGTGTGACACAAACACCATTTGATAACGTGTGTGTCACAAACCCCATTGGACAGAGTGTGTGTTACAAATTCCCCCTGGAAAAAGTTTGTGTCACAAATGCACGTGGATAGGGTGTGTGTCACAAACCCCATTGGACAGCGTGTGTGTCACAAACACCCCTGGACAGGGTGTGTGTCACAAACCCCATTGGACAGTGTGTGTGTCACAAACAGTCGTGGACAACTTGTGTGTCACAAACCCCTTAGCACAGCGTGTGTTTCACAATCCCCCCTAGACACCGTTTGTGTCACAAATGCCCGTGGACATGGTGCGTGTCACAAACCCCTTTGGACAGCCTGTGTGTCACAAACCCCATTGGATAGCCTGTGTGTCACAAAACTCATTGGACAGCGTATGTGTCACAAACTCCCATGGACAACGTGTGTGTCACAAACCCCATTGGACAGTGTGTGTGTCACAAACCCCATTGGACAGCGTGTGTCACAAACCCCCCTGGAAACTGATTGTGTCAAAGAGGACCCTGGACAGGGTGTGTGACACAAACACCATTTCATAGCGTGTGTGTCACAAACCGCATTGGACTGAGTGTGTGTCAGAAATACCCCTGGAAAACGTTTGTATCACAAACGCACCTGGATAGGGTGTGTGTCACAAACCCCATTGGACAGCGTGTGTGTCACAAACCCCATTAGACAGTGTGTGCGTCACAAACACCCCTGTAAAACGTTGGTGTCACAAACACCCCTGGACAGGGTGTGTGTCACAAACTTCATTGAACACTGTCTGTGTCACAAACCTCATTGGACAGCGCGTGTGGAATAATACCCACTTGACAGCGTGTGTGTTACAAACCCCATTGGACACTGTGTGTTTCACAAACTCCTCTGGACAGTGTGTGTGTGTGACACAAACACCCCTGGAAACCGTTTGTGTTACAAACGCCCCTGGAGAGTGTGTGTGTCACAATCCCCATTTGATAGCGTGTGTGTCACAAAATCCATTGGACAGAGTGTGTGTCACAAACCCCGTTGGACAGCGTGTGTGTTACAAACCCTCTTTGACAGCGCGTTTGTCACAAACCACATTGAACAGCATGTGTGAGTCACAAAGCCCATTTGAAATCTTGTGTGTCACAAACCTCCCTAAACAGTGTGTGTGTCACAATCCCCATTGGACAGCCTGTCTGTCACAGACCACATTGAACTGCGTATGTGTTACGAACCCCATTGGACAGCGTGTTTGTCACAGTCCCTATTGGACAGCGTGTGTGTCACAAACTCCATTGGCAGTGTGTGTGTCACAAACCCCATTGGACAGTGTATGTAAGAAACTCCACTGGTCAGGCTGTGTATGACAAATTCCATTGGACAGAGTGTGTGTCAAAAACAAAATTGCACAGAATGTGTGTCACAAACACCATTAAACAGCGCGTGTGTCAAAACCCCATTGGGCCGCGTATGTGTCACAAACCCCACTGGACACCCTGTGTTTCGCAAACCCCATTCGACAGCATGTGTGTCAGAAACCCTATTAGACAGTCTGTGTGTCACAAACCTCCCTAAACAGTGTGTGTGTCAAAAACACTCCTGGACAGGGTCTATGTCACAAACCCTGTGGGAAGGAGTGTGTGTCACAGACACCCCTGGACTGCGTTTGTTTCACAAACGCCCCTGGACAGGGTGTGTGTCACAAACCCTATGGACAGCGTGTGTGTCACAAACCCCATTGGAGAGTGTGTGTGTCACAAACCCCATTGGACAGTGTGTGTGTCACAAACCCCGTTGGACAGTGCGATTGTCACAATCCCCCTTCGAAAACATGTGTGTCACAAACCCCATTGGACAGTGTGTGTGTCACATACCCCGTTGGAAAACGTGTGTGTAAGAAACCCCATTCGACAGTGTGTGTGTCACAAACCCCCCTGGACACCATTTGTGTCACAAATACACCTGGAGAGGGTGTCTGGCACAAACCCCATTGGACAGCCTGCGTGTCACAAACCCCATTGAACAATGTTTGTGTAACAAATCCAGTTGCACAGCGTGTATATCACAAACTCCATTGGACAGCGTGTGTGTTACAAACACTCTTTGACAGCGCGTTTGTCACAAACCCCATTGAACAGCATGTGTGTGTCACAAACCCCATTTGAAATCTTGTGTGTCACAAACCTCCCTAAACAGTGTGTGTGTCACAATCCCCATTGGTCAGCGTGTGTGTCACAGACCCCATTGTACAGCGTGTATGTGTCAGAACCCATTGGACAGTGTGTGTGTCACAAACAACCCTGGAAAACGTTTGTGTCAGAAACGCCCCTAGAGAGGGTGTGTGTCACAAACCCCATTGGACAGCCTGTGTGTCTAAAACCCCATTGGACAGTGTGTGTGTCACAAACCCCATTGGACAGTGTGTGTGTCACAAAACGCATTGGACAGCATGTGTGTCACAAACCCCATGTGACAGCGTGTGTGTCACAAACGCCATTGGACAGTGTGTGTGTCACAAACCCCCCTGGACAACGTTTGTGTCACAGAGGCCCCTGGACAGGGTGTGTGACACAAACACCATTTGATAGCGTGTGTGTCACAAACCCCATTGGACAGAGTGTGTGTTACAAATTCCCCCTGGAAAAAGTTTGTGTCACAAATGCACGTGGATAGGATGTGTGTCAAAAACCCCATTGGACAGCGTGTGTGTCACAAACACCCCTGGACAGGGTGTGTGTCACAAACCCCATTGGACAGTGTGTGTGTCACAAACAGTCGTGGACAACTTGTGTGTCACAAACCCCTTAGCACAGTGTGTGTTTCACAATCCCCCCTAGACACCGTTTGTGTCACAAATGCCCGTGAACATGGTGCGTGTCACAAACCCCTTTGGACAGCCTGTGTGTCACAAATCCCATTGGATAGCCTGTGTGTCACAAACCTCATTGGACAGCGTATGTGTCACAAACTCCCATGGACAGCGTGTGTGTCACAAACCCCATTGGACAGCGTGTGTGTCACAAACTTCATTGGATAGTGTGTGTATCACAAACCCCCCTGGAAACTGTTTGTGTCAAAGAGGACCCTGGACAGGGTGTGTGACACAAACATCATTTGATAGCGTGTGTGTCACAAACCGCATTGGACTGAGTGTGTGTCAGAAATACCCCTAGAAAACGTTTGTGTCACAAACGCACCTGGATAGGGTGTGTGTCACAAACCCCATTGGACAGCGTGTGTGTCACAAACCGCATTGGACAGGGTGTGTGACACAAACGCCCCTAAACAGTGTGTGTGTCGCAAAGCCCGTTGAACAGTGTGTTTGTCACAAACCCCGTTGGACAGCGTGTGTGTTACAAACCCCATTGGACAGGATGTGTGACACAAACCCCATTGGACAGCGTATGTGTCACAGACCCCATTGGACAGTGTGTGTGTCACAAAACCCCCTAAACAGTGTGTGTGTCATAAAGTCCATTGGACAGTGTGTCTGTCACAAACCCCATTGGACAGTGTGTGTTTCAAACACCCCATTGGATAGTTTATGTGTCACAAACACCCTTGGAAACCGTTTATGTGTCACAAACGAAACTGGAGAGGGTATGTGCCACAAACCCCATTTGACAGTGTGTGTGTCACAAACCCCATTGGACAGCGTCTGTGTCACAAACACCCCTGGACAGGGTGTGTGTTACAAACATCCCTGGAGAGGGTGTTTGTCACAAAGCCCATTTTACAGCGTGTGTGTCACAAACACCCCTGGACAGGGTGTATGTCACAAACACCTCTGGACAGCGTGTGTGTCACAAACACCAATGGACAGGGTATCTGTCACAAACACCTCTGGACACCGTTTGTGTCACAAACGCCCCTGGGCAGTGTGTGTGTGACAAACCTTATTGTACAGAGTGTGTAAAATCACCCGCTGGACACTGTGGGTGTTACCAACCCCCCTAAACAGTGTGTGTGTCAGAAGGCCCAGTGGACAGTGTGTTTGTCACCAAGTCCATGGGACAGCGTGTGTTTCATAGAACGAATAGGACAGTGTATGTGTCAGAAGCACCCCTGGAAACCGTTTGTGTCACAAAAACCCCTGGATAGGGCTTGTGTCACAAACCCCATTTGACAGCGTGTGTGTCACAAACCCCACTGGACAGTGTCTGTGTCACAATCACCTCTGGACAGGGTGTGTGTCACAAACAACCCTAGACATGGTGTGTGTCACAAACCCCGTAGGACAGCATGTGTGTCACAAAGCCCATTGGACAGGGTGTTGGTCACAAACCCCATTGGACAGCGTGTGTTTCACAGACCCCATTGGACAGTGTGTCTGTCACAAACACCCCTGGAAATAGTTTGTGTCACAAACGCCCCTGGATAGGGTATGTATCAGAAACCCCATTTGACAGCGTGTATGTCACAAACCTCATCGGACAGCGTGTGTGTTACAAACACCCCTCGACAGGGTGTGTGTAACAAACCCCATTGGACAGTGTGTGTGTCACGAACCCCATTGGACATTGTGTGTGTCACAAACCCCATTAGACAGCATGTGTATCACAAAACACGTCTGGAGAGTGTGTGTGTCACAAACATCCCTGGAAACCGTTTGTGTCACAAACGCCCCTGGACAGGGTGTATGTCACAAACCCCATTTGATAGAGTGTGTGTCACAAACCCCATTGGACAGTGTGTGTGTCACAAACCGCATTGGACAGGGTGTGTGACACAAACGCCCCTAAACAGTGTGTGTCACAAAGCCCATTGAACAGCGTGTTTGTCACAAACCCCGTTGGACAGTGTGTGTGTCACAAACCCCATTGGACAGCGTGTGTCTGACAAACTTCATTGGACAGTGTGTGTGTCACAAACTCCCCTGGAAACTGTTTGTGTCACAGAGGCCCCTGGACAGGGTGTGTGACAGAAACACCATTTGATAGCGTGTGTGTCACAAACCCCATTGGACAGAGTGTGTGTTACAAATTCCCCCTGGAAAAAGTTTGTGTCACAAATGCACGTGGATAGGGTGTGTGTCACAAACCCCATTGGACAGCGTGTGTGTCACAAACACCCCTGGACAGGGTGTGTGTCACAAACCCCATTGGACAGTGTGTGTGTCACAAACAGTCGTGGACAACTTGTGTGTCACAAACCCCTTAGCACAGCGTGTGTTTCACAATCCCCCCTAGACACCGTTTGTGTCACAAATGCCCGTGGACATGGTGCGTGTCACAAACCCCTTTGGACAGCCTGTGTGTCACAAACCCCATTGGATAGCCTGTGTGTCACAAAACTCATTGGACAGCGTATGTGTCACAAACTCCCATGGACAACGTGTGTGTCACAAACCCCATTGGACAGCGTGTGTGTCACAAACTTCATTGGATAGTGTGTGTGTCACAAACCCCCCTGGAAACTGTTTGTGTCAAAGAGGACCCTGGACAGGGTGTGTGACACAAACACCATTTGATAGCGTGTGTCACAAACCGCATTGGACTGAGTGTGTGTCAGAAATACCCCTGGAAAACGTTTGTATCACAAACGCACCTGGATAGGGTGTGTGTCACAAACCCCATTGGACAGCGTGTGTGTCACAAACCCCATTAGACAGTGTGTGTGTCACAAACACCCCTGTAAAACGTTGGTGTCACAAACACCCCTGGACAGGGTGTATGTCACAAACCCCATTTGATAGAGTGTGTGTCACAAACCCCATTGGACAGTGTGTGTGTCACAAACCGCGTTGGACAGGGTGTGTGACACAAACGCCCCTAAACAGTGTGTGTGTCGCAAAGCCCATTCAACAGCGTGTTTGTCACAAACCCCGCTGGACAGTGTGTGTGTCACAAACCCCATTGGACAGCGTGTGTCTGACAAACTTCATTGGACAGTGTGTGTGTCACAAACTCCCCTGGAAACTGTTTGTGTCACAGAGGCCCCTGGACAGTGTGTGTGACAGAAACACCATTTGATAGCGTGTGTGTCACAAACCCCATTGGACAGAGTGTGTGTTACAAATTCCCCCTGGAAAAAGTTTGTGTCACAAATGCACGTGGATAGGGTGTGGGTCACAAATCCCATTGGACAACGTGTGTGTCACAAACCCCATTGGACAGTGTGTGTGTCACAAACAGTCCTGGACAACGTGTGTGCCACAAACCCCTTAGCACAGCGTGTGTTTCACAATCCCCCCTAGACACCGTTTGTGTCACAAATGCCCGTGGACATGGTGCGTGTCACAAACCCCTTTGGACAGCCTGTGTGTCACAAACCCCATTGGATAGCCTTTGTGTCACAAACCTCATTGGACAGCGTATGTGTCACAAACTCCCATGGACAGCGTGTGTGTCACAAACCCCATTGGACAACGTGTGTGTCACAAACTTCATTGGATAGTGTGTGTGTCACAAACCCCCCTGGAAACTGTTTGTGTCAAAGAGGACCCTGGACAGGGTGTGTGACACAAACACCATTTGATAGCGTGTGTGTCACAAACCGCATTGGACTGAGTGTGTGTCAGAAATACCCCTGGAAAACGTTTGTATCACAAACGCACCTGGATAGGGTGTGTGTCACAAACCCCATTGGACAGCGTGTGTGTCACAAACCCCATTAGACAGTGTGTGCGTCACAAACACCCCTGTAAAACGTTGGTGTCACAAACACCCCTGGACAGGGTGTGTGTCACAAACTTCATTGAACACTGTCTGTGTCACAAACCTCATTGGACAGCGCGTGTGGAATAATACCCACTTGACAGCGTGTGTGTTACAAACCCCATTGGACACTGTGTGTTTCACAAACTCCTCTGGACAGTGTGTGTGTGTGACACAAACACCCCTGGAAACCGTTTGTGTTACAAACGCCCCTGGAGAGTGTGTGTGTCACAATCCCCATTTGATAGCGTGTGTGTCACAAAATCCATTGGACAGAGTGTGTGTCACAAACCCCGTTGGACAGCGTGTGTGTTACAAACCCTCTTTGACAGCGCGTTTGTCACAAACCACATTGAACAGCATGTGTGAGTCACAAAGCCCATTCGAAATCTTGTGTGTCACAAACCTCCCTAAACAGTGTGTGTGTCACAATCCCCATTGGACAGCCTGTCTGTCACAGACCACATTGGACTGCGTATGTGTTACGAACCCCATTGGACAGCGTGTTTGTCACAGTCCCTATTGGACAGCGTGTGTGTCACAAACTCCATTGGCAGTGTGTGTGTCACAAACCCCATTGGACAGTGTATGTAAGAAACTCCACTGGTCAGGCTGTGTATGACAAATTCCATTGGACAGAGTGTGTGTCAAAAACAAAATTGCACAGAATGTGTGTCACAAACACCATTAAACAGCGCGTGTGTCAAAACCCCATTGGGCCGCGTATGTGTCACAAACCCCACTGGACACCCTGTGTTTCGCAAACCCCATTCGACAGCATGTGTGTCAGAAACCCTATTAGACAGTCTGTGTGTCACAAACCTCCCTAAACAGTGTGTGTGTCAAAAACACTCCTGGACAGGGTCTATGTCACAAACCCTGTGGGAAGGAGTGTGTGTCACAGACACCCCTGGACTGCGTTTGTTTCACAAACGCCCCTGGACAGGGTGTGTGTCACAAACCCTATGGACAGCGTGTGTGTCACAAACCCCATTGGAGAGTGTGTGTGTCACAAACCCCATTGGACAGTGTGTGTGTCACAAACCCCGTTGGACAGTGCGATTGTCACAATCCCCCTTCGAAAACATGTGTGTCACAAACCCCATTGGACAGTGTGTGTGTCACATACCCCGTTGGAAAACGTGTGTGTAAGAAACCCCATTCGACAGTGTGTGTGTCACAAACCCCCCTGGACACCATTTGTGTCACAAATACACCTGGAGAGGGTGTCTGGCACAAACCCCATTGGACAGCCTGCGTGTCACAAACCTCATTGCACAATGTTTGTGTAACAAATCCAATTGCACAGCGTGTGTATCACAAACTCCATTGGACAGCGTGTGTGTTACAAACACTCTTTGACAGCGCGTTTGTCACAAACCTCCCTAAACAGTGTGTGTGTCACAATCCCCATTGGTCAGCGTGTGTGTCACAGACCCCATTGTACAGCGTGTATGTGTCAGAACCCATTGGACAGTGTGTGTGTCACAAACAACTCTGGAAACCGTTTGTGTCAGAAACGCCCCTAGAGAGGGTGTATGTCACAAACCCCATTGGACAGCCTGTGTGTCAAAAACCCCATCGGACAGTGTGTGTGTCACAAACCCCATTGGACAGTGTGTGTGTCACAAAACGCATTGGACAGCATGTGTGTCACAAACCCCATGTGACAGCGTGTGTGTCACAAACGCCATTCGAGAGTGTGTGTGTCACAAACCCCCCTGGACAACGTTTGTGTCCCAAATGCCCCTGGAGAGGGTGTCTGTCACAAACCTCATTGGACGGCCTGTGTGTCACAAACCCCATTGGACAATGTGTGTGTAACAAATCCCGTTGGACACCGTGTGTGTCAAGAACCCCATTGGACAGCGTGTGTGTCACAATCCACATTGTACAGTGTGTGTGTCAAAAACTACATTGGACAATGTGTGTGTCACAAACCCCATTGGACAGTGTGTGTCACAATTCCCCCTGGACACCGTTTGTTTCACAAAGGCCCCTGGACAGTGTGTGTGTCACAAACCCCATTGTAGAGCCTGTGTGTCAGAAACCCCATTGGAGGGCGTGTGTGTCACAAACACACCTCGACAGAGTGTGTGTCAGAAAGCCCAGTGGACAGGGTGTGTGTCAGAAACCACCCTGGACACCGTTTGTGTCACAAACGACCCTAGACAGGGTGTGTGTCAAAACCCCATTGGACAGTGTCTGTGTCACAAACCCCATTGGACAGCATGTGAGTCACAAACCCCATTGGACAGTGTGAGTGTCCAAACCCCATTGGACAGTGTTTGTATCACAAACCCCATTGGACAGCATGTTTCAGAACGGCCACTGGACAGGGTGTGTGTCACAAACCCCATTGGACAACCAGGGTGTCACAGACCCCATTGGACAGTGTGTGTGTCACAAATCCCTTTGGACACCCTGTGTGTCACAAACCCTGTTGGACAGTGCGTGTGTCACAAACCCCATTGGACAGCGTGTGTGTCACAGACCCCATTGGACACTGTGTGTGTCACAAACAGCCCTGGACAGCGGGAGTGTCACAAACCCCTTTGGACAGGCTGTGTGTCAGAAACCACTCTGGACACCGTTTGTGTCACAAAGGCCCCTGGACATGGTGTGTCTCAAAACCCCATTGGACAGTGTGTGTGTCACAAAACCCTTTGGACACCCTGTGTGTCACAAACCCCATTGGAGAGCGTGTGTGTCACAAAGCCCATTGCACAGTGTGTGTGTCAGAAACCCCGTTGGACAGCGCGAGTGTCACAAAACCCATTGGAAAACGTGTGTGTCACAAACCCCATTGGACAGCTTGTGTGTCACAGACTGTATTGGACAGCGTGTGTGTCACAAACACCCCTGGACAGCATGTGCATCACAAACCACTTTGGACTGGTTGTGTGTCAGAAACCAACCTGGACACCGTTTGTGTCACAAAGGCCCGTAGACATGGTGTGTGTCAATACCCCATTGGAGAGTGTGTGTGTCTCAAACCCCATTGGAGAGAGTGTGTGTCACAAACCCCATTGGACAGTGTGTGTGTCACAAACCCCGATGGACAGTGCGAGTGTCACAAACCCGATTGGAAAATGTGTGTGTCACAAACCCCATTGGACAGTGTGTGTGACAACCTCCCCTGGAAACTATGTGTGTCTCAAACCCCATTCGACAACGTGTGTCACAAACCCCATGGGACAGCGTGTGTTCACAAACACCCTTGGAGAGCATGTGTGTCACAAATCCCATAGGACAACGTGTGTGTCACAACCCCCCCTGGACAGCGGATGTGTCACAAACTTCTTTGGACAGGCTGTGTGTCAAAAACCACCCTGGACACCGTTCTCGTCACAAAGGCCCCTGGACATGGTGTCTGTCAAAACTCCATTGGACAGTGTGTGTGTCACAAATCGAATTGGACAGCCTGTGTTTCACAAAACTTTTTGGACAGTGTGTGTGTCACAAACCTCGTTGCACATTGCGTGTGTCACAGACCATATTGGACAGTGCATGTGTCACTGACCCCATTGGAAAACGTGTGTGCCAGAAACCCCATTGGACAGTGTGAGTAACAACACCCCCTGGACACTGTGTGTTTCACAAACCAGCCTAAATAGTGTGTGTGTCATCAAACCCCACTGGACAGCATGTGTGTCACAAACACCCCTGGACAGTGTGTGTGCCACAACCCCCCCTGGACACCGTTTGTGTCTGAAACGTCCCTGGACAGGGTGTTTGTCACAAACCACATTGGACACCCTGTGTGTCACAGACCATATTGGACAGTGTGTGTGTCACAAACACCCCTGGAAATCGCTTGTGTCACAAACGCCCCTGGAGAGGGTGTGTGTCACAAACCCCATTCGACAGCGAGTGTGTCACAACCCCCATTGGACAGCGTGTGTGTCACAAACCTCCCTAAACAGTGTGTGTGTCACAATCCCCATTGCACAGCGTGTGTGGCACAAACGCGCCTGGACATGACGTGTGTCACAAACACCATTGGACAGCGTTTTTGTCACAAACCCCATTGGCCGACGTGTGTCACAAACACCATTGGACAGCGTTTTTGTCACAAACCCCATTGGCCGGCGTGTGTCACAAACACCATTGGACAGCGTTTTTGTCACAAACCCCATTGGCCAGTGTGTGTCACAAACCCCATTGGACAGCATGTGTGTGTCAGATCGCATTGGACATTGTGTGTGTCTCAAACACCCCTGGAAACCGTTAGTGTCACAAACACACCTGGAAAGTGTGTGTGTCACAAACACCCCTGGACAGGTTGCATGTCACAAACACGCCTGGACAGGATCTGTGTCACAAACCCTGTTGGACAGCGCGTGTGTCACAAACTCCATTCGACAGCGTGTGTCAGAAACGCCATTGGACAGCGTGTGTGTCACAAACACCCCTGGACAGCGTGTGTTTCACAAACCCCTTTGGACAGGGTGTGTGTCAGAAACCCTATGGACAGCGTGTGAGTCACAAACCCCATTGGAGAACGTGTGTGTCACAAGCCCCATTGGACAGTGTGTGTGTCACAAAGCTCGTGGGACAGTCCGAGTGTCATAAACCCCATTGGAACACGTGTTGGACACAAACCCCACTGGACAGTGTGTGTGTCACAAACCCCATTGGACAGTGTCTGTCACAACCCCCCCTGGAAACTATGTGTGTCACAAACCCCATTGGACACTGTGTGTGTCACTAATGCCATTGGACAGTGTGTGTGTCACAAACGCCATTGAACAATCAGTGTGTTACTAACCCCATTGGACAATGCGTGTGTCACAAACCTCATTGAACACTGTGTGTGTCACAAACACCCCTGGAGACCGTGTGTTTAAAAAACACATAAGACAGCGTTTTTTTCACAATCCCCATTTGACAGTATCTGTCACAAACGCCCCTGGAGAGGGTGTGTGTCACAACCCCCATTGGACAGCGTGTGTGTCACAAACCTCCCTAAACAGTGTGTGTGTCACAATCCCCATTGGACAGCATGTGTCACACAAACCCCCCTGGACAGGCTGTGTGTCACAAACCCCATTGGACAGCGTGTGTCACAAACGCCATTGGACAGTGTGTGTGTCACCGACCCCATTGGACAGTGTGTGTGTCACAAACACCCCTGGAAACCGCTTGTGTTACAAACTGCCGTGGACAGGGTGTGTGTCACAAACCCCATTGGACAGCGTGTGTGTCACAGACTCCATTGGACAGTGTGTGTGTCACAAACCCCCATGGAAACCGCTTGTGTCACAAACCCCATTGGACAGCGTGTGTGTGTCAGACCGCATTGGACATTGTGTGTGTCTCAAACACCCCTGGAAACCGTTTGTGTCACAAACGCACCTGGAAAGTGTGTGTGTCACAAACACCCCTGGACAGGTTGCATGTCACAAACACGCCTGGACAGGGTCTGTGTCACAAACCCTGTTGGACAGGGTGTGTGTCACAAACACCCCTGGACAGCTTGTGTTTCACAAACCCCTTTGGACAGGGTGTGTGTCAGAAACCCTATGGACAGCGTGTGTGTCACAAACCCCATTGGAGAGCGTGTGTGTCACAAGCCCCATTGGACAGTGTGTGTGTCACAAAGCTCGTGGGACAGTGCGAGTGTCACAAACCCCATTGGAACACGTGTTGGACACAAACTCCACTGGACAGTGTGTGTGTCACAAACCCCATTGGACAGTGTCTGTCACAACCCCCCCTGGAAACTACGTGTGTCACAAACCCCGTTGGACAATGTATGTGTCACTAACGCCATTGGACAGTGTGTGTGTCACAAACGTCATTGAACAATCAGTGTGTTACTAACCCCATTGGACAATGTTTGTGTCACAAACCCAATTGAACACTGTGTGTGTCACAAACATCCTTGGACCGCGTGTGTGTTAAAAACACATAAGACAGCGTTTTTTTCACAATCCCCATTGGACAGTATCTGTCACAAACGCACCTGGAGAGGGTGTGTGTCACAAACCCCATTCGACAGCGAGTGTGTCACAACCCTCATTGGACAGCGTGTGTGTCACAAACCTCCCTAAACAGTGTGTGTGTCACAATCCCCATTGGACAGCATGTGTCGCACAAACGCCCCTGGACAGGCTGTGTGTCACAAACCCCATTGGACAGCGTGTGTCACAAACCCCATTGGACAGTGTGTGTGTCACCGATCCCATTGGACAGTGTGTGTGTCACAAACACCCCTGGAAACCGCTTGTGTTACAAACTGCTGTGGACAGGGTGTGTGTCACTAACCCCATTGGACAGCGTGTGTGTCACAGACCCCATTGGACAGTGTGTGTGTCACAAACATCCATGGAAACCGCTTGTGTTACAAACTCCCATGGACAGTGTGTGTGTCACAAAGCCCATTGTACAGTGTGTGTGTCACAAAACCCATTGGACAGTGTGTGTGTCACAAACCCCGTTGGACAGTGCGAGTGTCACAAACCCCATTGGAAAACGTGTGTGTCACAAACACCCCTGGACACGGTTTGTTTCACAAACCCCATTGGAGAGCGTGTGTTTCACAAACCCCATTGGACAGCGTGTGTGTCACGAACACCCCTGGACATGGTCTGTGTCACAAACCCTGTTGGACAGCGTGTGTGTCACAAACCCCTTTGGGCACGGTGTGTGTCAGAAACTGCCCTGGACACCGTTTGTGTCACAAACGCCCCTGGACAGGGTGTGTGTCACAAATCCTATGGACAGGGTGTGTGTCACAAACCCCATTGCAGAACGTGTGTGTCACAAACCCCATTGGACATTGTGTGTGTCACAAGCCCCATTGGACAGCTTTTGTGTCGCAAACCCCATTGGACAGAAGGTGTATCACATACCTCATTGGACATCGTGTGTACCACAAACACCCCTGGAAACCGGTTTTGTCTCAAAGGTCCCTGGACAGGGTCTGTGTCACAAACCCCGTTGGACAGCCTGTGTGTCACCATCCCCATTGTACACTGTGTGTGTCACAAACGCCCCTGGACAGGGTGTGTGTCACAAACCTGATTTGATGGCATGTGTGTCGCAAACCCCATTGGAGAGTGTGTGTGTCACAAACACGGTTGGACAGCGCGTGTCTAACAAATCCCATTGGACAGGGTGTGTGTCAGAAACCCCATTGGACACCGTGTGTGTCACAGACTCCATTGGACAGTATGTTTGTCACAAACACCCCTGGAAACTGTTTGTGTCACAAACGCCCCTGGACAGCGTGTGTGTCACAAGCACCGCTGGACAGGGTGTGTTTCACAAACCCCATTTTGCAGCGTGCGAGTCAGAAACCGCATTGGACAGTATGTGTGTAACAAACCCCATTGGACAGCTCGAATGTAACAAACCCCATTTGACAACGAGTGTGTCACAAACCCCATTGGACAGCATGTGTCACTAACCCCATTGGACAGTGTTTGTGTCACATACTCCATTGGACAGAGTGTGTGTCACAAACCCCATTGGATAGCGTGTGTGTCAGAAACCCCGTTGGAGAGCTTATATGTAACAAAACCCATTGGACAACGAGTGTGTCACAAACCTCATTGGACAACGAGTGTGTCACAAGTCCCCTGGAAACTGTGTGTGTCACAAACCCCATTGGACAGCGTGTGTGTAACAAACACCACTGGAGAGCGAGTTGGCCACAAACCTCATTGGACAGCGTGTGTGTCACAAACCCCTTTGGACAGCATGTGTGTCACAAATACCCCTGGAAACTGTTTCTGTCACAAACGCCCCTGGACAGGGTGTGTGTCACAAACCCCATTAGACAGCGTGTGTGTCACAAACCCCATTGGATAGCGTGTGTGTCACAAATACCCCTGGAAACCGTTTGTGTCACAAACGCCCCTGGACATGGTGTGTGTCACAAAACCCATCGGACACTGTGTGTCAGAAACGCCACTGGACAGGGCGTGTGTCACAAACTCCATTGCATAGAGTGTGTGTCACCAACCGCATTGGACAGCATGTGTTTCGAAGACCCCATTAGACAGTGTGTGTTTCACAAACACCCCTGGAATCCGTATGTGTAACAAACGCCCCTGGACAAGGTGTGTGTCACAAACCACATTTGACAGCGTGTGTGCAAAAAACACCCCTGGACAGGCTGTGTGTCACAAATCCCATTGAACACTGTGTGTGTCACAAACCTCATTGGACAACGTGTGTGTAAGAAAACCCATTGGACATCGTGTGTGTCACAAACCCCATTGGACAGCGTGTGTCACAACCCCACATGGAAACTGTCTGTGTCAGAATCCCCATTGGACTGTGTGTGTGTCATAAACCTCCCTAAACTGTGTGTCTGTCACAATCCCCATTAAACAGTGCGTGTCAAAAACCCCATTGGACACTGTGTGTCAGAAACGTCACTGGACAGGATGTGTGTCACAAACCACATTTGGCAGCGTGTGTGTCACAAACCCCATTGGACAGCGTGTCTGTCACAAATACCCCTGGAAACCCTTTGTGTCACAAACGCCCCTGGACAGGGTGTGTGTCACAAACCCTAATTGACACCGTGTGTGCAACAAACACCCCTGGACAGGGCGTGTATCACAAACCCCATTGAACACTGTGTGTGTCACAAACCTCATTGGACAGGGTGTGTGTCAGAAACAGCCCTGGACATCGTGTGTGTCACAAAACCCATTGCACAGCGTGTCTCACAAAAACCCCTAGAAATCGTTTGTGTCAGTAACGCCCCTGGAAAGGGTGTGTGTCACAAACCCAATTGGACAGCCTGTGTGTCACAAACCCTGTTGGACAGCGTGTGTTTCACAAATCCCATTGACAGCGTGTCTGTCACACACCTCATTGGGCAGTGTGTTTGTCACAAACCCCTTTGGACAGCATGTGTATTCACAAACACCCCTGGACAAGGTGTGTGTCATAAAACCCAATGAACAGTGTGTCTGTCACAATCCCCGTTGAATACTGTGTGTGTCACAAACCCCATTGGACACCTTGTGTGTCACAAACCCTATTGGACAGTGTGTGTGTCACAAACCCCATTGGACAGCGTGTGTTTCACAGACCTCTTTGGACAGTGTATGTGTCACAAACACCCCTGGAAACTGTCTGTGTCACAAACGCCCCTGGACAGGGTATGTATCAGAAACCCCATTTGACAGCATGTGTGTCACAAACACCTCTGCAAAGGGTGTGTGTCACAAACACCCCTGGACAGGATGTGTGTAACAAACCCCATTGGACAATGTGTGTGTCATGAACCCCATTGGACACTGTGTGTGTCACAAACCCCATTGGACAGCGTGTGTATCACAAACACCCCTGGGCAGGGTGTGTGTCACAAACCCCTTTGGACAGTGTGTCTGTCACATTCCCCATTGAATACTGTGTGTGTCAAAAACCCCATTGGACATCGTGTGTGTGTCACAAACCGCGTTGGACAGCGCGTGTGTCACAAATCCCATTGGACATGGTGTGTGACACAAACCCCCCTAAACAGTGTGTGTGTCACAAATCCCCCTGGACAGCTTGTGTGTCACAATCCCCATTGGACAGAGTGTGTGTAAAAACCCCATTGGACAGTGTGTGTGTCACAAACCCTATTGGACAGCGTTTGTGTCAGAGACCTCATTGGACAGTGTGTGTGTCACAAGCACCCATCGAAACCGTTTCTGTCACAAACGCCCCTAGACAGCGTCTGTGTCACAAACCGCATTGGACAGCGTGTGTGTCACAAACACCCCTGGACAGGGTGTGTGTCACAAACCCTATTGGACAGTGCGTGTTTCACAATCCCCAATGGACAGTGTGTCTCACAAACGTCACTAGACAGAGTGTGTGTCACAATCCCCATTGGTCATCGTGTGTGTCACAAACTCAATTGGAGAGAGTGTGTGTCACAAACCCCATTGGGCAGTGTGTGTGTCACAGAAACGGTTTAACAGTGCGTGTGTCACAAACCCCATTGGACAACGCGTGTGTCACAAACCCCATTTCAAAGCGTGTGTGTCACAAACCCCTTTAGACAGTCTGTCTGTCATAATCCCCATTGAATACTGCTTGTGTCACAAACACCATTGGACAGCGTGTGTGTCACAAATCCCATTGGACAGCATGTGTGTGACAAACACCCCTGGACAGGGTGTGTGTCACAATCCCCATTGGTCAGCGTGTGTGTCACAAACTAAATTGGACAGAGTGTGTGTGACAATCCTCATTGGACAGTGTGTGTCACAAACGCCCCTGGACAGCATGTGTGTCACAAACCCCATTGGACAGCGTGTGTTTCACAATCCCACCTGGACATCAGTTGTATCACAAACGCCCGTGGAAAGGGTGTGTGTCACAAACCCCATTGGACAGTGCGTGTGTCACAAACACCCCGGGAATGGGTGTGTGTGTCACAAACCCTATTGGACAGTGTGTGTGTCACAAACCCCATTGGACAGCGTGTGTGTCACAAACCGCATTGGTCAGCGTGTGTGTCACAAATACCCCTGGACAGGGTGTGTGTCACAAACCCTGCTGCACAGTGTATGTGTCACAAACCCCATTAGATCGGCTGTCTGTCATAATCCCCACTGAATACTCTGTGTATCACAAACCCCATTAAACAGTGTGTGTGTCACAGACCCCATTGGACAGCGTGTGTGTCACAAATACCCCTGGAAACTGTTTGTGTCTCAAACGTCCCTAGACAGGGTGTGTGTTACGAACGCCATTTGACAGCGTGTGTGTCTCAAACACTATTGGACAGCGTGTGTGTCACAAACCCCATTGGACAGCGTGTGTGTCACAAACCCCATTGGACAGTGTGTGTGTCACAAACCCCATTCGACAGGGTGTGTTTCACAAACCCCATTGGACAACGTGAGTGTTACAAAATCCATTGAACACTCTGTGTGTCATAAACCCCATTGGACAGCGGGTGTGTCACAAACACCCCTGGACAGTATGTGTGTCACAAACCCCATTGGACAGCCTATGTGTTACAAACCCTGTTGCACAGTCTGTGTGTCATAAACCCCATTGAATAGCGTGTGTGTCACTAACCCCCTTGTACAGGGTGTGTGTCATAAACCCCGTTGGTCTACGTGTCTGTCACAGACCCCATTAGACAGTCTCTCTGTCACAATCCCCATTTTAATGCTGTGTGTGTTACAAACCCCATTGGACATTTTGTGTCTCACAAACCCCGTTGGACAGCGTGTGTGTCACAAACCTCATTGGACAGCGTCTGTGTCACAGACCCCATTGGACAGTATGTGTGTCACAAACACGCCTAGAAACTGTTTGTGTCACAAACAGCCCTAGACAGGGTGTGTGTTACAAACTCTATTCGACAGCGTGTGTGTCAAAAACCCCATTCGACAGCGTGTGTGTCAAAAATACCCCTGCAAAACGTTCGTGTCACAAACGCCCCTGGACAGGGTGTGTGTGAAACCCCCCATTGGACAGCGTGTGTGTCACTAACCCCATTGGACACCATGTGTTTCAGAAACACCCCTGGAAAACGTTTGTGTCACAAACGCCCCTGGACAGGGTGTGTGTCACAAATCCCATTTAACAGGGTGTGTGTCACAAACCCCATTCGACAGCGTGTGTGTCATAAACACCGCTGGACAGGGTGTGTGTCACAAATCCTGTGGCACACAGTTTCTGTCACAAACCCCATTGTACAGCGTGTGTGTCACAAACCCCATTGGACAGTGTGTGTGTCACAAACACCCCTGGACAGGGTGTGTGTCAAAACCCCATTGGACAGATTGTGTGTCACAAACCCCATTGGACGGAGTGTGTGTCACAAACCCCATTGGACAGCGTGTGTGTCACAAACACCAGTGGACAGAGTGTGTGTCACAAACCCCATTGGAAAGCCTGTCTGTCACAAAACGCATTCGACAGCGTGTATGTCACAAACACCATCGGACAACGTGTGAGTCACAAACCCCATTGGACAGGGTGTGTGTCACAAACCCTGTTAGACATTGCGTGTGTCACTAACCCCATTGGACAGCATGTGTCACAACCCGTCCTGGAAACTGTCTGTGTCACAAACCCCACTAGAGAGTGTGTATGTCACAGACCTCACCAAACAGTGTGTATGTCACAATCCCCATTAAACAGTGCGTGTCACAAACCCTATTGAACACTGTGTGTCACAAACGCCTCTAGACAGGGTGTATGTCACAAACCCCATTGAACACTGTGTGTGTCACAAACCTCATTGGACAGCGTGTGTGTAAGAAAACCCATTGGACAGCGTGTGTGTCACAAACCTCATTGGACAGCATGTGTCACAACCACAACTGGAATCTATGTCAGAGTCCCCCTTGGACAGTGTGTGTGTCACAAACCTCATTGGACAGCGTGTGTGTCACAGAACCCATTAGACAGTGTGTGTGTCGCAAATCGCACTGGAAAACGTTTGCGTCACTAACGCCCCTGACAGGGTGTGTGTCAGAAACCCCATTTAGCAACGTGTGTACCACAAAGCCCATTGGACCGTGTGTGTGTCACAAATACCTCTGGAAACCGTTTGTGTCACAAACCCGCCTGCACAGGCTGTGTGTCACAAACCCTATTGGACAGCGTCTGTGTCACAGACCCCATTGGACAGCGTGTGTGTCACAGACCTCTTTGGACAGTGTATGTGTCACAAACACCCCTGGAAACTGTCTGTGTCACAAACGCCCCTGGACAGGGTATGTATCAGAAACCCCATTTGACAGCATGTGTGTCACAAACACCTCTGCAAAGGGTGTGTGTCACAAACACCCCTGGACAGGGTGTGTGTTACAAACCCCATTGGACAATGTGTGTGTCATGAACCCCATTGGACACTGTGTGTGTCACAAACACCCCTGGACATGGTCTGTGTCACAAACCCTGTTGGACAGCGTGTGTGTCACAAACCCCTTTGGGCACGGTGTGTGTCAGAAACTGCCCTGGACACCGTTTGTGTTACAAACGCCCCTGGACAGGGTGTGTGTCACAAATCCTATGGACAGGGTGTGTGTCACAAACCCCATTGCAGAACGTGTGTGCACAAACCCCATTGGACATTGTGTGTGTCACAAACCCCATTGGACAGCTTTTGTGTCGCAAACCCCATTGGACAGAAGGTGTATCACATACCTCATTGGACATCGTGTGTACCACAAACACCCCTGGAAACCGGTTTTGTCTCAAAGGTCCCTGGACAGGGTCTGTGTCACAAACCCCGTTGGACAGCCTGTGTATGACCATCCCCATTGTACACTGTGTGTGTCACAAACACCCCTGGACAGGGTGTGTGTCACAAACCTGATTTGATGGCATGTGTGTCACAAACCCCATTGGAGAGTGTGTGTGTCACAAACACGGTTGGACAGCGCGTGTCTAACAAACCCCATTGGACAGGGTGTGTGTCAGAAACCCCATTGAACACCGTGTGTGTCACAGACTCCATTGGACAGTATGTTTGTCACAAACACCCCTGGAAACTGTTTGTGTCACAAACGTCCCTGGACAGCGTGTGTGTCACAAGCACCGCTGGACAGGGTGTGTTTCACAAACCCCATTTTGCAGCGTGCGAGTCAGAAACCGCATTGGACAGTGTGTGTGTAACAAATCCTATTGGACAGCTCAAATGTAACAAACCCCATTTGACGAGTGTGTCACAAACCCCATTGGACAGCATGTGTCACTAACCCCATTGGACAGTGTTTGTGTCACATACTCCATTGGACAGAGTGTGTGTCACAAACCCCATTGGATAGCGTGTGTGTCAGAAACTCCGTTGGAGAGCTTGTATGTAACAAAACCCATTGGACAACGAGTGTGTCACAAACCCCATTGGACAACGAGTGTGTCACAAGCCCCCTGGAAACTGTGTGTGTCACAAACCCCATTGGACAGTGTGTGTGTAACAAACACCACTGGAGAGCGAGTTGGCCACAAACTCCATTGGACAGCGTGTGTGTCACAAACCCCTTTGGACAGCATGTGTGTCACAAATACCCCTGGAAACTGTTTCTGTCACAAACGCCCCTGGACAGGGTGTGTGTCACAAACCCCATTAGACAGCGTGTGTGTCACAAACCCCATTGGATAACGTGTGTGTCACAAATACCCCTGGAAAACGTTTGTGTCACAAACGCCCCTGGACATGGTGTGTGTCACAAAACCCATCGGACACTGTGTGTCAGAAACGCCACTGGACAGGGCGTGTGTCACAAACTCCATTGCATAGAGTGTGTGTCACCAACCGCATTGGACAGCATGTGTTTCGAAGACCCCATTAGACAGTGTGTGTTTCACAAACACCCCTGGAATCCGTATGTGTAACAAACGCCCCTGGACAAGGTGTGTGTCACAAACCACATTTGACAGCGTGTGTGCAAAAAACACCCCTGGACAGGCTGTGTGTCACAAATCCCATTGAATACTGTGTGTGTCACAAACCTCATTGGACAGCGTGTGTGTAAGAAAACCCATTGGACATCGTGTGTGTCACAAACCCCATTGGACAGCGTGTGTCACAACCCCACATGGAAACTGTCTGTGTCAGAATCCCCATTGGACTGTGTGTGTGTCATAAACCTCCCTAAACTGTGTGTCTGTCACAATCCCCATTAAACAGTGCGTGTCAAAAACCCCATTGGACACTGTGTGTCAGAAACGTCACTGGACAGGATGTGTGTCACAAACCACATTTGGCAGCGTGTGTGTCACAAACCCCATTGGACAGCGTGTCTGTCACAAATACCCCTGGAAACCCTTTGTGTCACAAACGCCCCTGGACAGGGTGTGTGTCACAAACCCTAATTGACACCGTGTGTGCAACAAACACCCCTGGACAGGGTGTGTATCACAAACCCCATTGAACACTGTGTGTGTCACAAACCTCATTGGACAGGGTGTGTGTCAGAAACAGCCCTGGACATCGTGTGTGTCACAAAACCCATTGCACAGCGTGTCTCACAAAAACCCCTAGAAATCGTTTGTGTCAGTAACGCCCCTGGAAAGGGTGTGTGTCACAAACCCAATTGGACAGCCTGTGTGTCACAAACCCTGTTGGACAGCGTGTGTTTCACAAATCCCATTGACAGCGTGTCTGTCACACACCTCATTGGACAGTGTGTTTGTCACAAACCCCTTTGGACAGCATGTGTATTCACAAACACCCCTGGACAAGGTGTGTGTCATAAAACCCAATGAACAGTGTGTCTGTCACAATCCCCGTTGAATACTGTGTGTGTCACAAACCCCATTGGACACCCTGTGTGTCACAAACCCTATTGGACAGTGTGTGTGTCACAAACCCCATTGGACAGCGTGTGTTTCACAGACCTCTTTGGACAGTGTATGTGTCACAAACACCCCTGGAAACTGTCTGTGTCACAAACGCCCCTGGACAGGGTATGTATCAGAAACCCCATTTGACAGCATGTGTGTCACAAACACCTCTGCAAAGGGTGTGTGTCACAAACACCCCTGGACAGGATGTGTGTAACAAACCCCATTGGACAATGTGTGTGTCATGAACCCCATTGGACACTGTGTGTGTCACAAACCCCATTGGACAGCGTGTGTATCACAAACACCCCTGGGCAGGGTGTGTGTCACAAACCCCTTTGGACAGTGTGTCTGTCACATTCCCCATTGAATACTGTGTGTGTCAAAAACCCCATTGGACATCGTGTGTGTGTCACAAACCGCGTTGGACAGCGCGTGTGTCACAAATCCCATTGGACATGGTGTGTGACACAAACCCCCCTAAACAGTGTGTGTGTCACAAATCCCCCTGGACAGCTTGTGTGTCACAATCGCCATTGGACAGAGTGTGTGTAAAAACCCCATTGGACAGTGTGTGTGTCACAAACCCTATTGGACAGCGTTTGTGTCAGAGACCTCATTGGACAGTGTGTGTGTCACAAGCACCCATCGAAACCGTTTCTGTCACAAACGCCCCTAGACAGCGTCTGTGTCACAAACCGCATTGGACAGCGTGTGTGTCACAAACACCCCTGGACAGGGTGTGTGTCACAAACCCTATTGGACAGTGCGTGTTTCACAATCCCCAATGGACAGTGTGTCTCACAAACGTCACTAGACAGAGTGTGTGTCACAATCCCCATTGGTCATCGTGTGTGTCACAAACTCAATTGGAGAGAGTGTGTGTCACAAACCCCATTGGGCAGTGTGTGTGTCACAGAAACGGTTTAACAGTGCGTGTGTCACAAACCCCATTGGACAACGCGTGTGTCACAAACCCCATTTCAAAGCGTGTGTGTCATAAACCCCTTTAGACAGTCTGTCTGTCATAATCCCCATTGAATACTGCTTGTGTCACAAACACCATTGGACAGCGTGTGTGTCACAAATCCCATTGGACAGCATGTGTGTGACAAACACCCCTGGACAGGGTGTGTGTCACAATCCCCATTGGTCAGCGTGTGTGTCACAAACTAAATTGGACAGAGTGTGTGTGACAATCCTCATTGGACAGTGTGTGTCACAAACGCCCCTGGACAGCATGTGTGTCACAAACCCCATTGGACAGCGTGTGTTTCACAATCCCACCTGGACATCAGTTGTATCACAAACGCCCGTGGAAAGGGTGTGTGTCACAAACCCCATTGGACAGTGCGTGTGTCACAAACACCCCGGGAATGGGTGTGTGTGTCACAAACCCTATTGGACAGTGTGTGTGTCACAAACCCCATTGGACAGTGTGTGTGTCACAAACCGCATTGGTCAGCGTGTGTGTCACAAATACCCCTGGACAGGGTGTGTGTCACAAACCCTGCTGCACAGTGTATGTGTCACAAACCCCATTAGATCGGCTGTCTGTCATAATCCCCACTGAATACTCTGTGTATCACAAACCCCATTAAACATTGTGTGTGTCACAGACCCCATTGGACAGCGTGTGTGTCACAAATACCCCTGGAAAATGTTTGTGTCTCAAACGCCCCTAGACAGGGTGTGTGTTACAAACGCCATTTGACAGCGTGTGTGTCTCAAACACTATTGGACAGCGTGTGTGTCACAAACCCCATTGGACAGCGTGTGTGTCACAAACCCCATTGGACAGTGTGTGTGTCACAAACCCCATTCGACAGGGTGTGTTTCACAAACCCCATTGGACAACGTGAGTGTTACAAAATCCATTGAACACTCTGTGTGTCATAAACCCCATTGGACAGCGGGTGTGTCACAAACACCCCTGGACAGTATGTGTGTCACAAACCCCATTGGACAGCCTATGTGTTACAAACCCTGTTGCACAGTCTGTGTGTCATAAACCCCATTGAATAGCGTGTGTGTCACTAACCCCCTTGTACAGGGTGTGTGTCATAAACCCCGTTGGTCTACGTGTCTGTCACAGACCCCATTAGACAGTCTCTCTGTCACAATCCCCATTTTAATGTTGTGTGTGTTACAAACCCCATTGGACATTTTGTGTCTCACAAACCCCGTTGGACAGCGTGTGTGTCACAAACCTCATTGGACAGCGTCTGTGTCACAGACCCCATTGGACAGTATGTGTGTCACAAACACGCCTAGAATCTGTTTGTGTCACAAACAGCCCTAGACAGGGTGTGTGTTACAAACTCTATTCGACAGCGTGTGTGTCAAAAACCCCATTCGACAGCGTGTGTGTCAAAAATACCCCTGCAAA
Source organism: Nesoenas mayeri (assembly GCF_963082525.1). Classification (NCBI taxonomy): domain Eukaryota; kingdom Metazoa; phylum Chordata; class Aves; order Columbiformes; family Columbidae; genus Nesoenas; species Nesoenas mayeri. Next base: position 2,881,218 of record NC_137561.1, on the reverse strand, counting down.
ACGTTCGTGTCACAAACGCCCCTGGACAGGGTGTGTGTGAAACCCCCCATTGGACAGTGTGTGTGTCACTAACCCCATTGGACACCATGTGTTTCAGAAACACCCCTGGAAAACGTTTGTGTCACAAACGCCCCTGGACAGGGTGTGTGTCACAAATCCCATTTAACAGGGTGTGTGTCACAAACCCCATTCGACAGCGTGTGTGTCATAAACACCGCTGGACAGGGTGTGTGTCACAAACTCTATGGCACACAGTTTCTGTCACAAACCCCATTGTACAGCGTGTGTGTCACAAACCCCATTGGACAGTGTGTGTGTCACAAACACCCCTGGACAGGGTGTGTGTCAAAAACCCCATTGGACAGATTGTGTGTCACAAACCCCATTGGACGGGGTGTGTGTCACAAACCCCATTGGACAGCGTGTGTGTCACAAACACCAGTGGACAGAGTGTGTGTCACAAACCCCATTGGAAAGCCTGTCTGTCACAAAACGCATTCGACAGCGTGTATGTCACAAACACCATCGGACAACGTGTGAGTCACAAACCCCATTGGACAGGGTGTGTGTCACAAACCCTGTTAGACATTGCGTGTGTCACTAACCCCATTGGACAGCATGTGTCACAACCCGTCCTGGAAACTGTCTGTGTCAGAAACCCCACTAGAGAGTGTGTATGTCACAGACCTCACTAAACAGTGTGTATGTCACAATCCCCATTAAACAGTGCGTGTCACAAACCCTATTGAACACTGTGTGTCACAAACGCCTCTGGACAGGGTGTATGTCACAAACCCCATTGAACACTGTGTGTGTCACAAACCTCATTGGACAGCGTGTGTGTAAGAAAACCCATTGGACAGCGTGTGTGTCACAAACCTCATTGGACAGCATGTGTCACAACCACAACTGGAATCTATGTCAGAGTCCCCCTTGGACAGTGTGTGTGTCACAAACCTCATTGGACAGCGTGTGTGTCACAGAACCCATTAGACAGTGTGTGTGTCGCAAACCGCACTGGAAAACGTTTGCGTCACTAACGCCCCTGACAGGGTGTGTGTCAGAAACCCCATTTAGCAACGTGTGTACCACAAAGCCCATTGGACCGTGTGTGTGTCACAAATACCTCTGGAAACCGTTTGTGTCACATACCTGCCTGCACAGGGTGTGTGTCACAAACCCCATTGGACAGCGTCTGTGTCACGAACCCCATTGGACAGCGTGTGTGTCACAGACCTCTTTGGACAGTGTATGTGTCACAAACACCCCTGGAAACTGTCTGTGTCACAAACGCCCCTGGACAGGGTATGTATCAGAAACCCCATTTGACAGCATGTGTATCACAAACACCTCTGCAAAGGGTGTGTGTCACAAACACCCCTGGACAGGGTGTGTGTTACAAACCCCATTGGACAATGTGTGTGTCACAAACCCCATTGGACAGCGTGTGTATCACAAACACCCCTGGGCAGGGTGTGTGTCACAAACCCCTTTGGACAGTGTGTCTGTCACATTCCCCATTGAATACTGTGTGTGTCAAAAACCCCATTGGACATCGTGTGTGTGTCACAAACCGCGTTGGACAGCGCGTGTGTCACAAATCCCATTGGACATGGTGTGTGACACAAACCCCCCTAAACAGTGTGTGTGTCACAAAGCCCATTGGACAGCGTGTGTGTCACAAATCCCCCTGGACAGCTTGTGTGTCACAATCCCCATTGGACAGAGTGTGTGTAAAAACCCCATTGGACAGTGTGTGTGTCACAAACCCTATTGGACAGCGTTTGTGTCAGAGACCTCATTGGACAGTGTGTGTGTCACAAGCACCCATCGAAACCGTTTCTGTCACAAACGCCCCTAGACAGCGTCTGTGTCACAAACCGCATTGGACAGCGTGTGTGTCACAAACACCCCTGGACAGGGTGTGTGTCACAAACCCTATTGGACAGTGCGTGTTTCACAATCCCCAATGGACAGTGTGTCTCACAAACGTCACTAGACAGAGTGTGTGTCACAATCCCCATTGGTCATCGTGTGTGTCACAAACTCAATTGGAGAGAGTGTGTGTCACAAACCCCATTGGGCAGTGTGTGTGTCACAGAAACGGTTTAACAGTGCGTGTGTCACAAACCCCATTGGACAACGCGTGTGTCACAAACCCCATTTCAAAGCGTGTGTGTCATAAACCCCTTTAGACAGTCTGTCTGTCATAATTCCCATTGAATACTGCTTGTGTCACAAACACCATTGGACAGCGTGTGTGTCACAAATCCCATTGGACGGCATGTGTGTGACAAACACCCCTGGACAGGGTGTGTGTCACAATCCCCATTGGTCAGCGTGTGTGTCACAAACTAAATTGGACAGAGTGTGTGTGACAATCCTCATTGGACAGTGTGTGTCACAAACGCCCCTGGACAGCATGTGTGTCACAAACCCCATTGGACAGCGTGTGTTTCACAATCCCACCTGGACATCAGTTGTATCACAAACGCCCGTGGAAAGGGTGTGTGTCACAAACCCCATTGGACAGTGCGTGTGTCACAAACACCCCGGGAATGGGTGTGTGTGTCACAAACCCTATTGGACAGTGTGTGTGTCACAAACCCCATTGGACAGCGTGTGTGTCACAAACCGCATTGGTCAGCGTGTGTGTCACAAATACCCCTGGACAGGGTGTGTGTCACAAACCCTGCTGCACAGTGTATGTGTCACAAACCCCATTAGATCGGCTGTCTGTCATAATCCCCACTGAATACTCTGTGTATCACAAACCCCATTAAACATTGTGTGTGTTACAGACCCCATTGGACAGCGTGTGTGTCACAAATACCCCTGGAAAATGTTTGTGTCTCAAACGCCCCTAGACAGGGTGTGTGTTACAAACGCCATTTGACAGCGTGTGTGTCTCAAACACTATTGGACAGCGTGTGTGTCACAAACCCCATTGGACAGCGTGTGTGTCACAAACCCCATTGGACAGTGTGTGTGTCACAAACCCCATTCGACAGGGTGTGTTTCACAAACCCCATTGGACAACGTGAGTGTTACAAAATCCATTGAACACTCTGTGTGTCATAAACCCCATTGGACAGCGGGTGTGTCACAAACACCCCTGGACAGTATGTGTGTCACAAACCCCATTGGACAGCCTATGTGTTACAAACCCTGTTGCACAGTCTGTGTGTCATAAACCCCATTGAATAGCGTGTGTGTCACTAACCCCCTTGTACAGGGTGTGTGTCATAAACCCCGTTGGTCTACGTGTCTGTCACAGACCCCATTAGACAGTCTCTCTGTCACAATCCCCATTTTAATGCTGTGTGTGTTACAAACCCCATTGGACATTTTGTGTCTCACAAACCCCGTTAGACAGCGTGTGTGTCACAAACCTCATTGGACAGCGTCTGTGTCACAGACCCCATTGGACAGTATGTGTGTCACAAACACGCCTAGAAACTGTTTGTGTCACAAACAGCCCTAGACAGGGTGTGTGTTACAAACTCTATTCGACAGCGTGTGTCAAAAACCCCATTCGACAGCGTGTGTGTCAAAAATACCCCTGCAAAACGTTCGTGTCACAAACGCCCCTGGACAGGGTGTGTGTGAAACCCCCCATTGGACAGCGTGTGTGTCACTAACCCCATTGGACACCATGTGTTTCAGAAACACCCCTGGAAAACGTTTGTGTCACAAACGCCCCTGGACAGGGTGTGTGTCACAAATCCCATTTAACAGGGTGTGTGTCACAAACCCCATTCGACAGCGTGTGTGTCATAAACACCGCTGGACAGGGTGTGTGTCACAAACTCTATGGCACACAGTTTCTGTCACAAACCCCATTGTACAGCGTGTGTGTCACAAACCCCATTGGACAGTGTGTGTGTCACAAACACCCCTGGACAGGGTGTGTGTCAAAAACCCCATTGGACAGATTGTGTGTCACAAACCCCATTGGACGGGGTGTGTGTCACAAACCCCATTGGACAGCGTGTGTGTCACAAACACCAGTGGACAACGTGTGTGTCACAAACCCCATTGGAAAGCCTGTCTGTCACAAAACGCATTCGACAGCGTGTATGTCACAAACACCATCGGACAACGTGTGAGTCACAAACCCCATTGGACAGGGTGTGTGTCACAAACCCTGTTAGACATTGCGTGTGTCACTAACCCCATTGGACAGCATGTGTCACAACCCGTCCTGGAAACTGTCTGTGTCAGAAACCCCACTAGAGAGTGTGTATGTCACAGACCTCACTAAACAGTGTGTATGTCACAATCCCCATTAAACAGTGCGTGTCACAAACCCTATTGAACACTGTGTGTCACAAACGCCTCTGGACAGGGTGTATGTCACAAACCCCATTGAACACTGTGTGTGTCACAAACCTCATTGGACAGCGTGTGTGTAAGAAAACCCATTGGACAGCGTGTGTGTCACAAACCTCATTGGACAGCATGTGTCACAACCACAACTGGAATCTATGTCAGAGTCCCCCTTGGACAGTGTGTGTGTCACAAACCTCATTGGACAGCGTGTGTGTCACAGAACCCATTAGACAGTGTGTGTGTCGCAAACCGCACTGGAAAACGTTTGCGTCACTAACGCCCCTGACAGGGTGTGTGTCAGAAACCCCATTTAGCAACGTGTGTACCACAAAGCCCATTGGACCGTGTGTGCGTCACAAATACCTCTGGAAACCGTTTGTGTCACATACCTGCCTGCACAGGGTGTGTGTCACAAACCCCATTGGACAGCATCTGTGTCACGAACCCCATTGGACAGCGTGTGTGTCACAGACCTCTTTGGACAGTGTATGTGTCACAAACACCCCTGGAAACTGTCTGTGTCACAAACGCCCCTGGACAGGGTATGTATCAGAAACCCCATTTGACAGCATGTGTATCACAAACACCTCTGCAAAGGGTGTGTGTCACAAACACCCCTGGACAGGGTGTGTGTTACAAACCCCATTGGACAATGTGTGTGTCACAAACCCCATTGGACAGCGTGTGTATCACAAACACCCCTGGGCAGGGTGTGTGTCACAAACCCCTTTGGACAGTGTGTCTGTCACATTCCCCATTGAATACTGTGTGTGTCAAAAACCCCATTGGACATCGTGTGTGTGTCACAAACCGCGTTGGACAGCGCGTGTGTCACAAATCCCATTGGACATGGTGTGTGACACAAACCCCCCTAAACAGTGTGTGTGTCACAAAGCCCATTGGACAGCGTGTGTGTCACAAATCCCCCTGGACAGCTTGTGTGTCACAATCCCCATTGGACAGAGTGTGTGTAAAAACCCCATTGGACAGTGTGTGTGTCACAAACCCTATTGGACAGCGTTTGTGTCAGAGACCTCATTGGACAGTGTGTGTGTCACAAGCACCCATCGAAACCGTTTCTGTCACAAACGCCCCTAGACAGCGTCTGTGTCACAAACCGCATTGGACAGCGTGTGTGTCACAAACACCCCTGGACAGGGTGTGTGTCACAAACCCTATTGGACAGTGCGTGTTTCACAATCCCCAATGGACAGTGTGTCTCACAAACGTCACTAGACAGAGTGTGTGTCACAATCCCCATTGGTCATCGTGTGTGTCACAAACTCAATTGGAGAGAGTGTGTGTCACAAACCCCATTGGGCAGTGTGTGTGTCACAGAAACGGTTTAACAGTGCGTGTGTCACAAACCCCATTGGACAACGCGTGTGTCACAAACCCCATTTCAAAGCGTGTGTGTCATAAACCCCTTTAGACAGTCTGTCTGTCATAATTCCCATTGAATACTGCTTGTGTCACAAACACCATTGGACAGCGTGTGTGTCACAAATCCCATTGGACGGCATGTGTGTGACAAACACCCCTGGACAGGGTGTGTGTCACAATCCCCATTGGTCAGCGTGTGTGTCACAAACTAAATTGGACAGAGTGTGTGTGACAATCCTCATTGGACAGTGTGTGTCACAAACGCCCCTGGACAGCATGTGTGTCACAAACCCCATTGGACAGCGTGTGTTTCACAATCCCACCTGGACATCAGTTGTATCACAAACGCCCGTGGAAAGGGTGTGTGTCACAAACCCCATTGGACAGTGCGTGTGTCACAAACACCCCGGGAATGGGTGTGTGTGTCACAAACCCTATTGGACAGTGTGTGTGTCACAAACCCCATTGGACAGCGTGTGTGTCACAAACCGCATTGGTCAGCGTGTGTGTCACAAATACCCCTGGACAGGGTGTGTGTCACAAACCCTGCTGCACAGTGTATGTGTCACAAACCCCATTAGATCGGCTGTCTGTCATAATCCCCACTGAATACTCTGTGTATCACAAACCCCATTAAACATTGTGTGTGTTACAGACCCCATTGGACAGCGTGTGTGTCACAAATACCCCTGGAAAATGTTTGTGTCTCAAACGCCCCTAGACAGGGTGTGTGTTACAAACGCCATTTGACAGCGTGTGTGTCTCAAACACTATTGGACAGCGTGTGTGTCACAAACCCCATTGGACAGCGTGTGTGTCACAAACCCCATTGGACAGTGTGTGTGTCACAAACCCCATTCGACAGGGTGTGTTTCACAAACCCCATTGGACAACGTGAGTGTTACAAAATCCATTGAACACTCTGTGTGTCATAAACCCCATTGGACAGCGGGTGTGTCACAAACACCCCTGGACAGTATGTGTGTCACAAACCCCATTGGACAGCCTATGTGTTACAAACCCTGTTGCACAGTCTGTGTGTCATAAACCCCATTGAATAGCGTGTGTGTCACTAACCCCCTTGTACAGGGTGTGTGTCATAAACCCCGTTGGTCTACGTGTCTGTCACAGACCCCATTAGACAGTCTCTCTGTCACAATCCCCATTTTAATGCTGTGTGTGTTACAAACCCCATTGGACATTTTGTGTCTCACAAACCCCGTTAGACAGCGTGTGTGTCACAAACCTCATTGGACAGCGTCTGTGTCACAGACCCCATTGGACAGTATGTGTGTCACAAACACGCCTAGAAACTGTTTGTGTCACAAACAGCCCTAGACAGGGTGTGTGTTACAAACTCTATTCGACAGCGTGTGTCAAAAACCCCATTCGACAGCGTGTGTGTCAAAAATACCCCTGCAAAACGTTCGTGTCACAAACGCCCCTGGACAGGGTGTGTGTGAAACCCCCCATTGGACAGCGTGTGTGTCACTAACCCCATTGGACACCATGTGTTTCAGAAACACCCCTGGAAAACGTTTGTGTCACAAACGCCCCTGGACAGGGTGTGTGTCACAAATCCCATTTAACAGGGTGTGTGTCACAAACCCCATTCGACAGCGTGTGTGTCATAAACACCGCTGGACAGGGTGTGTGTCACAAACTCTATGGCACACAGTTTCTGTCACAAACCCCATTGTACAGCGTGTGTGTCACAAACCCCATTGGACAGTGTGTGTGTCACAAACACCCCTGGACAGGGTGTGTGTCAAAAACCCCATTGGACAGATTGTGTGTCACAAACCCCATTGGACGGGGTGTGTGTCACAAACCCCATTGGACAGCGTGTGTGTCACAAACACCAGTGGACAACGTGTGTGTCACAAACCCCATTGGAAAGCCTGTCTGTCACAAAACGCATTCGACAGCGTGTATGTCACAAACACCATCGGACAACGTGTGAGTCACAAACCCCATTGGACAGGGTGTGTGTCACAAACCCTGTTAGACATTGCGTGTGTCACTAACCCCATTGGACAGCATGTGTCACAACCCGTCCTGGAAACTGTCTGTGTCACAAACCCCACTAGAGAGTGTGTATGTCACAGACCTCACTAAACAGTGTGTATGTCACAATCCCCATTAAACAGTGCGTGTCACAAATCCTATTGAACACTGTGTGTCACAAACGCCTCTGGACAGGGTGTATGTCACAAACCCCATTGAACACTGTGTGTGTCACAAACCTCATTGGACAGCGTGTGTGTAAGAAAACCCATTGGACAGCGTGTGTGTCACAAACCTCATTGGACAGCATGTGTCACAACCACAACTGGAATCTATGTCAGAGTCCCCCTTGGACAGTGTGTGTGTCACAAACCTCATTGGACAGCGTGTGTGTCACAGAACCCATTAGACAGTGTGTGTGTCGCAAACCGCACTGGAAAACGTTTGCGTCACTAACGCCTCTGACAGGGTGTGTGTCACAAACCCCATTTAGCAACGTGTGTACCACAAAGCCCATTGGACCGTGTGTGTGTCACAAATAACTCTGGAAACCGTTTGTGTCACAAACCCGCCTGCACAGGGTGTGTGTCACAAACCCCATTGGACAGTGTCTGTGTCACGAACCCCATTGGACAGCGTGTGTGTCACAGACCTCTTTGGACAGTGTATGTGTCACAAACACCCCTGGAAACTGTCTGTGTCACAAACGCCCCTGGACAGGGTATGTATCAGAAACCCCATTTGACAGCATGTGTGTCACAAACACCTCTGCAAAGGGTGTGTGTCACAAACACCCCTGGACAGGGTGTGTGTTACAAACCCCATTGGACAATGTATGTGTCATGAACCCCATTGGACACTGTGTGTGTCACAAACCCCATTGGACAGCGTGTGTATCACAAACACCCCTGGGCAGGGTGTGTGTCACAAACCCCTTTGGACAGTGTGTCTGTCACATTCCCCATTGAATACTGTGTGTGTCAAAAACCCCATTGGACATCGTGTGTGTGTCACAAACCGCGTTGGACAGCGCGTGTGTCACAAATCCCATTGGACATGGTGTGTGACACAAACCTCCCTAAACAGTGTGTGTGTCACAAAGCCCATTGGACAGCGTGTGTGTCACAAATCCCCCTGGACAGCTTGTGTGTCACAATCCCCATTGGACAGAGTGTGTGTAAAAACCCCATTGGAGAGTGTGTGTGTCACAAACCCTATTGGACAGCGTTTGTGTCAGAGACCTCATTGGACAGTGTGTGTGTCACAAGCACCCATCGAAACCGTTTCTGTCACAAACGCCCCTAGACAGCGTCTGTGTCACAAACCGCATTGGACAGCGTGTGTGTCACAAACACCCCTGGACAGGGTGTGTGTCACAAACCCTATTGGACAGTGCGTGTTTCACAATCCCCAATGGACAGTGTGTCTCACAAACGTCACTAGACAGAGTGTGTGTCACAATCCCCATTGGTCATCGTGTGTGTCACAAACTCAATTGGAGAGAGTGTGTGTCACAAACACCATTGGGCAGTGTGTGTGTCACAGAAACGGTTTAACAGTGCGTGTGTCACAAACCCCATTGGACAACGCGTGTGTCACAAACCCCATTTCAAAGCGTGTGTGTCATAAACCCCTTTAGACAGTCTGTCTGTCATAATCCCCATTGAATACTGCTTGTGTCACAAACACCATTGGACAGCGTGTGTGTCACAAATCCCATTGGACAGCATGTGTGTGACAAACACCCCTGGACAGGGTGTGTGTCACAATCCCCATTGGTCAGCGTGTGTGTCACAAACTAAATTGGACAGAGTGTGTGTGACAATCCTCATTGGACAGTGTGTGTCACAAACGCCCCTGGACAGCATGTGTGTCACAAACCCCATTGGACAGCGTGTGTTTCACAATCCCACCTGGACATCAGTTGTATCACAAACGCCCGTGGAAAGGGTGTGTGTCACAAACCCCATTGGACAGTGCGTGTGTCACAAACACCCCGGGAATGGGTGTGTGTGTCACAAACCCTATTGGACAGTGTGTGTGTCACAAACCCCATTGGACAGCGTGTGTGTCACAAACCGCATTGGTCAGCGTGTGTGTCACAAATACCCCTGGACAGGGTGTGTGTCACAAACCCTGCTGCACAGTGTATGTGTCACAAACCCCATTAGATCGGCTGTCTGTCATAATCCCCACTGAATACTCTGTGTATCACAAACCCCATTAAACATTGTGTGTGTTACAGACCCCATTGGACAGCGTGTGTGTCACAAATACCCCTGGAAAATGTTTGTGTCTCAAACGCCCCTAGACAGGGTGTGTGTTACAAACGCCATTTGACAGCGTGTGTGTCTCAAACACTATTGGACAGCGTGTGTGTCACAAACCCCATTGGACAGCGTGTGTGTCACAAACCCCATTGGACAGTGTGTGTGTCACAAACCCCATTCGACAGGGTGTGTTTCACAAACCCCATTGGACAACGTGAGTGTTACAAAATCCATTGAACACTCTGTGTGTCATAAACCCCATTGGACAGCGGGTGTGTCACAAACACCCCTGGACAGTATGTGTGTCACAAACCCCATTGGACAGCCTATGTGTTACAAACCCTGTTGCACAGTCTGTGTGTCATAAACCCCATTGAATAGCGTGTGTGTCACTAACCCCCTTGTACAGGGTGTGTGTCATAAACCCCGTTGGTCTACGTGTCTGTCACAGACCCCATTAGACAGTCTCTCTGTCACAATCCCCATTTTAATGCTGTGTGTGTTACAAACCCCATTGGACATTTTGTGTCTCACAAACCCCGTTGGACAGCGTGTGTGTCACAAACCTCATTGGACAGCGTCTGTGTCACAGACCCCATTGGACAGTATGTGTGTCACAAACACGCCTAGAAACTGTTTGTGTCACAAACAGCCCTAGACAGGGTGTGTGTTACAAACTTTATTCGACAGCGTGTGTGTCAAAAACCCCATTCGACAGCGTGTGTGTCAAAAACACCCCTGCAAAACGTTCGTGTCACAAACGCCCCTGGACAGGATGTGTGTGAAACCCCCCATTGGACAGCGTGTGTGTCACTAACCCCATTGGACACCATGTGTTTCAGAAACACCCCTGGAAAACGTTTGTGTCACAAACGCCCCTGGACAGGGTGTGTGTCACAAATCCCATTTAACAGGGTGTGTGTCACAAACCCCATTCGACAGCGTGTGTGTCATAAACACTGCTGGACAGGGTGTGTGTCACAAACCCTATGGCACACAGTTTCTGTCACAAACCCCATTGTACAGCGTATGTGTCACAAAACCCATTGGACAGAGTGTGTGTCACAAACACCCCTGGGCATGGTGTGTGTCAAAAACCCCATTGGACAGATTGTGTGTCACAAACCCCATTGGACACTGTGTGTGTCACAAACCCCATTGGACAGCGTGTGTGTTTCACAAACACCAGTGGACAGAGTGTGTGTCACAAACCCCATTGGAAAGCCTGTCTGTCACAAAACGCATTCGACAGCGTGTATGTCACAAACACCATCGGACAACGTGTGAGTCACAAACCCCATTGGACAGGGTGTGTGTCACAAACCCTGTTAGACATTGCGTGTGTCACTAACCCCATTGGACAGCATGTGTCACAACCCGTCCTGGAAACTGTCTGTGTCACAAACCCCACTGGAGAGTGTGTATGTCACAGACCTCACTAAACAGTGTGTATGTCACAATCCCCATTAAACAGTGCGTGTCACAAACCCTATTGGACACTGTGTGTCACAAACGCCCCTGGACAGGGTGTATGTCACAAACCCCATTGAACACTGTGTGTGTCACAAACCTCATTGGACAGCGTGTGTGTAAGAAAACCCATTGGACAGCGTGTGTGTCACAAACCTCATTGGACAGCATGTGTCACAACCACAACTGGAATCTATGTCAGAGTCCCCCTTGGACAGTGTGTGTGTCACAAACCTCATTGGACAGCGTGTGTGTCACAGAACCCATTAGACAGTGTGTGTGTTGCAAACCGCACTGGAAAACGTTTGCGTCACTAACGTCCCTGACAGGGTGTGTGTCAGAAACCCCATTTAGCAACGTGTGTACCACAAAGCCCATTGGACCGTGTGTGTGTCACAAATACCTCTGGAAACCGTTTGTGTCACAAACCCGCCTGCACAGGCTGTGTGTCACAAATCCCATTGGACAGCATCTGTATCACGAACCCCATTGGACAGCGTGTGTGTCACAAAACCAATTGGACAGGGTGTGTGTCACAAACAGCCCTGGAGAGCGTGTGTGTTAGAAACGCCGTTGGACAGGGTGTGTGTCTACAAACTCCATTGGAGAGTGTGTGGCAGAAACACCACTGGGCAGGGTGTGTGTCACAAACTCCATTGGACAGAGTGTGTGTCACAAACCCCATTGGACAGCGTGTGTGTCACAAACACCCTGGAAACCGTTTGTGTCACAAACACCCCTGGACAGTGTGTGTGTCACAAACACCTCTAAACAGTGTGTGTTTCTGAAAGCCCATTGACTGTGTGTTTCTCACAAACCCCATTGGACAGCGTGCGTGTCACAGAGCCAATTGGACAGTGTCTGTGTCAGAAACTCCCCTGGAAATCATTTGTGTCACAAACGCCCCTGGACAGGTTGAGTGTCACTAACCCCATTGGACAGCGGGTATGTCACAATTCCCGTCGGACAGGATGTGTGGCACAAACCTCGTTGGACAGTCCGTGTGTCATTAACCCCATTGAATACTGTGTGTGTCACAAACCCCATTGTATCGTGTATGTTTCACGAACCCCGTTGGACGGCGTGTGTGTCACAAAAACCCCTGGACAGGATGTGTGTCACAAACCCATTGGACAGTGTGTGTGTTACAATCACCCCTGGACAGTGTGTATGTCAAAAACCCCAGTGGACAGGGTGTGTGTCAAAAACATCCCTGGACAGAGTGTGTGTCACTAACCCCGTTGGAGAATGTGTGTCAGAAACGTCACTGGAGAGGGTGTGTGTCACATACCCCATTGGAGGGCGTGTGTGCAACAAACCCCATTCGACAGCGTGTGTGTCACAAACCCCTTTGGACAGAGTGTGTGTCACAAACGCCATTGGAAAGTCTGTGTGTCACAAAACCCATTGGACAGGGTGTGTGTCACAAAGCACATTGGACAGTGTGTTTGTCACAAACCCCACTGGACAGCGAGTGTTTCACAGACCCCATTGGAGAGTGTATGTGTCTCAAACACTCCTGGACAGGGTTTGTGTCACAAACCACATTGAACAGCATCTGTGTCACAATCCCCATTGGAGAGGGTGTGTGTCACAAACCCATTTGGACAGCGTGTGTGTCACAAACACCCTTGGACACCGTTTGTGTCACAAACGCCCCTGGACAGGGTGTGTGTCACAAACAACATTGGACAGCATCTCTGTCACAAACCCCATTGGACAGCGTGTGTGTCACAAACCCCATTGGTCAGCGTGTGTGTCACAAAAAACCCTGCACAGGGTGTGTTTCACAAATTCCATGTGACAGAGTATGTGTCACAAACCTCATTGGACACTGTGTGTGGCACAAACCCCATTGGACAGCGTGTGTGTCGCAAGCACCCCTGGACAGGGTGTGTGTCACAAACGTCCCTGGACAACGTGTTTGTCACAAACCCCTTTGGACATAGTGTGTGTCACAACCCCCATTGGACAGAGTGTGTTGCAAAACCCCCATTAGAAAGCATGTCTGTCACAAACCCCAGTGGACACTATGTGTGTAAAAAACCTCATTGGACAGTGTGTGTGTAAGGAAACCCATTGGACAACGTGTGTTTCACGAACCCCATTGGACAGTGTGTGTGTCACATACCCCATTGAACAGCGTGTGTGTCACAGACCCCATTGGACAGTGTGTGTGTCACAAACACCCCGGAAACTGTTTGTGTCACAAAAAACCCTGGACAGGGTGTGTGTCACAAACCCCATTGAACAGCGTGTGTGTCACAAAATCCATTGGACAGGGTGTGTGTCACAAACCCCATTAGAGTGCCTGTGTGGCACAAACCCCAATGGACAGCGTGTGTGTCGCAAACACCCCTGGACAGGGTGTGTGTCACAAACCCCATTTGACAGCGTGTGTGGCACAAAACCCATTGGGCAGTGTGTGGGTCACAAACACCCTTGGACAGGGTGTGTCTCACAAACCCCAGTGAAGAGCGTATGTCTAAAACACCTCTGGAAACCGTTTGTGTCACAAATGCCCCTGGACAGGGTGTATGTCACAAACCCCATTGGACAGCGTGTGTGTCACAAACTCCATTGGTCAGCTTGTGTGTCACAAAACCCATTCGACAGCGTGTGTGTCACAAATCCCATTGGACATCGTTTGTGTAACAAACACCCCTGGACAGCGTGTGTGTCACAAACCCCATTGGACAGGCCGTGTGTCAGAAACCACCCTGGACACTGTTTGTGTCATAAACGCCCTTCGACATGGTGTGTGTCAAAATCCCATTAGTCAGCGTGTGTGTCACTAACCCCATTGGACAATCTGTGTGTCACAAACCCTGTTGGACATTGTGTGTGTCAGAAACCCCATTCGACAGCGTGTGTCACAAACCTCATTGGACAGTGTGTGTGTCACAAACATCCCCGTACAGCGTGTGTGTCACAAACCCCTTTGGATAGATTGTGTGTCAGAAACCACCCTGGACACCGTTTGTGTCACAAAGGCCCCTGGACATGGTGTGTGTCAAAACCCCATTGGAGAGTGTGTGTGTCACAATCCCCATTGCACAGCGTGTGAGGCATAAACGCCCCAAGACAGGGTGTGTGTCACATACACAATTGGACAGCGTTTTTGTCACAAACCCCATTGGAAAGCGTGTGTCACAAACCCCATTGTACAGCATGTGTGTGTCAGACCGCATTGGACATTGTGTGTGTCACAAACACCCCTGGAAATCGTTAGTGTCACAAACGCTCCTGGACAGCGTGTGTGTCACAAACAGCCCTGGATAGGGTGTATGTCACAAATACCCCTGGACAGGGTCTGTGTCACAAACCCTGTTGGACAGCGCGTGTGTCACAAACCCCATTCAACAGCGTGTGTCACAAACCTCATTGGACAGTGTGTGTGTAACAAACAGCCCCGTACAGCGTGTGTGTCACAAACTCCTTTGGAGAGGTTGTGTGTCAGAAACCCCCCTGGACACCGTTTGTGTCACAAAGGCCCCTGGACATGGTGTGTGTCAAAACCACATTGGACAGTGTGTGTGTCACAATCCCCATTGGACAGCGTTTGTGTCACAAATCTCATTGGACAGCGTGTGTCAGAAACTCCATTGGACAGTGTGTGTGTGTCAGACCACATTCGACATTGTGTGTGTCACAAACACCCCTGGAAACCGTATGTGTCACAAACGCCCCTGGACAGCGTGTGTGTCACAAAAACCCCTGGACAGGGTGTATGTCACAAACACCCGTGGATAGGGTCTGTGTCACAAATCCCTTTGGACAGGATGTGTGTCACAAACCCCCCTGGACACCGTTTGTGTCACAAACGCCCCTGGACAGGGTGTGTGTCACAAACCCTATGGACAGCATGTGTGTCACAAACGCAATTGGAGAGCGTGTGTGTCACAAGCCCCATTAAAGAGTGTGTGTGTCACAAACATTGTGGGAAAGTGCGAGTATCATAAACCCCATTGGAACACGTGTTGGTCACAAACCCCATTGGACAGTGTCTGTCACAACCCTCCCTGGAAACTATGTGTGTCTCAAACCCCATTGGACAGCGTGTGTGTCAAAAACCCCCCTGGACAGCGTGTGTGTCACAAACCCCATTGGACAGCGTGTGTGTCACAGACTGTATTGGACAGCTTGTGTGTCACAAACACCCCTGGACACAGTTTGTGTCACAAACACCTGGACACCTGGACAGGGTGTTTTTCAGAAACACCATTGGACAGTGTGTGTGTCACAGACTGTATTGGACAACTTGTGTGTCACAAACACACCTGGGCACAGTTTGTGTCACAAACGCCACTGGACAGGGTGTGTGTCACAAACCCCATTGGACAGCGTGTGTGTCACAAACACCCCTGGACAGCGTCTGTGTCAAAAACCCCTTTGGAGAAGTTGTGTGTCAGAAACCACCCTGGACACCGTTTGTGTCACAAAGGCCCCTGGACATGGTGTGTGTCAAAACCCCATTGGACATTATGTGTGTCACAAACCTGGTTAGACAGCGTGTGTGTCACAAACCCCTTTGGAAAGCGTGTGTGTCACAGACCCCATTGGACAGTGTGTTTGTCACAAACACCCATGGAAACCGCTTGTGTTACAAACTTCCGTGGACAGAGTGTGTGTCACAAACGCCATTAGACATCGTGTATGTCACAGACTGTTTTGGACAGTGTGTGTGTCACAATCACGCCTGGAAGCCGCTTGTGTCACAAAGGCCCCTGTACAGGGTGTTTGTCACAAACTCCATTGGACAGCGTGTGAGTCACAGACATCCCTGGACAGCGTGTGTGTCACAAACCCCTTTGGAGAGGTTGTGTGTCAGAAACCACCCTGGACACCGTTTGTGTCACAAAGGCCCCTGGACGTGTTGTTTGTTCAAACCCCATTGGAGACTGTGTGTGTCACAATCCCCATTGGACTGCGTGTTTGTGAAAAACGCCCCAAGACAGGGTGTGTGTCAGAAACACCATTGGGCAGAGTTATTGCCACAAACCCCAATGGAAAGCGTGTGTCACAAAACCCATTGTACAGCGTTTGTGTGTCAGACCACATTGGACATTGTGTGTATCACAAACACCCCTGGAAACCGTTTGTTTCACCAACGCCCCTGAACAGCCTGTGTGTCACAAACACCCTTGGACAGGGTGTATGTCACAAAAACCCCTGGACACGGTCTGTGTCACAAACCCTGTTGGACAGCGCGTGTGTCACAAACCCCACTCGACACCGTGTGTGAGAAACGCCGTTGGACATCGTGTTTGTCAGAAACACCTCTGGACAGCATGTGTGTCACAAACCCCTTTGGACAGGGTGTGTGTCAGAAACCCCCCTGCATACCGTGTGTGTCACAAACGCCCCTGGACAGGGTGTGTGTCACAAGCTCTATGGACAGCAGGTGTGTCACAAACCCCATTGGAGAGAGTGTGTGTCACAAGCTGCATTGGACAGTGTGTGTGTCACAAACCCCATTGGACAGTGTCTTTCACAACCCCCCCTGGAAACTATGTGTGTCACAAACCCCATTGGAAAGCGTGTGTGTCAGAAATCCCTTTGGACAGCCTGTGTGTCACAGACCCCATTGGACAGTGTGTGTGTCACAAACACCCATGAAAATCGCTTGTGTTACAAACTCCCGTGGACAGGGTGTGTGTCACAAACCCCATTGGACAGCGTGTGTGTCACAGACTGTATTGGACAATGTGTGCGTCTCAAACACCCCTGGAAACCGTTTGTGTCACAAAGGTCCCTGGACAGGGTGTGTGTCACAAACCCCATTGGACAGCGTGTGTGTCACAAAGGCCCCTGGACAGCATGTGTGTCACAAACCCCTTTGTAGAGGTTGTGTATCAGAAACCACCCTGGACACCGTTTGTGTCACAAAGGCCCCTGGACATGGTGTGTGTCAAAACCCCATTGGAGAATGTGGGTGTCACAATCCCCATTGGACAGCGTGTGTGGCACAAACGCCCCAAGACAGGGTGTGTGTCACAAAGACCATTGGACAGCATTTTTGTCACAAACTCAATTGGAAAGCATGTGTCACAAACCCCATTATACATCGTGTGTGTGTCAGACCGCATTGGACATTGTGTGTGTCACAAACACCCCTGGACACCGTTTGTGTCAAAAACGCCCCTGGACAGGGTGTGTGTCAGAAACCCTATGGACAGCGTGTGTGTCACAAGCCCCATTGGAAAGTGTGTGTGTCACAAACCTCGTGGGACAGTGTCATAAACCCCATTGGAACACGTGTTGCTCACAAACCCCATTGGACAGCATGTGTGTCACAAACCCCATTGAACAGTGTCTGTCACAACCCCCCCTTGAAACTATGTGTGTCGCAAGCCCCATTGGACAGCGTGTGTGTCACAAACCCCCCTGGACAGCGAGTGTGTCACAAATCCCATTGGACATCCTGTGTGTCAAAGACCCCATTGGACAGTGTGTGTGTCAAAAACACGCATGGAAACCGCTTGTGTTAAAAACTCCCGTGGACAGAGTGTGCGTCACAAACTCCATTTGACTGCGTGTGTTTTACAAATCCCATTGGACAGCGTGTGTGTCACAAACACTGCTGGACAGCGGGTGTGTCGCAAACTTCTTTGGACAGGTTGTGTTTCAGAAACCACCCTGGACACCGTTTGTGTCACAAAGGCCCCTGGACATGGTGTGTGTCAAAACGCCATTGGACAGTGTCTGTCAAAATCCCCCCTGTAAACTATGTGTGTCACAAACCGCATTGGACAGCTTGAGTGTCACAAACCCCTCTGGACAACGTGTGTGTCACAAACCCCATTGGACAGCGTGTGTGTCACAGACCCCATTGGACAGTGTGTGTGTCACAAACCTCGTTGGACATTGCGTGTTTCACAGGCCATATTGGACAGTGTGTGTGTCACAGACCCCATTGGAAAACGTGTGTGCCAGAAACCCCATTGGACAGTGTGAGTAAGAACACCCCCTGGACACTGTGTTTGTCACAAACCAGCCAAAACTGCGTGTGTTTCACAAACCCCTTTGGACAGCATGTGTGTCACAAACACTCCTGGACAGGGTGTGTGTCATAAACCCTATGGGGAGCGTTTGTGTCACAAACCCCATTGGAGAGCGTGTGTGTCACAAACCCCATTGGACAGCATGTGTGTCACAGACACCATTGGACAGTGTGTGTTTCACAAACACCCCTGGAGAGCGTGTATGTAACAAACTCCCCTGGACAGGGTGTGTGTCACAAACCCCATTAGACAGCGTGTGTGTCACAGACTGTATTGGACTGTGCGTGTGTCAGAAACACCCCTGGAGAGTGTGTGTGTCACAAACCCCATTGGACAGCATGTTTGTCACAAACACCCCTGGACAGCGTGTGTGTCACAAACCCCATTGGACAGTGTGTGTGTCACAAACACCCCTGGAAACCGCTTGTGTCACAAACTCCCGTGGACAAGGTGTGTGTCACAAACCCCATTGGGCAGCGTGTGTGTAACAGACTGTATTGGACAGTGTGTGTGTCAAAAACACCCCTGGAAACAGTTTGTGTCACAAATGCCCCTGGACAGGGTGTGTGTCATAAACCCCCCTGGAGGGTGTGTGTGTCACAAACCCCATTGGACAGCGTGTGTGTCACAAACACCCCTGGACAGAGTGTGTGTCACAAACCCTTTTGGACAGGTTGTGTGTCAGAAACCACCCTGGACACCGTATGCGTCAGAAACGTCTCTGGACATGGTGTGTGTCAAAACCCCATTGGACAGTGTGTGTGTCACAAACCCCATTGGAGAGAGTGTGTGTCACAAACGCCCTTGGACAGTGTGTCTGTCACAAACCCCGTTGGACAGTGTCTGTCTCAAGCCCTCCTGGAAACTCGATGTGTCACTAACCCCATTGGACAGAGTGTGTGTCACAAACCTCGAGGGACAGTGCGAGTGTCATAAACCGCATTGGAACACGTGTTGATCACAAACCCCACTGGACAATGTGTGTGTCACAAACCATATTGGACAGTGTTTGTCACAAACCCCCCTGGACAGCATGTGTGTCAAAAACCCTATTGGACAGCCTGTGTGTCACAGACCCCATTGGACATTGTGTGTGTCACAAACACCCCTGGAAACCGTTTGTGTCACAAACGCCCCTGGACAGCGTGTGTGTCACAAACACCCCTGGACAGGGTGTATGTCACAAACACCCCTGGACAGAGTCTGTGTCACAGACCCTGTTGGACAGCGCGTGTGTCACAAACCCCATACGACAGCCTGTGTCGGAAACGCCATTGGACAGCGTGTGTGTCACAAACACCCCCGGACAGCGTGTGTGTCACAAACCCCTTTGGACAGGGTGTGTGTCACAAACCCTATGGACAGCGTGTGTGTCACAAGCCCCATTGGAAAGTGTGTGTGTCACAAACCTCGTGGGACAGTGTCATAAACCCCATTGGAACACGTGTTGCTCACAAACCCCATTGGACAGCATGTGTGTCACAAATCCCATTGGACAGTGTCTGTCACAACCCCCCCTTGAAACTATGTGTGTCGCAAGCCCCATTGGACAGCGTGTGTGTCACAAACCCCCCTGGACAGCGAGTGTGTCACAAATCCCATTGGACATCCTGTGTGTCAAAGACCCCATTGGACAGTGTGTGTGTCAAAAACACGCATGGAAACCGCTTGTGTTAAAAACTCCCGTGGACAGAGTGTGCGTCACAAACTCCATTTGACTGCGTGTGTTTTACAAATCCCATTGGACAGCGTGTGTGTCACAAACACCGCTGGACAGCGGGTGTGTCGCAAACTTCTTTGGACAGGTTGTGTTTCAGAAACCACCCTGGACACCGTTTGTGTCACAAAGGCCCCTGGACATGGTGTGTGTCAAAACGCCATTGGACAGTGTCTGTCAAAATCCCCCCTGTAAACTATGTGTGTCACAAACCGCATTGGACAGCTTGAGTGTCACAAACCCCCCTGGACAACGTGTGTGTCACAAACCCCATTGGACAGCGTGTGTGTCACAGACCCCATTGGACAGTGTGTGTGTCACAAACCTCGTTGGACATTGCGTGTTTCACAGGCCATATTGGACAGTGCGTGTGTCACAGACCCCATTGGAAAACGTGTGTGCCAGAAACCCCATTGGACAGTGTGAGTAAGAACACCCCCTGGACACTGTGTTTGTCACAAACCAGCCAAAACTGCGTGTGTTTCACAAACCCCTTTGGACAGCATGTGTGTCACAAACACTCCTGGACAGGGTGTGTGTCATAAACCCTATGGGGAGCGTTTGTGTCACAAACCCCATTGGAGAGCGTGTGTGTCACAAACCCCATTGGACAGCATGTGTGTCACAGACACCATTGGACAGTGTGTGTTTCACAAACACCCCTGGAGAGCGTGTGTGTAACAAACTCCCCTGGACAGGGTGTGTGTCACAAACCCCATTAGACAGCGTGTGTGTCACAGACTGTATTGGACTGTGCGTGTGTCAGAAACACCCCTGGAGAGTGTGTGTGTCACAAACCCCATTGGACAGCATGTTTGTCACAAACACCCCTGGACAGCGTGTGTGTCACAAACCCCATTGGACAGTGTGTGTGTCACAAACACCCCTGGAAACCGCTTGTGTCACAAACTCCCGTGGACAAGGTGTGTGTCACAAACCGCATTGGGCAGCGTGTGTGTAACAGACTGTATTGGACAGTGTGTGTGTCAAAAACACCCCTGGAAACAGTTTGTGTCACAAATGCCCCTGGACAGGGTGTGTGTCATAAACCCCCCTGGAGGGTGTGTGTGTCACAAACCCCATTGGACAGCGTGTGTGTCACAAACACCCCTGGACAGAGTGTGTGTCACAAACCCTTTTGGACAGGTTGTGTGTCAGAAACCACCCTGGACACCGTATGCGTCAGAAACGTCTCTGGACATGGTGTGTGTCAAAACCCCATTGGACAGTGTGTGTGTCACAAACCCCATTGAAGAGAGTGTGTGTCACAAACGCCCTTGGACAGTGTGTCTGTCACAAACCCCGTTGGACAGTGTCTGTCTCAAGCCCTCCTGGAAACTCGGTGTGTCACTAACCCCATTGGACAGAGTGTGTGTCACAAACCTCGAGGGACAGTGCGAGTGTCATAAACCGCATTGGAACACGTGTTGATCACAAACCCCATTGGACAATGTGTGTGTCACAAACCATATTGGACAGTGTCTGTCACAAACCCCCCTGGACAGCATGTGTGTCAAAAACCCTATTGGACAGCCTGTGTGTCACAGACCCCATTGGACATTGTGTGTGTCACAAACACCCCTGGAAACCGTTTGTGTCACAAACGCCCCTGGACAGCATGTGTGTCACAAACACCCCTGGACAGGGTGTATGTCACAAACACCCCTGGACAGAGTCTGTGTCACAGACCCTGTTGGACAGCGCGTGTGTCACAAACCCCATTCGACAGCCTGTGTCGGAAACGCCATTGGACAGCGTGTGTGTCACAAACACCCCCGGACAGCGTGTGTGTCACAAACTCCTTTGGACAGGGTGTGTGTCACAAACCCCCCTGGACACCGTCTGTGTCACAAACGCCCCTGGACAGGGTGTGTGTCACAAAGCCTATGGACAGCGTGTGTCACAAACCCCATTGGAGAGCGTGTGTGTCACAAGCCCCATTGGACAGTGTGTGTGTCACAAACCTCGTGGGACAGTGCGAGTGTTATAAACCCCATTGGAACACGTGTTGATCACAAACCCCATTGGACAATGTGTGTGTCACAAACCATATTGGACAGTGTCTGTCACAAACCCCCCTGGACAGCGTGTGTGTCACAGACCCCATTGGACAGCCTGTGTGTCACAGACCCCATTGGACAGTGTGTGTGTCACAAACACCCATGGAAACGGCTTGTGTTACAAACTCCCGTGGAAAGGGTGTGTGTCACAAACCCCATTGGACAGCCTGTGTGTCACAGCCCCCATTGGACAGTGTGTGTGTCACAAACACCCCTGGAAACCGTTTGCATCACAAACGCCCCTGGACAGGGTGTTTGTCACAAACCCCATTGGACAGTGTGTGTCTCACAAACACCCCTGGAGAGCATGTGTGTCACAAACACCATTGGACAGCCTGTGTGTCACAGACACCATTGGACAGTGTGTGTGTAACAAACACCCCTGGAAACCGCTTGTGTTTCAAACTCCCGTGGACAGGGTGTGTGTCACAAACCCCATTGGACAGCGTGTGTGTCACAAACTGCATTCGAGAGATTGTGTGTCAAAAACCCCGTTGGACAGTGACTGTGTCACAAACCTCCCTAAACAGTGTGTGTGTCAGAATCCCCATTGGACAGCGTATGTGGCACAAACTCCCCTGGACAGGGTGTGTGTCACAAACACCATTGGACGGCGTGTGTGTCACAAAGCCCATTGTACACCGTGTGTGTGTCTGAACCCGTTGGACAGTGTGTGTGTCAAAAACACGCCTGGACAGGGTCTGTGTCACAAACCCTATTCGACAACGTGTGTTTCACAAAACCCATTCGACAGTGTGCGTATCACAAATCCCATTGGAGAGCATGTCTGTCACAAACAGCCCTGGACAGGGTGTGTGTCACAAACCCTATTGTACTGCGTGTGCATCACAAAACCTATTGGACAGCGTGTGTATCACAAACCGCATTGGACAGTGTGTGTGTCACAAACCCCATTGGACAGCCTGTGTGTCAGAAACCCCATTAGACAACATGTGTGTCACAAACTCCATTGAACACTGTATGTGTCATAAACCCAATTGGACAGCGTGTGTGGCACAAACCCCATTGGACAGCGTGTCTGTCACAAACCCCATTGGACAGCATGTGTGTCACAAACACCCCTGGACAGGGTGTGTATCACAAACCCCATTAGACAGCGTGTGTGTCACAAACCCCATTTGACAGTGTGTGTGTCACAAACACCCATGGAAAACGCTTGTGTCGCAAACTCCCCTGGACAGGGTGTGTGTCACAAACCCCATTGGACAGCATGTGTGTCACAAATCCCATCGAACAGCGTGTGTGTCACAAACACCCCTGGAAACCGCTTGTATCACAAACTCCCCTTGACAGGGTGTGTGTCACAAACCCCATTGGACATCGTGTGTGTCACAGACTGTATTGGACAGTGTGTGTCTCACAAACACTCCTGGACACGGTCTGTGTCAAAAACCCTGTTGGAAAGCGTGTGTGTCACAAACTCCCCTGGACACCGTTTGTGTCACAAAGGCCCCTGGACAGGGTGTGTGTCACTAAGGCTCCTGGACAGGGTGTGTGTCACAAACCCCATTTGACTCCGTGTGTGTCACAAACCCAATTGGACAGTGTGTGTGTCTCACACCCCATTCGACAGCGTGTGTCACAAACCGCATGGGACAGCATGTGTTCACAAACACCCCTGGAGAGCGTGTGTGTCACAAATTCCATTACACAGCGTGTGTGTCACAAAGGCCCCTGGACATGGTGTGTGTCAAAACCCCATTGGACAGTGTGTGTGTCACAAACCCCATTGGACAGTGCGTGTGTCACAGACCCCATTGGACAGTGTGAGTAAGAACACCCCCTGGACACTGTGTTTGTCACAAACCAGCCAAAACTGCGTGTGTTTCACAAACCCCTTTGGACAGCATGTGTATCACAAACACTCCTGGACAGGGTGTGTGTCATAAACCCTATGGGGAGCGTTTGTGTCACAAACCCCATTGGAGAGCGTGTGTGTCACAAACCCCATTGGACAGCATGTGTGTCACAGACAACATGGGACAGTGTGTGTTTCACAAACACCCCTGGAGAGCGTGTGTGTAACAAACTCCCCTGGACAGGGTGTGTGTCACAAACCCCATTAGACAGCGTGTGTGTCACAGACTGTATTGGACTGTGCGTGTGTCAGAAACACCCCTGGAGAGCGTGTGTGTCACAAACTCCATTGGACAACGTGTTTGTCACAAACACCCCATTGGACAGTGTGTGTGTCACAAACATCCCTGGAAACCGCTTGTGTCACAAACTCCCGTGGACAAGGTGTGTGTCACAAACCCCATTGGGCAGTGTGTGTGTCACAAACGCCCTTAAACATTGTGTCTGTCACAAACCCCGTTGGACAGTGCGAGTGTCACAAACCGCATTGGACAGTGTCTGTCACAAGCCCCCCTGGAAACTCTGTGTGTCACTAACCCCATTGGACAGAGTGTGTGTCACAAACCTCGTGGGACAGTGCGAGTGTCATAAACCGCATTGGAACACGTGTTGATCACAAACCCCATTGGACAATGTGTGTGTCACAAACCATATTGGACAGTGTCTGTCACAAACCCCCCTGGACAGCATGTGTGTCAAAAACCCTATTGGACAGCCTGTGTGTCACAGACCCCATTGGACATTGTCTGTGTCACAAACACCCCTGGAAACCGTTTGTGTCACAAACGCCCCTGGACAGCGTGTGTGTCACAAACACCCCTGGACAGGGTGTATGTCACAAACACCCCTGGACAGAGTCTGTGTCACAGACCCTGTTGGACAGCGCGTGTGTCACAAACCCCATTCGACAGCCTGTGTCGGAAACGCCATTGGACAGCGTGTGTGTCACAAACACCCCTGGACAGCGTGTGTGTCACAAACCCCTTTGGACAGAGTGTGTGTCACAAACCCTCCTGGACACCGTCTGTGTCACAAACGCCCCTGGACAGGGTGTGTGTCACAAAGCCTATGGACAGCGTGTGTCACAAACCCCATTGGAGAGCGTGTGTGTCACAAGCCCCATTGGACAGTGTGTGTGTCACAAACCTCGTGGGACAGTGCGAGTGTTATAAACCCTATTGTAACACGTGTTGATCACAAACCCCATTGGACAATGTGTGTGTCACAAACCATATTGGACAGTGTCTGTCACAAACCCCCCTGGACAGCGTGTGTGTCACAGACCCCATTTGACAGCCTGTGTGTCACAGACCCCATTGGACGTTGTGTGTGTCACAAACACCCATGGAAACAGCTTGTGTTACAAACGCCCGTGGACAGAGTGTGTGTTGCAAACCCCATTGGACAGCCTGTGTGTCACAGACCCCATAGGACAGTGTGTGTGTCACAAACACCCCTGGAAACCGTTTGCATCACAAACGCCCCTGGACAGGGTGTTTGTCACAAACCCCATTGGACAGTGTGTGTCTCACAAACATCCCTGGACAGCATGTGTGTCACAAACACCATTGGACAGCCTATGTGTCACAGACACCATTGGACAGTGTGTGTGTAACAAACACCCCTGGAAACCGCTTATGTTACAAACTCCCGTGGACAGGGTGTGTGTCACAAACCCTATTGGACAGCGTGTGTGTCACAAACCGCATTCTAGAGAGTGTGTGTCAAAAATCCCGTTGGACAGTGACTGTGTCACAAACCTCCCTAAACAGTGTGTGTGTCAGAATCCCCATTGGACAGCGTATGTGGCACAAACTCCCCTGGACAGGGTGTGTGTCACAAACACCATTGGACGGCGTGTGTGTCACAAAGCCCATTGTACACCGTGTGTGTGTCTGAACCCGTTGGACAGTGTGTGTGTCAAAAACACGCCTGGACAGGGTCTGTGTCACAAACCCTATTCGACAGCGTGTGTTTCACAAAACCCATTCGATAATGTGTGTATCACAAATCCCATTGGAGAGCATGTCTGTCACAAACAGCCCTGGACAGGGTGTGTGTCACAAACCCTATTGTACAGCGTGTGCATCACAAAATCTATTGGACAGCGTGTGTATCACAAACCGCATTGGACAGTGTGTGTGTCACAAACCCCATTGGACAGCCTGTGTGATAGAAACCCCATTAGACAACGTGTGTGTCACAAACTCCATTGAACACTGTATGTGTCATAAACCCCATTGGACAGCGTGTGTGTCACAAACACCACTGGCCAGCGTGTGTGTCACAAACCGCTTTGGAAAGCGTGTGTTTCAAAAACCTCCCGGACACAGTCTGAGTCATAAACACCCCTGGATAGTGTCTGTGTCACAAACCCCATTGGACAGCTTGTGTGTCACAAACCCCATTGGACAGCGTGTGTGTCACAAACACCCCTGAATAGCGTGTGTGTCACAAACCCCTTTGGACAAGCTGTGTGTCAGAAACCACCCTGGACACTGTTTGTGTCACAAAGGCCCCTGAACATGGTGTGTGTCAAAACCCCATTGGACAGTGTGTGTGTCACCATTCCCATTAGACAGCGTGTGTGTGTCAGATCGCATTGGAAATTGTGTGTGTCACAAACACCCCTGGAAAGTGTTAGCGTCACAAACGCCCCTGAACAGCGTGTGTGTCACTAACACCACTGGACAGGGTGTATGTCACAAACACCCCTGGACAGGGTGTGTGTCACAAACCCTGTTGGACAGCGTGTGTGTCACAAACCCCATTCGAGAGTGTGTGTCAGAAACGCCGTTGGACAGTGTGTGTGTCACAAACCTCGTGGGACAGTGCGAGTGTCATAAACCCCATTGGAACACGTGTTGGTCACATACCCCATTGGACAGTGTGTGTGTCACAAACACCCATGGAAACCGCTTGTGTTACAAACTCCCGTGGACAGGGTGTGTGTCACAAACCCCATTGGACAGCGTGTGTGTCACAGACTTTATTGGACAGTGTGTGTGTCACAAATACCCCTGGAAAACGTTTGTGTCACAAACGCCCATGGACAGGGTGTGTGTCACAAACCCCATTGGACAGTGTGCGTGTCACAAACACCCCTGGAAAGGGTCTGTGTCACAAATCCAGTTGGACAACGCGTGTGTCACAAACCCCATTTAACAGCGTGTGTCAGAAACGCCATTGGACAGCGAGTGTGTCACAAACACCCCTGGAAAGCGTTTGTGTCACTAACCCCATTGGACAGCGTGTGCGTCACAAACACCCCTGGAAAATGTGTGTGTCACAAACCCCATTGGACAGCGTGTGTGTCACAAACACCCCTGGACAGCGTGTGTGTCACAAACCCCTTTGGATAGATTGTGTGTCAGAAACAACCCTGGACACCGTTTCTGTCACAAAGGCCCCTGGACATGGTGTGTGTTAAAACCCCATTGGACACTGTGTGCGTCACAATCCCCATTGGACAGCATGTGTGGCACAAACGCCCCAAGACAGGGTGTGTGTCACAAACACCATTGGACAGCGTTTTTGTCACAAACCCCATTGGATAGCCTGTGTCACAAACCCCATTATACAGCGTGTGTGTGTCAGACCGCATTGGACATTTTGTGTGTCACAAACACCCCTGGAAAACGTTTCTGTCAAAAACGCCCCTGTACAGCGTGTGTGTCACAAACACCCCTGGACAGGGTCTGTGTCACAAACCCTGTTGGACAGCACATGTGTCACAAACCCCATTCGACAGCGTATGTCAGAAACTTCATTGGATACCATCTGTTTTACAAACGCCCCTGGACAGGGTGTGTGTCACAAACCCTATGAACAGCGTGTGTGTCACAAACCTTATTGGAGAGCGTGTGTGTCACAAGCCCCACTGGACAGTGTGTGTGTCACAAACCTCGTGGGACAGTGCGAGTATCATAAACCCCATTGGAACACGTGTTGATCACAAACCCCATTGGACAATGTGTGTGTCACATACTCCACTGGACATCGTGTGTGTCACAGACCCCATTGGACAGTGTGTTTGTCACAAACACCCATGGAAACCGCTTGTGTTACAAACTCCCGTGGACAGGGTGTGTGTCACAAACCCCATTGGACAGCGTGTGTGTCACAGACTGCATTGGACAGTGTGTGTGTCACAAACACCCCTGGAAAGCGTTTTTGTCACAAAGTCCCCTGGACACGTTTTGTTTCAAAACCCCATTGGACATTATGTGTGTCACAAACCAGGTTAGACAGCGTGTGTGTCACAAACCCCTTTGGAAAGCGTGTGTGTCACAGACCCCATTGGACAGTGTGTTTGTCACAAACACCCATGGAAACCGCTTGTGTTAAAAACTCCCGTGGACAGGGTGTGTGTCACAAACCCCATTGGACAGCGTGTGTATCACAGACTGCATTGGACAGTGTGTGTGTCACAAACACCCCTGGAAAGCGTTTTTGTCACAAAGCCCCCTGGACACGTTTTGTTTCAAAACCTCATTGGACATTATGTGTGTCACAAACCCGGTTAGACAGCGTGTGTGTCACAAACCCCTTTGGAAAGCGTGTGTGTCACAGACCCCATTGGACAGTGTGTTTGTCACAAACACCCATGGAAACCGATTGTGTTACAAACTGCCGTGGACAGGGTGTGTGTCACAAACCCCATTGGACAGCGTGTGTGTCACAGGCTGCATTGGACAGTGTGTGTGTCACAAACACCCCTGGAAAGCGTTTGTGTCAGAAAGCCCCCTGGACACGGTTTGTTTCAAAACCCCATTGGACATTATGTGTGTCACAAACCCGGTTAGACAGCGTGTGTGTCACAAAACCCTTTGTAAAGCGTGTGTGTCACAAACACCCGTGGACAGGGTGTGTGTTACAAACACCACTGGACAAAGTCTGTCTCACAAACCCGATTGGAGAACGTTTGTGTCACAAACCCAATTCGACAGCGTGTGTGTCACAAACCCCATTGGAAAGCCTGTGTGTGTGTGTCACAGACCCCTTTGGACAGTGTGTGTGTCTCAAACCCCACTGAAGACTGTGTCACAAACCCATTATACATCGTGCGTGTGTTAGACCCCATTAGACATTTTGTGTGTCACAAACACTCCTGGATAGCGTGTATGTCACAAACCCCTTTGGAAAGGGTGTGTGTCACAAACACCCCTGGAAAGTGTGAGTGTCACAAACCTCGTGGGACAGTGCGTGTGTCACAAACCCCATTCGACAGCGTGTGTCAGAAACGCCATTGGGCAGCGTGTGTGTCACAAACACCGCTGGACAGCGTGTGTGTCACAAACCCCTTTGGACAGGGTGTGTGTCACAAACACCCCTGGACACCGTTTGTGTCACAAATGCTCCTGGACAGGGTGAGTGTCACAAACCCTATCGACAGTCTGTGTGTCACAAACCCCATTAGAAAGCATGTGTGTCACAAGTCCCACTGGACAGTGTGTGTGTCACAAACCTCGTGGGACAGTGCGGGTGCCAAAAACCCCATTGGAACATGTGTTGGTCTCAAACCCCATTGGCCAGCGTGTGTGTCACAAACCCCATTGGACAGTGTCTGTCACAACCCCCCCTGGGAAATATGTGTGTCACAAACCCCTTTGGACAGCGTGTGTGTCACAAACACCCGTGGACAGGGTGTGTGTCACAAACACCACTGGACAAACTCTGTCTCACATACCCGATTGGAGAACGTTTGTGTCACAAACCCAATTTGACAGCGTGTGTTTCACAAACCCTATTGGAAAGCCTGTCTGTGTGTGTCACAGACCCCTTTGCACAGGGTGTGTTTCTCAAATCCCACTGAACACTGTGTGTGTAACAAAACTCAATGGACAGTGTGTGTGTAAGAAAACCCATTGGACAGCGTGTGTGTCACAAACCCCATTGGACAGCGTGTGTCACAACCCCTCCTGGAAACTGTGTGTATCACAAACACCCCTAGACAGCCTGTGTGCCACAAACCTCTCTAAACAGTGTGTGTCTCACAATCTCGATTGGTCAGCGTGTGTGTCACAATCTCCATTGGACAGAGTGTGTTCCACAAACCCCATTGGACAGCGCGTGTGTGTTAGACCCCATTCGACAGTGTGTGTGTCACAAACCCCCCTGGACACAGTTTGTGTCACAAACACCCCTGGACAGGGTGTGTGTCACAAACCCTATGGACAGCGTGTGTGTCACAAACCCCATTGGATAGTGTGTGTGTCACAAACCCCGTTGGACAGTGAAAGTGTCACAAACCCCATTGGGAAATGTGTGTGACACAAACCCCATTGGACAGTGTGTGTGTCACAAACCCCTTTGGACAGCCTGCATGTCACAAACCCCATTGGACATTGTTTGTGTCCCAAAATCCCCAGGAAACCGCTTGTGTCACAAACTCTACTGGACAGTGCGTGTGTCACAAACCCAATTGGACAGAGTGTGTGTCACAGACTGTATTGCACAGTGTGTGTGTCACAAACACCCCTGGAAACCGTTTGTGTCACAAACGCCCCTGGACAGGGTGTGTGTCACAGACCCCATTGGACAGCGTGTGTGTCAAAACCCATTTGGACAGGTTGTGTGTCAGGAAAAACCCAGGACACCATTTGTGTCACAAAGACTCCTGGTAATGGTGTGTGTCAAAGCCCCATTGGACAGTGTGTGTGTCACAAACCCCATTGGACAGCGTGTGTGTCACAAATCCCATGGGACAGTGCGAGTGTCACAAACCCCATTGGAAAACGTGTGTGTCACAAACCCCATTGGACAGTATGTGTGTCACAAACCCCATTGAACAGTGTCTGTCACAACCCCTCCTGGAAAATATGTGTGTCACATACCCCATTGGACAGCGTGTGTGTCATAAACCCCCCTGGACAGTGTGTTTGTTTCACAAAACCCATTGGACAGCCTGTGTGTCACAGACCCCATTAAACAGTGTGTGTGTCACAAACACCCATGGAAACCGCTTTTGTCACAACTCCCCTGGACACTGTGTGTGCCACAAACCCCCCTAAACAGTGCGTGTGTCACAAAGACCATTGGGCAATGTGTGTGTCACAAAACTCATTCGACAGTGTGTGTGTCACAGACCCCATTGGACAGTGTGTGCGTCACAAAACTCGTGAGACAGTGCGAGTGTCATAAACCCCATTGGAACACGTTATGGTCACAAAACCCATTGGACAGTGTGTGTGTCACAGACACCATTGGACAGTGTGTGTGTGTCAGAACGCATTGGACATTGTGTGTGTCACAAACAACCCTGGAAAGCGTTTGTGTCACAAACGCCCCTGAACAGCGTGTGTGTCACAAACACCCCTAGACAGGGTGTATGTCACAAACACCCCTGGACAGGGTCTATGTCACAAACCCTGTTGGACAGCGTGTGTGTCACAAACCCCATTGGAGAGGTTGTGTATTTAGAACCCACCGTGGACACCGTTTGTGTCACAAAGGCCCCTGGACATGGTGTGTGTCAAAAGCCCATTGGACAGTGTGCGTGTCACAGTCCCCATTGAACAGCGTGTGTGGCACAAACGTTTCAAGACAGGGTGTGTGTCACAAACCCCTTTGGAGAGGTTGTGTGTTTAGAACCCACCGTGGACACCGTTTGTGTCACAAAGGCCCCTGGACATGGTGTGTGTCAAAACCTCATTGGACAGTGTGCGTGTCACAATCCCCATTGGACAGCGTGTGTGGCACAAACGTTTCAAGACAGGGTGTGTGTCACAAACACCATTGGACAATGTTTTTGTAACAAACCCCATTGGATAGCCTGTGTCACAAACCCCATTCAACAGCGTGTGTCAGAAACGCCATTAAACAGCGTGTGTGTCACAAACACCCCTGGACACCGTTTGTGTAAAAAACGCCCCTGGACAGGGTGTGTGTCACAAAACCTATGGACAGTGTGTGTGTCAAAATCCAATGGAGAGTGTGTGTGTCACAAGCCCCATGGACAGTTTGTGTGTCACAAACCTTGTGGGAGAGTGCGAGTGTCATAAACCCCATTGGACAGTGTGTGTGTCACAAACCCCATTGGGCAGTGTCTGTCACAACCCCCCCTGGAAACTATGTATGTCACAAAACCCATTGGACAGCGTGTGTGTTACAAACCCCATTGGGCAACGTGTGTGTCAGAAACCCTATTGGACAGCCTGTATGTCACAGACCCCATTGGACAGCGTGTCTGTCACAAACCCCATTGGACAGCGTGTGTCTCACAGGCTGTATTGGACAGCGTGTGTGTCACAAACACCCCTGGAAAGGGTGTGTGTCACAAACCCCATTGGACAGCGTGAGTGTCACAAACCCCTTTGGAGAGATTGTGTGTCACAAACCCCCCTGGACACCGTCAGTGTCACAAACGCCCCTGGACAGGGTGTGTGTCACAAACCCCATTCGACAGCGTGTGTCAGAAACGCCATTCGTCAGCGTGTGTGTCACAAACACCCCTGGACAGTTTGTGTGTCACAAACTCCATTGAACAGTCTGTCTGTCACAGAACGGATTGGTCAGTGTGTGTGTCACAGACACCCCTGGAAACCGTTTGCGTCACAAACGCCCCCGGACAGGGTGTGTGTCACAAACCCCATTGGACAGAGAGTGTGTCACAAACACCCCTGGACAGTGTGTGTGTCACAAACCCCATTGGACAGTGTGCGTGTCACAAACCCCGTTGGATAGTGCGAGTGTCACTAACCCCATTGGAAAACATGTGTGCCACAAAACCGATTGGACAGTGTGTGTGTCACAAATCCCATTGGACAGTGTCTGTCACAAACACCCCTGAAACTATGTGTTTCAGAAAGCCCATTGTACAGCGTCTGTGTCACAAACCCCCCTGGGCAGCGTGTGTGTCACAAATGCCATTGGATATTGTGTGTGTCACAAACGCCCCTGTACAACGTTTGTGTCACAAACGCCCCTGGACAGGGTGTGTTTCACAAACCCCATTGGGCAGCCTTTGTGTCGCAAACCCCATTGGACAGAAGGTTTGTCGCAAATCCCATTGGACAGCGCGTGTGTCACAAATCCTGTTGGACATCGTGGGTGTCACAAACACCCCTGGACAGTGTGTGTGTCACAAACACCTCTGGAAATCATTTGTGTCACAAACGCCCCCTGGAGAGGGTGTGTGTCCCAAACCCCATTTGAGAAGGTGTCTGTCATTAACCCCATTGGACAGCGTGTGTGTCACAAACCCCCCTGGACACAGCTTGTGTCACAAACGCCCCTGGACTGGGTGTGTGTCAGAAAACCCACTTAATAGCGTGTGTGTCACAAACCCCATTGGATAGTCTATGTGTCACAAAAACCCCTCGACAACTTTTCTGTCACAAACGCCCCATTGGACAGGGTTTGTGTCACACACCCCATTGGACAGCGTGTGTGTCACAGACTGTATTGGACAATGTGTCTGTCACAAACAAACCTGGAAACTGTTTGTGTCACAAACGCCCATGGAGAGGGTGTGTGTCACAAATCCCCATGGACAGGGTGTGTGTCACAAACCCCATTGGACAGCTTGTGTGTCACGAACCCCATTCGACAGCGTGTGTCACAAACCCCATTGGACAGTGTGTGTGTTTACATCACCCCTGGACAGCGTGTGTGTCACAAATCCCATTGGACAGCGTGTGTGTCACAAACACCCCTGGACGGCGTGTGTGTCACAAATCCCATTGGACAGTGTGTGTGTCACAAATCCCATTGGACAGTGTCTGTCACAAACACCCCTGAAACTATGTGTTTCAGAAAGCCCATTGTACAGCGTCTGTGTCACAAACCCCCCTGGGCAGCGTGTG
Organism: Nesoenas mayeri; assembly: GCF_963082525.1. NCBI lineage: Eukaryota > Metazoa > Chordata > Aves > Columbiformes > Columbidae > Nesoenas > Nesoenas mayeri. The sequence continues at coordinate 2,847,291 of NC_137561.1, read as the reverse complement.
TGTCACGAATGCCATTGGATATTGTGTGTGTCACAAACGCCCCTGTACAACGTTTGTGTCACAAACGCCCCTGGACAGGGTGTGTTTCACAAACCCCATTGGGCAGCCTTTGTGTCGCAAACCCCATTGGACAGAAGGTTTGTCGCAAATCCCATTGGACAGCGCGTGTGTCACAAATCCTGTTGGACATCGTGGGTGTCACAAACACCCCTGGACAGTGTGTGTGTCACAAACACCTCTGGAAATCATTTGTGTCACAAACGCCCCCTGGAGAGGGTGTGTGTCCCAAACCCCATTTGAGAAGGTGTCTGTCATTAACCCCATTGGACAGCGTGTGTGTCACAAACCCCCCTGGACACAGCTTGTGTCACAAACGCCCCTGGACTGGGTGTATGTCAGAAAACCCACTTAATAGCGTGTGTGTCACAAACCCCATTGGATAGTCTATGTGTCACAAAAACCCCTCGACAACTTTTCTGTCACAAACGCCCCATTGGACAGGGTTTGTGTCACACACCCCATTGGACAGCGTGTGTGTCACAGACTGTATTGGACAATGTGTCTGTCACAAACAAACCTGGAAACTGTTTGTGTCACAAACGCCCATGGAGAGGGTGTGTGTCACAAATCCCCATGGACAGGGTGTGTGTCACAAACCCCATTGGACAGCTTGTGTGTCACGAACCCCATTCGACAGCGTGTGTCACAAACCTCATTGGACAGTGTGTGTGTTTACATCACCCCTGGACAGCGTGTGTGTCACAAATCCCATTGGACAGCGTGTGTGTCACAAACACCCCTGGACGGCGTGTGTGTCACAAATCCCATTGGACAGTGTGTGTGTCACAAACCTCGTTGGACATTGTATGTGTCAGAAACCTCATTGGACAGTGTATTTGTCACAGACCCCATTGGACCGTGCCTGTGTGACAAACCCGATTGGACAGTGTGTGTGTCACAAACTCCATTGGACAACGCGTGTGTCACAGACCCCATTGGACAACGTGTGTGTCACAAACCCCGTTGGACAGTGCGTGTGTCACAAAAGCCATTGGAAAGCGTGTGTTTCACAGACCCCATTGGACACTTTGTGTGTCACAAACAACCCTGAAAACCGTTTGTGTCACAATCCCCCCTGGACAGGGTGTGTGTCACAAACCCCATTGGACAGCGTGTGTGTCACAAACATCCCTGGACAGGGTGTGTTTTCCAAACCCCATTTGACAGTGTGTGTGTCACAAACCCCATTGGTCAGTGTGTTTGTCACATACCCCATTGGACAGTGTCTGTGTCACAAACCCCACTGGACAGTGTGTGTGTCACAAACACCCCTGGAAAACGTTTGTGTCACAAACGACCCTGTACAGGGTGTGTGTCACAAACGCCCCTGAACAGGGTGTGTGTCACAAACCCTATTAGACACTCTGTGTGTCACAAACCCCGTTGAACAGCGCGTGTGTCACAAACTCCTCTGGACAGGGTGTGTGTCACAAAAGCCATTGGAAAGCGTGTGTTTCACAGACTCCATTGGACACTTTGTGTGTTACAAACAACCCTGAAAATTGTTTGTGTCACAATCCCCCCTGGACAGGGTGTGTGTCACAAACCCCATTGGACAGCTTGTGTGTCACAAACACCCCTGGACAGTGTGTGTGTCACAAATCCTATTGGACAGCGTGTGTGTCACAAACCCCATTGGACAGCACGCATGTCAGAATCGCCCCTGGACAGGGTTTATTTCACAAACCCCATTTGACAGCGTGTGTGTCACAAACCCCATTTGACAGCGTGTGTGTCACAAATTCCATTGGACAGTGTGTGTGTAACAAACCCCGTTGGATACCGCATGTGTCATAAACCCCATTGGACAGCGCGCATGTCACAAACACCTCTGGGCACCGTTTGTGTCACAAACGCCCCTTGACAGGGTGTGTGTCACAAACCCCATTGGACACTGTGTCTGTCACAATCCCCATTGAATACTGTATGTGTCACAAAAACCATTGGACAGCGTGTGTGTCACAAACACCGTTGGACAGCGCGTGTGTACCAAACCCCATTGGACAGGGTGTGTGTCACAAACCCCATTGGACAGCGTTTGTGTCACAAACCCCATTGGACAGCCTGTGTCACAAACCCCATTGGACAGCGTGTGTGTGTCAGACCGCATTTGACATTGTGTGTGTCACAAACACCCCTGGAAACCGTTTGTGTCACAAACGCCCCTGGACAGCGTGTGTGTCAAAAACACCCCTGGACAGGGTGTATGTGACAAAAACCCCTGGACAGGGTATGTGTCACAAACTCTGTTGGGTAGCGCATGTGTCACAAACCCCATTCGACAGCGTGTGTCAGAAAGGCCATTGGACAGCGTGTCTGTCACAAACACCCCTGGACAGCGTCTGTGTCACAAACGCCTTTGGACAGGGTGTGTGTCACAAACCCCATTGTACAGCATGTGTGTGTCAGACCGCATTGGACATTGTTTGTGTCACAAACACCCCTGGAAACCGTTTGTGTCACAAACGTCCCCGGACAGCGTGTGTGTCACAAACACCCCCGGACAGGGTCTGTGTCACAAACCCTGTTGGACAGCGCGTCTGTCACAAACCCCATTCGACAGCGTGTGTCAGAAACGCCATTGGACAGCGTGTGTGTCACAAAAAACACACGAAACCGTTTGTGTCACAAACGCCCCTGGAGAGGGTGTGTGTCAAAAACACCCCTGGACAGGGTGTATGTGACAAAAACCCCTGGACAGGGTATGTGTCACAAACCCTGTTGGGTAGTGCATGTGTCACAAACCACATTCGACAACGTGTGTCAGAAACGTCATTGGACAGCGTGTCTGTCACAAACACCCCTGGACAGCGTCTGTGTCACAAACGCCTTTGGACAGGGTGTGTGTCACGAACCCCATTGTAGAGCATGTGTGTGTCAGACCGCATTGGACATTGTTTGTGTCACAAACACCCCTGGAAACAGTTCGTGTCACAAACGCCCCCGGACAGCGTGTGTGTCACAAACACCTCTGTAAAGGGTCTGTGTCACAAACTCTGTTGGACTGCGCGTCTGTCACAAACCCCATTCGACAGCGTGTGTCAGAAACGCCATTGGACAGCGTGTGTGTCACAAACACCCCTGTACACCGTTGGTATCACAAACGCCCCTAAACAGGGTGTGTGTCACAAACCCTATGGACAGCGTGTGTGTCACAAACCCCATTGGACAGTGTGTGTGTCACAAACACCCCTGGAAACCGCTTGTTTTAGAAACTCCCGTGGACAGGCTGTGTGTCACAAACCCCATTGGACAGCGTGTGTGTCACAGACTGTATTGGAGTGTGTGTGTAAGAAAAATCCCTGGAAACCGTTTGTGTCACAAAGGCCCCTGGACATGGTGTGTGTCAAAACCCCATTGGACAGTGTGTGTGTCACAAACCCTATTGGACAGTATCTGTCACAACCACCCCTGGAAACTATGTGTGTCACAAACCCCATTGGACAGCGTTTGTGTCACAAACCCCCCTGGACAGCGTGTGTGTGTCACAAACCCCATTGGACAGCCTGTGTGTCACAGACCCCATTGGACAGTGTAAGTGTCACAAACACCCATGGAAACCGCTTGTGTTACAAACTCCCATGTACAAGGTGTGTGTCACTAACCCCATTCGACAGTGTGTGTCAGAATCACCATTGGATAGCGTGTGTGTCACAAACACCCCAGGGCAGTGTGTGCGTCACAAACCCGTTTGGACAGGGTGTGTGTCACAAACCCCCCTGGACACCGTTTGTGTCACAAACCCCCCTGGACAGGGTGTGTGTCACAAACCCTATCGACCGCGCGTGTGTCACAAACCCCATTGGACAGCGTGTGTGTCACAAATCCCTTTGGAGAGGTTGTGTGTCACAAACCTCCCTGGAAACCGTTTGTGTCACAAAGGCCCCTGGACATGTTGTGTGTAAAAAACAGCGGATGTGTCACAAACCCCATTGGAGAGCGTTTGTGTCACAATCCCCATTGGACAGTGTCTGTGTCACAAACCTCGTGGGGCAGTGCCAGTGTCATAAACCCCATTGGAACACGTGTTGGTCACAAACATCATTGGACAGTGTGAGTGTCACAAACCCCATTGGACAGTGTCTGTCACAACATCTCCTGGAAACTATGCGTGTCACAAACCCCACTGGACAGCGTGTATGTCACAAACCCCCTGGACAGTGTGTGTGTCTCAGACTGTATTGGACAGTGAGTGTTTCATAAACACCCCTGGAAACGGTTTGTTTCACAAACGCCCCTGGACAGGGTGTGTGTCACAAACACCCTTGGACAGCGTGTGTGTAACAAACCTTATTGGACAGCGTGAGTCACAAACCCCATTGTACAGCGGGTGTGTCTCACCCCATTGGATATTGTATGTGTCACAACAACCCTGGACAGGGTGTATGTCTAAACACCCCTGGACAGGGTCCGTGTCACAAACCCTGTTGGAAAGCGCATGTGTCACAAACCCCATTCGAAAGCGTGTGTCAGAAACGCCATTGGACAGCGTGTGTGTCACAAACACCCCTTGGACAGCGTGTGTGTCACAAAACCCTTTGGACAGGGTGTGTGTAACAAACCCCCCTGGACACCGTTTGTGTCACAAACTCCCCTGGACAGGGTGTGTGTCACAAACCCTATGGACAGCGGGTGTGTCACAAACCCCATTGGAGAGCATGTGTGTCACAGACTGTATTGTATAGTTGTGTGTCACAAACACTCCTGGACAGCATGAGAGTCACAAACCCCATTGGACAGTGTGAGTGTCACAAACCTCGTTGGACAGTGCGTGTGTTAAACTCTGTTGGACAGCGTGTGTGCCACAAATCCCATTGGACAGTGCGTGTCTTACAATCCGCATTGGTCAGCATGTGTATCAAAAACTCCATTGGAAAGACTTTGTGTCACAAACCCTATTGGACAGCTTGTGTGTCACAGACCCCATTGGATATTGTATGTGTCACAAACCCCCTGGACAACGTTTGTGTCACAAACGCCCCTGGACAGGGTGTGTTTCACAAACCCCATTGGACAGCCTTTGTGTCGCAAACACCATTGGACAGAAGCTGTGTCACAAATCCCATTGGACAGCGTGTGTGCCACAAACACCCCTGGAAACCGTTTGTGTCTCAAAGGTCCCTGGACAGGACGTGTGTCACCATCCCCATTGTACACTGTGTGTGTCACAAACGCCCCTGGACAATGTTTGTGTCACACACCCCATTGGACAGCGTGTGTGTCACAAACCCCATTGGACAGTGTATGTTTTAACAAAAACCCCTGGACAACGTTTCTGTCACAAACGTCCCTGGACAGGGTGTGTGTCACAAACCCAATTTGATGGCATGTGTGTCACAAACCCCATTGGAGAGTGTGCGTCTCACAAACAACCATGGAAACCGTTTGTATCACAAATGCCCCTGGACAGCGTGTGTGTCACAAACACCCCTGGACAGGGTGTGTTTCACAAACCCCATTTGACAGCGTGCGAGTCAGAAACCCCATTGGACAGTGTGTGTGTAACAAACCCCATTGGACAGCTCGAATGTAACAAACCCCACTGGATAACGAGTGTGTCAAAAACCCCATTGGACAGCATGTGTCACAAACCCCATTGGACAGCGTTTGTATCACAAACCCCATTGGAAAACGTGTGTGTCACAAACCCCATTGGACAGTGTATTTGTCAAAAACCCCATTGGACAGTGTGTTTGTCACAAACCCCGTTGGACAGTGAAAGTGTCACAAATCTTATTTGGAAACGTGTGTGGAACAAACCCCATTGGACAGTGTGTGTGTCACAAACCCCATTGGACAGTGTCTGTTCACAACCCCACCTGGAAACTATGTAGGTCACAAACTCCATTGGACAGCCTGTGTGTCACAAACCCCATTAAACAGCACATGTGTCAAAACCCCATTGTGCAGTGTATGTGTCACAAAACCCACTGGACACCGTGTGTTTCACAAACCCCATTCGACAACATGTGTGTCACAAAACCTATTAGACAGTCTGTGTGTCAAAAACCTCCCTAAACAGTGTGTGTGTCAAAACCACTGCTGGACAGGGTCTGTGTCAAAAACCCTGTTGGACAGCCTGTGTGTCACAAACCCCATTCGACAGCGTGTGTCAGAAACGTCATAGGACAGTGTGTGTGTCACAAACCCCATTGGACAGCCTTTGTGTCACAAAAGCCCCTGGACAGCGTTTGTGTCACAAACCCTATGGACAGCGTGTGTGTCACAAACTCCACACGCCCTGTGCAGGGGTCACAAATCCCATTGGACAGTGTGAGTGTCACAATCCCCATTGGACAGTGTGTGTGGCACAAACACCCCTGGAAACCATTTGTGTCACAAGCGCCCCTGGACAGGGTGTGTGACATAAACCCCATTGGACAGAGTGAGTAACAACACCCCCTGGACACTGTGTGTGTCATAAACCCCCCTAAAGAGTGTGTGTGTCACAAACACTCCTGGACCGGGTGTGTGTCACAAACCTCATTTGACATCGTGTGTGTCACAAACACCCCTGGACAGGGTGTGTGTCACAACTCGAAATGAACACTTTGTGTGTCAAAAATCTCATTGGACAGCATGTGTCACAACCCCCCCTGGAAAATAAGTGTGTGTCACAAACACCCCTGGACAGCGTGTGTGTCACAATCCTCCCTAAACATTGTGTGTCTCACAATCCGCATTGGTCAGCATGTGTGTCACAAACTCCATTGGACAGAGTGTGTGTCACAAACCCAATTGGACAGCTTGTGTGTCTCAGACCCCATTGGATACTGTGTGTGTCAGAAACCCCCCTGGACAAGATTTGTGTCACAAACACCCCTGGGCAGGGTGTGTTTCACAAACCCCATTGGACAGCCTTAAAGTCACAAACCCCATTGGACAGTGTGTGTGTCACAAACCCCATTGGACAGCGTGTGTGTCACAGACCCCATTGGACAGTGTGCGTGTCACAAACACCCCTGGAAACCGTTTGTGTCTAAAAGGCCACTGGACAGTGTGTGAGTCACAAACCCCATTGGACAGTGTGTGTCTCACAAACATCCCTGGACAGGGTGTGTGTCACAAACCACATTGGACACTGTGTCTGTCACAATCCCCATTGAATACTGTGTGTGTCACAAACCCCATTGGACAGCATGTGTGTCACAAACACTGTTGGACAGCGCGTGTGTAACAAACCCCATTGGACAGGGTGTGTGTCACAGACCCCATTGGACAGTGTGTGTGTCACAAACAACCCTGGAAACCGTTTGTGTCAAAAACGCCCCTGGACAGGGTGTGTTTCACAAACCCCATTTGAAAGCTTGCGAGTCAGAAACCCCATTGGACAGTGTGTGTCTCACAAACCGCATTGGACAGCTCGTATTTAACAAACCCCATTGGACAGCTTGTCTGTCACAAACCCCATTCGACAGCGTGTGTCACAAACCACATTGGACAGCGTGTTTTTCACAAACACCCCTGGACAGCGTGTGTGTCACAGTCCCCATTGGACAGCGTGTGTGTCACAAACGCCATTGGAGTGTGTGTGTGTCACAAACGCCATTGGACAGCCTGTGTTTCACAAAACCCAATAGACACGGTGTGTGTCACAAACCCCATTGGACAGTGTGTGTGCAACAAACCGCATTGGACAGTGTATGTGTCACAAACACCATTGGACAGCGTGTGTGACAGAAACACCCCTGGACAGAGTGTGTGTCACAAACCCCACTGAACACTGTGTGTGTCACAAACCACGTTGAACACTGTGTGTGTCACAAACCTCCTTAGTCAGCGTGTGTGTAAGAAAACTCATTTCACAGCGTGTGTATCACAAATCCCATTGGACAGCGTTTTTCACAAACCCCCCTGTAAACTGTCTGTGTCACAAACACGCCTAGGCAGCGTGTGTGTCACAAACCTCACTAAACAGTATGTGTGTCACAATCCTCATTGGACAGTGTGTGTGACAAACACCCCTGGACAGGGTGTGGGTCACAAACCCCCTTAGAAAGCGTTTGTGTCACAAACCTCATTGGACAGTGTGTGTATCACAAACAGCCCTGGACAGGGTGTGTTTCACAAATTGCATTGGACAGTGTGTGTGTCACAAAGCATATTGGACAGCATTTGTGTCACGAACCCCATTGGACAGGGTGTGTGTCACAAACCCCATTGGACAGTTTGAGTGTCAGAAACCCTCTTGAACAGCGCATGTTTCACAAACACCATTGGACAGCGTGTGTGACACAAAGTCTATTGGACAGCCTGTGTGTCACAAATACCCCTGGAGACCGTTTGTCTCACAGACGGCCCTGAACAGGGTGTGTGTCACAAACCGCATTGGACAGTGTGTGTGACAAACCTCATTGGATAGCCTGTGTGTCACAAAACCCAATGGACACGGTGTGTGTCACAAACCCTATTGGACACCGTATGTGTCACAAACCCCATTGGACAAACTGTATGTCACAAACCCCATTGGACACAGTGTGTGGCATTAAACGCCATTGAACAGTGTGTGTGTCACAAACCTCATTGAACACTGTGTGTGTCAAAAACATCCTTGGACCGCGTGTGTGTAAGAAAACACATTAGATAGAGTTTTTTTCACAATCACCATTGGAATGTGTCTGTCACCAAAGCCCGTGGAGAGGGTGTGTGTCATAAACGGCATTGGACAGTGTGTGAGTCTCAAACACCATTTTACAGCGTGTGTGGCACAAACACACGTGGACAGGGTATGTGTCACAAGCCCCATTGGACAACGTGTGTGTCACAAAACCCATTTGAAAGCGTTTGTGTCACGAAGCCCATTGGAAAACGTGTGTGTCACAGACCCCATTGGACAGGCTGTGTGTCACAAACACCCCTGGACCGTGTGTGTGTCACAAACCCCGTTGAACAGCGCATGTTTCACAAACCCTCCTGGACAACGTTCTTGTCACAAACGCTCCTGGACAGAGTGTGTGTCACAAACCCCATTGGACAGCCTGTGTGTCACAAACCCTATTGGACAGCGTGTGTGTCACAAACCCCGTTGGACAGCGTGTGTGTCACATACCCCATTGGACAGTGTGTGTGTCACAAACCTCATTGGAAAACGTGTGTGTAAGAAAACCTATTGCACAGCGTGTGTATCACAAACCCCATTGGACAGCGTGTGTCACAAGCCCCACTGGAAACTGTCTGCAACAAAAACACCACTGGACAGCTTGTGTGTCATAAACCTTCCTAAACAGTGTGTGTGTCACAATCCTCATTGGACAGCGTGTGTGACAAGTGCCTCTTGACAGGGTCTGTGTCACAAACCCCATTGGACAGCGTGTGTGTCACAAACCCCATTGGAGAAGATGTGTGTCACAAACACCCCTGGAGAGGGTGTGTGTCACAATCCCTATTGGACAGTGTGTGTTTCACAAATACCCCTGGAAACCGTTTGTGTCACAAACGCCCCTGGACCGGGTGTGTGTCTAAATCCCCATTGGACAGTGGGTGTGTCACAAACCCCATTGGACAGCGTGTGTCACAGACCCCATTATACAGCGTGTGTGTGTCAGACTCCAATGGACAATTTGTGTGTCACAAACACCCCTGGACAGCCTGTATGACACAAAACCCTTTGGACAGTGTGTGTGTCACAAACCCCGTTGGACAATGTAAGTGTCACAAAAGCTCCTGGACAGTGTGTGTGTGTCAGAAACCCCCCGAAGTAGTGTGTGTTTCACAAAGACCATTGGACAGAGTGTGTGTCAGAAACCCTATTGGACAGTGTGTCTGTCAAAAAACGCATTCGAAAACGTGTGTGTCACAAACACCATTGTACAGCGTGGGTGTCACATACACCCCTGGACAGCGTGTGTGTCACAAACCCCATTGGACAGGGTGTGTGCCACAAACTTCCCCCTGGACAGGGTGTGTGTCAGAACCCCATTGGACCGTGTGTGTGTCACAAACCACTTTGGACACCGTGTGTTTCACAAACCCCATTGGAAAGTGTGTGTTTCACAAACCCCCCTGGACAACGTTTGTGTCACAAACAACCCTGGAAAGGGTGTGTGTCACAAGCCCCGTTAGAGAGCGTGTGTATCACAAATCCCAATTGACAGTGTGTGTGTCACAAACCCGTTTGGACAGCGTGTGTGTCACAAACCCCATTGGACAGCGTCTGTGTCACAAACGCGATTGGAGAGTGTGTGTGTCACAGACCCCGCTGGACACTATTTATGTCACAAACGCCCCTGGAAAAGATGTGAGCCACAAACCCCATTTGACAGCGTGTGTGTCACAAGCCCCATTGGTCAGCGTGTGTGTCACAAACCCCATTGGACAGAGTGTGTGTCACAAACGCTCCTGGACACTGTGTGAGTCAAAAACGCCATTGGACAGAATTTGAGTCACAAATCCCACTGGACTGGGTGTGTGTAACAAACCCCATTTGACAGCGTGTGTGTCACAAACCCTATTGGACAGCGTGTGTGTCACAAACACACCTGGACAAGGTGTATTTCACAAACCCCATTGAACACTTTGTTTGTCACAAACCCCATTGGAAAGCGTGTGTGTAAGAAAACCCATTGGACAGCGTGTGTGTCACAAACCCCATTGGACAGCGTGTGTGTCACAAACACCCCTGCAGAGGGTGAGTGTCACAAACCCCATTGGACAGTGTGTATGTCACAATCCCTATTGAATAGTGTGTCTTTCACAAACCTCATTGGACAGAGTGTGTTTCACAAACCCCATTAGACAGCCTGTGTGTCACAAACCCCATTGGACAGCGTCTGTCACAAACCCCATTGGACAGCGTGTGTGTCACAAAACGCATTGGAAAGCGTGTGTGTCACACACCCCATTGGGCAGTGTGTGTGTCACAAACCCCATTGGACAGTGTGTGTGTCACAAACACCCCTGGAAACCGTTTGTGTCACAAACGCCCCTGGACAGGGTGTAGGTCACAAACCCTATTGGACAGCATGTGTGTGACAAACCCCATTAGACAGCGTGTGTGTCACAAACACCCCTGCAGAGGGTGAGTGTCACAAACCCCATTGGACAGTGTGTATGTCACAATCCCTATTGAATAGTGTGTCTTTCACAAACCTCATTGGACAGAGTGTGTTTCACAAACCCCATTAGACAGCCTGTGTGTCACAAACCCCATTGGACAGCGTCTGTCACAAACCCCATTGGACAGCGTGTGTGTCACAAAACGCATTGGAAAGCGTGTGTGTCACACACCCCATTGGGCAGTGTGTGTGTCACAAACCCCATTGGACAGTGTGTGTGTCACAAACACCCCTGGAAACCGTTTGTGTCACAAACGCCCCTGGACAGGGTGTAGGTCACAAACCCTATTGGACAGCATGTGTGTGACAAACCCCATTAGACAGCGTGTGTGTCACAAATACCCCAAGAAACCATTTGTGTCATAAACGCTGCGGGACAGGGTGTGTTTCAGAAAGCCCATTGGACAGTGTCTGTGTCACAAACACCCCTGGGCCGCGTGTATGTCACAAACCCCTTTGGACAGCGTGTGTGGCACAAACCATCCTGGACACCGCTTGTGTCAAAAACGCCCCTGGACATTGTGTGTGTCACAAACCACATTTGATACCGTGTGTGTCATAAACCCCATTGGACAGCGTGTGTGTCACAAACACCCCTGGACAGGGTGTGTGTCACAAACCCCACTGGACAGTGTATCTGTCACAATCCTCATTCAAAACTGTGTCTGTCACAATTCCCATTGAATACTGTGTGTGTAACAAACCCCTTTGGGTACCGTGTGTGTCACAAACCCCGTTGGACAGCGCATGTGTCACAAATCCCATTGGCCAGCGTTTGTATCACAAACCGCATTGGACAGCGTGTATGTCACAAACTCCATTGGACAGTGTGTGTCACAAGTCCCCCTGGAAACTGTGTTTGTCACAATAACCATTGGACAGTGTGTCAGTGACAAACCCCATTCGAAATCGTGTGTGTCAGAAATACCCCTGGAAACCGTTTGTGTCACAAACGCCCCTGGACAGAGTGTGTGTCAGAAACCCCATTGCACAGCACGTGTGTCACAAACAACCCTGGAAATTGTTTGTGTCACAAACATTGCTGGAAAGGGTGTAAGTCACAAAACCTATTGGACAGCGTGTGTGTCACAAACTCCCCTGGAGAGGGTGTGTGTCAACACCCCATTGGACAGCGTGTGTGTCACAAACCCCATTGGAAAGCATGTGTCACAAGCCCCTCTGGAAACTGTGTGTGTCACAAACACCATTGGACAGCGTGTGTGTCAAAACCCCATTGGACAGCGTGTGTGTCACGAACCACATTGGAGAGCGTGTGTTTCACAAACTCCATTAGACGGGGTGTGTCACAAACGTCCCTAAACTGTGTTTGTCACAATCACCATTGGACAGTGTGTCTGTAACAAACCCCATTCGACAGCGTGTGTGTCAGAAATACCCCTGGACACCGTTTGTGTCACAAACACCTTTGTACAGGGTGTGTGTCACAAACCCCATTGGATACCCTGTTTGTCACAAACCCCATTGGACAGTGTGTGTGTCACAAACACCCCTGGAGAGGGTGTGTGTCACAAATCCTATTGGACAGTGTGTGTGTAACAAACCCCATTGGACAGCGTGTGTTTCACAAACACCCCTGCAAACGGTTAGTGTCACAAACACTTCTGAACAGAGTTTGTGTCACAAACGCCATTGGACAGCGTGTGTGTCACAAAGACTCCTGGACAGCGTGTGTGTCACAAACCCCATTGGAGAGCGTGTGTTTCACAAATTCACTTGGACACCATTTGTGTCACAAACACCATTGCCCAGATTGTGTGTCACAAAGACCTTTAGACAGTGCTTGTGTCACAAACCCCTTTGGAAAAGGTGTGTTTCACAAACCCCATTGGACAGCGTATGTGTCACAAACCCCCCTGGAAACTGTGTGTGTCATTAACCTCATTGGACAACGTGTGTGTCACAAACAGCCCTGGACAGTGTGTGTATGAGAAACCCCATTAAACGGGCTGTCAACCCTCCCTGGAAACCTTGTGTGTCACAAACCCCATTGGACAGCGTTTCTGTCACTAACCCCATTGGACAGCGTGTCTCAAAAACCCCATTGGACAACGTGTGTGTCACTAATCCCATTGGACAACGTGTCTGTAACAAATCCCATTGGACAGTGTGTGTGTCACAAACACCCCTGGACAGGGTGTGTGTCACAAATCGAAATGAACACGTTGTGTGTCACAAATCTCATTGGACAGCATGTGTCACAACCCCCCCTGGAAAATAAGTGTGTGTCACAAACACCCCTGGACAGCGTGTGTGTCACAATCCTCCCTAAACAGTGTGTATCTCACAATCCGCATTGGTCAGCGTGTGTGTCACAAACTCCATTGGACAGAGTGTGTGTCACAAACCCAATTGGACAGCTTGTGTGTCTCAGACCCCATTGGATACTGTGTGTGTCAGAAACCCCCCTGCACAAGATTTGTGTCACAAACGCCCCTGGGCAGGGTGTGTTTCACAAACCCCATTGGACAGCCTTAAAGTAACAAACCCCATTGGACAGTGTGTGTGTCACAAACCCCATTGGACAGCGTGTGTGTCACAAACCCCATTGGACAGCGTGTGTCAAAAACCCCATTGAACAGAGTGAGTAACAACACCCCCTGCTCACTCTGTGTGTCACAAACCACCCTAAACAGTGTGTGTGTCGCAAACCGCATTGGATAGCACGTGTGTCACAAACACCCCTGGACAAGGTCTGTGTCACAAACCGTGTTGGACAGCACGTGTGTCACAAAGTCCTTTTGACAGACTGTGTCAGAAACGCCATTGGACAGCGAGTGTGCCACAAACACCCCTGGAAACCGCTTGTGTCACAAACTCCCCTGAACAGTGTGTGTCACAAACCCCATAGGACAGAGTGAGTAACAACACCCCCTGGTCACTGTGTGTGTCACAAACCACCCTAAACTGTGTGTTGTCACAAACACCATCGGACAGCATGTGTGTCACAAACACCCCTGGACAGGGTGTGTGTCTCAGACCCCATTGTACAGTGTGTGTGTCACAAACCCCATTGTAAAACGTGTGTGTCTCAAACCCCATTTGACAGTGTGTGTGTCACAAACCCCATTGGACAGTGTCTGTCACAACCCCCCCTGGAAACTATGTGTGTCACAAACACAATTCGACACTCTGTGTGTCACAAAACCCCCTAAACCGTGTGTGTGTCACAAAGCCCATTGTACAGTGTGTGTGTCACAAACCCCATTGGACAGTGTGTGTGTCACAAACCCCATTGGACAGTGTGAGTGTCACAAACCCCTCTCGAAAACGTGTGTGTCACAAACCCCATTGGACAGTGTGTGTGTCACAAACGCCATTGGACAGTGTCTGTCACAACCCCCCCTGGAAACTATGTGTGTCACAAACCCTTTTGGACAGCGTGTATGTCACATAACCCCTGGAAAGCGAGTGTGTCACAAACCCCATTGGACAGTGTTTGTGTCACAAACACACCTGGAAACCGCTTGTGTCACAAACTCCTCTGGGCAGGGTGTGTGTCACAAACACCTCTGGACAGCATGTGTAACAACACCCCCTGGACAATGTGTCTGTCACAACCCCCCCTGGAAACTATGTGTGTCACAAACCCCATTTGACAGCGTGTGTGTCACAAACCCCCCTGGACAACGTGTGTGTCACAAACCCCATTGGACAGCGTGTGTGTCACAAACACCCCTGGACAGCGTGTGTGTCACAAACTCCTTTGTACAGGGTTTGCGTCACAAACCCCCCTAGACACCGTTTGTGTCAAAAACGCCCCTGGACAGGTGAGTGTCACAAACCCTATTAGAGAGCCTGTGTGTCACAAACCCCATTGGACAGTGTATGTGTCACAGACCCCATTGGACAATGTGTGTGTCACAAACACCCCTGAACACCGTTTGTGTCACAAATGCCCCTGGACAGGGTGTGTGTCACAAACCCTATGGACAGCGTGTGTGTCATAAACCCCATTGGAGTGCGTATGTTTCACAAACGTCATTGGACAGTGTGTGTGTCACAAACACCATTGGACAGTGTCCGTCACAACCTCCCCTGAAATAATGTGTGTCACAAACCCCATTGTACAGCGTGTGTGTCACAAACCCCCCTGTACATAGTGTGTTTCACACAACCCAATGGATGGTGTGTGTGTCAGAAACACCCATGGAAACCGCTTGTGTCACAAACTCCTCTGGACTGTGTGTGTGTCACAAACCCCACTGGACAGCGTGTGTATCAGCACCCCCTGGACAATGTGTGTGTCACAACCCCCCCTAAATATCGTCTGTGTCACAAACCCCTTTGGACAGTGTGTGTATCACACACGCCGTTGGACAATGCGAGTGTCACAAACCGCATTGGAAAACGTGTGTGCCACAAACGCCATTGGACAGTGTGTGTGTCAAAAACCCCATTGGACAGTGTCTGTCACAACCCCGCCTGGAAACTATGTGTGTCACAAACACCCCTGGAAACCATTTGTGTCACAAACACTCCTGGACAAGGTGTGTGTCACAGACCCCATTGGACAGCGTGTGTGTCACAAACACCTCTGGACAGTGTGTGTGTAACAGACTGTATTGGACAGCGTGTGTGTCACAGACACCCCTGGACAGCGTGTGTGTCAAAAAACACTTTGGACAGGCTGTGTGTCAGAAACCACCCTGGACACTGTTTGTGTTCACAAAGGCCCCTGGACATGGTGTGTGTCAAAACCCCATTGGACAGTGTGTGTGTCACAAACCCCATTGGAAAATGTGTGTGTCACAAACACCATTTGACAGTGTGTGTGTCACAAACCCAACTCGACACTGTGTGTGTCACAAACCCCCCTAAACAGTGTGTGTGTCACAAAGCCCATTGAACAGTTTGTATGTCACAAACCCCATTGGACAGTGTGTGTGTCACAAACCCCATTGGACAGCCTGTGTGTCACAGACCCCACTGGACAGTGTGTGTGTCACAAACACCCCTGGAAACAGCTTGTGTCACAAACTCCCCTGGACAGGGTGTGTAGTCACAAACTCCATTGGACAGCATGTGTGTCACAGACTGTATTGGACAGTGTGTGTGTCACAAAAACCCCTGGAGACCATTTGTGTCACAAATGACCCTGGACAGGGTGTGTTTCACGAACGCCATTGGACAGCTTGTGTGTCACAAACATCCCTGGACAGGGTTTGTGTCACAAACCCCATTGGACAGCGTGTGTGTCACAAACCCCTTTGGACAGGCTGTCTGTTAGAAACCACCCTCGACACTGTTTGTGTCACAAAGGCCCCCCGATATGGTGTGTGTCAAAACCCCATTGGATAGTGTGTGTCTCAAACCCCATTGGACAGTGTGTGTGTCACAAACCCCCATGTACAGCGTGTGTTTCACAAACCCCATTGGACAGCCTGTGTGTCACAGACCCCATTAGACAGTGTGTGTCTCAGAAACAACCCTGGAAACCGCTTGTGTCACAAACTCCCCTGGACAGAGTGTGTGTCACAAACACCACTGGAGAGCATCTGTAACAACACCTCCTGGACACTCTGTGTGTCACAAACCCCCCTAAACAGTGTGTGTGTCACAAAACCAATTGGACAGTGTGTGTGTCACAAACCGCATTGGACAGTGTGTGTGTCACAAACCCCGTTGGACAGTGTGAGTGTCACAAACCCCTTTGGAAAACGTGTGTGTCACAAACCCCATTGGACAGTGTCTGTCACAACCCCCCCTGTAAACTATGTGTGTCACAAACCCCATTGGACAGCCTTTGTGTCATAGACCCCATTGGACATTGTTTGTGTCAAAACACCCCTGGAAACCGCTTGTGTCACAAACTCTCCTGGACAGTGTGTGTCACAGACCCCATTGGACAGAGTGTGTGTCACAGACTGTATTGGACAGAGTGTGTTTCACAAACACCCATGGAAAACGTGTGTGTCACAAACGCCCCTGGACAGTGTGTGTGTCAAAAACCCCATTTGACAGCGTGTGTGTCACAAACCCCATTGGACAGCGTGTGTCAAAAACCCCATTGGACAGAGTGAGTAACAACACCCTCTGCTCACTCTGTGTGTCACAAACCACCCTAAACAGTGTGTGTGTCACAAACCGCATTGGATAGCACGTGTGTCACAAACACCCCTGGACAAGGTCTGTGTCACAAACCGTGTTGGACAGCGCGTGTGTCACAAAGTCCTTTTTACAGACTGTGTCAGAAACGCCATTGGACAGCGAGTGTGTCACAAACACCCCTGGAAACCGCTTGTGTCACAAACTCCCCTGAACAGTGTGTATCACAAACCCCATAGGACAGAGTGAGTAACAACACCCCCTGGTCACTGTGTGTGTCACAAACCACCCTAAACTGTGTGTTGTCACAAACACCATCGGACAGCATGTGTGTCACAAACACCCCTGGACAGGGTGTGTGTCTCATACCCCATTGTACAGTGTGTATGTCACAAACCCCATTGTAAAACGTGTGTGTCTCAAACCCCATTTTACAGTGTGTGTGTCACAAACCCCATTGGACAGTGTCTGTCACAACCTCCCTGGAAACTATGTGTGTCACAAACACAATTCCACACTCTGTGTGTCACAAACCCCCAAAAACCGTGTGTGTGTCACAAAGCCCATGGTACAGTGTGTGTGTCACAAACCCCATTGGATAGTGTTCGTTTCACAAACCCCATTGGAGAGTGCGAGTGTCACAAACTCCTTTGCAAAACGTGTGGGTCACTAACCACATTGGACAGTGTGTGTGTCACAAACGCCATTGGACAGTGTCTGTCATAACCCCCCTTGGAAACTATGTGTGTCACAAACCCCATTGGACAGCGTATGTGTCACAGACTGTATTGGACATTGTTTGTGTCACAAACACCCCTGGAAAACTCTTGTATAACAAACTCCCCTGGACAGTGTGTGTGTCACAAACCCCATCGGACAGCATGTGTGTCACAAAAACCTCTGGACAGAGTGTGTGTCTCAGACCCCATTGGACAGTGTGTGTGTCACAAACAACTCTGGAAACCGCTCCTATCACAAACACCCCTGGACAGCGTGTATGTCACAAACCCAATTGGACAGCGTGTGTTTCACAAACACCCCTGGACAGGGTGTGTGTCACAAACACCCCTGGACAGAGTGTGTGTCACAAACCCCATTGGACAGCGTGCGTGCCACAGACTGTATTGGACATTGTATGTGTCACAAACACCCCTGGAAATCGTTTGTATCACAAATGCCTCTGGACAGGTTGTGTGTCACAAACCTCATTGGACAGCGTGTGTGTCACAAACACCCCTGGACAGCGTCTGTGGCACAAACCCCTTTGGACAGGCTGTGTGTCAGAAACCACCCTGGATACCGTTTGTGTCACAAAGGCCCCTGGACATGGTGTGTGTCAAAACCCCATTGGACAGTGTGTGTGTCACAAACCCCATTGGAAAACGTGTGTGTCACAAACCCCATTTGACAATGTATGTGTCACAAACCCCATTGGACAGTGTCTGTCACAACCCCCCCTGGAAACCATGTGTGTCACAAACACAATTCGACACTCTGTGTCACAAAACCCCCTAAATCGTGTGTGTGTCACAAAGCCCATTGTACAGTGTGTGTGTCACAAACCCCATTGGACAGTGTGTGTGTCACAAACCACATTGGACAGTGTGAGTGTCACAAACCCCTCTCGAAAACGTGTGGGTCACAAACCCCATTGGACAGTGTGTGTGTCACAAACGCCATTGGACAGTGTCTGTCACAACCTCCCCTGGAAACTATGTGTGTCACAAACCCTTTTGGACAGCGTGTGTGTCACAAACGACCCAAGACAGGGTATGTGTCACAAATACCATTGGACAGCGTTTTTGTCACAAACCCCATTGGATAGCCTGTGTCACAAACCCCATTGTACAGCGTGTGTGTGTCAGACCGCATTGGACATTGTGTGTGTCACAAACACCCCTGGAAAACGTTTCTGTCAAAAACGCCCCTGTACAGCGTGTGTGTCACAAACACCCCTGGACAGGGTCTGTGTCACAAACCCTGTTGGACAGCACATGTGTCACAAACCCCATTCGACAGCGTGTGTCAGAAACTTCATTGGACACCATCTGTTTTACAAACGCCCCTGGACAGGGTGTGTGTCACAAACCCTATTAACAGCGTGTGTGTCACAAACCCTATTGGAGAGCGTGTGTGTCACAAGCCCCACTGGACAGTGTGTGTGTCACAAATCTCGTGGGACAGTGCGAGTGTCATAAACCCCATTGGAACACGTGTTGATCACAAATCCCATTGGACAATGTGTGTGTCACATACTCCACTGGACATCGTGTGTGTCACAGACCCCATTGGACAGTGTGTTTGTCACAAACACCCATGGAAACCGCTTGTGTTACAAACTCCCGTGGACAGGGTGTGTGTCACAAACCCCATTGGACAGCGTGTGTGTCACAGACTGCATTGGACAGTGTGTGTGTCACAAACCCCATTGAATAGTGTCTGTCACAACCCCTCCTGGAAAATATGTGTGTCACATACCCCGTTGGACAGCGTGTGTGTCATAAACCCCCCTGGACAGTGTGTTTGTTTCACAAAACCCATTGGACAGCCTGTGTGTCACAGACCCCATTAAACAGTGAGTGTGTCACAAACACCCATGGAAACCGCTTTTGTCACAACTCCCCTGGACACTGTGTGTGCCACAAACCCCCCTAAACAGAGCGTGTGTCACAAAGCCCATTGGACAATGTGTGTGTCACAAAACCCATTCGACAGTGTGTGTGTCAGAGACCCCATTGGACAGTGTGTGCGTCACAAAACTCGTGAGACAGTGCGAGTGTCATAAACCCCATTGGAACACGTTATGGTCACAAAACCCATTGGACAGTGTGTGTGTCACAGACACCATTGGACAGTGTGTGTGTGTCAGAACGCATTGGACATTGTGTGTGTCACAAACACCCCTGGAAAGCGTTTGTGTCACAAACGCCCCTGAACAGCATGTGTGTCACAAACACCCCTAGACAGGGTGTATGTCACAAACACCCCTGGACAGGGTCTGTGTCACAAACCCTGTTGGACAGCGTGTGTGTCACAAACCCCATTGGAACACCTGTTGGTCACAAACCCCATTGGACAGTGTCTGTCACAACGCCCCTGGAAACTATGTGTGTCACAAACCCCATTGGACAGCGTATGTGTCACAAACCTCCCTGGACAGCGTGTGTGTCACAAACCCTATTGGACAGCCTGTGTGTCACATACCCCATTGGACAATGTGTGTGTCACAAACACCCAAGGAAACTGCTTTTGTTACAAACTCCCATGGACAGTGTGTGTGTCACAAACACCGCTGGAAAGCGTTTGTGTCACAAACGCCTCTGGACAGGGTGTGTGTCACAAACCCAATTGGATAGCGTGTGTGTCACAAACACCCCTGGAAAGTGTGTGTGTCACAAACGCCATTGGACAGCGTGTGTGTCAAAACCACCCCTGGACAGCGTGTGTGTCACAAACCCCTTTGGAGAGGTTGTGTGTTTAGAACCCACCGTGGACACCGTTTGTGTCACAAAGGCCCCTGGACATGGTGTGTGTCAAAAGCCCATTGGACAGTGTGCGTGTCACAATCCCCATTGGACAGCGTGTGTGGCACAAACGTTTCAAGACAGGGTGTGTGTCACAAACCTCTTTGGAGAGGTTGTGTGTTTAGAACCCACCGTGGACACCGTTTGTGTCACAAAGGCCCCTGGACATGGTGTGTGTCAAAACCTCATTGGACAGTGTGCGTGTCACAATCCCCATTGGACAGCGTGTGTGGCAGAAACGCCCCAAGACAGGGTGTGTGTCACAGACACCATTGGACAGCGTTTTTGTAACAAACTCCATTGGATAGCCTGTGTCACAAACCCCATTCAACAGCGTGTGTCAGAAACGCCATTGGACAGCGTGTGTGTCACAAACATCCCTGGACACCGTTTGTGTAAAAAACGCCCCTGGACAGGGTGTGTGTCACAAAACCTATGGACAGTGTGTGTGTCAAAATCCAATGGAGAGTGTGTGTGTCACAAGCCCCATTGGACAGTTTGTGTGTCACAAACCTTGTGGGAGAGTGCGAGTGTCATAAACCCCATTGGACAGTGTGTGTGTCATAAACCCCATTGGACATTGTCTGTCACAACCCCCCCTGGAAACTATGTATGTCACAAAACCCATTGGACAGCGTGTGTGTCACAAACCCCCCTGGACAACGTGTGTGTCACAAACCCTATTGGACAGCTTGTATGTCACAGACCCCATTGGACAGCGTGTCTGTCACAAACCCCATTGGACAGCGTGTGTCTCACAGGCTGTATTGGACAGCGTGTGTGTCACAAACACCCCTGGAAAGGGTGTGTGTCACAAACCCCATTGGACAGCGTGAGTGTCACAAACCCCTTTGGAGAGGTTGTGTGTCACAAACCCCCCTGGATACCGTCAGTGTCACAAACGCCCCTGGACAGGGTGTGTGTCACAAACCCCATTCGACAGCGTGTGTCAGAAACGTCATTCGTCAGCGTGTGTGTCACAAACACCCCTGGACAGTGTGTGTGTCACAAACTCCATTGGACAGCCTGTCTGTCACAGAACGGATTGGTCAGTGTGTGTGTCACAGACACCCCTGGAAACCGTTTGTGTCACAAACGCGCCCGGACAGGGTGTGTGTCACAAACTCCATTGGACAGAGAGTGTGTCACAAACACCCCTGGACAATGTGTGTGTCACAAACCCCATTGGACAGTGCGCGTGTCACAAACCCCGTTGGATAGTGCGAGTGTCACAAACCCCATTGTAAAACATGTGTGCCACAAAACCGATTGGACATTGTGTGTGTCACAAACCCCATTGGACAGTGTCTGTCACAAACACCCCTGAAACTATGTGTTTCAGAAAGCCCATTGTACAGCGTCTGTGTCACAAACCCCCCTGGGCAGCGTGTGTGTCACGAATGCCATTGGATATTGTGCGTGTCACAAACCCTCCTGGACAACGTTTGTGTTACAAACGCCCCTGGACAGGGTGTGTTTCACAAACCCCATTGGGCAGCCTTTGTGTCGCAAACCCCATTGGACAGAAGGTTTGTCGCAAATCTCGTTGGACAGCGCGTGTGTCACAAATCCTATTGGACAGCGTGGGTGTCACAAACACCCCTGGTCAGTGTGTGTGTCACAAACACCTCTGGAAATCATTTGTGTCACAAACGCCCCCTGGAGAGGGTGTGTGTCCCAAACCCCATTTGAGAAGGTGTCTGTCATTAACCCCATTGGACAGCGTGTGTGTCACAAACCCCCCTGGACACAGCTTGCGTGACAAACGCCCCTGGACTGGGTGTGTGTCAGAAAACCCACTTGATAGCGTGTGTGTCACAAACCCCATTGGATAGTGTATGTGTCACAAAAACCCCTCGACAGCTTTTCTGTCACAAACGCCCCATTGGACAGGGTTTGTGTCACACACCCCATTGGACAGCGTGTGTGTCACAGACTGTATTGGACAGTGTGTCTGTCACAAACAAGCCTGGAAACTGTTTGTGTCACAAACGCCCATGGAGAGGGTGTGTGTCACAAACCCCCATGGACAGGGTGTGTGTCACAAACCCCATTGGACAGCTTGTGTGTCACAAACCCCATTCGACAGCTTGTGTGTCACAAACCCCATTGGACAGCGTGTGTCACAAACCCCATTGGACAGTGTGTGTGTTTACATCAACCCTGGACAGCGTGTGTGTCACAAACCCCATTGGACAGCGTGTGTGTCACAAACACCCCTGGATGGCGTGTGTGTCACAAACCCCATTGGACAGTGTGTGTGTCACAAACCCCGTTGGACATTGTATGTGTCAGAAACCTCATTGGACAGTGTGTTTGTCACAGACCCCATTGGACCGTGCCTGTGTGACAAACCCCATTGGACAGTGTGTGTGTCACAAACTCCATTGGACAGCGCGTATGTCACAGACCCCATTGGACAACGTGTGTGTCACAAACCCCGTTGGACAGTGCGTGTGTCACAAACCCCCCTAAACAGTGTGTGTGTCACAAAGTCCCTTGGACTGTGTGTGTCAAAAACCACATTGGACAGTGCGAGTGTCACAAACCCCATTGGAAAACGTGTGTGTCGCAAAACCCATTGAACAGTGTGTGTGTCACAAACCCAATTGAAAAGTGTCTGCCACAACCCCCCCTGGAAATTATGTGTGTCACAAACACCATTGGACAGTTTGTTTGTCACAGACCCCATTGGACATTGTTTGTGTCACAAACACCCCTGGAAACCGCTTGTGTCACAAACTCCTCTGGACAGGGTGTGTGTCACAAAAGCCATTGGAAAGCGTGTGTTTCACAGACCCCATTGGACACTTTGTGTGTCACAAACAACCCTGAAAACCGTTTGTGTCACAATCCCCCCTGGACAGGGTGTGTGTCACAAACCCCATTGGACAGCATGTGTGTCACAAACATCCCTGGACAAGGTGTGTGTTCCAAACTCCATTTGACAGCGTGTGTGTCACAAACCCCATTGGTCAGTGTGTTTGTCACAAACCCCATTGGACAGTGTCTGTGTCACAAACCCCACTGGACAGTGTGTGTGTCACAAATACCCTTGGAAAACGTTTGTGTCACAAACGCCTCTGTACAGGGTGTGTGTCACAAACGCCCTTGAACAGGGTGTGTGTCACAAACCCCATTAGACAGTCTGTGTGTCACAAACCCCGTTGGACAGCGCGTGTGTCACAAACTCCTCTGGACAGGGTGTGTGTCACAAAAGCCATTGGAAAGCGTGTGTTTCACAGACCCCACTGGACACTTTGTGTGTCACAAACAACCCTGAAAACCGTTTGTGTCACAATCCCCCCTGGACAGGGTGTGTGTCACAAACCCCATTGGACAGCTTGTGTGTCACAAACACCCCTGGACAGTGTGTGTGTCACAAACCCCATTGGACAGCTTGTGTGTCACAAACCCCATTCGACAGCGTGTGTCACAAACCCCATTGGACAGTGTGTGTGTTTACATCACCCCTGGACAGCGTGTGTGTCACAAACCCTATTGGACAGCGTGTCTGTCACAAACTCCATTGGACAGCACGCATGTCAGAATCGCCCCTGGACAGGGTTTATTTCACAAACCCCATTTGACAGCGTGTGTGTCACAAACCCCATTTGAACAGCGTGTGTGTCACAAATCCCATTGGACAGTGTGTGTGTAACAAACCCCGTTGGATAGCGCATGTGTCATAAACCCCATTGGACAGCGTGCATGTCACAAACATCCCTGGACACCGTTTGTGACACAAACGCCCCTTGACAGGGTGTGTGTCACAAACCCCATTGGACACTGTGTCTGTCAAAATCCCCATTGAATACTGTGTGTGTCACAAAAACCATTGGACAGCGTGTGTGTCACAAACACCGTTGGACAGCGCGTGTGTACCAAACCCCATTGGACAGAGTGTGTGTCACAAACCCCATTGGACAGCGTGTGTGTCACAGACTCCATTGGACAGTGTGTGTGTCACAAAATCCCCTGGAAACTGTTTGTGTAAACGCCCCTGCACAGAGTGTGTTTCACAAACCCCATTTGGCAGCGTGCGAGTCACAAATCCCATTGGAAAGCTCGTAATAAACCCAATTGGACAACGAGTGTGTCAAAAACCCCATTGGACAGCGTGTGTCACAAACCCCATTGGACAGCGTTTGTGTCACAAACTCCATTGGACAGTTTGTTTACACAAACCGCATTGAACAGTGTGTATCTCACAAACCCCATTAGACAGCATGTGTGTGTCACAAACCCCATTGAACAGTGCGTGTGTCTCAAACCCTCCTGGACACCGCTTGTGTCAAAAACGCCCCTAGACAGGGTGTATGTCACACAATCCATTGGACAGCGTGGGTGTCACAAACCCCATTGGACAGTGTGTGTAACAAACACCCCTGCACAGTGTGTGTGTCACAAACACCCCTGGAAATCATTTGTGTCACAAACGCCCCTGGAGAGGGTGTGTGTCACAAACCCCATTTGAGAGCGTGTCTGTCATTAACCCCATTGGACAGCGTGTGTGTCACTAATCCCATTGTACAGCGTGTGTGTCACAAACCCGCCTGGACACCGCTTGTGTCAGAAACGCCCCTGGACAGGGTGTGTGTCCCAAAACACATTTGGGAGCGTGTCTGTCATTAACCCCATTGGACCGCATGTGTGTCACTAATCCCATTGTACAGCGTGTGTGTCACAAACCCCCCTGGACACCGCTTGTGTCAGAAACGCCCCTGGACAGGGTGTGTGTCAGAATACCCATTTGATAGCGTGTGAGTCATAAAGGCCATTGGACAGTGTGTTTGTCAGAAACCCCTTAGGACAGCGTGTGTGTCACAGATCCCATTGGACAGTGTGTGTCACAAACACCCCTGGACAGCGTGTGTGTCACAAACCCCATTAGACAGGATGTGTGTCACAAACAGCCCTGGACAGGGTGTGTGTCACATACCCTTTTGGAAAGGGTGTGTGTCACAGTCCTCCCTAAACAGTGTGTGTGTCACAATCCCCATTGGACAGTGTGTGTCATAAACGCCACGGGACAGGGTGCGTGTCACATACCCCTTTCGAAAGCGTGTGTGTCACAATCCTCCCTAAATAGTGTGTGTGTCACAAACACCATTGGATAGTGTGAGTGTCATAAACCAAGATGGACAGTGTGTGTGTCATAAACCCTTTTGGACAGCGTGTGTGTCACAAACACCTTTGGACAGCGTGTGTGTCACAAACTGCGTTGAACAGCGTGTGTGTCACAAACACCCCTCTAAACTGTTTGTGTCACAAACGCCCCTGGACACGGTATGTGTCACAAACCGCATCTGCAGCGTGTGTGTCACAAACCCCATTGGTCAGTGTGTGTGTCACAAACCGCATTTAAAAGCGTCTGTGTCAAAAACCCCATTGGACAGCGTGTGTGTCACAAACCCCATTAGACAGCGTATGTGTCACGAATACCCCTGGACACCGTTTGTGTCACAAACGCCCCTGGACAGCGTATTTTTCACACACCCCACTGGACAGCGTGTGTGTCACAAACCCCATTGCACAGTGTATGTGTCACAAACACCCCTGGACACCGCTTGTGGCACAAACGCCCCAGGAAAGGGTGTGTGTCACACTCCTAATTAGACAACCTGTGTGTCAAAAACCCCATTGGACAGGGTGTGTGTCAGAAACCCCATTAGACAGCGTGTGTGTCACAAATCCCATTGGAAAGCGTGTGTCTCACATAACCCATTGGACAGTGTGTGTGTCACAAACAAACCTGGAAACGGTTTGTGTCACAAACGCCCCTGGACAGGGTGTGTGTCAGAAACCACATTGGACAGTGTGTGTGTCACAAACCCCGTTGGACAACATGTGTGTCACAAACACCCCTGTACAGGGTGTGTGTCACAAACCCTATTGGACAGCATGTGTTTCACAAACGCCATTGGACAGCGTGTGTGTCAGAAACACCCCTGAACAGCGTCTGTGTCAAAAACACCCCTGGACAGCGTGTGTGTAACAAAACCCTTTAGACAGCGTGTGTGTCACAAAACCCCCTGGATACTGCTTGTGTCACAAATGCCCCTGGACAGCGTGTGTGTGACAAACCCCATTGGACAGCGTGTGTCACAAACCCCATTGGACAGCGTGTGTGTCACAGTCTCTTTTGGACAGGGTGTGTGTCATAAACCCTATTGGACAACATGTGTGTCACAAAGGCCTCTGGGCAGCGTGTGTGTCACAAACTCCATTGGACAGTGTGTGTGTCACAAACACACCTGGACAGGGTGTGTTTCACAAAAACACATGGACAGCGTGAGTGTATCAAACCCCTTTGGACAGTGTGTGTGTCACAAACCACCCTGGACACTGATTGTGTCAAAAACGTCCCTGGACAGGGTGTGTGTCACAAACCCCATTTGACAGCGTGCGTGTCACAAACCCCATTGGACAGTGTGTCTGTCACAATCCCCATTGAATACTGTGTTTGTCACAAACCCCATTGTCCAGCGTGTGTGTCACAAACCCCATTGGAGAGCGTGTGTGTCACAAACCCTGTTGGACAGCGCGTGTGTCACAAACCCCATTGGACAGTGTGTGTGTCACATACCCCATTGGACAGCCTGTGTGTCACAAACCCCATTTGACACCATGTGTGTCACAAACACTCCTGGACAGCGTGTGTGTCACAAACCCCATTGGACTGCCTGTGTTTGACAAACCGCATTGGACAGCTTGTGTGTCACTAACCCCATTGGAGAGCGTGTGTGTCAGAAACACGTCTGGACACGGTGTGTGTTACGAGCCCTATTTGACAGCGTGTGTTTTACAAACCTCATTGGACAGCGTGTTTGTCACAAATACTGCAGGAAACCGTTTGTGTCACAAACGCCCCTGGACAGTGTGTGTGTCACAAACACCTCAGGAAACCATTTGTGTCACAAACGCCCCTGGAGAAGGTGTGTGTCACAAACACCGCTGGACAGTGTGTGTGTCAGAAACCGCATTGGACAGTGTGTCTGTCACAATCCCCATTGAATACTGTGTGTGTCACAAACCCTTTTGGACAGCGTGTGTCACAAACCCCATTGGACAGCGTTTGTGTCACAGACTCCATTGCACAGAGTGCATGTCAAAAACCCCATTGGATATCTTGTGTGTCACAAATCCCATTGGACAATTTATGTGTCACAAACCCCCTTGGACACCGTTTGTTTCACAAACGCCTCTGGACAGGGTGTGTGTCACAAACACCCCTGGACAGCCTGTGTTTCACAAACCCCATTGGAAAGCGTGTGTGTCACAGACCCCAATGGTCAGTGTGTCTATCACAAACACCCCTGGAAAACGTTTGTGTCACAAACACCCCTTGACAGGGTGCGTGTCAGAAACCCCATTGGACAGCGTGTGTGTCACAAACCCCATAGGACAGCGTCTGTGTCACAAACACCCCAAGAAACCGTTTGTGTCACAAACGCCCGTGGACAAGGTGTGTGTCTCAAACCTTGTTGGACAGCGCGTGTGTCACAGACCCCATTGGACAACGACTTTGTCACAAACCCCATTGGACAGTGTATGTGTCACAAACCCCCCTGGACACTGTTTGTGTCACAAACGTCTCTGGATAGGGTGTGTGTCACACACCCCATTGGACAGCCTGTGTGTCACAAACCCCATTTGACACCGTGTGTGTCACAAACGCCGTTGGACACCGCGTGTGTGTCACAAACCCCATTGGACAGCCTGTGTGTGACAAACCCCATTGGACAGCGTGTCACTAACCCCATTGGAGATCGTGTGTCATAAACACCCCTGGACAGGGTGTGTGTCACAAACCCTATTGGAAAGCATGTGTGTCACAAACGTCTCTGGACAGGGTGTGTGTCACAAACACCCCTGGACAGCGTATGTGTCACAAACCCCATTGGACAGCCTGTGTGTGATAAACCCCATTGCACAGCGTGTGTGTCAGTACGCCCATTGGAGATCGTGTGTCATAAACACCCCTGGACAGGGTGTGTGTCACAAACCCTATTGGAAAGCATGTGTGTCACAGACCCCATTGGACAGTGTGTGTCTCACAAACACCATTGGAAAACGTTTGTATCAGAAACGCTCCTGGACAGGGTGCGTGTCAGAAACCCCATTAGACAGCGTGTGTGTCGCAGACCCCATTGGACAGTGTGTGTCCCACAAACACCATTCGAAAACGTTTGTATCACAAACGCCCCTGGACAGGGTGCGTGTCAGAAACCCCATTGGACAGCGTGTGTGTCACAGACTCCATTGGACAGTGTGTGTGTCACAAACCCCATTGGACCCCTGGAAATCGTTTGTGTCATAAACGCGCATGGACAGGATGCGTGTCAGAAACCCCATTGGACAGCTCGTGTGTCACAAACGCCCCTGGAAAATGTTTATGTCACAAATGCCCCTGGACAGGGTGCGTGTCAGACACCCCATTGGACAGTGTATGTGTCACAAACCCCCATGGACACCGTTTGTGTCACAAATGTCCCTGGACAGGGTGTGTGTCACACACCCCATTGTATATCTTGTGTGTCACAAATCCCATTTGACACCGTGTGTGTCATAATCCCCGTTGGACAGTGCGTGTGTCACAAACCCCATTGGACCGCGTGTGTGTCACAAACATCCGTGGACAGCATGTGTGTCAGAAACCCCATTGGACAGCCTGTGTTTGACAAACCCCATTGGACAAAGTGTGTGTCACTAACCCCATTGGAGATCGTGTGTGTCACAAACACCCCTGGACAGGGTGTGTGTCACAAACCCCATTGGACAGCGTTTGTGTCACAAATACATCTGGAGAGGGTGTGTGTCAGAAATCCCATTGGACAGGGTTTGTGTCACAGACTCCATTGGACAGCGTTTGTGTCACAAACCCCATTCCATATCTTGTGTGTCACAAATCCCATTGGACAGTGTATGTGTCACAAACCCCCCTGGACAGTATGTGTGTCACAAACACCCTTGGACAGGATCCGTGTCACAAACTCTGTGGGACAGCATGTGTGTCACAAACCCCTTTGAGCAGGGTGTGTGTCACGAACCCTACTGGACACCGTTTGTGTCACAAACGTCCGTGGACAGCGTGTGTGTCACAAACCCCATTGGAGAGCGTGTGTGTCACAAACCCCATGGAACAGTTTCTGTGTCACAAAGCGCATTGGATAGTGTCTGTCACAACCCTCCCTGGAAACTATGTGTGTCACAAACCCCATTGGACATTGTGTGTGTCACAAACCCCCCTGGACAGCGTGTGTGTCACAAACCCCAGTGGAGAGCCTGTGTGTCACAGACCCCATTGGACAGTGTGTGTGTCACAAACACCCCTGGAAACTGCTTGTGTCAAAAGCTCCCTTGGAAAGTGTGTGTGTCACAAACCCCCCTGGAAACTGTTTGTGTCACAAACACACCTGGAAACTGCTTGTGTCAAAAGCTCTCTTGGAAAGTGTGTGTGTCAAAAACCCCCCTGGAAACTGTTTGTGTCACAAACACGCGTGGAAAGGGTGTGTGTCACAAACCCCGTTGGACAGTGCGAGTGTCACAAACCCCAATGGAAAACGTGTGTGTCAGAAACCCCATTGGACAGAGTGTGTGTCACAAACTCCCCTGGACACCATTTGTGTCACAAGTGCCCCTGCACAGTGTGTGTGTCACAAATCCCATTAGACAGCCTGTCTGTCACAAACCCCATTGGACAGCCTGGGTTTCACAGACCCCATTGGACAGTGTGTGTGTCACAAACCCCCCTGGAAAACGTCTGTTTCACAAACTCCCCTGGACAGGGTGTGTGTCACAAACACCACTGGACAGCATGTGTAACAACACCCCCTGGACACTGTGTGTGTCACAAACCCTCCTAAACAGTGTTTGTGTCACAAAGCCCCTTGGACAGTGAGTGTATAACAAACACCATTGGACAGTGTGTGTGTCAAAATCCCCTTTGGACAGTGCGAGTGTCAGAAACCACTTTGGAAAACGTGTGTGTCACAAACCCCATTGGACAGTGTGTGTGTCACAAACCACATTGGACAGTATCTGTCACAAGCCCCCCTGGGAACTATGTGTGTCACAAACCCCCCTAAACAGTGTGTGTGTCGCAAAGCCCCTTGGACAGTGTGTGTGTCACAAACCCCATTGGACAGTGTGTTTGTCAAAAACCCCTTTGGACAGTGCGAGTGTCACAAAGCCCTTTGGAAAACGTGTGTGGCACAAACCCCATTGGACAGTGTGTGTGTCATAAACCCCAATAGACAGTCAGTTTGTCACAGACCCCATTGGATATTGTTTGTGTCACAAACATCCCTGGAAACCGCTTGTGTCACAAACTCCCCTGGACAGTGTGTGTGTCACAAACCCCATTGGACACCCTGTGTGTCACAAACCTCCCTAAACATTGTGAGTGTCACAATCCCCATTGGACAGCGTCTGTGTCACAGACCCCATTGGAGAGTGTGTGTGTCACAAACAACCCTGGAAACCGTTTGTGTCACAAACTCCCCTGGATAGGGTGTGTGTCACAGACACCAGTGGACAGCGTGTGTAACAACACCCCCTGGACACTGTGTGTGTCACCAACCCCCCTAAACAGTGTGTGTTTCACAAAGCCCATTGGAAAGCGTGTGTGTCACAAACCCCATTGGACTGCGTGTGTGTCACAAGTCCCGTTAGACAGTGCGAGTGTCACAAACCACATTGGAAAACGTGTGTTCCATAAACCCCATTGGACAGTGTGTGTGTCACAAACCCCATTGGACAGTGTCTGTCACAACCCCCCCTGGAAACGATGTGTGTCACAAACCCCATTATACAGCGTGTGTGTCACAAACTCCCCTTTACAGTCTGTGTGTCACAAACCCCATTGGACAGTCTGTGTGTCACAGACTGTATTGGACAGTGTGTGTGTCACAAACACCCCTGGAAACCCTTTGTGTCACAAACGCTTCGGGAGAGGGTGTGTGTCCCAAACCCCATTGGACAGCATGTGTCTGTCAGACCCGATTGGACATTGTGAGTTTCACAAACACCTCTGGAAACCGTTTGTGTGACAAACGCTCCTGGAGAGGGTGTGTGACACAAACCCCATTGGTCAGTGTGAGTAACAATGCCCACTGGACACTGAGTGTGTCACAAGTCACCCTAAACAGTGTGTGTGTCATAAACCCCATTGGAGATCATGTGTGTCACAAACACCCCTGGACAGGGTGTGTGTCACAAACCCTATGGACAGCGTGTGTTTCACAAACCCCATTCGACAGCATGTGACAGAAACCCCATTGGATAGTGTGTGTGTCACAAACCCCTTTGGACAGGGTGTGAGTCACAAACCCCCCTGGACACCTTTTGTGTCACAAAGGCCCCTGGACAGGGTGTGTGTAACAAACCCTATCGACAGCGTGTGTGTCACAAACGTCATTGGAGAGCGTATGTGTCACAAACCCCATTGGACAGTGTGTGTGTCACAAACCCAATTGGACAGTGTCTGTCACAACCCTCCCTGGAAACTATGTGTGTCACAAATCCCATTGCACAGCGTGTGTGTCACAAAACCTATTTTACTGTGCGAGTGTCACATACCACATTGGAAAACGTGTGTGCCACAAACCTCATTGGACAGTGTGTGTGTAACAAACCCCATTGGACAGTGTCTGTCACAACCCCCCCTGGAAACTATGTGTGTCACAAACTCCATTAGACTGCGTGTGTATCACAAACCGCCATGGACAGCGTGTGTGTCACAAACCCCATTGGACAGCCAGTGTGGCACAGACCCCATTGAACAGTGTGTGTGTCACAAGCACCCCTGGACAGCGTGTCTGTCACAACCCCCCCTGTAAACTATGTGTGTCACAAACCCCATTGGACAGCGTGTGTGTCACAGACCCCATTGGACAGTGTGTGTTTCACAAACAACCGTGGAAACTGCTTGTGTCACAAACTCCCTTGGACAGTGTGTGTGTCAGAAACCCCATTGAACAGCCAGTGTGACACAGACCCAATGGACAGTGTGTGTGTCACAACCCCCCCTGGAAACCTCTTTTGTCACAAACTCCCCTGCACAGTGTGTGTGTCACAAACCCCATTGGACAGCGTGTGTGTCACAGACTGTATTGGACAGTGTGTGTCTCACAAACCCCACTGGACAGCGTGTGTGTCACAAACTGTATTAGACAGTGTGTGTGTCACAAACACCCGTGGAAACCGTTTGTGTCACAAACGCTCCTGGACAGGGTATGTGTCACAAACCCCATTGGACAGCGTGTGTGTCAAAAACCCCATTGGACAGCGTGTGTGTAAAAAACCCCGTTGGACAGCGTTTATGTCACAAACCTCCCTAAACAGTGTGTGTGTGTCACAATCCCCATTGGACAGCGTGTGTGGCACAAATGCCCCTGGACAGGGTGTCTTTCACAAACCCCATTGAAGGGCGTGTGTGTCACAAACCCCAAAGGACAGGGTGTGTGTCACAAACCCCATTGGACAGTGTTTGTGTCAAAAATCCCGTTGGACAGTGCAAGTGTCACAAACTCCATTGGAAAACGTGTGTATCACAAACCGCATTTGACAGTGTGTGTGTCACAAACCCCATTGGACAGTGTCTGTCACAACCCCCCCTGGAAACAATGTATGTCACAAATCCAATTCGACACTGTGTGTGTCACAAACCCCATTGGACAGTGTGTGTGTCAGAAACCCCGTTGAACAGTGCGAGTGTCACAAACCCCATTGGAAAACGTGTGTGTCACAAACCCCCCTGGACAGTGTGTGTGTCACAAACTCTATTGGATGGGATGTGTGTCACAAACCTCTTTGGACAGCGTTTGTCACAACCGCCTCTGGAAACTGTCTGTGTCACAAATAGCCCTGGACAGCGTGTGTGTCGCAAGCCTCTCTAAACAGTGTTTGTGTCACAATCCCCATTGGACAGTGTGTGTCAGAAACGCCACTGGATAGTGTGTGTGTCATAAATCCCATTGGACAACACGTGTGTCACAAACCCCATTGGACACTGTGTGTCTCACAAACCCCATTGGACAGCGTGTGTCACAACCCCCCCTGGAAACTGTGTGTCTCACAAACCCCATTGGACAGTGTGTATGTCACAAATCCCATTGGAGAGCGTGTGTCACAAACCCCGTTGGACAGTGTGTGTGTCACAAACCCCATTGGACAGCGTGTGTGTCACAAACATCATTGGACAGGGTGTGTCACAAGCCCCCCTGGCAACTGTGTGTCACAAACGCCCCTGGAGAGGGTGTGTGTCACAAACTCATTTGATAGCATGTGTGTCACAAACCCCATTGGACAGCGTGTGTCACAAACCCCTCTGGACAGTGTGTGTGTCACAAACCCCATTGGACATCGTGCGTGTCACAAACCTTATTGGACAGTATGTTTTTCACAAACCTCATTGGACAGTGTGTGTCACAAACCCCTCTGGACAGAGTGTGTGTCACAGACCCCCCTGGACACAGTGTGTGTCACAAACCCTATTGGACAGCGTGTGTGTCACAAACCCCATTCGACGGCGTGTGTGTCACAAACCCCATTGGAGAGTGTGTGTGTCACAAACACCTCAAGAAACCGTTTGTGTCACAAACGCCCCTGGACAGGGTGTGTTTCTCAAACCCGGTTGGAGAGCGCGTGTGTCACAAACTCCATTGGTCAACGAGTGTGTCACAAATCCCATTGGACAGCGTGTGTCACAAACCCCATTCGATACCGTTTGTGTCACAAACTACATTGGACAGCGCGTGTGTCACAAACCCCATTGAACAACAAGTGTGTCACAAACCCCATTGGAAAGTGTGTGTGTCTCAGACCCCATTGTCCAGTGTGTGTCTCACAAACACCCCTGGAAAACTTTTGTGTAACAAACCTCCCATGGACAGGGTGTGTGTCACAAACCCCATCGGACAGCGTGTGTGTCACAAACCCCATTGGACAGCGTTTGTGTCACAGACTCCATTGGACCGAGTGTGTGTCACAAACACCATTGGATATCTTGTGTGTCACAAATCCCATTGGACAGTGTATGTGTCAAAAACCACCCTGGACACCGTTTGTGTCACAAACGCCTCCGGACAGTGCGCGTGTCACAAACCCCATTAGACGGCCTTTGTCTCACAAACCTCTTTGGAAAGCGTTTGTGTCACAGACCCCATTGGACAGTGTGTGTCTCACAAACACACCTGGAAACCGTTTGTGCAACAAACGACCGTGGACAGGGTGTGTGTCAGAAATCCCAATGGACAGCGTGTGTGTCACAAACACCACTCTACAGCGTGTGTGTCACAAACGCTCCTGGACAGGGTGTGTGTCACAAACCCCGTTTGAAAGGGTGCGAGTCAATAACCCCATTAGACAGCCTGTGTGTCACAAACTCCATTGGAAAGCATTTGTGTCACAGTCCCCATTGGACAGTGTGTGTCTCACAAACACTCCTGGATACCTTTTGTGTAACAAAGCCCCCTGGACAGGGTGTGTGTGACAAACCCCATTTGACAGTCTGCGTAGTCATAAACCGCGATGGACAGCGCGTGTATCACAAACCCCATTAGACAGGGTGTGTGTCACAAATCCCATTGGACAGCGTGTGTGTCACAAACCCCGTTGGACAGTGCAAGTGTCACAAACACATCTGGACAGCGTATGTGTCACAAACGTCCCTGGACAGGGTGTGTGTCACGTACCCCATTGGACAGCCTGTGTTTCACAAACCCCATTGGACAGTGTGTGCCTCACACAATCCATTGGAGAGTGTGTGTGTCACAACGCCTGGAAACAGTTAGTGTCACAAATGCCCCTGGACAGGGTGTGTGTCACACAACCCATTGGACAGCCTGTGCAGTCATAAACCCCGTTGGACAGCGCGTGTGTCAGAAACCACATTGGACAGGGTGTGTGTCACAAACCCCACTTGACAGTCTGTGTGTCATAAACCGCGTTGGACAGCGCGTGTGCCACAAACCCCATTAGACAGGCTGTGTGTCACAAACCCCATTGGACAGCGTGTGTGTCACAAATATCCCAAGAAACTGTTTGTGTCACAAACGGCCCTGGACAGTGTGTGTGTCACAAACAGCCCTGGAAACGATTTGTGTCACAAACGCCCCTGTAGAGGTTGCGTGTCACAAACACCCCTGGACAGTGTGTGTGTGTCACAAACACCATTGGACAGGGTGTCTGTCACAATCCTCATTGAAGACTGTGTTTGTCACAAACCCCATTGCACAACGTTTGTGTCACAAACCTCATTGGACAGCGTGTGTGTCAAAAACCCCGTTGGACAGTGTATGTATCACAAACCCCTTTGAGCACTGTGTGTGTCACAAACCCCCCTGGACACTGTTTGTGTCACAAATGCCCCTGGACAGGGTGTGTGTCAGAAAACCTATGGACAGTGTGTGTGTCATAAACCCCATTGGAGTGCGTATGTGTCACAAACCCCATTGGACAGTGTGTGTGTCACAAACCCAATTAGACAGTGTCTGTCAAAACCCCCCTTGAAACTATGTGTGTCACAAACCCCATTGTACAGCGTGTGTGTTACAAACCCCCCTGAAGAGAGTGTCTGTCACAGACCCCATTGGAGAGTGTGTGTGTCAAAAACACCCCTGGAAACCGCTTGTGTCACAAACGCCCCTGGACAGGGTGTGTGTCACGTACCC
This sequence comes from Nesoenas mayeri, assembly GCF_963082525.1. Lineage (NCBI taxonomy): Eukaryota > Metazoa > Chordata > Aves > Columbiformes > Columbidae > Nesoenas > Nesoenas mayeri. The sequence goes on along the minus strand of NC_137561.1, from coordinate 2,810,910 downwards.
CATTGGACAGCGTGTGTGTCACAAACACCCCTGGACAGCGTGTGTGTCACAAACTCCTTTGTACAGGGTTGGCGTCACAAACCCCCCTCGACACCGTTTGTGTCAAAAACGCCCCTGGACAGGGTGAGTATCACAAACCCTATTAGAGAGCTTGTGTGTCACAAACCCCATTGGACAGCGTATGTGTCACATAGCCCATTGGACAATGTGTGTGTCACAAACCCCCCTAAACAGTGCGTGTGTCACAAACCCCATTAGACATCGTGTGTGTCACAAACACCCCTGGACAGCGTGTCTGTTACAACCCCCCCTGTAAACTATGTGTATCACAAACCCCATTGGATAGCCTGTGTGTCACAGACCCCATTGGACAGTGTGTGTGTCACAAAGACCCCTGGAAACCGTTTGTGTCACAAACGCCCCTGGAGGTGGTATGTGTCACAAACCACATTGGACAGCGTGTGTCTGACAGACCCAATTGGACATTGTGCGTGTTACAAACACCACTGGACTGGGTGTGTGTCACAAACACCCCTGGACAGGGTCTATGTCAGAAACCCTATAGACAGCGTGTGTTTCACAAAGCCCATTCGACAGCGTATGACAGAAACCCCATTGGACAGTGTATGTATCACAAACCCCTTTGGACAGGGTGTGTGTCACAAACCCCCCTGGACACCTTTTGTGTCACAAAGGCCCCTGGACAGGGTGTGTGTAACAAACCCTATCGACAGCGTGTGTGTCACAAACGCCATTGGAGAGCGTATGTGTTACAAACCCCATTGGACAGTGTGTGTGTCACAAACCCAATTGGACAGTGTGTGTCACAACCCCCACTGGAAACTATGTGTGTCAAAAACCCCATTGGAGAGCGTGTGTGTCACAAACACCCCTGGAGAGGGTCTATGTCAGAAACCCTATAGACAGCGTGTGTTTCACAAAGCCCATTCGACAGCGTATGACAGAAACCCCATTGGACAATGTATGTATCACAAACCCCTTTGAGCACTGTGTGTGTCATAAACCCCCCTGGACACCGTTTGTGTCACAAATGCCCCTGGACAGGGTGTGTGTCAGAAACCCTATGGACAGCGTGTGTGTCATAAACCCCATTCGAGTGCGTATGTTTCACAAACCTCATTGGACAGTGTGTGTGTCACAAACCCCATTGGACAGTGTCTGTCACAACCCCCCTTGAAACTATGTGTGTCAAAAACCCCATTGCAGAGCGTGTGTGTCACAAACACCCCTGTACAGCGTGTGTGTCACAAACCCCATTGGACAGCCTGTGTGTCACAGACCCCATTGGAGAGTGTGTGTGTCAAAAACACCCCTGGAAACCGCTGGTGTCACAAACGCCCCTGGACAGGGTGTGTGTCACAAACCCCATTTGACAGCGAGTGTGTCACAAACACCCCTGGACAGCGTGTGTGTCACAAACTCCTTTGTACAGGGTTTGCGTCACAAACACCCCTGGACACCGTTTGTGTCACAAACGTCCCTGGACAGGGTGAATGTCACAAACCCTATTGGAGAGACTGTGTGTCACAAACCCCATTGGACAGCGTATGTGTCACAGACTCCATTGGACAGTGTGTGTGTCACAAACACCCCTGTAAACTATGTGTGTCACCAACCCCATTGGATAGCGTGTTTGTCACAGACCCCATTGGACAGTGTGTGTGTCACAGACCCCATTGGACGGTGTGTGTGTCCGAAACAACCATGGAAATCGCTTGTGTCACAAACTCCCCTGGACTGTGTGTGTGTCACAAACCCCACTGGACAGCGTGTGTAACAGCACCCCCTGGACAATGTGTGAGTCACAACCCCCCCTAAATAGTGTCTGTGTCTCAAAACTCTTTCGACAGTGTGTGTATCACACATGCCGTTGGACAGTGCGAGTGCCACAAACCCCATTGGAAAACGTGTGTGCCACAAACGCCATTGCACAGTGTGTGTGTCACAAACCCCATTGGACAGTGTCTGTCACAACTCCGCCTGGAAACTATGTGTGTCACAAACCCTATTGGAGAGCGTGTGTGTCACAAACCCCCCTGGACAGTGTGTGTGTCACAAACCCCATTGGACAGCCTTTGTGTCACAAACCCCATTGGACAGTGTGTGTTTCAAAATCCCAGTTGGACAGCGTCTGTGTCACAAACTCCCCTAAACATTGTTTGTGTCACAAACCCCATTGGACAGCGTGTGTGGCACAAACGCCCCTGGAAAGGGTGTGTTTCACAAACACCATTGGACAGCGTATGTGTCACAAACAGCATAGGACAGCATTTGTCACAAATCGCATTGTACAGCGTGTGTGTGTCCGACCCCATTGGACGTTGTGTGTGTCACAAACACCCCTTGAAACCATTTGTGTCACAAACACTCCTGGACAGGGTGCGCGTCACAAACCCCATTGGACAGCGTGTTTGTCAGAAACACCCCTGGACAGCGTGTGTGTCAAAAAACACTTTGGACAGGCTGTGTGTCAGAAACCACCTTGGAGACTGTTTGTGTTCACAAAGGCTCCTGGACATGGTGTGTGTCAAAACCCCATTGGACAGTGTGTGTGTCACAAACCCCATTGGACAGTGTGTGTGTCACAAACTCCGTTGGACACTGCGAGTGTCACAAACCCCATTGGAAAACGTGTGTGTCACAAACACCATTTGACAGTTTGTGTGTCACACACTCAACTCGATACTGTGTGTGTCACAAACACCCCTAAACAGTGTGTGTGTCACAAACGTCCATTGGACAGTGTGTGTGTCACAAATCCCATTGGACAGTGTGTGTGTCACAAACCCCGTAGAAGAGTGTGACTGTCACAAACCCCTTTGGAAAACGTGTGTGTCACAAACCCCATTGGACAGTGTGTGTGTCACAAACCCCATTGGACAGTGTCTGTCCCAACCCCCCCTCGAAACTATGTGTGTCATGAACCCCATTGGACGGCCTGTGTGTCACAGATCCCATTGGACATTGTTTGTGTCAAAAACACCCCTGGAAACCGATTGTGTCACAAACTCCCCTGGACAGGGTGTGTGTCACAAACACCTCTGGACAGCATGTGTAACAACACCCCCTGGACATCGTGTGTGTCACAAACCCCATTGGACAGCATGTGTGTCACAAACCCCATTGGACAGGGTGTGTGTCACAAACACCCCTGGAAACCGCTTGTTTCACAAACTCCCCTGGACAGGGTTTGTGTCACAAACCCCATTGGACAGCGTGTGTGTTACAAACATCCCTGGACGTCGTGTATGTCACAAACTCCATTGGACAGCGTGTGTGTACAAACACCCCTGGACAACGTGTGTGTCACAAACCCCTTTGGACAGGCTGCGTGTCAGAAACCACCCTGGACACCGTTTATGTACAAAAGCCCCTGGACATGGTGTGTGTCAAAACCCCATTGGACAGTGTGTGTGTCACAAAAAACCCTGGAAACCGTTTGTGTCACAAACGTCCCTGGACAGGGTGTGTGTCACAAACCCCATTGGACAGCGTGTATGTCACAAACCCCGTTGGACAGCGCGTGTGTCACAAACCCCATTGGACAACGCGTGTGTCACAAACCCCATTGGAGAGTTTTTGTGTCAAAAACCCTATCGGACAGTGTGTGTGTTCCAAATACCCCAAGAATCCGTTTGTGACACAAACGTCCCTGGAGAGATTGTGTGTCTCAAACCCCATTGGACAGCGCGTGTCTCACAAACCCCATTTGACAGGGTGTGTGTCACAAACCCCATTGGAGAGCGTGTGTGTCACACAGCCCATTGGACAGCGTGTGTGTCACAAACACCCCTAGAAACCGTTTGTGTCACACAGGCCGCTGTACAGGGTGTGTGTCACAAACCCCATTAGACAGCGTGTGTGTCACAAACCCCATTGGATAGCGTGCGTATCACAAATACCCCTGGAAACCATTTGTGTCACAAACGCCCGTGGTCAGGGTGTGTGTCACAAAGACTCCTTTAAAACGTTTGTGTCAAAAACACCCCTGGACATGGTTTCTGTCAAAAACCCGACTTGATAGTGTGTGTGCCACAAACCCCATTAGACAGAGTGTGTGTCACAAACACCCCTGGACAGGGTGTGTGTCATAAAAACCATTCTAAAGTGTGTGTGTCACAAACCCCGTGGAATAGCGACTCTGTCACAAACCCCATTGGACAGGATGTGTGTCATAAACCCCATTGGACAGCATGTGTGTCACAGAACCCATTGGACAGCGTGTGTGTCACAAACGCCCCTGGACAGGGTGTATGTCACAAACCCCATTCAACAGTGTGTGTGTCACAACCCCCATTGGACAGCGTGTGTGTCACAAACACCCCTGTACTGGGTGTTTGTCACAAACAGCCCTGCACAGCGTGTGTGTCACAAACCCCTTGGGACAACATATGTTTCACAGAGCCCCCTGGACACCGTTTGTGTCACAAACGCCCCTGGACAGGATGTGTGTCACAAACACCATTGGAATGCTCGTGTATTACAAACACCATTGGACAGCGTGTGTGTCATAAACTCTATTGGACAACGTGTGTGTCACGGGCCCCATTGGACGGTGTGTGTGTCACAAACACTACTGGAAACCGTTTGTGTCACAAACACCACTGGACTGGTTTTGTGTCAAAAACCCTATTTGATAGCGTGTGTGCCACAAACCCTATTGGACAACGTGTGTGTCACAAACCCCATTGGACAGAGTGTGTATCACAAACACCCCTGGACAGAGTGTTTGTCACAAACACCCCTAGAAACCGTTTGTGTCACACAGGCTGCTGGACAGGGTGTGTGTCACAAACGTCATTTGACAACGTGTGTGTCACATATTCCATTGAAGAGCGTGCGTATCATAAATACCCCTGGAAACCATTTGTGTCACAAACGCCTCTGGACAGGGTGTGTGTCACAAAGACCCCTTTAAAACGTTTGTGTCAAAAACACCCCTGGACATGGTTTGTTTCAAAAACCCGACTTGACAGCGTGTGTGCCACAAACCCCATTGGACAGAGTGTGTGTCACAAACGTCCCTGGAGAGGGTGTGTGTCACAAAGACCCCTTAAAAACGTTTGTGTCAAAAACACCCCTGAACATGGTTTGTGTCAAACACCCGACTTGATAGCGTGTGTGCCACAAACCCCATTGGACAGAGTGTGTGTCACAAACACCCCTGGACAGGGTGTGTGTCATAAAAATCATTTTAAAGTGTGTGTGTCACAAACCCCGTGGAAGAGCGCCTCTGTCACAAACCCCATTGGACAGGATGTGTGTCATAAACCCCATTGGACAGCATGTGTGTCACAGAACCCATTGGACAGCGTGTGTGTCACAAACGCCCCTGGACAGGGTGTATGTCACAAACCCCATTCGACAGCGTGTGTGTCACAACCCCCATTGGACAGCGTGTGTGTCACAAACACCCCTGTACTGGGTGTTTGTCACAAACAGCCCTGCACAGCGTGTGTGTCACAAATCCCTTGGGACAGCATATGTTTCACAGAGCCCCCTGGACATCGTTTGTGTCACAAACGCCCCTGGACAGTGTGTTTGTCACAAACACCCCTGGATACCGTTTGTGTTACAAACGCCCCTGGACAGGGTGTTTGTCAGAAATCCCATTTGGTAGCATATGTGTAAAAAACCCCATTGGACAGCGTGTGGATCACAAACATCCCTGGACAGGGTGTGTGTCACAAACCCCTTTGGACATTGTGTGTGTCATAAACCCCATCGGACAGCGCTTGTGTCACAAAACCCATTTGACAGCGTGTGTGCCACAAACCCCAGTGTACCTGGTGTGTGTCACAGACCCTGTCGGACAGAGTATGTCTTACAAACACCCCTGGAAACCGTTTCTGCCACAAACGCCCCTGGACAGGGTGTGTGTCACAAACACCGCCAAGCAGTGTGTGTGTCACAAAGCCCGTTGGACAGTGTGTGTGTCAGAAACCCATTAGGACAGTGTGTGTGTCACAGACCCCATTGGACAGTGTGTTTTTCACAAACAACCATGGACAGGCTGTGTGTCACAAACCCCTTTGGAAAGGGTGTGTGTCACAAACTCCCCTGGACAGTGTGTGTGTCACAAACCCCATTGGACAGCGTGTGTGTCATAAACCCCTTTGGACAGAGTGTGTGCCACAACTCCTCCTGGATACTTTCTGTGTCACAAACACCCCTGGACAACGTGTATGTCAAAATCCTCCCTAAACAGTCTGTGTATCTCAAAATCCCCATTGGACAGTGTGTGTCAGAAACGCCACTGGACAGGGTATGTGTCACAGACTCCATTGGGCAGTGTGTGTGTCACAAAGCCCATTGGACACCATGTGTTTCACATACCCCATAGGACAGTATGTGTTTCAAAAACCCCTCTGGAAAACGTTTGTGTCACAAACGCCCCTGGACAGGGTGTGTGTTACAAACTCCATTTGACAGCATGTGTGTCAAAAACCCCTTTGGACAGCGTGTGTGTCACAAACACCCCTGGACAGGGTGTGTGTCAAATATATCACTGGACAAATTCTGTCTCACAAACCCTATTGGACAACGTTTGTGTCAGAAACCCAATTCGACAGCGTGTGTGTCACAGATCCCTTTGGACAGGGTGTGTGTCACAAACCCCAATGAAATCAGTGTGTGTGACAACTCATTCGACAGCGTGTGTGTCATAAATACCATTGGACAGCGTGTGTCACAACCCCTCCTGGACACCGTTTGTGTCACAAACGCCTCTGGACAGGGTGTGTGTCACAAACCCCATTGGACAGCCTGACTGTCACAAAGCCCATTGGACAGCGCGTGTCACAAAGCCCTTTGGGCAGAGTGTGTGTCAAAAACCACATTGGAAAGCGTGTGTGTCACATACCCCATTGGAGAGTGCGTGTGTCACTAACCCCATTGGACAGTGTGTGTGTAACAAATACCCCTGGAAACCGTTTGTATCACAAACGCCTCTGGAAAGGATGTGTGTCTAAATCCACATTGGACAGCGTGTGTGTCACAAACCTCATTTGAGAGCGTGTGTGTCACAAACACCCGTGGACAACGTGTGTGTCACAAACCCCCCTGGACAGCGTTTGTCTCACAAATGCCCCTGGACAGGGATTGTGTAACAAACCCTATGGACAGCTTGTGTGTCACAAACCCCATTGGAGAGCGTGTGTGTCACAAACCCCTTTGGACAGTGTGTGTATCACAAACCCCGTTGGACAGTGAAAGTGTCACAAACCCCATTGGGAAACGTGTGTGGCACAAACCCCATAGGACAGTGTGTGTGTCACAAACCCCACTGGACAGTGTCTGTTCACAACCCCACCTGGAAACTATGTGTGTAACAAACCCCATTGGACAGACTGTAAGTCAAAGACTCCATTGGACATTCTTTGTGTCACAAAAACCCCAGGAAAACACTTGTGTCACAAACTCCCCTGGAAAGTGTGTGTGTCACAAACCCAATGGGACAGCGTGTGTGTCACAGACTGTATTGGACAGTGTGTGTGTCAAAAAAACCCCTGGAAACCGTTTGTGTCACAAATGCCCCTGGACAGCGTGTGTGTCACAAACCCCATTGGACAGGCCGTCAGAAACCACCCTGGACACTGTTTGTGTCATAAAGGCCCCTGGACATGGTGTGTGTCAAAATCCCATTGGTCAGTGTGTGTGTCACAAACCCCTAATAAACAGCGTGTGTGTCACTAACCCCATTGGACAGTCTGTGTGTCACAAACCCTGTTGGATATTGTGTGTGTCAGAAACCTCATTTGACAGCGTGTTTGTCACAGACCGCATTGGACAGTGTGTGTGTCACAAACCCCATTGGACAGTGTGTGTGTGACAAACTTCCCTGGACACCATTTGTGTCACAAGCGCCCCTGGAAAGGGCGTGTGTCACACATCCCAATAGATAGCCTGTGTGTCTACAAACGCCATTGGACAGCACGTGTGTCACAGATCCCATTGCACAAAGTTTGTGTCACAAACCCCGTTGTACAGTGCGTGTGTCACAAAGTCCACTGGACAATGTGTGTGTCACAAATTCCCCTGGACACTGCTTGTGTCACAAATGCCTCTGGACAGCGTGTGTGTTGCACAGACCCCATTGGAAAGCCTGTGTGTCACAAACCCTATTGGACAGTGTGTGTTGCACAAACCCCATTGGACACGGTGTGTGTCACAAACGTCCATGGAGAGGGTGTGTGTCACAAACCCCATTGGACAGCGTGTGTGTCACAAACCTCCCTAAACAGTGTGCGTGTCAAAATCCCCATTAGACAGCGTGTTTGGCACAAACGCCCCTGGACAGGGTCTGTGTCACAAACACCGTTGGACAGCGTTTTTGTCACAAACCCCATTGGACAGCGTGTGTCACAAACCCCATTGGACAGCGTGTGTGTGTCAGACCGCATTGGACATTGTGTGTGTCACAAACACCCCTGGAAACCGTTTGTGTCACAAACGCCCCTGGACAGCCTATTTTTCACAAACAGCCCTGCATAGGGTGTATGTCACAAACACCCCTGGACAGGGTTTGTGTCACAAAACCTGTTGGACAGCGCGTGTGTCACAAACCCCATTCGACAGCGTGTGTCAGAAATGCCATTGGAGAGTGGGTGTGTCACAAACACCCCTGTACACCGTTTGTGTCACAAACGCCCCTGGAAAGGGTGTGTGTCACAAACCCCATCGGACAGCGTGTGTCACAGACCCCATTGTACAGCGTGTGTGTGTCAGATCACATTGGAAATTGTGTGTGTCACAAACACCCCTGGAAACCGTTTGTGTCACAAGCGCCCCTGGAAAAGGTATGTGTCACACATCGCAATAGATAGCCTGTGTGTCTACAAACGCCATTGGACAGCGCGTGTGTCACAGACCCCATTGGACAAAGTTTGTGTCATAAACCCCGTTGTACAGTGCGTGTGTCACAAAGCCCACTGGACAATGCGTGTGTCACAAATTCCCCTGGACACCGCTTGTGTCACAAACGCCTCTGGACAGCGTGTGTGTTGCACAGACCCCATTGGAAAGCCTGTGTGTCACAAACCCTATTGGACAGTGTGTGTTGCACAAACCCCATTGGACACGGTGTGTGTCACAAACACCCATGGAGAGGGTGTGTGTCACAAACCCCATTGGACAGCGTGTGTGTCACAAACCTCCCTAAACAGTGTGCGTGTCAAAATCCCCATTAGACAGCGTGTTTGGCACAAACGCCCCTGGACAGGGTCTGTGTCACAAACACCATTGGATAGCGTTTTTGTCACAAACCCCATTGGACAGCGTGTGTCACAAACTCCATTGGACAGCGTGTGTGTGTCAGACCGCATTGGACATTGTGTGTGTCACAAACACCCCTGGAAACCGTTTGTGTCACAAACGCCCCTGGACAGCCTATTTTTCACAAACAGCCCTGCATAGGGTGTATGTCACAAACACCCCTGGACAGGGTTTGTGTCACAAAACCTGTTGGACAGCGCGTGTGTCACAAACCCCATTCGACAGCGTGTGTCAGAAATGCCATTGGAGAGCGGGTGTGTCACAAACACCCCTGTACACCGTTTGTGTCACAAACGCCCCTGGAAAGGGTGTGTGTCACAAACCCCATCGGACAGCGTGTGTCACAGACCCCATTGTACAGCGTGTGTGTGTCAGATCACATTGGAAATTGTGTGTGTCACAAACACCCCTGGAAACCGTTTGTGTCACAAGCGCCCCTGGAAAAGGTATGTGTCACACATCGCAATAGATAGCCTGTGTGTCTACAAACGCCATTGGACAGCGCGTGTGTCACAGACCCCATTGGACAAAGTTTGTGTCATAAACCCCGTTGTACAGTGCGTGTGTCACAAAGCCCACTGGACAATGCGTGTGTCACAAATTCCCCTGGACACCGCTTGTGTCACAAACGCCTCTGGACAGCGTGTGTGTTGCACAGACCCCATTGGAAAGCCTGTGTGTCACAAACCCTATTGGACAGTGTGTGTTGCACAAACCCCATTGGACACGGTGTGTGTCACAAACGCCCATGGAGAGGGTGTGTGTCACAAACCCCATTGGACAGCGTGTGTGTCACAAACCTCCCTAAACAGTGTGCGTGTCAAAATCCCCATTAGACAGCGTGTTTGGCACAAACGCCCCTGGACAGGGTCTGTGTCACAAACACCATTGGATAGCGTTTTTGTCACAAACCCCATTGGACAGCGTGTGTCACAAACTCCATTGGACAGCGTGTGTGTGTCAGACCGCATTGGACATTGTGTGTGTCACAAACACCCCTGGAAACCGTTTGTGTCACAAACGCCCCTGGACAGCCTATTTTTCACAAACAGCCCTGCATAGGGTGTATGTCACAAACACCCATGGACAGGGTTTGTGTCACAAAACCTGTTGGACATCGTGTGTGTCACAAACCCCATTCGACAACGTGTGTCAGAAATGCCATTGAAGAGCGGGTGTGTCACAAACAACTCTGTACACCGTTTGTGTCACAAACGCCCCTGGAAAGGATGTGTGTCACAAACCCCATCGGACAGCGTGTGTCACAGACCCCATTGTACAGCGTGTGTGTGTCAGACCGCATTGGAAATTGCGTGTGTCACAAACACCCCTGGAAACCGTTTGTGTCACAAACGCCCCTGGACATGGTGTGTGTCAAAACACCATTGGACAGTGTGTATGTCACAAACCCCATTGGACAGCGTGTGTCAGAAACCCCATTGTACAGCGTGTGTGTGTCACACCGCATTGGACATTGTGTGTGTCACAAACACCCCTGGAAACCGTTTGTGTCACAAATGCCCCTGGACAGCGTGTGTGTCACAAACACCCCAGGACAGGGTGTATGTCACAAACACCCCTGGACAGGGTCTCTGTCACAAACCCTGTTGGACAGTGCGTGTGTCACAAACCCCATTCGACAGCGTGTGTCAGAAACGCCATTTGACACCGTGTGTGTCACAAACACCCCTGGACAGCGTGTGCGTCACAAACCCCTTTGGACAGGGTGTGTGTCACAAACCCCCCTGGACACCGTTTCTGTCACAAATCCCCTGGACAGGATGTGTGTCTCGAACTCTATGGATAGAGTGTGTGTGTCACAAACCCCATTGGAGAGCGTGTGTATCACAAGCCCCATTGGACAGTCTGTGTGTCACAAACCTCGTGGGACAGTGCGAGTGTCAGAAACCCCATTGGAACACGTGTTGGTCACAAACCCCATTGGAAAGTGTGTGTGTTACAAACCCTATTGGACAGTGTCTGTCACAACCCCCCCTGGAAACTATGTGTGTCACAATTACCATTGGACATCGTTTGTCTCACTAAGTCCCCTGGACAGCGGGTGTGTAACAAACCCCATTGGACAGCCTGTGTGTCACAGACCCTATTGGACAGTGTGTCTGTCACAAACACCAAGGAAAACCGTTTGTGTTACAAACTCCTGTGGACAGGGTGTGTGTCACAAACGCCCCTGGACAGCGTGTGTGTCACAAATCCCGTTGGACAGTGTGTGTGTGACAAACACCCCTGGAAACCGTTTTTGTCACAACCTCCCCTGGAAAGGGTGTTTGTCACAAACCCCATTGGACAGCGTGTTTGTCACAAACACCCCTGTACAGCGTGTGTGTCACAACTCCCATTGGACAGCGTCTGTGTCACAAACACCCCTTGACAGCATGTGTGTCACAAACCCCTTTGGAGAGGTTGTGTGTCAGAAAACACACTGGACACCGTTTGTGTCACAAATGCCCCTGGACAGGGTGTATGTCACAAACACCCCTGGACAGGGTCTGTGTCACAAACACTGTTGGACAGCGCATTTGTCACAAACCCCATTGGAGAGCGTGTGTGTCACAAACATCCCTGGACATCGTGTGTGTCACAAACCCCTTTGGACAGGGTGTGTGTCACAAACCCCCCTGGACACCGTTTGTGTCACAAACGCCCCGGGCCAGGGTGTGTGTCACAAACCCTATCGACAGCGTGTGTGTCACAAACCCCACTGGAGAGCGTGTATGTCACAAGCCCCATTGGACAGTGTGTGTGTCACAAACCTCGTGGGAGAGTGCGAGTGTCACAAACCCCATTGGAAAACGTGTTGGTTACAAACCCCAGTGGACAGTGTGTGTGTCACAACCCCCCTCTGGAAACTATGTGTGTCACAAACCCCATTGGACAGCGTGTGTGTCACAAAATCCCCTGGACAGTGTGTGTGTCACAAACCCCATTGGACAGCCTGTGTGTCACAGACCCCATTGGACAGTGTGTGTGTCACAGACCCCATTGGACAGTGTGTGTGTCACAAACACCCATGGAAACCGCTTGTGTTAGAAACTCCCGTGGACAGGGTGTGTGTCACAAACCCCGTTGGACAACGTGTGTGTCACAGACTTTTTTGGACAGTGTGTGTGTCACAAAGACACCTGGAAACCGTTTGTGTCACAAACGCCCCTGGACAGGGTGTGTTTCACAAAACCCATTAGACAGCGTGTGTGTCACAAACTTTCCTGAACAGCGTGTGTGTCACAAACTCCATTGGACAGCGTGTGTGTCACAAACACCCGTGGACAGCATGTGTGTCACAAACCCCATTGAATAGTGTCTGTCAAAACCCCCCCTGGAAAATCTGTGTGTGTCAAGAGTCCCGTTGGACACTGTGTGTGTCACAAACCCCATTGGACAGTGTGTGTGTCACAAACAGCCATGGAAACCGTTTGTGTCACAAATGGCCCTCGACAGGGTGTGTGACACAATCCGCATTTGACGACGTGTGTGTCACAAATTCCATTGGACAGCGTGTGTGTCAAAAACACCCCTGGACAGCGTGTGTGTCACGAACCCGATGTGACAGCGTGTGTGTCACAAACCCCAATCGACAGCATGTGTGTCACAAAAGGCATTGAACAGTGTGTGTGTCACAAATACCCCTGGAAACCGTTTGTGTCACAAACGCCCCTGGATAGCGTGTGTGTCACAGACCCCATTGGACAGCGTGTGTGTCACAAACCCCATTATACATCGTGTGTGTCAGAAACACCCCTGGACAGCGTGTGTGTCACAAACGACATTGGACAGAGCGTGTGTCACAAACGGCCCTGGACATCGTTTTTGACACAAACGCCCCTGGACAGGGTGTGTGTCATAAACCCCATTGGACAGGGTGTGTGTCACAAACCCCATTGGACATCGTGTGTGTCAGAGGCCCCATTGGACAGTGTGTGTCACAAACACCCCTGGAGCCTGTTTGTGTCACAAGCACCCCTGGACAGGGTGTGTGTCACAATCCCCTTTTGACAGTGTGTGTGTCACAAACCCCATTCGACAGCGTGTGTGTTACAAGCCCCATTCGACAGCGTGTGTGTAACAAATATCCCTTGAAATCCTGTGTTTCACAAACGCCCCTGGAGAGTTGAGTGTCACAAACCTCATTGGACAGTTTGTGTTACACAAACCCCATTCGACAGGGTGTGTGTCACAAACCCCATTGGAGAGCGTGTGTGTCACAAACCCCATTTGACAGCGTGTGTGTCACAAAACACATTGGACAGTGTGTGGGTCACAAACCCCATTATATATCGTGTGTGTCAGAAACACCACTGGATAGGGTGTGTGTCACAAACACCATTGGACAGTGTGTGTGTCGCGAACCACATTGCACAGCCTGTGTGTCACAAACTCCATTGAACAGGGTGAGTGTCACAAACAGCCCTGGACAGCGTGTCTGTCACAAACCCCATTGGACACTGTGTGTGTCACAAACCCCCCTGGAAACCGTTTGTGTCACAAATGACCCTGGACAGGGTGGGTGTCAGAGACCCAATTTGACAGCCTGTGTTTCACAAATGCCCTTGGACACCGTTTGTGTCACAAACGCCCCTGGACAGCACGTGTGTCACAAACCTCACTGGACAGTGTGTGTGTCACAAACTCCATTGGACAGCGTGTGTCTCACAAATTCCCCTTGACAGCGCGTATGTCACAAACCCCAGTGGACAGCGTGTGTGTCACAGATCTCATTGAACAGTGTGTGTGACAAAAACCCCTGTAAACCGTTTGTGTTACAAACGCCCCTGGACAGGATGTGTATCACAAACCCCATTTGACAGCGTGTGTGTCACAAACCCCATTGGACAGCATGTGTGTCACAAGTACCCCTGGACAGTGGGTGTGTCAAAAACCCTAATGGACAGCGTGTGTGTCACAAACCCCATTTGACAGCGTGCGTATCACAAACCCGTTTTACAGCGTGTGTGTCAGAAACACCCCTGGACAGCGTGTGTGTCACAAACTCCATTGGACAGATTGTGTGTCAAAAACACCTCTGGACAGTGTGTGTGTCACAAATCCCCCTGGACAGTTTGTGTGTTCACAAACCCCTTTGGACAGGGTGTGTGTCACAAACCTCACTGGACAGCGTTTGTATCACAAACACCCTTGGACAGGTTGTGTGTCACAAACCCCATTGCCTAGCGTGTGTGTTACAAACCCCATTCGACAGCCTGTGTGTCACAAACTCAATTGGACAGCGTGTGTCTAAGAAAACCCATTGGACATTGTGTGTCACAACCCCCCCTAGAAACTGTCTGTGTCACAAACACCCCTGGAGAGTGTGTGTGTCACAATCCTCCCTAAACGGTTGGTGTGTCACAATCCCCATTGAATACTGTGTCTGCTACAAACCCCATTGTACAGTTTGTGTGTCACAAACCCCATTGGACAGCGCGTATGTCACAAACCCCATCGCACAGCATGTGTGTCACAAACCCCACTGGACATCGTGTGTGTCACAGAACCCGTGGGACAGTCTGTGTGTCACAAACACCCCTGGAAGCTCTTTGTGTCACAAACGCCCCTGGACGGGGTGTGTGTCACAAAGCCTGTTTTACAGCATGTGTGTCACAAACCTCATTAGATAGCGTATGGGTCACAAACCCCATTGGAGAGCGTGCGTGTCACAAACCATGCTGGACATTGTTTGTGTCACAAACCCCGTTGGATAGTTCGTGTGTCACAAACCCCATTAGACAGTATGTGTCTCACAAACCCCATTGGACATCATGTGTGTCACAAACAACCCTGGACAGGTTGTTTGTAACAAATCCCATTGGATACCGTGTGTGTCACAAACCCCGTTGAACAGCGTGTGTGTCATAAACACCCCTGGACAGCGTGTGTGTCACAAACCCCATTGGACTGTGTGTCTGTCACAATCCCCATTGAATACTGTGTGTGTCATAGACCCCATTGGACAGTGTGTGTGTCACAAACACTTCTGGAAACTCTTTGTGTCTGTCACAAACGCACTGGACAGTGTGAGTGTCAAAATCCTATTCGACAGCATGTGTGTCACAGACCCCATTCAACAGCGTGTGTGTCACAAAACCCATTGGACAGCGTGTGTGTCACAAATACCCCTGGAAACCTTTCGTGTCATAAACTCCCCTCGACAGGGTGTGTGTCACAAAACCTATTGAACACTGTGTTTGTCACAAACCTCATTGGACAGCCTCTGTCAGAACCCCTCGTGGAAAACATTTGTGTCACAAACGCCCCTGGACAGCCTGTGTGTCACAAACACCATTGGACAGTGTTTGTGTCACAAATACCCCTGGAAACCATTTGTGTTACAAACGCCCCTGGACAGCGAGTGTGTCACAAACCCGATTGGACAGCGTGTGTGTCACAAACCCCATTATATATCGTGTGTGTCACAAACACCACTGGACAGGGTGTGTGTCACAAACCCCATTAGACAGCATGTGTGTCACAAATACCCCTGGACAGTGGGTGTGTCAAAAACCCTAATGGACAGCGTGTGTGTCACAAACCCCATTGGACACCGTGTGTGTCCGAAACCCCATTCGACAGCCTGTGTGTCACAAACCCCATTGGACAACGTGTGTGTCAAAAACCCTATTGGACAGCGTGTCACAAACCCCATTGGACAGCGTGTGTGTCACAAATGCCCCTGGACAGGGTGTGTGTCACAAACCCTGTTGGACAGCGTCTGTATCACAATCACCCTTGGACAGTGTGTTTGTCAAAACACCATTGAATACTGTGTCACAAACACTCCTGGAAAACGTTTGTGTCACAAACGCCCCTGGACAGGGTGTGTGTCACAAACCCCTTTGGACAGTGTGAGTGTCACAAAACCCATTGGACAGTATTTGTGTCACAAAAAACAGTTGGACAGTGCGTGAGTCACAAACCCCATTGGACAATGTGTGTGTCACAAACCCCATTGGACAGTGTGTGTCACAATCTCCATTGAATATTGCATGTCAAACAAACCACACTGGACACTGCGTGTACCACAAACCCCATTGGACAGTATGTGTGTCACAAACCCCATTGTACAGCGTGTGTGTCACAGACCCCATTGGACACCATGTGTGTCACATACCCCATTGGACAGCGTGTGTGTCACAAACACCCCTGGACACTGTTTGTGTCACAAACCTCATTGGACAGGGTGTGTGTCACAAACCCCGTTGGACAGTGCATGTGTCACAAAGCCCATTGAATACTGTGTGTGTCACAAACCCCATTGGACAGTGTGTTTGTCAAAAACACCATTGAATACTGTGTCACAAACACCCCTGGAAAACGTTTGTGTCACAAACGCCCCTGGACAGGGTGTGTGTCACAAACCCCATTTGACAGCATGTTTCACAATACCCATTGGACAGCGTGTGTCACAATTCCCCCTGGAAACTGTGTGGGTCTAAAACTCCGTTGGACAATGTGTGTCACAATTCCCCCTGGAAACTCTGTGCGTCTCATCCCCCATTGGACAGCGTGTGTGTCACAAACCCCCCTGGACAGCGTGTGTGTCAAAAACCCCATTAGACAGCGTGTGTGTCACAGACCTCATTAGACAGTGTCTGTGTCACAAACACCCCTGGAAACCGTTTGTGTCACAAACGCCTCTGGACAGGGTGTGTGTCACAAACCCCATTGGACAGCATGTGTGTCACAAACCAAATTGGACAGCGTGTGTGTCACAAACCGCATTGGACATCTTGTGTGTCACAAACACCGCTGGACAGACTGTGTGTGACAAACCACATTGGACAGCGTATGTTTAAAAAAAACCACTGGACAGCATGTGTGTCACAAACCCCATTGGACAGCGTATGACACAACCTCCCCTGGAAACTGTCTGTGTCACAAACACCCATGGATAGAGTGTGTGTCACAAACCTCCCTAAACAGTGTGTGTGTCACAAACCCCATTGGACGAGGTGTGTATCACAAACCCCATTGAACAGTGTGTGTCACTACCCATCCTGGAAACTGTGTGTGTCATGAACACCCCTGGAGAGCGTGTGTGTCAAAAACTCCATTGGACAGCGCGTGTCTCAGAAACGCCACTGGACAAGGTGTGTGTCACAAACTCCATTGGATAACGTGTTTGTCACAAACCCCATTGGACAGTGTGTGTGTCACAAACACCCCTGGACACCGTGTGTGTCACAAATTCCTTTGGACAGGGTGTGTGCCACAACCCCCCCTGCATACCATTTGTGTCAGAAACGCCCCAGGACAGGGTGTGTGTCAAAACCCCATTGGACAGTGTGTGTGTCACAAACCCCATTGGAGAGCGTGTGTGTCACAAACCGCATTGGACAGTGTGTGTGTCACAAACCCCTATGCACAGAGTGTGTTTCACAAACCCCCCTAGACACCGTTTGTGTCACAAACGCCACTGGACATGGTGCGTGTCACAAACCCTATTGGACAGCCTGTGTGTCGTAAACCCCATTGGATAGCCTGTGTGTCACAAACCCCATTGCACAGCGTGTGTCAGAAACGCCACTGGACAGTGTGTGTATCACAAACTCCATTGAACAACGTGTGTTTTACAAACACTTTTTGACAGCGCGTTTGTCACAAACCACATTGAACAGCGTGTGTGTCACAAACCCCATTGGAAAGCATGTGTGTCACAAACCTCCCTAAACAGTGTGTGTCTCACAATCCGCATTGGACAGCGTGTTTGTCACAGACCCCATTGTACAGTGTGTGTGTGTCAGAACCCATTGGAGAGTGTGTGTGTCACAAACACCCCTGGAAATCGTTTGTGTCACGAACGCCCCAGGACAGGGTGTGTGTCACAAACCCCATTTGACAGCGTGTTTGCCACAGACCCCATTGGACAGCGTGTGTGTCACATGCACCCCTGCACAGGATGTGTTTTACACACCCCATTGTACACCGTGTGTGTCAGAAACCTCATTGGGCAGCCTGTCTGTAAGAAAACCCATTGGACAGTGTGTGTATTACAAATCCCATTGGAGAGCGTGTGTGTCACAAACCGCATTTGACAGAGTGTGTGTCACAACCCCATTGGACAGGCTGTGTTTCACAAAACCCATTGGGCAGAGTGTGTGTTGAACAAATCCCATTGGACATCGTGTGTGTCACAAACCCCATTGGACAGTGTGTGTTTCACAATCCCTATTGGACTGCGTGTGTGTCACTAACTCCCGTGGACAGCGTGTGTGTCACAAACCCCATTGGACAGTGTATGTAAGAAACGTCACCGGACAGGGTGTGTATCACAAAGTCCATTGGACAGCGTCTTAGTCACAAACCCCACTGGACAGCCTGTGTATCACAAATTCCATTAAGCAGCGTGTGTTTCAAAACCCCATTGGGCAGCGTGTGTGTCACAAACCCCATTGGACAGTGCGAGAGTCACAAACCACATTGGAAAACGTGTGTGTCAGAAACCCCATTGGAAAGTGTGTGTGTCACAAACCCAATTGGACAGCGTGTGTGTCACAAACCGCATTGGACACTGTGTGTTTCAAAATCACCTCGGACAGAGTGTGTGTCACAAACCCCATTCGACAGTGTGTGTGTCACATTCCCCGTGAACACCTTTTGTATCACAAATGCCCCTGGACAGGGTGTGTGTCACAAACCCCATTGGACAGCGTGTGTCTCGCAAATGCTTCTGGACAGGGTGTGTGTCACAAACCCCATTGGACAGTGTGCGAGTCACAAACCCAATGGACATTCTGTGTGTCACAAACCCCGTTGTACAGCACATGTGTCACAAACCCAATTGGACAGTGCGTGTGTCACAATCCCCATTGGACAGCGTGTGTGTCACAAACACACCTGGATAGTGACTGTGTCACAAACACGCCTAAAAACCATTTGTGTCACAGAAGCCCCTGGAGAGGTTGTGTGTCACAAACCCCATTTGGCAGCGTGTGTGTCACTAACCCCATTGGACAGCGTGTGTGTCACACACCCCATTAGACAGCCTGTGTTTCACAAACCACATTGGATATCACGTGTTTCACAAACCCCATTGGACAGCGTGTGTTTCACAAACCCCAGTCGAAATCGTTTGTGTCAAAAACGCCCTTGGACAGCGTGAGTGTTACAAACCCCATTGGACAGTGTGTGTGTCACAAATCTCATTGGACAGTGTGTGTGTCACAAACCGCGTTAGACACCGCGTGTGTCACAAATACCATTGGAGAGTGCGTGTGTCACAAACACCCCTGGACATCGTTTGTGTCACAAACGCCCCTGGACAGGGTGTGTGTCACAAACCCCATTTGACAATGAGTGTGTCACAAACCCCATTGGACACTGTGTGTGTCACAAATCCCATTGAAAGGTGTGTCTGTCACAATCCTCATTGAATACTGTGTATGTCACAAACCCCAGTGGACAGCGTGTGTCACAAACAACCCTGCACAGGATGTGTGTCACAAACACTCCTGGACAGCGTGTTTGTCAAAAACCCCTTTGGAAAACTTGTGTGTCACAAAAGCCCCTGGACAGAGTGTTTGTCACAAACCCCATTTGATAGCGTGTGTGTCACAAACCCCATTGTACAACGTGTGTGTCACAAACACCCCTGGACAAGGTGTGTGTCACAAACCCCACTGGAAAGTGTATCTGTCATAATCCCCATTCAATACTGTGTTTGTCACAATCCCCATTTAATACTGTCCATGTTACAAACCCCGTTGGACAGCGCGTGTGTCACAAACCCCGTTTGAAAGAGCGTGTGTCACAAACCCCATTGGACAGCATTTGTGTCATAAACCGCATTGGACAGTGTGTGTGTTACAGACGTCATTGAACAGTGTGTGTGTCACAAACACCCCTGGATAGGGTGTGTGTAAGAAAACACATTGGACAGGGTGTGTGTCACACACACCATTGGACAGCCTGTGTGTCACAAACCCCATTGGACAGCTCGTGTGTCACAAACCCCATTGGACAGCGTGCGTGTTAAACACCCCTGGACAGTGTGTGTGTCACAAACACCCCTGGAAAACATTTGTGTCCCAAACGCCCCTTTAGAGGGTGTGTGTCTCAAACCCCATTGGACAGTGTGTCTGTCACAAGCACCCCATTGAATACTGTGTGTGTTAGAAACCCCATTAGACAGTATGTGTCAAAAACCGCATTGGACAGCGTGTGTGTCACAAATACCCCTGGAAAGTGTGTGTGTCACAAACACCATTGGACAGCCTGTGTGTGAAAAGCCCTATTCGACAGCGTGTTTGTCACAAACCTTATTGGACAGCGTGTTTTTCACAAACCTCACTAAACAGTGTGTGTGTCACATACCCCATTGGACAGCGTGTGTGTCATAAACTCCCCTGGAATGTGTGTGTGTCACAAAATCCATTGGACAGCCTGTGTGTCACAGACCCCATTGGACAGTGTGTGTTTCAGAAACCCCGTTGGACAATGCGAGTGTCACAAACCCCATTGGAAAAGGTGTGTGTCTCAAACTCCATTGGACAATGTGTGTTGCACAAACCCCATTGGACAGGGTGTGTGTAAGAAACTTGATTGGACAGTGTGTGTGTCACAAATCCCGTTGGACAGCATGTGTGTCACAAACCCCATTGGACAGCGTGAGTGTCACAAACAGCCCTGGACATCGTGTGTGTCACAATCCCTAATGGACAGCGTGTGTGACACAAACACACGTGGACAGGGTGTGTGTCACAAGCCCCATTGGAAAACGTGTGTGTCACAAACCCTACTGTACAGGCTGTGTGTCACAAACACCCCTGGACAGGGTGTGTGTCACAAACCCCTTTGAACACTGTGTGTGTCACAAACCTCAGTGGACAGACTGTGTCACAACCTCCCCTGGAAAATTAGTGTGTCACAAACACCCCTGAACAGCGTGTGTGTCACACACCTCACTAAACATTGTGTGACTCACAATCTCCATTGGTCAGCGTGTGTGTCACAAACTCCATTGGACAGAGAGTGTTGCCCAAACCCCATTGGACAGGGTGTGTGTCACAAACGCGCCTGGAGAGGGTGTGTGTCACAAACCCCATTCGACAGCGAGTGTGTCACAACCCCCATTGGACAGGCAGTGTGTCACAAACCTCCCTAAACAGTGTGTGTATCACAATCCCCATTGGACAGCGTGTTTAGCACAAACGACCCTGGACAGGGTGTGTGTCACAAACACCATTGCACAGCGTATTTGTCACAAACCCCATTGGACAGCCTGTGTCACAAACCCCATTGTACAGCGTGTGTGTGTCAGACCGCATTGGCCATTGTGTGTGTCACAAACACTCCTGGAAACCGTTTGTGTGACAAACGCCCCTGGACAGTGTGTGTGTCACAAACACCCCGGGACAGGGTGGATGTCACAAACACCCCTGGACAGGTCCTGTGTCACAAACCCTGTTGGACAGCGCGTGTGTCACAAACCCCATTCAACAGTGTGTGTCAGAAACGCCATTGGACAGTGTGTGTGTCACAAACACCCCTGGACACCGTTTGTGTCACAAACGCCCCAGGACAGGGTGTGTATCACAAACCCTGTGGACAGCATGTGTGTCACAAACCCCATTGGAGAGCGTGTGTGTCACAAGCCCCATTGGACAGTGTGTGTGTCAAAAAACTCGTGGGACAGTGCGAGTGTCATAAACCCCATTGGAATACGTGTTGGTCACAAACCCCATTGGACAGTGTCTATCAAAACCCCCGCTGGAAACTATGTGTGTCAGAAACGCCATTGGACAGCGTGTGTGTCACAAACTCCCCTGGAAACCTTTTGTGTCACAAACGCCCCTGGACAGTGTGTGTGTCACAAACCTCTTTGGACAGCGTGTGTGTCACAAACACCCCTGGACGGCGTGTGTGTCACAAACCTCTTTGGAGAGGTTGTGTGTCAGAAACGACCCTGGAAACCGTTTGTGTCACAAAGGCCCCTGGACGTGGTGTGTGTCAAAACCCCATTGGACAGTGTGTGTGTCACAAACCCCATTGGACAGCGTGTGTGGCACAAACGCTCCAGGACAGGGTGTGTGTCAGAAACACCATTGGACAGCGTTTGTGTCACAAACCCCATTGGACAGCGTGTGTCATAAACCCCATTGTACAGCGAGTGTGTGTCAGACCACATTGGACATTGTGTGTGTCACAAACACCCCTGGAAACCATTTGTGTCACAAACGCCCCTGGACAGCGTGTGTGTCACAAACACCCCTGAACAGGGTGTATGTCACAAACACCCCTGGACAGGGTCTGTGTCACAAACCCTGTTGGACAGCGCATGTGTCACAAACCCCATTGGAGAGCGTGTGTGTCGCAAGCCCCATTGGACAGTGTGTGTCACAAACCTCTTGGGACAGTGTCAGTGTCATAAACCCCATTGGAATACGTGTTGGTCACAAACCCCATTGGACAGTGTGTGTGTCACAAACCCCATCGGACAGTATCTGTCACAACCCCCCCTGGAAAGTATGTGTGTCACAAACCCCGATGGACAGCGTGTCTGTCACAGACTGCATTGGAGAGTGTGTGTGTCACAAACACCCCTGGAAACCGTTTGTGTCACAAACGCCCCTGGACAGGGTGGGAGTCACAAACCCCATTGGATAGCGTGTGTGTCACAAACACCCCTGGAGAGCGCGTGTGTCACAAATCCCATTGGACAGTGTGTGTGTCACAAACACCCCTGGACAGCGTGTGTGTCAGAAACCCCTTTGGAGATGTTGTGTGTCAGAAACCACCCTGGACACCGTTTGTGTCACAAAGGCCCCTGGACATGGTGTGTGTCAAAACCCCATTGGACAGTGTGTGTGTCACAATCCCTATTGGACAGCGTGTGTGGCACAAACACCCCAGGACAGGGTGTGTGTCACAAACCCCATTGTACAGCGTGTGTGTGTCAGACCGCATTGAACAGTGTGTGTGTCACAAACCTCATTGGACAGTGTCTGTCACAACCTCCCCTGGAAAATATGTGTGTCACAAACCCCTTTGGACAGCGTGTGTGTCACAAACCCCCCTGGACAGCGTGTGTGTCACAGACCCCATTGGACAGTGTGTGTGTCACAAACACCCATGGAAACTGCTTGTGTTACAAAGTCCTGTGGACAGGATGTGTGTCACAAACCCCATTGGACAGCGTGTGTGTCACAAACCCCGCTGGACAGCGTGTGTGTCACAGACCCCATTGGACAGTGTGTGTGTCACAAACACCCATGGAAACTGCTTGTGTTACAAAGTCCCGTGGACAGGATTTGTGTCACAAACCCCATTGGACAGCGTGTGTGTCACAAACACCACTGGACAGCGTATGTGTCAGAAACCCCTTTGGAGAGGTTGTGTGTCAAAAACCCCATTGGACAGCCTGTGTGTCACAAAGGCCCCTGCACAGGGTGTGTGTCAAAAACAGCACTGGACAGGGTCTGTGTCACAAATCCTACTGGACAGCGTGTGTGTCACGAACCCCATTAAACAGTATGTGTCACAAATTTTCACTGCACAGCATGTGAGTCACAAACCCCATTGGACAGTGTGAGTGTCACAAACCCCGTTGAACAGTGCGTCTGTTAAACCCTCATGGACAGCGTTTGTGCCACAAACCCCATTGGACAGTGCGTGTGTCAGAAACCACCCTGGACAGCATGTGAGTCACAAACCCCATTGGACAGTGTGAGTGTCACAAACCCCGTTGGAGAGTGCGTATGTTAAACCCTGTTGGACAGCGTGTGTGCCACAAACCCCATTGGACAGCGAGTGTGGCACAAACGCCCCAAGACAGGCTGTGTGTCACAAACACCATTGGACAGCTTTTTTGTCACAAATCCCATTGGACAGCGTGTGTCACAAACCCCATTGGACAGCGTGTGTGTGTCAGACCGCATTGGACATTGTCTGCGTCATAAACACCCCTGGAAACCGTTTGTGTCACAAACGTCCCTGGACAGTGTGTGTGTCACAAACACCCCTGGACGGGGTGTATGTCACAATCAGCCCTGGACAGGGTCTGTGTCACAAACCCTGTTGGACAGCACGTGTGTCACAAACCCCATTCGACAGCGTGT
This sequence comes from Nesoenas mayeri, assembly GCF_963082525.1. NCBI lineage: Eukaryota > Metazoa > Chordata > Aves > Columbiformes > Columbidae > Nesoenas > Nesoenas mayeri. The sequence continues at coordinate 2,786,545 of NC_137561.1, read as the reverse complement.
GTCAGAAACGCCATTGGACAGTGTGTGTGTCACAACACCCCTGGACAGCGTGTGTGTCACAAACCCCTTTGGACAGGGTGTGTGTCAAAAACACCCCTGGACACCCTCTGTGTCACAAACGCCCCTGGACAGGATGTGTGTCACAAACCCTATCGACAGCGTGTGTCACAAACCCCATTGGAGGGCGTGTGTGTCACAAACCCCATTGGACAGTGTCTGTCACAACCCCCCCTGGAAACTATGTGTGTCACAAACCCCATTAGACAGCGCATGTGTCACAAACCCCCCTGGACAGAGTGTGTTTCAAAAACCCCATTGGACAGCGTGTGTGTCACAGACTGTAGTGGACAGTGTGTGTGTGTCACAAACACCCCTGGACAGCGTGTGTGTCACAAACACCCCTGGAAACTGTTTGTGTCACAAACGTCCCTGGACAGCGTGTGTGTCACAAACACCCCTGGACACGGTGTATGTCACAAACACCCCTGGACAGGCTCTGTGTCACAAGTCCTGTTGGACAGCACGTGTGTCACAAACCCCATTCGACAGCGTGTGTCAGAAACGCCATTGGACGGTGTGTGTGTCACAACACCCCTGGACAGCGTGTGTGTCACAAACCCCTTTGGACAGGGTGTGTGTCAAAAACACCCCTGGACACCCTCTGTGTCACAAACGCCCCTGGACAGGATGTGTGTCACAAACCCTATCGACAGCGTGTGTCACAAACCCCATTGGAGGGCGTGTGTGTCACAAACCCCATTGGACAGTGTCTGTCACAACCCCCCCTGGAAACTATGTGTGTCACAAACCCCATTAGACAGCGCATGTGTCACAAACCCCCCTGGACAGAGTGTGTTTCAAAAACCCCATTGGACAGCGTGTGTGTCACAGACTGTAGTGGACAGTGTGTGTGTGTCACAAACACCCCTGGACAGCGTGTGTGTCACAAACACCCCTGGACACGGTGTATGTCACAAACACCCCTGGACAGGCTCTGTGTCACAAGCCCTGTTGGACAGCGTGTGTGTCACAAACCCCTTTGGACAGGGTGTGTGTTGCACAGACCCCATTGGACATCGTGTGTGTCACAAACCATATTGGACAGTGTGTGTGTGACAAATCCCGTTGGACAGCGTGTGTATCACAAACCCCATTGGACAGCGTGAGTGTCACAGACCACATTGGACTGCGTTTGTGTCACGAACCCCATTGGACAGCGTGTGCGTCACAATCCATATTGGAGAGCGTGTGTGTCACAAACCCCGTTTGACAGCACGTTAGTCACAAACCCCATTGGGCAGCCTGTGTGTCACAAACCCTATTAAACAGCGCGTGTGTCAAAACCCCATTGGGCAGCGTATGTGTCACAAACCCCAGTGGACACCGTGTATTTCACAAACCCCATTCGACAACGTGTGTGTCTACAAACCCTATTAGGAAGTCTGTGTGTCACAAACCTCCCTAAACAGTGCGTGTGTCAAAACTACTCCCGGACTGGGTCTGTGTCAAAAACCGTGTTGGACAGCCTGTGTGTCACAAACCCCATTCGCAGCGTGTGTCAGAAGCGCCATTGGACAGCGTGTGTGTCACAAAGACCCCTGGACAGCGTGTGTGTCACAAACCCCATTGGACAGCGTGTCTGTCACAAACCCCATTGGACAGTACGTATGTCACAAACCCAGTTGGACAGTTCGTGTATCAAAAACCCCATTAGACAACGTGTGTGTCACCAAACCCATTGGACAGTCTGTCTGTCTCAATCCCCATTGAATACTGTGTGTGTCAGAAACCCCATTGGACAATGTGTGTGAACCAACCCCATTGGACAGCGTGTGTGTCAAAAATCCCATTGGACAGTGTGTCTGTCACAATCCCCTTTGAATTCCGTGTGTGCCACAAACCCCATTGGACAGCGTGTGTGTCAAAAACCTCATTTCACAGAATCACAGAATCACAGAATCGACTGGGTTGGAAAAGACCTCAGAGATCATCGAGTCCAACCCTTCGTCCAACTCTAGTCTGTTTACTAGATCATGGCACTAAGTGCCATGTCCAACCTCACTTTAAAAACCTCCAGGGACGACGAGTCCACCACCTCCCTGGGCAGCCGTTCCAATGCCTGACCACTTTCTCTGTAAAGCATTTCTTCCTAATATCCAGTCTAAATTTCCCCTGGCAGAGTTTAATCCCATGGCCCCTTGTCCTATTGCTGACTGCCTGGGAGAAGAGACCAATCCCCACCTGGCTAGAACTGCCCTTGAGGTAGTTATAGAGAGTGCTGAGCTCCCCTCTAAGCCTCCTCTTCTCCAGACTAAACAACCCCAGCTCCCTCAGCCTCCCATTTGACAGACTGTGAGTCATAAACACCCCTGGACAGTGTGTGTGTCACAATCACCATTGGAAACTGTTTGTGTCACAAAAGCCCCTGGACAGGGTGTGTGTCACAAACCCCATTTGATAGCGTGTGTGTCACAAACCCCATTGGACAGGATGTGTGTGTCAAAACACTCCTGGACAGGGTGTGTGTCACAAACCCCATTGGACAATCTGTCTGTCACAATCTCCATTGAATATTGTGTGTGTCACAAACGCCCCTGGACAGGGTGTGTGTCACAAACCTTATTGGACAGCGTGTCTGTACCAAACCGCATTCGACAGCGTGTGTCACAAATACCCCTGGAAACCATTTGTGTCACAAACGCCACTGGACAGGGTGTGTGTCACAAATTCCATTGGACAATGTGTCTGTCACAATCCCCATTGAATACTGTGTGTGTCACAAACCCCATTGGACAGCGAGTGTGTCACAAACCCCATTGGAGAGCGTGTGTTTCACAAATGTCCCTGGACAGGGTGTGTGTCGCAAACTCCATTGGACAGCTTGTGTGTCACCAACACCCCTGGACAGCGTGTGTGTCAAACCCCATTGGACAGGGTGTGTGTCACAAACCCCCAAGGACACCGTTTGTGTCTCAAACGCCCCTGGCCAGCGTATGTGTCACAAACACCCCTGAAAACCGTTTGTGTCAAAAACGCCATTGACTACTGTGTGTGAAACAAACCTCATTGGCCAGCGTGTGTGTAAAAAAACCCATTGGACACCGTGTGTGTCACAAATCCCATTGGACAGCGTGTATCACAACCCAGACTGGAAACTGTGTGTGTAACGAACATCCCCGGACAGCGTGTGTGTCACAAAGACTCCTGGACAGGGTGGGTGTAACAAACCCCATTGAAGACTGTTTGTGTCACAAACCCCAATGGACAGGGTGTGTGTAATAAAACCCATTGGACAGAGAGTGTGTCACAAACCCCATTCGACAGCGTGTGTCAGAAACGCCATTGGACAGCGTGTGTGTCACAAACACCCCTGGACAGCGTGTGTGTCACAAACCCCTTTGGACAGGGTGTGTGTCACAACCCCACCTGGAAACTGTGTGTGTCACAAACACCTCTGGATAGCGTGTGTGTCACAAACCTCGCTAAACAGTGTGTATTTCACAATCCCCATTGGACAGTGAGTGTCACACACTCCATTAGACAGCGTGTGTGTCACAAACGCCATTGGACAGTGTGTGTGTTACAAACCCGCCTTGGACACCGCTTGTAGTCACAAATGCCCCTGGACAGGGTGTCTGTCAAAAACCCGATTGGATAGTGTGTATGTCACAAACCCCATTGGGCAGTTTGTGTGTCACAAACCCCATTGGACAGTGCTTGTGTCACAAACACCCCTGGACAGTATGTGTGGCACAAACACCAGTGGAAACCGTTTGTGTCACAGACGCCCCAAGACAGGGTGTGTATCACAAACCTCCCTAAACTTTGTGTTTTTCACAATCTCCATTGGACAGAGCGTGTATCACAAACCCCATTGGACAGGGTGTGTGTCAAAAACACGTGTGGAATCGTTTGAGTCACAAACGCCCCTGGACAGGATGAGTGTCACAAACCACATTGGACAGCATGTGTGTCACTGACCCCATTGGACAGCGTATGTGTCACAAACACCCCTGGACAGCTTGTGTGTCACAAACCCCATTGGATATTGTGTGTGTCACAAACACCCCTGGACAGTGTGTGTGTCACAAACACCACTGGAAACAATTTGTGTCACAAAGGCCCCTGGACAGGGTGTGTGTCACAAACCCCCCTAAACAGTGTGTGTTTCACAATCGCCATGGGACAGGGTGTGTGCCACAAACCCCATTGGAGAGTGTGTGTCTCACAAACCCTCCTGGACTTGTTTGTTGCACAAAGGGCCCTCAACAGGTTGTGTGTCACAAACCCCATTGGACAGCGTATGTGTCACAAACCTTGTTGGACAGTGCAAGTTTCACAAACCCCATTGGACAGCGTGTGTGTCACAAACACCCCTGGACAGTGTGTGTATCACAAACATGACTTGAAACCGTTTGTGTCACAAACGCACCTTGACAGGGTTCGAGTCACAAACCCCATTGGACAGTGTATGTGTCTCAAACCCCGCTGGACAGCGCGTGTGTCACAAAGCCGATTGGACAAGGAGTGTGTCACAAACCCCGTTGGACAGCGGGTGTCACAAACCCGATTCGATACCTTTTTTGTCACAAACCCAATTGGACAGTGTGTGTGTCACAATCACCTCTAGACACCGTTTGTGTCACAAATGCCCCTGGACAGGGTGTGTGTCACACACCCCATTGGATATCTTGTGTGTCACAAATCCCATTGGACAACGTATGTGTCACAAAGCCCCCTGGACACCGTTTGTGTCACAAACGCCTCTGGATAGTGTGTGTGTCACACACCCCATTGGACAGCCTGTGTGTCAGAAACCTCATTTAACACCGTGTGTGTCACAAAACCCGGTGGACAGTGCTTGTGTCACAAACCCCATTGGACCACGTGTGTGTCACAAACACCCATGGACTGCGTGTGTGTCAAAAACCCCATTGGACAGCCTGTGTGTGTCAAACCCCATTGGACAGCGTGTGTAGTCAAAACCCCACTGGACAGCTTGTGTGTCACAAACACCTCTGGACAGGGTGTGTGTCACAAACCCTATTTGACAGCGTGTGTGTCACAAACCCCATTGGACAGCGTGTGTGTCACAAATACCCCAGGAAACCGTTTGTGTCAAAAACGCCCCTGGACAATGTGTGTGTCACAAATACCCCTGGAAACGATGTGTGTCACAAACCCCATTTGACATCTTGTGTGTCACAAACTCCGTTGGACCGCTCGTGTGTCACAAAACCCATTGGACCGTGTGTGTGTCACAAGCACCCCTGGACAGCTTGTGTGTCACAAACCCCATTGGACAGCATGTGTTTCACAAACCCCATTTGACACCTTATGTGTCACAAACCCCGTTGGACCGCTCGTGTGTCACAAAACCCATTTGACACCTTGTGTGTCACAAACCCCGTTGGACAGCGCATGTGTCACAAACCCTATTGGACAGTGTGTGTTTCACACACCCCATTGGACAGCCTGTGAGTCACAAACCCCATTTGACACCTTGTGTGTAAACAAACCCCGTTGGACAGCACGTATGTCACAAACCCCATTGGACAACCTGTGTTTGAAAAACCCCATTGGACAGCGTGTGTGTCACAAATACCCCAAGAATCCGTTTGTGTCACAAACGCCTCTGGACAGGGTGCGTGTCAGAAACCCCACTGGACAGTGTGTGTGTTACAAACCCCATTGGACAACGAGTGTGTCACAAACCCCATTGGACAATGACTCTGTCACAAACTCCATTCGATACCATTTTTCTCACAAACTCCATTGGACAGAGTGTGTATCACAAACCCCATTGGATATCTTCTGTGTCACAAATCCCATTGGACAGTTTGTGTGTCACAAACTCTCCTGGACAACGTTTGTGTCACAATCACCTCTGGACAGGGTGTCTGTCACAAAAACCCCTGGACAGCCTGTGTGTCACAAACCCCATTGGAAAGCGTGTGTGTCACAGACCCCATTGGACAGTGTGTGTGTCACAAATACCCCAGGAAACTGTTTGTGTCACAAACGCCCCTGGACAGCCTGTGTGTCATAAACCCCATTGGAGAGCGTGTGTCACAAACCCCATTGGACAGCGTTTATTTCACAGACTCCATTGGACAGTGTGTGTGTTACAAACACCCCAATAAACCGTTTTTTTCACAAACGTCCCTGGACAGGGTGCGTGACAGAAACCCCATTAAAGAGCATGTGTGTCACAGACCCCATTGGACAGTGTGTGTCTCACATACACCCCTGGAAAACGTTTGTGTGACAAACGCCCCTGGACAGAGTGCGTGTGAGACACCCCATTGGACAGCGTGTCTGTCACAAACCCCATTGGACAGCGTGTGTGTCACAAACCCCATTGGACAACGTGTGTCACAAATCCCATTCGATACCATTTTTGTCACAAACTCCATTGGACAGAGTGTGTGTCACAAACTCCATTGGATAGCGTCTGTGTCACAAACCCCATTGGACAGTGCATGTGTTCCAAACCCCCCCAGGACACCGTTTGTGTCACAAATGCCCCTGGACAGGGTGTGTGTTACACACGCCCCTGAACATGGTGTGTGTCACACACCCCATTGGATATCTTGTGTGTCACAAATCCCATTGTACAATGTATGTGTCACAAAGCCCCCTGGACACCGTTTGTGTCACAAACGCCTCTGGATAGGGTGTGTGTCACACACCCCATTGGACAGCCTGTGTGTGACAAACCCCTTTGGACAGCGCGTGTGGCACTAACCCCATTGGAGATTGTGTGTGTCAGAAACACACCTGGACAGGATGTGTGTCATAAACCCCCCTGGACACTGCTTGTCTCACAAATACCCCTGGACAGGGTGTGTGTCACAAACCCCATTTGACAGTTTGTGTGTCACACGCCCCTGTACAGGGTGTGTGTCACAAACCCCACTTGACAGCGTGTGTGTCACAAACCCAATTGGACAGTGTGTCTGTCACAATCCCCATTGAATACTGTGTTTGTCACAAACCTTATTGCACAGCGTGTGTGTCACAAACACCATTGGACAGCGTGTGTGTCACAAACCCCGTTGGACAGCGCATGTGTCACAAACCCCATTGGAGCGTTTTTGTGTCACAAACCCCATTAGAAGCGTGTGTGTCACAAATACCCCAAGAATCCGTTTGTGTCACAAACGCCCCTGGAGAGGGTGTGTGTCACAAACCCCATTGGACAGTGTGTGTGTCACATACTCCCTTGGACAGTGCATATGTCAGAAACTCAATAGGTCAATGACTGTGTCACAAACCCCATTGGACAGTGTGTCTGTCACAATCCCCATTGAATACTGTGTGTGTCACAAACCCCATTGGACAGTGTGTGTGTCACAAACCCCTCTGGATGCTGTTTGTGTCACAAACGCCTATCGACAGCCTGTGTGTCACAAACCCCATTGGACAGCACGCGTGTCACAAACCCCATTAGACAGCCTGTGTGTCACAAACCCCTATGGAAAGCGTGTGTGTCACAAACCCCATTGGACAGTGTGTGTGTCACAAACGCCATTGGACAGTGTCTGTCACAACTCCCCCTGGAAACTATGTGTGTCACAAACCCCATTGGACAGTCTGTTTGTTACAGACCCCATTGGAAATTGTGTCACAAACACCCCTGGAAACCGCTTGTGTCACAAACTCCCCTGGACAGTGTGTGTGTCACAAACCCCATTGGACAGCCTGTGTGTCACAAACCTCCCTAAACATAGTGAGTGTCACAATCCCCATTGGACAGTGTGTGTGACAGAAACGCCCCTGGACAAGGTGCGTTTCAAAAACACTATTTGACAGCATGTGTTGCACAAACCCCATTGGACAGTGTGTTTGTTAAGAACCCCATTGGACAGTGTCTGTCACAACCCCCCCTGGAACCTATGTGTGTCAAAGCCCCATTGGACAGTGTGTGTCTCACAAACCCCATTGGACAGCGTGTGTGTCACAAACTCCTCTGGAAACCGCTTGTGTCACAAACTGGAGAGGGTGTGTGTCACAAACCCCATTGGACAGCATGTGTGTCACAATCCTCCCTAAACGGTGTGTGTGTCACAAACCCCATTGGACAGTGTGTGTGGCACAAACGTCCCTGGACAGGGTGTGTTTCACAAAGACCATTGGACAGCCTTTGTGTCACAAACTCCATTGTACAGCGTGTGTCACAAACCCCATTGTACAGCATGTTTGTGTCAGACCCCATTGGACATTGTGTGTGTCACAAACACCCCTGGATACCGTTTGTGTTACAAACCCCATTGGACAGAGTGAGTAACAACACCCCCTGGACACTGTGTGTGTCACAAACCACCCTAAACATCGTTTGCATCACAAACCCCATTGTTCAGCATGTGTGTCACAAACACCCCTGAAAAGGGTGTGTGTCGCAAACGCCCCTGGACAGTGTGTGTGTCACAAACACCCCTGGAAAGCGTGTCTGTCACAGTCCCCCCTGTAAACTATGTGTGTCACACCCCCAATGGACAGCGTGTGTGTCACAGACCCCATTGGACATTGTGTGTGTCACAAACCCCCCTGGAAACCGCTTTTGTCACAAACTCCCCTGCACAGTATGTGTGTCACAAACCCCATTGGACAGCGTGTGTGTCACAGACTGTGTTGGACAGTGTGTGTGTCACAAACACCCCTGGAAACCGTTTGTTTCACAAACGCCCATGGAGAGGGTGTGTGTCACAAACCCCTTTGGACAGTGTGTGTGTCATAAATCCTGTTGGACTGCGTGTGTGTCACAAACCCCATTGGACAGCGTATGTAAGAAACGCCACTGGACAGTGTGTGTGACAGAAACCCCATTGGACAGAGTGAGTAACAACACCCACTGGACACTGTGTGTGTCACAAACCACCCGAAACAATGTGTGTGTCACAAATCCCATTGGACAGCATGTGTGTCACAAACACCCCAGGACAGGATGTGTGTCACAAACACCCCTGGACAGGGTGTTAGTCACAAACCCTATGGACAGCGTGTGTGTCACAAATCCCATTGGAGAGCGTATGTGTCAGAAACCCCATTGGACAGTGTCTGTCACAAACACCCCTGTAAACCGTTTGTGTCACAAACGCCCCGGGAGAGGGTGTGTGTCCCAAACCCCTTTGGACAGCCTGTGTGTGACAAACCCCTTTAGACAGGGTTTGAGTCACAAACCCCCCTGGACACCTTTTGTGTCACAAAGGCCCCTGGACATGGTGTGTGTCAAAACCCCATTGGACATTGTTTGTGTCACAAACCCCATTAGAAAGCGTGTGTGTCACAAACCCCATTGGACAGTGTTTGTGTCACAAACCCCGTTGGAAGTGCGAGTGTCACAAATCCCATTGGAAAACGTGTGTGTCACAAACCCCATTAGACAATGTGTGTGTCACAAACCCCATTGGACAGTGTCTGTCACAATCCCCCCTGGACAGTGTGTGTGTCACAAACCCCGTAGTACAGGGTGTGTGTCACAAATCCCATTGGACAGAGTGAGTAACAACACCCCCAGGTCACTGTGTGTGTCACAAACCACTCTAAACAGTGTGTGTGTCACAAACACCATTGGACAGCATGTGTGTAACAAACAGCCCTGGACAGGGTGTGTGTCAGAAATATCCCTGAACAGGGTGTGTGTCACAAAGGCCCCTGGACATGGTGTCTGTCAAAACCCTATTGAACATTGTGTCTGTCACATACCCCATTGGGCAGAGTGTGTGTCACAAACCCCATTGGACAACATGTGTGTCACAAACCCCGTTGGACAGGGTGTGTGTAACAAACCCCGTTGGACAGTGTCTGTCAAAACCCCCTCTGGAAAGTATGTGTCTCAGAAACCCCATTGGACATTGTTTGTGTCACACACCCCATTGGACACTGTTTGTGTCACAAACACCTCTGGAAACCGCTTGTGTCACAAACTCCCCTGGACAGTGTGTGTGTCACAGACCCCATTGGACAGCGTGTGTGTCACGGACTGTATTGGACAGTGTGTGTGTCACAAACACCCCTGGACACCCTTTGTGCCACAAAGGGCTCTGGACATGGTGTGTGTCAAAAACCCATTGGACAGCCTGTGTGTCACGAACCCCATTGGACAGTGTGTGTGTCACAAACTCCCCTGGACACCGTTTGTGTCACAAGCACCGCTGGACAGGGTGTGCGTCACACACCCCATTAGACAGACTGTGTGTCACAGAACCCATTGGACAGTGTGTGTGTCACAAACCCCATTGGACAGTGTGTGTGTCACAAACACCCCTGGACACCGTTTGTGTCACAAACTCCCCTGGAGAGGTTGTGTGTAACAAACCCCATTGGACAGCCTGTGTGTCACAAACCCAGTTGGACAGTGTGTGTGTCACAAATCCCGTTGGACAGCGCATGTGTCACAAACCTCATTGGCCAGCGTGTGTATCACAGAGGACATTGGACTGCTTTAGTGTCATGAACCCCATTGGACAGCATGTGTGTCACAATCCATATTGGACAGCGTGTGTGTCACAAACCCTATTGGAAAACGTGTTGGTCACAAACCCCATTGGATAGTGTGTCACAAACCCCATTGGACAGTGTCTGTAACAACCCCTCCTGGAAACTATGTGTGTCACAAACCCCTTTGGACAGAGTGTGTGTTACAAATCCCCCTGGACATCGTGTGTGTCACAAACCCCATTGGACAGCCTGTGTGTCACAGACCCCATTGGACAGTGTTTGTGTCACAAAAACCCCTGGAAACCATTTGTGTCACAAATGCCCCTGGTCAGGGTTTGTGTCACAAACCCCTTTGGACAGCGTGTGTGTCACAAACACCCCTGGACAGGGTATGTGTCACAAAACCCATTGGACAGCGTGTGTTTCAAAAATACCCCTGGAGAGCGTGTGTAGCACAAACCCCATTGGACAACGTGTGTGCACATACCCCATTCGACAGTGTGTGTATCACAAACCGCACTGGACAGTGTGTCTGTCACAAACCCGACTGAATACTATGTGTGCCACGAACCCCATTGGACAGGGTGTGTTTTACAAACCCGCCTGGGTCACCGCTTGTAGTCACAAACGCCCCTGGAAAGGATGTCTGTCAAAAACCAGACTGGATAGTGTGTGTTTCACAAACCGCATTGGGCAGTTTGTGTGTCACATACCCCATTGGACAGTGCTTGTGTCACAAACACCCCTGCACAGTATGTGTGGCACAAACACAAGTGGAAACCGTTTGTGTCACAGACGCCCCAAGACAGGGTGTTTATCACAAACCTACCTAAACTTTGCGTTTTTCACAATCCTCATTGGACAGAGCGTGTATCACAAACCCCATTGGACAGGGTGTGTGTCACAAACACGTTTGGAATCGTTTGAGTCACAAACGCCCCTGGACAGGGTGTGTGTCACAAACCGCATTGGACAGCGTATGTGTCACAGACCCCATTGGACTGCGTGTGTGTCACAAACCCCCTGGACAGCGTGTGTGTCACAAACCCCATTCGACAGCGTGTGTGCCACAAACCTCATTGGAGAGTGTGTGTGTCTCACAAACCCTTCTGGACCTGTTTGTTGCACAAACGGCGCTCAACAGGTTGTGTGTCACAAACGCCATTGGACAGCCTGTGTGTCACAAACACCATTGGACAGTGTGTGTGTCACAAACCTTGTTGGACAGCGCAAGTTTCACAAACCCCATTGGACAGCGTGTGTTTCACAAACACCCCTGCACAGTGTGTGTGTCACAAACATGACTTCAAACCGTTTGTGTCACAAACGCATCTTGACAGCGTATGTGTCACAAACCCCATTGGACAGCGCGTGTGTCACAAAAACAATTGGACAGTGTGTGTGTCACAAACCCCATTGGACAGTGTGTGTGTCACAAACCCCCCTGGATAGTGTGTGTGTCACAAACTCTATTGGATGAGGTGTGTGTCACAAACCTCTTTGGACAGCGTTTGTCACAACCGCCTCTGGAAACTGTCTGTGTCACAAATAGCCCTGGACAGCGTGTGTGTCGCAAGCCTCCCTAAACAGTGTTTGTGTCACAATCCCCATTGGACAATGTGTGTCAGAAACGTCACTGGATAGTGTGTGTGTCACAAACCCCATTGGACAACACGTGTGTCACAAACCCCATTGGACAGTGTGTGTCTCACAAACCCCATGGGACAGCGTGTGTCACAACCTCCCCTGGAAACTGTGTGTGTCACAAACCCCATTGGACAGAGTGTGTGTCACAAATCCCATTGGACAGCGTGTGTCACAAACCCCGTTGGACAGTGAGTGTGTCACAAACCCATTTGACAACGTGTGTGTCACAAACCCCATTGGACAGCGTGTGTCACAAACCCCTCTGGACAGTGTGTATGTCACAAACCCCATTGGACATCGTGCGTGTCACAAACCTTATTGGACAGTATGTTTTTCACAAACCCCATTGGACAGCGTGTGTCACAACCCCACCTGGAAACTGTGTGTGTCAGAATCCCCATTGGACAGCATGTGTGTCACAAACCCCATTGAACGGGGTCTGTATCATAAACCCCATTGAACAGTGTGTGTCACAAACCCCATTGCACAGCACGTGTGTCACAAACAACCCTGGAAATGGTTTGTGTCACAAACATTGCTGGAAAGGGTGTATGTCACAAACCCTATTGGACAGTGTGTGTGTCACAAACTTCCCTGGAGAGGATGTGTGTAAAAACCCCATTGGACAGCGTGTGTGTCACAAACCCCATTGGAAAGCAAGTGCCACAAGCCCCTCTGGAACCTGTGTGTGTCACGAACACCATTGAACAACGTGTGTGTCAAAACCCCATTGGACAGTGTGTATGTCACGAACCACATTGGAGAGCGTGTGTTTAACAAACCCACCTAAACACCGTTTGTGTAACAAACACCTTTGGACAGGGTGTGTGTCACAAACCCCATTGGATACCCTGTGTGTCACAAACCCCATTGGACAGCGTGTGTGTCACAAACACCCCTGGAGAGGGTGTGTGTCACAAATCCTATTGGACAGTGTGTGTGTAACAAACCCCATTGGACAGTGTGTGTGTCACAAACACTCCTGGACAGCGCGTGTGTCAGAAACCCCATTGGAGAGCGTGTGTTTCACAAATTCACTTGGACATCATTTCTGTCACAAACACCATTGCCCAGATTGTGTGTCACAAACCCCTTTGGACAGTGCTTGTGTCACAAACCCCATTGGAAATGGTGTGTTTCACAAACCCCTTTGGACAGCGTGTGTGTCACAAACCCCCCTGGAAACTGTGTGTGTCATTAACCTCATTGGACAGCGTGTGTGTCACAAACAGCCCTGGACATTGTGTGTATGAGAAACCCCATTAAACGGACTGTCAACCCCTCCTGGAAACTGTGTGTGTCCGAAACCCCATTGGACAGCGTGTCTCAAAAACCCCATTGGACAACGTGAGTGTCACTAATCCCATTGGACAACGTGTCTGTAACAAATCCCATTGGACAGTGTGTGTGTCACAAACCCCATTGGACAACGTGTGTGTCACAAACTCCATTAGACGGGGTGTGTCACAAACGTCCCTAAACAGTGTGTGTGTCATAATCCCCAGTGGACAGTGTGTGTGAGAAATGCCAGTGGACAGGGTGTATGTCACAAAACCCATTGTACAGTCTGTGTGTCACAAACCCCATCAGACAGCGTGTGTGTCACAAACCCCATTGGACAGCGTGTGTGTCACAAACATCCCTGAACAGGGTGTTTGTCACAAACCCTATTGGACAGCGTGTGTGTCACAAACCCCATTCGACAGCGTGTGTGTCACAAACCCCATTGGACAGTGTCTGTCTCACAAACACTCCTGGAAACCGTTTGTGCCACAAACGTCCGTGAACAGGGTGTGTGTTAGAAATACCAATGGACAGCGTATGTGTCACAAACCCCATTGGACAACGTGTGTGTCACAAATACCCCGAGTAACCGTTTGTGTCACAAACGCCCCCAGGCAGTGTGTGTGTCACAAACACGCCTGGAAACCATTTGTGTCACAAACTGCCCTGGAGAGGGTGTGTGTCACAAAAACCCCTGGACAGTGTGTGTATCACAAACCCTATTGGACAGTGTGTCTGTCACAATCCCCATTGAATACTCTGTGTGTCACAAACCCCATTGGACAGCGTGTGTCGCAAACCCCATTGGACAGAGTTTGTGTCACAGACTCCATTGGGCAGAGTGTGTGTCACAAACTCCATTGGATATCTTGTGTGTCACAAATCCCATTGGACAGCGAATGTGTCACAAACCCCCCTGGACACCGTATGTGTCACAAACGCCTCTGGACAAGGTGTGTGTCACAAACGCCCCTGGACAGCCTGTGTATCACAAACCCCATTGGACAGCACGTTTATCACAATCCCCATTAGACAGCCTGTGTGTCACAAACCCCATTGAACAGCTTGTGTGTCACTAACCCCATTGGAGAGCGTGTGTGTCAAAAACATCACTGGACAGTGTGTGTGTCACAAACCCCATTGGACAGTGTGTCTGTCACAATCCCAATTGACTACTGTGTGTGTCACAAACCCCATGGGACAGCGTGTGTCACAAACCCCATTGGACAGAGTTTGTGTCACAGACTCCATTGGACAGTGTGTGTCTCACAAACACCCCCAAAAAACGTTTGTGCAACAAACACTCCTGGACAAGGTGCATGTGAGAAACCCCATTGGACAGCGTGTGAGTCACAAACCCCATTGGGCAGTGTGAGTGTCACAAACCCCGTTGGACTGCCTGTGTCAGAAACCCCATTCGATAGCGTTTGTGTCACAAACTCCATTGGACAGCGTGTGTGTCACAAACCCCATTGGACAGGTTGTGTGTCAGAAACCCCATTGGAGCGTGTGTGTGTAACAAACCCCATTGGACAGCGAGTGTGTCACAAATACCCCATGAAACGGTTTGTGTCACAAACGCCTCTGGACAGTGTGTGTGTCACAAACAGCCCTGGAAACGATTTGTGTCACAAACGCCCCTGTAGAGTGTGTGTGTCACAAACACCCCTGGACAGTGTGTGTGTGTCACAAACACCATTGGACAGTGTGTCTGTCACAATCCCCATTGAAGACTGTGTTTGTCACAAACCCCATTGCACAGCGTCTGTGTCACAAACCCCATTGGACAGCGTGTTTTTCAAAAACCCCGTTGGACAGCGCGTGTGTCACAAACCCTATTGCACAGTGTGTGTGTCACACATCCCATTGGACTGTCTGTGTGTCACAAACCCCATTTGACACCATGTGTGTCACAAACCCCGTTGGACAGCGCGTGTGTCACAAACCCCATTGGACCGCATGTGTGTCACAAACACCCCTGGACAGCGTGTGTGTCACAAACCCCATCGGACAGCCTGTGTTTGACAAACCCCATTGGACAGCATGTGTGTCACTAACCCCATTGGAGAGCGTGTGTGGCAGAAACACCCCTGGAACCATTTGTGTCACAAACGCACCTGGACAAGGTGTGTGTCACAAACAGCCCTGGAAACGATTTGTGTCACAAACGCCCCTGTAGAGGGTGTCTGTCACAAACACCCCTGGACAGTGTGTGTGTGTCACAAACACCATTGGACAGTGTGTCTGTCACAATCCCCATTGAAGACTGTGTTTGTCACAAACCCCATTGCACAGCGTCTGTGTCACAAATCCCATTGGACAGCGTGTTTTTCAAAAACCCCGTTGGACAGCGCGTGTGTCACAAACCCTATTGGACGGTGTGTGTGTCACACATCCCATTGGACTGCCTGTGTGTCACAAACCCCATTTGACACCGTGTGTGTCACAAATCCCGTTGGACAGCGCGTGTGTCACAAAACCCATTGGACCACATGTGTGTCACAAACACCCCTGGACAGCGTTTGTGTCACAGACTCCATTGGACAGAGTGTGTGTCACAAAGACCATTGGATATCTTGTGTGTCACAAATCCCATTGGAAAGTGTACGTGTCACAAACCCCCATGGACACTGTTTGTGTCACAATCGCCTCTGGACAAGGTGTGTGTCACAAACACCCCTGGACAGACTGTGTGTCACAAATCTCATTTGACAGCACGTTTATCACAATCCACATTAGACAGCCTGTTTGTGACAAACCCCACTGGACAGCGTGTTTGTCACAAACACCCCTGGATAGGGTGTGTGTCAGAAACCCCATTGAACAGCGTGTGTGTCACAAATACCCCGAGAAACAGTTTGTGTCACAAACGCCCCTGGACAGTGTGTGTGTCACAAACACCCCTGGAAAACATTTTTGTCACAAACGGCCCTGGAGAGGGTGTGTGTCACAAACCTTTCGGGACGTGTGTGTCTCACAACCGCATTGGACAGTGTGTCTGTCACAATCCCAATTGAATACTGTGTATGTCAAAAACCCCATTGGACAGCGAGTGTCACAAACCCCATTGGACAGAGTTTGTGTCACAGACTCCATTGGACAGTGTGTGTCTCACAAACACCCCCGGAAAACGTTTGTGTCACTAACACCCCTGGACAGGGCGCGTGTCAGAAACCCAATTAGACAGTGTGTGAGTCACAAACCCCATTGGGCAGTGTGAGTGTCACAAACCCCGTTGGACAGTGCGAGTGTCACAAACCCCATTCGATAGCGTTTGTGTCACAAACTCCATTGGATATCCTGTGTGTCACAGACCCCATTGGACAGTGCGAGTGTCACAAACCGATTAGAAACTATGTGTGTCACAAACCCCATTGGACAGCGTGTGTGTCACAAACCCCCCTGGATAGCGTGTGTGTCACAAACCCCATTGGACACCATATGTGTCACAAACCCCACTGGATAGCGTGTGTGTCACAAACCACATTGGACAGTCTGTGTGTCACAAACCCCATTGGACAGTGTGTGCTGCACAAACATCATTGGACAGCCTGTGTGTCACAAACCTCATTGGACAGTGTGTGTCACAAACCCCATTGGACAGCATGTGTGTCACAAACTCCATTGGCCAGCGTATGTAAGAAACACCACTGGACAAGGTGTGTATCACAAATTCCATTGGACAGTGTATGTGTCACAAACACCGCTGGACAGCGTGTGTGTCACAAACCCCTTTGCACAGGGTTTCTGTCACAAACCCCCGTGACAACTTTTGTGTCACAAATGCTCCTGGACAGAGTGTGTGTCACAAACTCTATTGAGAGCTTGTGTGTCACATACTCAATTGGAGAATCTGTGTGTCACAAATCCCATTGGACAGTGTGTGTGTCACAAACGCCGTTGGACAGTGCGAGTGTCACAAACCTCATTGGAAAACGTGTGTGTCACAAACCCCATTGGACAGAGTGTGTGTCACAAACACCCCTCGAGAGCGTGTGTGTCACAAACCCCATTGGACAGCGTGTGTGTCACAAGCAGCCCTGGACAGTGTGTGATCACAAACCCCTTTGGACAGGGTTTGTGTCACAAACACCACTGGACACCGTTTGCGTCACAAACGCCCCTGGACAGAGTAAGTTTCACAAACCCTATTGGATAGCCTGTGTGTCACAAACCCCATTGAACAGCGTGTGTGTCACAGACCCCATTGGACAATGTGTGTGTCACAAACACCCCTGGAAACCGCTTGTGTCACAATCTCCCCTGGACAGAGTGTGTGTAAGAAACCCCACTGGACAGCGTGTGTGTCACAAACCCCATTAGACAGTGTGTGTATCACAAACCACGTTTGACTGTGGAAGTGTCAGAAACCCCATTGGGTAACGTGTGTACCACAAAGCCCATTGGACAGTGTGTGTGTCAAAAACCCCATTGGACAGTGTCTGTCACAAACCCCCCTGGAAACTTTGTGTGTCACAAACTCCCCTGGAAACTGCTTGTGTCACAAACCCCACTGGACAGCGTGTGTAACAACACCTTCTGGATACTGTGTGTGTATCACAAACCACCCTAAACATTGTGTGTTTCACAAACCCCATTCGACAGCATGTGTGTCACAAACACCCCTGGACAGGGTCTGTGTCACAAACTCTGTTGGACAGCGCGTGAGTGACAAACCCCATTCGACAGCGTGTGACATGAACACCATTGGACAACGTGTGTGTCACAAATGTTCCTCATCAAGGTGTGTGTCACAAACCCCATTAGACAGCCTGTGTGTCACAAACCCCTATGGAAAGCGTGTGTGTCACAAACCGCATTGGACAGTGTGTGTGTCACAAACCCCATTGGGCAGTGTCTGCAACAACCCCCCCTCGTAACTATGTGTGTCACAAACCCCATTGGACAGCCTGTTTGTCACAGACCCAATGGACATTGATTGTGCCACAAACACCCCTGGAAACCGGTTGTGTCACAAACGCCCCTGGAGATGGTGTGTATCATAAAACCCCATTGGACAGCGTGTGTGTCACAAATCCCATTGGATAGTGTGTGTTACACAAACCCCATTGGACAGGGTGTGTGTCACAAACCCCATTGGAGCGTGAGTGTGTCACAAACCCCATTAGACAGCGTGTGTGTCACAAATTCCCCTGGACAGCGTGTGTGTGACAGAGTGCATTGGACAGTCTGTTTGTTACAAACACCCCTGGAAACCGTTTGTGTCACAGACGTCCCTGTAGAGGGTGTGTGTCATAAAACCCCATTGGACTGCCTGTGTGTCACAAACCCCATTTGACACCTTGTGTGTCACAAACCCCGTTGGAGAGCGCATGTGTCACAAACCCCATTGGAGCGTTTTTGTGTCACAAACCCCTTTAGACAGCGTGTGTGTCACAAATACCCCAAGAATTCGTTTGTGTCACAAACGCCTCTGAAGAGGGTGTGTGCAACAAACCCCATTGGACAGTGTGTGTGTCACATACTCCTTTGGACAGTGCATATGTCAGAAAGCCAATTGGACAATGACTGTGTCACAAACCCCATTGGACAGCGTGTCTGTCACAATCCCCATTGAATACTGTGTGTGTCACCCCATTGGACATCGTGTGTCACAAAGTCCATTGGACATTGTGTGTGTCACAAACCCCCCTGGACATGGTGTGTGTCACAAACGCCTCTGGACAGCCTGTGTATCACAAACCCCATTGGACAGCACGCGTGTCACAAACCCCATTAGACAGCCTGTGTGTCACAAACCCCTATGGAAACCGCTTGTGTCACAAACTCCCCTGGACAGTGCGTCTGTCACAAACCCCATTGGACACCGTGTGTGTCAAAAACCTCCCTAAAAAGTGTGTGTGTCACAATCCCCATTGGACAGCGATTGTGGCACAAACGCCCATGTACAGGGTGTGTTTCACAAACAACATTTGACAGCATTTGGGTCACAAACCCCATTGTACAGCGTGTGTCACATTCCCCATTGTACAGCGTGTGTGTGTCAGACCCCATTGGACATTGTATGCGTCACAAACACCCCTGGATACCGTTTGTGTCACAAATGCCCCTGGAGAGGGTGTGTGTCAGAAACCCTATTGGATAGAGTGAGTAAAAAAACGTCCTGGACACTGTGTGTGTCAACAAACCACCCTAAACCGCGTGTGTGTCACAAACCCCATTGGACAGCGTGTGTGTAACAAACCCCTTTGGACAGTGTGTGTGTCACAAACACCCCTGGAAACCGCTTGTGTCAAAAGCTCCCCTGGACTGGGTGTGTGTCACAAACCCCCCTAAACAGTGTGTCTGTACAAAGCTCATTGGAGAGAGTGTGTGTCACAAACCCCATTGGACAGTGTGTGTGTCACAAACCCTGCTGGACAGTGTCTGTCACAACCCCCCCTGGAAACTATATGTGCCACAAACCCCATTGGACAGCCTGTTTGTCACAGACCCAATGGACATTGATTGTGCCACAAACACCCCTGGAAACCGGTTGTGTCACAAACGCCCCTAGGCAGGGTGTGTGTCACAAAGCCCATTTGAGAGCGTGTGTGTCACAAACCCCATTGGAAAATGTGTGTGTCACAAACGCCATTCGACAGCGTGTGTCTCAAACCCCATTGGACAGCGTGTGTTCAACAAACCCCTTTGGTCAGGCTGTGAGTTAGAAACCACCCTGGACATCTTTTGTGTCACAAAGGACCCTGGACATGGTGTGTGTCAAAACCCCATTGGACAGTGTGTGTGTCACAAACCCCGTTGGACAGGTTGTGTGTCACAAACCTCATTGGACAGTGCGTGTGCCACAAACCTCGTTGGACATTGCCTGTCTCACAAACGCCATTGGACAGTGTGTGTGTCACAAAGCCCCTTGGACAGTGTGTGTGTCACAGACCCCTTGGACAGTGTGTGTGTCACAAACCCCGTTGGACAGTGCGAGTGTCACAGACCCCATTGGACAGTGTATGTGTCACAAACCTTCCTGGAAACCGATTGTGTCACAAACTCCCCTGGACAGGGTGTGTGTCACAAACCCCATTGGACAGTGTGTGTCACAACCCACCCTGGAAACTATGTGTGTCACAAACCCCATTGAACCGTGTGTGTGTCACAAACCCCATTGGACAGTGTCTGTCAAAATCGCCCCCGGAAACTATGTGTGTCACAAACCCCATTGGACAGCGTGTGTGTCACAAACCCCCCTGGACAGCGTGTGTGTCACAAACCCTATTGGACAGCCTGTGTGTCTCAGACCCCATTGGACAGTGTGTGTGTCACAAACACTCATGGAAACTGCTTGTGTTACAAACTCCTGTGGACAGGGTGTGTGTCACAAACCCCATTGGACAACGTGTGTGTCACAGACTGTATTGGACAGTGTGTGTGTCACAAACACCCCTGGAAAGCGTTTGTGTCACAAACGCCCCTGGACAGTGTGTGTGTCACAAACCCCATTGACAGCGTGTGTGTTCACAAACGCAACTGGACAGTGTGTGTGTCACAAACCCCATTGGACAGTGTGTTTGTCAAAAACACCCCTGGACAGCGTATGTGTCACAAACCCCTTTGGAGAAGTTGTGTGTTCAGAACCCACCCTTGACACCGTTTGTGTCACTAAGGCCCCTGGTGATGGTGTGTGTCAAAACCCCATTGGACAGTGTGTGTATAACAAACCTCATTGGACAGTGTCTGTCGCAACCCTCCCCCTGGAAACTAGGTGTGTCACAAACCCCATTGGACAATGTGTGTGTCACAAAAACCCCCTTGGACAGCGTGTGTGTCACAAACTCCATTGGACAGCCTGTGTGTCACAGACCCCATTGGACAGTGTGTGTGTCACAAACACCCCTGGAAACCGTTTGTGTCACAAACAGCCCTGGAGAGGGTGTGTGTCACAAACACCCCTGGAAACCGTTTGTTTCACAAACGGCCCTGGACAGGGTGTGTGTCACAAACCCCATTGGACAGCGTGTGTGTCACAAACACCTCTGGACAACGTGTGTGTCACAAACCCCATTGGAGAGGTTGTGTGTCAGAAAGCACCCTGAACACCGTATGTGTCACAAAGCCCCCTGGACATGGTGTGTGTCAAAACCCCATGGGAGAGTGTGTGTGTCGCAATCCCCATTGGACAGCGTGTGTGACACAAACGCCCCAAGACAGGGTGTGTGTCACAAACCCCATTGGACGGTGTCTCTCACAGCCCCCCCTGGAAACTATGTGTGTCACAAAACCCATTGGACAGCGTGTGTGTCACAAACCCCATTGGACATTGTGTGTGTCACAAGCACCCATGGAAACCTCTTGTGTTACAAACTCCCATGCACAGGGTGTTTGTTACAAACCGCATTGTACAGTGTGTGTGCCACAAACACCCCTGGACAGCGTGTGTGTCACAAACCCCATTGTACATTCTGTGTGTGTCAGACCGCAATGGACATTTTGTGTGTCACAAGCAACCCTGGAAACCGTTTGTGTCAAAAACGCGCCTGGACAGCGTGTGTGTCACAAACACCCCTGGAGAGGGTGTATGTCACAAACACCCCTGGACAGTGTCTGTGTCACAAAACCTGTTGGACAGCGCGTGTGTCACAAACCTCATTGGACAGCGTGTGTCAGAAACGTCATTGGACAACGTGTGTGTTACAAACACCCCTGCACAGCGTGTATGTCACAAACCCCTTTGGACAGGGTGTGTGTCACAAACCCCCCTGGACACCGTTTGTGTCACAAACGCCCCTGGACAGGGTATTTGTCACAAATCCTATCGATAGTCTGTGTGTCACAAACCCCATTGGAAAGCGTATGTGTCACAAGCCCCATTGGACAGTGTGTGTGTCACAAACCCATTGGACAGGGTCTGTCACAATCCCCCCCCTGGAAACTATGTGTGTCACAAACCCCATTGAACAGCCTGTGTGTCACAAACGCCATTGGACAGTGTGTGTGTCACAAACACCCATTGGAAAGCGTGTGTGTCTCAAACCTCATTGGACAGCGTGTGTCAGAAACGTCATTGGACAGCGTGTGTGTCACAAACACCCCTGCACAGCGTGTATGTCACAAACCCCTTTGGACAGGGTGTGTGTCACAATACCCCCTTAGACAGACTGTCTGTCACAATCCCCATTGAATACTGTGTGTATCACAAACACCATTGGACAGTTCGTGTGACATAAACCCCATTGGACAGCGTGTGTGTTAAAAACCCCAATGGGCAGTCTGTCTGTCACAATCCCCATAGAATACTGTGTGTCACAAACCCCATTGGACAGCGTGTCTGTCACAAACCCCATTCGACTGCGTCTGTGTCACAAACCCAAAGGGATAGCGTATGTCTAAGAAAACCCATTGGACAGCGTGTGTCACAACCCCCCCTGGAAACTGTCTGTGTCACAAACCCCCCTGGACACCGTTTGTGTGACAAAGGCCCCTGGACAGGGTTTGTGTCACAAATCCTATGTACAGCGTGTGTGGCACAAATGTCATTGGGGAGCGTATGTGTCACAAAACCCCTGGACACCGTTTGTGTCACAAACGTCCTTGCAGAGGGTGTGTGTAAGAAACCCTATGGACAGTGTGTGTGTCAGAAACCTCGTGGGACAGTGCGAGTGTCATAAATCCCATTGGAACACCTGTTGGTCACAAACCCCATTGAACAGTGTGTGTGTCACAAACCCCATTGGACAGTGTCTGTCAAAATCGCCCCCGGAAACTATGTGTGTCACAAACCCCATTGGACAGCGTGTGTGTCACAAACCCCCCTGGACAGCGTGTGTGTCACAAACCCTATTGGACAGCCTGTGTGTCTCAGACCCCATTGGACAGTGTGTGTGTCACAAACACTCATGGAAACTGCTTGTGTTACAAACTCCTGTGGACAGGGTGTGTGTCACAAACCCCATTGGACAACGTGTGTGTCACAGACTGTATTGGACAGTGTGTGTGTCACAAACACCCCTGGAAAGCGTTTGTGTCACAAACGCCCCTGGACAGTGTGTGTGTCACAAACCCCATTGACAGCGTGTGTGTTCACAAACGCAACTGGACAGTGTGTGTGTCACAAACCCCATTGGACAGTGTGTTTGTCAAAAACACCCCTGGACAGCGTATGTGTCACAAACCCCTTTGGAGAAGTTGTGTGTTCAGAACCCACCCTTGACACCGTTTGTGTCACTAAGGCCCCTGGTGATGGTGTGTGTCAAAACCCCATTGGACAGTGTGTGTATAACAAACCTCGCTGGACAGTGTCTGTCGCAACCCTCCCCCTGGAAACTAGGTGTGTCACAAACCCCATTGGACAATGTGTGTGTCACAAAAACCCCCTTGGACAGCGTGTGTGTCACAAACTCCATTGGACAGCCTGTGTGTCACAGACCCCATTGGACAGTGTGTGTGTCACAAACACCCCTGGAAACCGTTTGTGTCACAAACAGCCCTGGAGAGGGTGTGTGTCACAAACACCCCTGGAAACCGTTTGTTTCACAAACGGCCCTGGACAGGGTGTGTGTCACAAACCCCATTGGACAGCGTGTGTGTCACAAACACCTCTGGACAGCGTGTGTGTCACAAACCCCATTGGAGAGGTTGTGTGTCAGAAAGCACCCTGAACACCGTATGTGTCACAAAGGCCCCTGGACATGGTGTGTGTCAAAACCCCATGGGAGAGTGTGTGTGTCGCAATCCCCATTGGACAGCGTGTGTGACACAAACGCCCCAAGACAGGGTGTGTGTCACAAACCCCATTGGACGGTGTCTCTCACAGCCCCCCCTGGAAACTATGTGTGTCACAAAACCCATTGGACAGCGTGTGTGTCACAAACCCCATTGGACATTGTGTGTGTCACAAGCACCCATGGAAACCTCTTGTGTTACAAACTCCCATGCACAGGGTGTTTGTTACAAACCGCATTGTACAGTGTGTGTGCCACAAACACCCCTGGACAGCGTGTGTGTCACAAACCCCATTGTACAGTCTGTGTGTGTCAGAACGCATTGGACATTGTGTGTGTCACAAGCAACCCTGGAAACCGTTTGTGTCAAAAACGCGCCTGGACAGCGTGTGTGTCACAAACACCCCTGGAGAGGGTGTATGTCACAAACACCCCTGGACAGTGTCTGTGTCACAAAACCTGTTGGACAGCGCGTGTGTCACAAACCTCATTGGACAGCGTGTGTCAGAAACGTCATTGGACAACGTGTGTGTTACAAACACCCCTGCACAGCGTGTATGTCACAAACCCCTTTGGACAGGGTGTGTGTCACAAACCCCCCTGGACACCGTTTGTGTCACAAACGCCCCTGGACAGGGTATTTGTCACAAATCCTATCGATAGTCTGTGTGTCACAAACCCCATTGGAAAGCGTATGTGTCACAAGCCCCATTGGACAGTGTGTGTGTCACAAACCCATTGGACAGGGTCTGTCACAATCCCCCCCCTGGAAACTATGTGTGTCACAAACCCCATTGAACAGCCTGTGTGTCACAAACGCCATTGGACAGTGTGTGTGTCACAAACACCCATTGGAAAGCGTGTGTGTCTCAAACCTCATTGGACAGCGTGTGTCAGAAACGTCATTGGACAGCGTGTGTGTCACAAACACCCCTGCACAGCGTGTATGTCACAAACCCCTTTGGACAGGGTGTGTGTCACAAACCCCCCTGGACACCGTTTGTGTCACAAACGCCCCTGGACAGGGTGTTTGTCACAAACCCTATCGATAGTCTGTGTGTCACAAACCCCATTGGAAAGCGTGTGTGTCACAAGCCCCATTGGACAGTGTGTGTGTCACAAACCCATTGGACAGGGTCTGTCACAACCCCCCCCTGGAAACTATGTGTGTCACAAACCCCATTGAACAGCCTGTGTGTCACAAACGCCATTGGACAGTGTGTGTGTCACAAACACCCATTGGAAAGCGTGTGTGTCACAAACTGCTGTGGACAGGGTGTGTTTCACTAACCTCATTAGACAGGGTGTGTGACACAAACCCCCCAAGGCAGGGTGTGTGTCACAAACACCATTGGACAGAGTGTGTTGCACAAACCCCATTGGACAGGGTGTGTTGCACAAACCCCATTGGACAGGGTGTGTGCCACAAACGCCCCTGGAGAGGGTGTGTGTCACAAACCCCATTCGACAGCGAGTGTGTCACAACCCCCATTGGACAGCGTGTGTGTCACAAACCTCCCTAAACAGTGTGTGTGCCACAATCCCCATTGGACAGCGTGTGTGACACAAACGCCCCTGGAGAGCGTTTGTGTTACAAATACCATTGGACAGCATTTTTGTCACAAACCCCATTGGACAGTCTGTGTGTCACAGACCCCGTTGGACAGTGTCTGTGTCATAAATACCCATGGAAACCGCTTGTGTTACAAACTCCCGTGGACAGAGTGTGTGTCAAAAACCCCATTGAACAGCGTGTGTGTCACAGACTGTATTGGACAGCGTGTGTGTCACAAACACCCCTGGACAGCGTGTGTGTCACAAACGCCCCTGGACAGGGTGTTTTTCACAAACCCCATTGGACAGCGTGTGTGTCACAAACACTCCTGGACAGCGTGTGTGTCACAAAACCCATTGGACAACGTGTGTGTCACAAACACCCCTGGACAGCGTGTGTGTCACAAACCCCATTGGACAGCGTGTGTGTCACAAACACCCCTAGACAGCGTGTGTGTCACAAACCCCTTTGGAGAGGTTGTGTGTCAGAAACCACCCTGGACACCATTTGTGTCACAAAGGCCCCTGGACATGGTGTGTGTCAAAACCTCATTCGACAGTGCGTGTGTCACAATCCCCATTGGACAGCATGTGTGACACAAACGCCCCAAGACAGGGTGTGTGTCACAAACACCATTGGACAGGGTCTATGTCACAAACGCTGTAGGACAGCGCGTGTGTCACAAACCCCATTCGACAGCGTCTGTCAGAAATGCCTTTGGACATCGTGTGTGTGACAAACACCCCTGGACACCGTTTGTGTCACAAACGCCCCTGGACACGGTGTGTGTCACAAACGCCATTGGACAGCGTGTGTGTCACAGACTGTATTGGACAGTGTGTTTGTCACAAACACCCCTGGAATCTGTTTGTGTCACAAACGCCCCTGTAGAGGGTGTTTGTCACAAACCCCATTGGACAGCGTGTGTGTTACAAACACCCCTGGACAGCGTGTGTGTCACAAATCCCATTGGAAAGCGTGTGTGTTACAAACACCCCTGGATAGCGTGCGTCACAAAACGCATTTGGACAGATTGTGTGTCACAAACACCCCTGGACAATGTTTGTGTCACAAACCCCTTTGGACAGTGTGTGTGTCACAAATCCCCCTAGACACCTTGTGTGTCACTATCCCCATTGGACAGGGTGTGTGTCACAAACCCCACTGGACAGCGTCTGCATCAGAAAAACCCTTGGACAGTGTGTGTGTCACAAACCCCATTCGACAGCGTGTGTGTCAGGAAACCCATTGAACAGTGTGTTTATCAGAATCCCAAATGAACAGGGTGTGTGTAACCAACACCCCGGGACACAGTTTGTGTCATAAACGCCCCTGAACAGGGTGTGTGTCACAAACCCCATTGGACAGCCTGTGTGTGACAAAACCTATTGGACATCATGTGTGTCACAAAGCCCTTTGGACAGCGCGTGTGTCACAGACCCCATTGGACAGTGTGTGTGTCACAATACCCCCTTAGACAGACTGTCTGTCACAATCCCCATTGAATACTGTGTGTATCACAAACACCATTGGACAGTTCGTGTGACATAAACCCCATTGGACAGCGTGTGTGTCAAAAACCCCAATGGGCAGTCTGTCTGTCACAATCCCCATAGAATACTGTGTGTCACAAACCCCATTGGACAGCGTGTCTGTCACAAACCCCATTCGACAGCGTCTGTGTCACAAACCCAAAGGGATAGCGTATGTCTAAGAAAACCCATTGGACAGCGTGTGTCACAACCCCCCCTGGAAACTGTCTGTGTCACAAACACCCCTAGAGAGCGTGTATGTCACAAACTTCCCTAAACAGTGTGTGTGTCACAATCTCCATTGGAGAGTGCGTGTATCAAAGGCCCCTGGACAGGGTGTGTGTCACAATCCCCATTGGACAGTGTGTGTGTCACAAACCCCATTGGACAGTGTCTGTCACAACCCCCCATGGAAACTATGTGTGTGACAAACCCCATTGGAGAGCGTGTGTGTCACAAACGTCCCTGGACAGCGTCTGTATCACAAACCCCATTGGACAGCCTGTGTGTGACAGACCCCATTGGACAGTGTGTGTGTCACAAACACGCATGGAAACTGCTTGTGTTACAAACTCCCGTGGACAGGGTGTGTGTCACAAACCCCATTGGACAGCGTGTGTGTCACAGACTGTATTGGACAGTGTGTGTGTCACAAACACCCCTGGACACCGTTTGTGTCACAAACGCCCCTGGTCAGGGTGTGTGTCACAAACGCTATGGACAGCGTGCGTGTCACAATACCCATTGGATAGCCTGTGTGTCACAAGCCCTGTTGGACAGCGTGTGTTTCACAGACGTCATTGGACAGTGTGTGTGTCACAAAGAACCCTGGACACCGTTTGTCTCACAAACGCCCCTGGACAGAGTGTGTGTCAGAAACCACATTGGACAGCCTGTGTGTCACAAACCCCTTGGATAGTGTGTGTGTCAAAAACCTCATTGGACAACGTGTGTGTCACAAACACCGCTGGATAGGGTAAGTGTCACAAACCCCATTGGACCGTGTGTCTGTAACAATCCCGATTGAATTCTCTATGTGTCACAATCACCGTTGGAGGGCGTGTGTGTCACAAACGGCCCTGGACTGGGTGTGTGTCACACACCCCATTGGATAGCCTGTGTGTCACAAACCCCCTTGGATAGTGTACGTGTGACAAACCCCATTGAATACTGTGTGTGTCACAAATTCCATTGGACAGTGTTTGTGTCACAAACCCCATTGAACACTGTGTGTGCCACAAGCCTCATTGGACAGCGTGTGTGTCACAAACCCCATTGGACAACGCGTGTTTCAAAAACACCCCTGGACAGGGTGTGTGTCACAAACGCTATTTGACAGCGGATGTGTCACAAACCCCATTGGACAGCGTGTGTGTCACAAACACCCCTGGACAGGATGTGTGTCACAAACACTGTTTGACAGCGTGTGTGTCACAATCCCCATTGGACCGTGTTTGTTTCACAAACGCCCGTGGACAGGGTGTGTGTCACAAACCCCATTGGACAGTGTGTGTGTCACACACCCCATTGGACAATCTGTGTGTCACAAACCCCATTGGACAGCGCATGTGTCACAAACCTCTTTGGATAGCATGTGTGTCAGAAATCCTGTTGGACAGTGCGTGCCCCTGTTTGGACAGGGTTTGTGTCACAAACACGCCTGGACAGTGTGTGTCTCACAAACACCCCTGGAAAACGTTTGTGTCACAAACGCCCCTGGACAGGGTGTGTGTCAGAAACCCCATTTGATAGCCTGTGTGTCACAAACCCCATTGGACACTGTTTCTGTCACAATCCCCATTGAATACTGTGTGTGTCACAAACCCCATTGGACAGTGTGTGTGTCATAAACCCCGTTGGAAGGGCCGTGTGTCAAAAACCCCATTGGACAGCGTGTGTGTCACAAACCCCGTTGGACAGTGCGTCTGTCACAGATCCATTGGACAGCGTGTGTGTCACAAACCCCATTGGACAGCGTGTGTGTCACAAATCCCATTGGACAGTGCGTGTGTCACAAACCCCATTGGACAGAGTGTGTGTCACAAACCCCATTTGACATCGTATGTGTCACAGACCCCATTGGACAGCGTGTGTATCACAAACACCCCTGGACAGGGTGTGTGTCACAAACCGAATTGAACACTTTGTGTGTCACAAATCTCATTGGACAGCATGTGTCACAACCCCCCCTGGAAAATGTGTGTGTGTCACAAACACCCCTGGACAGCATGTGTGTCACAAACCTCCCTAAACAGTGTGTGTCTCACAATCCGCATTGGTCAGTGTGTGTGTCACAAACTCCATTGGACAGAGTGAGTGTCACAAACCCTATTGGACAGCTTGTGTGTCACAGACCCCATTGGACAGACAGTGTGTCGCAGACCTCATTGGACAGTGTGTGTGTCACAAACTGCGTTTGACAGCACGTGTTCCACTAACCCCATTGAACAGTGTGTGTGTCACAAACCCCATTGGTCAGTCTGTGTGTCACACACCACATTGGACAGTGTGTGTGTCACAAACCCATTGGAAACCGCGTGTGTCACTGACCTCATTGGACAGTGTGTGTGTCACAAACCACATTGGACAGTGTCTGTGGCACAAACCTCGTTGGATATTGCTTGTGGCACAAACCTCATTGGACAGCATGTGTGTATGAAAACCCATTGGACATTGTGTGTGTCACAAACCACCCTGGACACCGTTTGTGTCACAAAGGCCCCTGGACAGGGTGTGTGTCACAAACCCCATTGGTCAGTGTGTGTGTCACAAACGCCCCTGGACACCGTTTGTGTCACAAACGCCCCTATAGAGGGTGTGTGTCACAAAACCCATTGGACAGCGTGTGTGTAACAAACCCCATTGGACAGAGTGTGTGTCACAAACACCCCTAGACAGCGTGTGTGTCAAAAACCCCATTGTACACTATGTGTGTCAAAGACCTCATTGGACAGCGTGTGTACCACAAACCCCATTGGACAGTGTGTGTAACAACCCCCCCTGGACACCGTTTGTTTCACAAAGGCCCCTGGACAGGGTGTGTGTGACAAACCCCATTGGACAGTGTGCGTGTCACAAACCCCATTGGACGGTGTGTATGTCACAAACACACCTGGACAGAGTGTGTGTCACAAACCCCATTGGACAGGGTGTCTGTCAGAAACCACCCTGGACACCGTTTGTGTAACAAACCACCCTGGACAGGGTGTGTGTCAAAACCGCATTGAACAGTGTCTGTGTCACAAACCCCATTGGACAGAGTGAGTGTCACAAACCCTGTTGGACAGTGCGTGTGTCACAAACCCCGTTGGACAGCGTGTGTTTCACAAACACCCATGGACAGGGTGTGTGTCACAAACCCCATTGGATAGGGTGTCTGTCACAAACCTCATTGCACAGCATGTGTGTAAAAAACCCATTGGACAGCGAGTGTATCACAAACCCCATTGGACAGGGTATGTGTCACAACCCCCCCTGCACACCGTTTGTTTCACAAAGGCCCCTAGACAGCGTGTGTGTTACAAACCCCATTGGACAGCGTGTGTGTCACAAACCCCATTGGACAGTGTGTGTGTCACAAACACCCATGTAAGCCGTTTTTGTCAGAAACGCCCCTTGACAGGATGTGTGTCACATACCCCATTTGACAGCGTGTGTCACAAACCCCGTTGGACAGCGTGTGTGTCACAAACACCCGCGGACAGGGTGTGTGTCACAAACCCCATTGGACAGCGTGTGTGTCACAAATACCCCTGGACAGTGAGTGTGTCAAAAACCTATTGGACAGCGTGTGTGTCACAAACCCCATTTGACAGCGTGCGTATCACAAACACAATTTACAGCGTGTGTGTCACAAACAACCCTGGATAGCGTTTGTGTCACAAACAACCCTGGATAGCGTTTGTGTCACAAAACCCATTGGACAGATTGTGTGTCACAAACACCCCTGGACAGTATGTGTGTCACAAACCTCTTTGGACAGTGTATGTGTCAAAAACCCCAATGGACAGTGTGTCTCTAACAATCCCCATAGAATACTGTGTGTCACAAACCCCATTGGACAGCCTGTGTGTAACAAACTCCATTGGCCAGTGTGTGTGTCACAATACCCTTTGGACAGTGCGTGTGTCACTAACCCCATTGGACAGCGTGTGTGTCAGAAATCCCATTCGACAGCCTGTGTGTTACAAACCCAATTGGACAGCGTATGTCTAAGAAAACCCATTGGACAGCGTGTGTCACAGCTCCCCCTGGAAACTGTCTGTGTCACAAACACCCCTAGAGAGCGTGTGTGACAAAAACCTCCCTAAACAGTGTGTGTGTCACAATCTCCATTGGAGAGTGTGTGTATCAAAGGCCCTTGGACAGCCTATGTGTCACAGACCCCATTGGACAGTGTGTGTGTCACAAACACCCCTGGAAACCGCTTGTGTCACAAACTCCCTTGGACAGGGTGTGTGTCAAAACCCCACTGGACAGAATGTGTGTCACAAACACCCCCGGAGAGCATGTGTGTGACAAACGGCATTGGACAGTCTGTGTGTCACAAACACCATTGGACAGCGCGTGTGTCACAAACCCCATTGGCAGCGTTTGACAGAAACCCATTGGACAGCGTGTGTGTCACAAACCTCATTGGACAGGGTGTGTGTCACAAACCACATTGGACAGTGTCTGTGGCACAAACCTCGTTGGATATTGCTTGTGGCACAAACCTCATTGGACAGCATGTGTGTATGAAAACCCATTGGACATTGTGTGTGTCACAAACCACCCTGGACACCGTTTGTGTCACAAAGGCCCCTGGACAGGGTGTGTGTCACAAACCCCATTGGACAGCGTGTGTGTCACAAACCCCTTTGGACAGTGTGTGTGTCAGAAACAATATTGGACACCGTTTGTATCACAAACACCCCTGGAAACCGTTTGTGCCACAAAAGCCCCTGGACAGGGTGTGTGTCACAAACACCATTGGACAGTGTGTGTCACAAACACCCCTGGACAGGGTGTGTGTCACAAACCTCATTGGACAGCCTGTCTGTCAGAAACCCCGTTGGACAGTGTGTGTGTCACAAACCCCATTGGACAGCGTGTGTGTCACAAACACACGTGGAGAGCGTGTGTGGCACAAACTCCATTGGACAGGGTGTATATCTCCAACACCCCTGAACAGCCTGTGTGTCACAAACCCCATTGGACAGTGTGTGTGTTACAACCCCCTTTGGACAGTGTGTGTCACAACCCCCCCTGGAAACTGTGTGTGTCACAAACCCCATTGGACAGCGTGTGTGTAAGAAAACCCATTGGACAATGTGTGTGTCACAATCACCATTGGACAGGGTGTGTGTCACAAACAGTCCTAGACAGTCAATGTGTCACAAACATCTTTGGAAAGTGTGTGTTTCACAATCCCCCCTGGACACCGTTTGTGTCATAAACGCCCCTGGACAGGGTGTGTGTCACAAACCCCCTTGGACAGCCTGTGTGTCACAAACCCTATTAGATAGTCTGTTTCACAATCCCCATTGAATATTGTCTGTGTCACAAACCTCCTTGGACGGTGTGTGTGACACAAACACTAGTGGACAGGTTGTGTATCAAAAACATCTCTGGGCAGAGTGTGTGTGACAAACCCCATTGTACAGACTGTATAAAAACAACCCCTGGACGGTGTGTGTGTTACAAACTTCATTGGACAGCATCTATGTCACAAACCGCATTGGACAGTCTGTGTGTCATAGAAGCCATTGGACAGCGTGAGTGTCACAAACCCCATTGGACATTGTGTGTGTAACAAACCCCGTTGGACAGTGTGTATGTCACAAACCCCGTTGGACAGCGTGTTTTTCACAAAACCCATTCAACAGCGTGCGTATCACAAATCCCATTGGACAGCGTGTATGTCACAAACACTCCTGGACACCGTTTGTGTCACAAAGGCCCCTAGACTGGGTGTCTGCACACACCCCCTTGGACAGCCTGTGTGTCACAAACCTCACTGGACAGCGAGTGTGTCACAAACCCCATTGGACAGCGTGTGTGTCACAAATCCCATTGACAGCGCGTGTGTCACAAACCCCGTTGGACAGCTCCTATGTCACAAACCAAATTCGACAGCGTGTGTGTCACAAATCCCCCTGGACAGGGTTTGTGTCAAAAACCCCATTTTATATCGTGAGTGTCACAAACCCTATTCGACAGGGTGTGTGTCACAAACAGCCCTGCACAGGGTGTGTGTCACAAACTGCATTGGAAAAGGTGTGTTTCACAAACCCCTTTGGACAGGGTGTATATCACAAACCCCCCTGGACAACGTTTGTGTCACAAACGTCCCAGGACAGGGTGTGTGTCAAAGCCCCGTTGGACAGCGTGTGTGTCACAAACCACATCGGACACAGTTTTTTCACAAACCCCACTGGACAGCGTGTTTTTCACAAACACCTCTGGACACTGTTTGTTTCACAAACGCCCCTGGACAGGGTGTGTGTCACGAACCCCATTGGACAGCCTGTGTGTCACAAAACCCGTTGGACAGGGTGTGTGTCACAAACCCCATTGAACACAGTGTGTGTCACAAACCTCATTGAGCAGCGTGTGTGTAAGAAAACCCATTGGACAAAGTGTGTGTCACAATCCCCATTGGACAGTGTGTGTCAGAAACTCCACTGGACAGGGTGTGTGTCACAAAGTATACTGGACAGAGTGTCTATCAAAACCAGCGCTGGACAGGGTGTGTGTCACAAACAGTATTGGGCAGCCTGTGTGTCAAAAACACCCCTGGACAGCGTGTGTGTCAGAAAAACCTCTGGACAGCGTGTGTGTCACAAACTCCCTTGGACAGTGTGTGTGTCACAAATCCCATTGGACATTGTTTGTGTCACAAATCCCATTGGACATTGTGTGTGTCACATACTCCGTTGGACAGTGCATGTGTCACAAACCCCATTGAACACTGTGTGTGTCACAAACCTCATTGGACTGCGTGTGTGTCCCAAACCTCATTTGACAGCGCGTTTGTCACAGATCCCATTGGACAAACCTCCCTAAACAGTGTGTGTCTCACAATCCACATTGGTCAGCATATGTGTCACAAACTCCATTGTACAGCGTGTGTGTCACAAACTCCCCTGGACAACGTTTGTGTCACAAACATCCCTGGACAGTCTTTGTGTTACAAATCCCATTGGACAGTACGTGTGTTAGAAACCCCACTGGACAGTGCGTGTGTCACAAACACCCCTGGAGGTCGTTTGTGTCACAAACGGCCCTGGACAGTGTGTGAAACACAAACCCCATTTGACATTGTGTGTGTCACAAACTCCAATGGACAGCGTGTGTGTCACAAACACCCCTGGACAGGGTGTGTGTCACTAACTCCTTTGGACAGAGTGTGTGTCACAAACCCCATTCGACAGTGTGTGTCACAAACTCAATTAGACAGAGTGTGTGTCAGAGGCCCCATAGGACAGTGTGTGTGTCACAAACACCCCTGGAGACCGTTTGTGTCACAAGCACGCCTGGACAGGGTGTTTGTCACAAACCCCATTGGACAACGTGTGTGTCACAAATACCCCTGGAATCGGTGTGTCTTTCACAAACACTATTGGACAGCGTGTGTGTCACAAACCCCATTTGACCGGCTGTCTGTCATAATCCCCATTGAATACTGTGTGTGTCACAAACCCCATTGCACAGTGTGTGTGTCAGAAACCCTGTTGGACAGCGCGTGTGTGTCACAAACCACATTGGACAGCGTGTGTCTCACAGACCCCATTGGACAGCGTGTGTGTCACAAACACACCTGGAAACTGTTTGTGTCTCAAACGTCCCTAGACAGGGTGTGTGTTAAAAACCCCATTTGACAACGTGTGTGTCACAAAGACCCCTGGATAAGGTGTGTGTCCCAAAGGCTATTGTACAGCGTGTGTGCCACAAACCCCATTTGACAGCGTGTGTGTCACAAAAAACGCTGGAAACCGTTTGTGTTACAAACGCTCCTGGACAGGTGTGTATCACAAACCTTATTGGACAGCATGTGTGTCACAAACTCCATTGGACAGGGTATGTGTCACAAAGGCCATTGGAGAGCGTGTGTGTTTCAAATACCCCTTGAAAGCGTGTGTTTCACAACCCCCCCTGGAAAAAGTGTGTGTCACAAACCTCATTGGACATCATGTGTGTCAAAAACTCCATTGGACAGTATGTGTAGTCACAAACCTTGTTGGACAGTGCATGTGTCACAAAACCCTTTGGCCAATGTGTATGTCACAAACCTCACTGGAAAGCGTGTGTGTTACAAATCCCATTAAACAGTGTATGTGCCAGAAACATCCCTGTACAGGGTGTGTTTCACAAATCCCATTGGACAGCATGTGTGTCACAAACCCCATTAGACAGTCTGTCTGTCATAATCCCCATTGGACTCTGTGTGTGTTACATACCCCATTGGACCATGTGTGTGTCAGAAACCCCGTTGGACAGCGCATGTGTCACAAACCCCATTGGACCGTGTGTGTGTCACAAACACCCCTGGAAACCGTTTGTGTCAAAAACGCCCCTGGACAGCATGTGTGGCACAAACCCCATTTCACAGTGTGTATGTCACAAACCCCATTCGACAGCATGTGTGTCACAAACCCCATTGGACAGCCTGTGTGTCACAAACACCCCTGGACGGGGTGTGTGTCACAAACCCCATTGAACAGCGTGTGTATCACAAATACACCTGGAAACAGTTTGTATCACAAACGCCCCTGGACAGCGTTTGTTTCACAAACATCTTTGAACAGGGTGTGTGTCACAAACCCCATTGGACAGCGTGTGTGTGACAAACTCAATTGGACAGGGTGTGTGTCACAAACCCCCTGTACAGTGTTTGTGTCACAAACATCTTTGAACAGGGTCTGTGTCAAAAACCCCATTGGAGAGCGTGTGTGTCGGAAACCCCATTGGACCGCATGTTTCAAAAACCCTATTGCACAGTGTGTGTGTCTAAAACATACCTAGACATCGTTTGTTTCGCAAACGCCACTGGACACGGCGTGTGTCACAAACCCCATTGGACAGCCTGTGTGTCACAAACCCCATTGGACAGTGTGTGTGTCACAAACTCTTTGGACAGGGTGTGTGTGACAAACCCCATTGTACAGCGTGTGTGTCAGACCACATTGGACATTGTGTGTGTCACAAACACCCCTGGAAACCATTAGTGTCACAAACGCCCCTGGACAGCGTGTGTGTCACAAACAGCCCTGGATAGGGTGTATGTCGCAAAAACCCCTGGACAGGGTCTGTGTCACAAGCCCCATTGGACAGCGCGTGTGTCTCAAACCCCAATCGACCACGTGTGTCAGAAATGGCATTGGACAGTGTGTGTGTCACAAACCCCATTGGACAGCGTGTGTGTGACAAACCCCCCTGGACAGCGTGTGTGTCACAAATCCCTTTGGAGAGGTTATGTGTCAGAAACCACCCTGGACACCGTTTGTGTCACAAAGGCCCCTGGACATGGTGTGTGTCAAAACCCCATTGGACAGTGTGTGTGTCACAATCCCCATTGAAGAGCGTTTGTGGCACAAACGCCCCAAGACAAGGTGTGTGTCACAAACACCATTGGACAGTGTGTGTGTCACCAACCTCGTGGGACAGTGCAAGTGTCATAAACCACATTGGAACACGTGTTGGTCACAAACCCCATTGGTCAGCGTGTGTCACAAACCCCATTGTACAGCGTGTGTGTGTCAGACCGCATTGGACATTGTGTGTGTCACAAACACACCTGGAAACCGTTAGTGTCACAAACGCCCCTGGACAGCGTGTGTGTCACAAAAAGCCCTGGATAGGGTGTATGTCGCAAAAACCCCTGGACAGGGTCTGTGTCACAAGCCCCATTGGACAGCGCGTGTGTCTCAAACCCCATTCGACAACGTGTGTCAGAAATGACATTGGACAGTGTGTGTGTCACAAACCCCATTGGACAGCGTGTGTGTCACAAGCCCCATTGGACAGTGTCTATCACAACCCCCCCTGGAAACTATGTGTGTCACAAACCCCATTGGACAGTGTGTGTGTCACAAACCTCGTGGGACAGTGCGAGTGTCATAAACCCCATTTGAACACGTGTTGGTCACAAACCCCATTGGACAGTGTGTGTGTCACAAGCCCCATTGGACAGTGTCTGTCACAAACACCCCTGGAAACTATGTGTGGCACAAACCCCATTGGACAGCGTGTGTGTCACAAACCCCATTGGACAGTGTGTGTGTCACAGACTGTATTTGACAGAGTGTGTGTCACAAACACCCCTGGAAACCGTTTGTGTCACAAATACCCCTGGACAGGGTGTGTGTCACAAACCCCATTGGACAGCGTGCGTGTCACAAACACCCCTGGACAGCGTGTGTCACAAACCCCTTTGGACAGGGTGTGTGTCACAAAGACCCCAGGACACCGTTTGTTTCACAAATGCCCCTGGACAGGGAGTTTGTCACAAACCCCATCGACGGCGTGTGTGTCACAAACCCCATTGGACAGTCTGTGTGTCACAGATCCCATTAGACAGTGTGTGTGTCACAAACACCCCTGGAAACCGCTTGTGTTACAAACTCCCGTGGACAGGGTGTGTGTC
Source organism: Nesoenas mayeri (assembly GCF_963082525.1). Lineage (NCBI taxonomy): Eukaryota > Metazoa > Chordata > Aves > Columbiformes > Columbidae > Nesoenas > Nesoenas mayeri. Next base: position 2,748,781 of record NC_137561.1, on the reverse strand, counting down.
ACAAACCCCATTGGACAGCGCGTTTGTCACAGACTGTATTGGACAGTGTGTGTGTCACAAACTCCCCTGGACACCTTTTGTGTCAGAAAAGCCGTTTTACAGGGCGTATGTCACAAACCCTATCGACAGCATGTGTGTCACAAACCCCATTGGAGAGCGTGTGTGTCACAAACCCCATTGGACAGTGTCTGTCACAACCCCCCCTGGAAACTATGTGTGTCACAAACCCCATTGGACAGCGTGTGTGTCACAAACACCCCTGGACAGCGTGTGTGTCACAAATCCCTTTGGAGAGGTTGTGTGTCAGAAACCACCCTGGACACCGTTTGTGTCACAAAGGCCCCTGGACATGTTGTGTGTCAAAACCCCTTTGGACAGGGTGTGTGTCACAATCCCCATTCAAGAGCGTTTGTGGCACAAACGCCCCAAGACAGGGTGTGTGTCACAAACACCATTGGACAGTGTGTGTGTCACAAACCTCGTGGGACAGTGCAAGTGTCATAAACCACATTGGAACACGTGTTGGTCACAAACCCCATTGGTCAGCGTGTGTCACAAACCCCATTGCACAGCGTGTGTGTGTCAGACCACATTGGACATTGTGTGTGTCACAAACACACCTGGAAACCGTTAGTGTAACAAAGGCCCCTGGACAACGTGTGTGTCACAAACAGCCCTGGATAGGGTGTATGTCGCAAAAACCCCTGGAGAGGGTCTGTGTCACAAGCCCCATTGCACAGCGCGTGTGTCTCAAACCCCATTCGACAACATGTGTCAGAAATGGCATTGGACAGTGTGTGTGTCACAAATCCCATTGGACAGCGCGTGTGTCACAAGCTCCATTGGACAGTGTGTGTGTCACAAACCTCGTGGGACAGTGCGAGTGTCATAAACCCCATTGGAACACGTGTTGGTCACAAACCCCATTGGACAGTGTGTGTGTCACAAGCCCCATTGGACAGTGTCTGTCACAACCTCCCTTGGAAACTATGTGTGTCACAAACCCCATTGGACAGCGTGTGTGTCACAAACCCCCCTGGAGAGCGTGTGTGTCACAAACCCGATTGGACAGCATGTGTGTCACAGACTGTATTTGACAGAGTGTGTGTCACAAACACCCCTGGAAACCGTTTGTGTCACAAATGCCCCTGGACAGGGTGTGTGTCACAAACCCCATTGGACAGCGTGCGTGTCACAAACACCCCTGGACAGCGTGTGTGTCAGAAACCCCTTTGGACAGGGTGTGTGTCACAAAGACCCCAGGACACCGTTTGTTTCACAAATGCCCCTGGACAGGGTGTTTGTCACAAACCCCATCGACGGCGTGTGTGTCACAAACCCTATTGGACAGCCTGTGTGTCACAGATCCCATTAGACAGTGTGTGTGTCACAAACACCCCTGGAAACCGCCTGTGTTACAAACTCCCCTGGACAGGGTGTGTGTCACAATCCCCATTGGACAGCGTGTGTGTCACAGACTGTATTGGACAGTGTGTGTGTCACAAACCTCATTGGACAGCCTGTGTGTCACAGACCCAAAGGGACAGTGTGTGTGTCACAAACCCCATTGGACAGTGTCTGTCACAACCCCTCCTGGAAACTATGTGATTCACAAACCCCATTGGACAGCCTGTGTGTCACAGACCCCATTGGACATTGTTTGTGTCACAAACACCCCTGGAAAACTCTTGTGACACAAACTCTTCTGGACAGTGTATCTGTCACAAACCCCATTGGACAGCGTGTGTGTCACAGACTGTATTGTACAGCGTGTTTTTCACAAACACCCCTGGAAACCGTTTGTGTCACAAACGCCCCTGGATAGGGTGTGTGTCACAAACCCCATTTGACAGCGTGTGTGTCACAAACCCCATTGGACAGCGTGTGTGTCACAAACCCCATTCGACAGCGTGTGTCACAAACCCCATGGGACAGCGTGTGATTCACAAACAACACTGGACAGCGTGTATAACAACACCCCCTGGACACTGTGTGTGTCACAAACCCCCCTAAACAGTGTGTGTGTCACAAATCCTATTGGAGAGTGTGTGTCACAAAACCCATTAGACAGTGTGTGTGTCACAAATCCCGTTGGACAGTGCGAGTGGCACAAACCCCATTGGAAAATGTGTGTTTCACAAACCCAATTGGACAGTGTGTGTGCAACAAACCCCATTGGACAGTATTTGTCACAACTTCCCCTGGAAACTATGTGTGTCACAAACCCCTTTGGACAGCGTGTGTGTCACAGACTATATTGGACAGTGTGTCTATCACAAACACCCGTGGAAACCGTTTTGTCACAAACACCTCTGGACAGGGTGTGTGTCACAAACCCATTATGACAGCGTGTGTGCCACAAATACCCCTGGACAATGTGTGTGTCACAAACCCCATTGAACACTGTGTGTGTCACAAACCTCATTGGACAGCGTGTGTCACAAACCCCATTGGACAGAGTGTGTGTCTCAAACTCCACTGAACACTGTGTATGTAACAAACCTCATTGTCCGGCGTATTTGTCACAAACCCCATTGGACAGTGTGTGTGTCTCAAACACCCCTGGACAGCATGTGTGTCACAAATTCCTTTGGACAGGGAGTGTGTCACAAACCCCCCTGTACACCGTTTGTGTCAGAAACGCCGCTGGACAGTGTGTGTGTCACAAACCCCATTCGACAGTGTGTCTTTCAAAAACCCCCCTGGACACCGTTTGTGTCACAAATGCCCCTGGACATGGTGTGTGTCACAAATCCCATTAGACAGCCTGTCAGTCACAAACCCCATTGGATAGCCTGTGTGTCACAAACCTCATTGGACAGCGTATATGTCACAAACTCCCCTGGACAGCGTGTGTGTCACAAACCCCATTGGACAGCGTGTGTGTCAAAAAACCTATTAGACAGCGTGTCTGTCAGAGACCTCATTAGACAGTGTGTGTGTCACAACCCCCCCTGGACACCTCTTGTGTCACAAACGCCCCTGGGCAGGGTGTGTGTCACAAATCCGATTGGACAGCCTGTGTGTCACAAACCCCATTGGACAGTGTGTGTGTCACAAACACCCCTGGACAGTGTATGTGTCACAAACACCACTGGAAACCGTTTGTGTCACAAACACCCCTGGACATGGTGTGTGTCACAAACATGCCTAAACAGTGTGTGCTTCATAATCCCCATTGGACCACTGGAAAACGTTTGTGTCACAAACGCCCCTGGACAGGGTGTCTGTCACAAACCCCATTGGAAAGTGTGTCTGTCACAATCCCCTTTGAATACTGTGTGTGTCACAAATACCCCTGGACAGGGTGTATTTCACAAACACCCCAGGACAGCGTGGGTGTCATAGACCCCTTTCGATAGTGTGTGTGTCACATATCCCTTAGGACACCGTTTGTGTCACAAACGGCCCTCTACATTGTGTGTGTCACAAACCCCATTGGACAGCGTGTGTGTCACAAACATGGTTGGACAGCGCGTGTCTCACAATTCCCATTGGACAACGTATGTGTCACAAACCCAATTGGACATTGTGTGTGTTAAAAACCTCCCTGGACACCGCTTGTGTCACAAACGCCCCTGGACAGGGTGTTTGTCACAAACGTCGTTGGACAGCTCGAATATCACCAACCCCATTGTACAGCGTGTGTGTCACAAACACCCCTGGACAGTGTATGTTTCACAAAGACCACTGGAAAACCTTTGTGTCACAAACGCCCCTGGACAGGATGTCTGTCACAAACCCCATTGGAAATTGTGTCTGTCACAATCCCCTTTGAATACTGTTTGTGTCACAAACCCCATTGGACAGCGCGTTTGTCTCAAACGCCATTGGACAGGGTGTGTGTCACAAACCCTATTGGACCGCGTGTTTCACAGACCCCATTGGACAGTGTGTGTGTCACAAACACCCCTAAAATCCGTTTTAGTCACAAATGCCCCTGGACAGCGTGTGTGTCACAAACACTCCTAGACAGCGTGTGTGTCAGACTCAATTGGACAGCGTGTGTGTAAATAAACCCCGTTGGAAAGCGCGTGTGTCACAAACACCATTGGACAGCGTATGTGTCACAGACTGTATTGGACAGTATGTGTGTTACAAACCCCCCTGGACACCGCTTCTGCCACAAACGCCCCTGGGCTGGGTGTGTGTCACAAACCCTATTGGACAGCCTGTGTGTCACAAAACACATTGGATAGGGTGTGTGTCACAAAGGCCATTGGACAGTGTGTGTGTCACAAACCCCGTTGGACAGCGCGAATGTCACAAACCCCATTGGACAGCGTGTGTGTCACAAACACCATTGGACAGTGTGTATCACAAACCTCATTGGCAGCGTTTGTGTCATAAACTCCATTGGACAGAGCGTGTGTCAAAAAACCCATTAGACAGCGTGTGTGTAACGAACCCCATTGGATAGTGTGTGTGTCACAAACCCCCCTGGACACCTTTTGTGTCACAAACGTCCCTGGACAGTGTGTGTGTCACACACCCCATTAGACAGGCTATGTGTCACAAACCCCGTTGGACAACGCGTGTGTCACAACCCCCATTGGACAGCGTGTGTGTCACAAAGCCCATTGGACAGCCTCTGTGTAAGAAACGCTAGTCGACAGAGTGTGTGTCACAAAGGCAGTTGGACAGTGCGTGTGTCACAAACCCACCTGGACATCTTTTCTGTCATGAATGCCACTGGACAGAGTATGTGTCACACACCCCATTGGACAGCGTGTGTGTCACAAACCCCGTTGGACAGCGTGTGTGTCACAAACACCCCTGGACAGCGTGTGTGTCACAAATAACCCTGCACAGCGTGTGTGTCACAAACCCCTTTGGATAGCGTGTGTGTCTGAAACCCCCCTGGACACCGTTTGTTTTTCACAAACGACCCTGGACAGAGTGTGTGTCACAAACCCCATTTGATAGCGTGTCTTTCACAAACCCCATTGCACAGCGTATGTGTCACAAATACCCCTGGACAGTGTGTGTGTCACAAACACCCCTGGAAACCGTTTGTGTCACAATCGCCCCTGGACAGGGTGTGTGTCACAAACCGCATAAAACAGCGTGTGTTTCACAATCCTCATTGGACAGGGTGTGTGTCACAAACCTCCCTAACAGTGTGTATGTCACAACCCTCATTGGACAGTGTGTGTGACAAACGCCACTTGACAGGTTGTGTGTCAAAAACCCCATTGGACAGAGGGTGCGTCACAAACCCCATTGAAAAGCGTGTGTGTCACAAACCCCATTGGACAACGTGTGTGTCACAGACCCCATTGGACAGTGTGTGTATCACAGACACCCCTGGAAACCGCTTGTGTCACAAACTCTCCTGGACAGGGTGTGTGTCACGAATACCACTGGACAGCATGTGTAACAACACCCCCTGGACACTGTGTGTGTCACAAACCCCCATTACAGTGTGTGTGTCACAAACCCCACTGGACAGTGCGAGTGTCACAAACCCCATTGGAAAACGTGTGTGTAACAGACTGTATTGGACAGTGTGTGTGTCACAATCACCCCTGGAAACCATTTGTGTTACAAACGCCCCTGGACAGGGTCTGTGTCACAATCCCCATTGGACAGCGTGTGTGTCACAAACACCCCTGGACAGCGTTTGTGTCGCAAACGCCATTGGACAGGGTGTGTGTCACAAACCCCCCTGGACACCGTTTGTGTCACAATCCCCATTGGAAAGCCTGTGTGTCACAAACCCCATTGGACAGCGTGTGTGTCACAAACCCCGTTGTACAGTGCGAGTGTCACAAACCCCATTGGAAAACGTCTGTGTAACAGACTGTATTGGACAATGTGTGTGTCACAAACACCCCTGGAAACTGCTTGTGTCACAAACTCCCCTGGACAGGATGTGTGTCACAAACCCAATATGACAGCGTGTGTGCCACAAACACCCCTGGACAGTGTGTGTGTCACAAACCCCATTGAACACTGTGTGTGTCACAAACCTCATTGGACACCGTGTGTGTAAGAAAACCCATTGGAAAGCGTGTGTGTCACAAACCCCATTGGACAGCGTGTGTCACAATCCCACCTGGAAACTGTGTCAGAATCCCCATTGGACAGTGTGTGTGTCACAAACCTCTCTAAACAATGTGTGTGTAACAATCCCCATTAAACAGTGTGTGTCACAAACCACATTGGACAATGTGTGTCAGAAACGTCTCTGGACAGGGTGTGTTACAAAAACTCCATTGGACAGAGCGTGTGTCGCAGACCCCATTGGACAGCGTGTATGTCACAAATACCCCTGGAATTCGTTTGTGTCATAAGCGCCCCTGGACAGGATGTGTGTCACAAACACCATTGGAGGGCGTGTTTGTCAAAAACCTCATTGGACAGTATGTGTGTCACAAACACCCCTAGACAGGGTTTGTGTCACTAACCCAATTGGACAATGTGTGTCAGAAACGTCACTGGACAGGGTGTATGTCACAAACCCCTTTGGACAGAGTGTGTGTCACAGACCCCATTGGACAGTGTGTGTCACAAACCCCATTGGACAGCGCGTCTCAAAAACCCTGTTCGACAGCGTGTGTGTCACAAACCCCTTTGAACAGAGTGTGTGTCACAAACGCCATTGGAAAGCCTGTGTGTCACAAACCCCATTGGACAGGGTGTTTGTCACAAACCCCATTGGACAGCGAGTGTTTCACAGACCCCATTGGAGAGTGTATGTGTCACAAACAGCCCTGGAAACTGTTTGTGTCACAAAGGCCTCTGGACAGGGTGTGTGTCAGAAATCCCATTGGAGGGCGTGAGTGTCACAAACCCCATTGGACGGCGAGTGTGTCACAAACACTCCGTGACAGGGTGTGTGTCACAAACCACATTGGACACAGTGTGTGTAACAGACCTCATTGGTCAGTATGTGTGTCAAAAACCCCTTTGGACAGCGTGTATGTCACAAACACCCCTGGACAGGGTTGTGTCACAAACCCCATTGGACAACGTGTGTGTCACAAAACCCATTGGACAGAGCTTGTGTCACAAACCCCATTGAAGGGCGTGTATGTTACAAACCTCATTGGACAGCGTGTGTCACAACCCCCCCTAGAATCTGTGTGTGTCACAAACCCCCATGGACACTGTGTCACAAACACCCCTGGACAGGGTGTGTGTCACAAACTCCATTGGACAGCCTGTCTGTCACAAACCCCATTGGACAGCGCGTGTCATAAGCCCCTTTGGACAGGGTGTGTTTTACAAACCCCATTGGACAGTGTGTGTGTCACAAACCCCGTGGGACAGTGCGTGTGTCAGTAACCCCATTTGACAATGTGTGTGTCACAAACCCCTTTGGACAGAGTGTGTGTCACAAACGCCATTGGAAAGCCTGGGTGTCAGAAAACCCATTGGACAGCATGTGTGTCACAAACCCCATTGGACAACGTGTGTGTTAGAAAACCCATTGGACAGTGTATGTGTCAAAAACCACCCTGGACACCGTTTGTGTCACAAACGCCTCCGGACAGTGCGCGTGTCACAAACCCCATTAGACGGCCTTTGTCTCACAAACCCCCCTGGACAGCGTGTGTGTCACAAACCCATTTGAACACTCTGTGTGTCACAAACCTCATTGGACAGCATGTGTAAGAAAACCCATTGGACAGCGTGTGTGTCACAAACCCCATTGGACAGCGTGTTTCACAAGCCCACTTGGAAACTGTGTCAGAATCCCCATTGGAGAGTGTGTGTGTCACAAACCTCCCTAAACAATGTGTGTGTAACAATCCCCGTTAAACAGTGTGTATCACAAATCCCATTGGAGAGTGTGTGTCTGAAACGTTTCTGGACAGGGTTTGTTTGACAAACTCCATTGGACAGAGTGTGTGTCACAAACCTCATTGGACAGCGTGTGTCTCACAGACCCCTTTGGACAGTGTGTGTGTCACAAATTACACTGGAAACTGTTTATGTCACTAACATCCCTGGACAGGATGTGTGTCACAAATGCCATTTGACAGCGCGTGTGTTACAAACCCACTTGGACAACGTGTGTGTCACAAATACCCCTGGAATCCGTTTGTGTCGAAAATGCCCCTGGCCAGGCCATGTGTCACAAACCCCATTGGACATCGTGTGTGTCACAAACAACCCTGGACAGGGTGTGTGTCAAAAACCCCATTGGACAGTGTGTGTGTCACAAACCCCATTGGACAGCGTGTGTGTAAGAAAACCCATTCGACAGCGTGTGTGTCACAAACCCTATTGGACAGCGTGTGTCACAACCCCCTCTGGAAACTGTGTGTGTCACAAACCCCCATGGACACTGTTTGTGTCACAAACACCCTTGGACAGGGTGTGTTTCACAAACCCCATTGGACAGCCTGTCTGTCACAAACCCCATTGGACAGCGCGTGTCACAAGCCCCATTGGACAGGGTGTGTTTTACAAACCCCAATCGACAGTGTGTGTGTCACAAACCCCGTGGGACAGTGCGTGTGTCACTAATCCCATTGGACCGTTTTTGTGTCACAAACAACCCTGTAAACCGTTTGTGTCACAAACACCCCTGGACTGGGTATGTATCACAAACCCCATTCGACAGCGTGTGTGTCACAAACCCCATTGGACAGCGTGTGTGTCACAAACCCCTTTGGACAGAGTGTGTGTCACAAACGCCATTGGAAAGCCTGTGTGTCAAAAACCACGTTGGACAGCGTGTGTGTCATAGACCTCATTGGACAGTATGTGTGTCACAAATTCCATTGGAAATGTGTGTGTTACAAACACCATTGGACAGCGTGTGTGTCACAGACTGTATTGGACAGTGTGTGTGTCACAAACACCCCTGGAAACCGTTTGTGTCAAAAACGCCCGTGGAGAGGGTGTGTGTCACAAATCCCATTGGACAGTGTGTGTGTCACAATCCCCCCTCGACAGCGTGTGTGTCACAAAGCCCATAGGACAGTGTGTGTGTCTCAAACCCTGTTGGACAGTACGAGTGTCACAAACCCCATTGGAAAACGTGTGTGTCAGAAACCTCATGGGACAGTGTGTGTGTTACAAACCTCATTGGACAGTGTCTGTCACAACCCCCCCTGGAAACTATGTGTGTCACGAACCCCATTGGACAGCCTGTGTGTCACAGACCCCATTGGACAGCGTGTGTGTCACAAACAGCCCTGGAGAGTGTGTGTGTCACACACGCCCCTTTACAGGGTATGTGTCTACAAACCCCATTGGACGGTGTGTGTCAGATACGCCACTGGACAGGGTATGCGTCACTCCATTGGACAGAGTGTGTGACATAAACCCCATTGGACAACGTCTGTGTCACAAACACCCCTGGAAACCGTTTGTGTCACAAACATCCCTGGACAGTGTGTGTTTCTGAAATCCCATTTGACTGTGTGTTTGTCACAAACATCATTGGACAGCGTGTCACAGAGCCGATTGGACAGTGTCTGTGTCACATACACCCCTGGAAACCATTTGTGTCACAAACGCCCCTGGACAGATTGACTGTCAGAAACACACCAAAGGGGCTTGTGACGCCCCTGGACAGTGTGTGTGTCACAAACCCCATTGGACAGCGTATGTGTCACAAATCCCATTGGACAGCGCGTGTCACAAGCCCCACTGGACAACATGTGTGTCACAATCCCCATTGGACAGTGTGTGTGTCACAAACCCAGCTGGACAGTGCGTGTGTCACTAACCCCATTGGACAGGGTATGTGTCAAAAACCCTATTGGACAGCGTGTGTCTCACAAACGCTTTTGGACAGCGTGTGTGTCACAAACACCCCTGTACAGCGTGTGTCTCACAAACCTCCCTAAACAGTGTGTGTGTCACAAGACCCATTGGACAGCGTGTGTGTCACAGACCCCATTGGACAGTGTATGTGTCACAAACACTCCTGGAAACCGTTTGTGTCAAAAACGCCCCTGTACAGGGTGTGTGTGACAAACGCCATTGTACAGTGTGTGTAACAACAAGCACTGGACAGTGTGTGTGTCACAAACCGCTCTAAAGAGTGCGTGTGTCATAGACTCCATTGGACAGCTTGTGTGACAGAGATCCCATTGGAAAGTCTGTGTGTCACAAACACCACTGGAAACTCTTTGTGTCACAAACGCCCTTGGACAGGGTGTGTGTCACAAACCCCATTTGACAGCATGTGTGTCACAAACCCCATTGGAGAGCATGTGTGTCACAAACCTCCCTAAACAGTGTGTGTGTCACAATACTCATTGGACAGTGTTCTTCACAAACTCCCCTGGACAGTGTGTGTGTCACAAATCCCATTGGGCAGCGTGTGTGTCAGAAACACCCCTAGACAGGGTGTGTGTCACGAACCCCATTGAGCAGCATGTGATTCAAAAACCACATTGCACAGGGTGTGTATCACAAACACCCTTGGACAGTGTGTGTGTCACAAACACCCCTGGACAGCGTGTTTGTCACAATCAACATTGTACAGCGTGTGTGTCACAGAACCCATTGGACAGTCTGTGTGTCACAAATCCCCCTGTATATCGTTTATGTCACAAATGCCCCTGGAAAGCATGTGAGTCACAAACTCCATTTGACAGTTTGTGTGTCACAAACTCTATTTGACAGCGTGTGTGTCAAAAACACCCCTGGAAACTCTGTGTGTCACAAACCCCATTGGACAGGGTGTGTGTCACAACCCCACCTCGACAGTGTGTCTGTCACAAACCCCATTGGACAACGCGTGTGTCTCAAAATGCATTTTACTATGTGTGTGTCACAAACCTCATTAGACCGCGTGTGTACCAAAAACTCCGTTGGAGAGCGCTTGTGTCACAAACCCATTGGACAGCATGTGTGTCACAAAACCCATTGGACAGCGTGTGTGTCACAGAGTACGTTCGACAATGTGTGTGTAACAAATACCCGTGGAACCCGTTTGTGTCACAAACGCCTCTGGACAGCGTGTGTGTCACAAAACCCATTGGACAGCGTGTGTGTCACAAATACCCCAGGAAACCGTTTGTGCAACAAACTCCCCTGGACAGGGTGTGTGTCACAAAACCCATTGGACACTGTGTGTCAGAAACGCCACTGGACAGGGCATGTGTCACAAACTCCATTGCATAGAGTGTGTGCCACCAACCCCATTGGACAGCATGTGTGTCACAGTCCCCATTGGACTGTATGTGTGTCACAAACCTCCCTAAACAGTTTGTCTGTCACAATCCCCATTAAACAGTGTGTGTCAAAAACCCCATTGGACACTCTTTGTCAGAAACGTCACCGGACAGGGTGTGTTTCACAGACTCCATTGGACAGAGTGTGTGTCACAAACACCACTGCATACCGTTTGTGTCACTAACGCCCTTAGACAGGATGTGTATCACAAACCACATTTGGAAGCGTGTGTGCCACAAACCACATTGGACAGCGTGTGTGTCAAAAACCCCATTGGACAATATGTGTGTCAGAAACTCCCCTGGCCACCGTTTGTGTCACAAACGTCCCTGGACAGGGTGTGTGTCACAAACCCCGTTGGACAGTGCGTGTGTCACAAACCCCATTGGATAGTGTGTATATCACAAACACCCCTGGACAGGGTGTGTGTCACAAAAACCCCCGGAAACCGTTTGTGTCACAAACGCCCCTGGACAGGGTGTGTGTCACAAACCCCATTGGACAGTGTGTGTGTCACAAAATCCATTGGACAGCGTATCTGTCACAAACCCCATCGGACAGCGTGTGTGTCAGAAACATCCCTGGACTGGGTGTGTGACACAAATTCCATTGGACAGTGTGTCTGTCATAATCTCCATTGAATACTGAGTGTGTCACAAGCCCCATTGGACTGCGTGTTTCACAGACCATATTGGACAGTCTGTGTGTCAGAAAAACCCCCGGAAACCGTTTGTGTCACAAACGTCCCTGGACAGGGTGTCTGTCACAAACCCCATTTGACATCGTGTGTGTCACAAACCCCATTGGACAGCGTGTGTGTCACAAACACCCCTGGACAGCGTGTGTGTCACAATCCCCATTGGACAGACCGTGTGTCAGAAACCACCCTGGACACTGTTTTTGTCATAAAGGCCCCTGGACATGGTGTGTGTCAAAATCCCATTAGTCAGTGTGTGTGTCACAAACCCCTAATAGACAGCGTATGTGTCACTAACCCCATTGGACAGTCTGTGTGTCACAAACCCTGTTGGACATTGTGTGTGTCAGAAACCTCATTGGACAGCGTGTTTGTCACAGATCCCATTGGACAGTGCGTGTGTGAGAAACCCCATGGGTCAGTGTGTGTGTGACAAACTCCCCTGGACACCGTCACAAGGGCACGTATCACAAACATCCCTGGACAGCGTGTGTTTCACAAACGTCCCTGGACAGGGAGTGTGTCACAAACCCTATGGACAGCGTGTGTGTCACAAACCCCATTGGACAGTGTGTGTGTCACAGCCCCATTGGACAGCTTGTGTGACACAAACGTCCCAAGACAGGGTGTGTGTCACAAACACTCCTGGACAGCGTGTGTCACAATCCTCCCTAAACAGTGTGTTTCTCACAATCCGCATAGGTCAGCGTGTGTGTCACAAACTCCATTGGACAGTGTGTGTGTCACAAACCCTATTGAACAGCTTGTGTGTCACAGACCCCATTGGATATTGTGTGTGTCACAAACCCCCCTGGACAACGTTTGTGTCACAAACGCCCCTGGACAGGATCTGTGTCACAAACCCCATTGGACAGCGTGTGTGTCTCCATTCCCATTGTAAACTGTGTGTATCACAAACCTCATTCGACAGTGTTTGTGTAAGAATACCCATTGGACAGCGTGTATGTCACAAACCCCATTGGATAGTGCGTGTGTTTCTCAAAGCCCCCTGGACACGGTTTTTGTCAGAAACGCCCCTGGACAAGGTGTGTGTCAGAAACCCCATGGGACAGAGTGTGTGTCACAAGCACCCCTGGACAGAGTGTGTGTCACAAACCCCTTTTGACAGGTTGTGTGTCAGAAACCACCCTGGACACCATTTGTGTCACAAAGGCCCCTGGAAATAGTGTGTGTCAAAACCCCATTGGACAGTGTGGGTATCACAAATACTTTTGGAGAGAATGTGTGTCACAAACGCCATTGGACAGTGTGTGTGTCCACATACCCCGTTGGACACTGCGAGTGTTCCAAACGCCATTGGAAAACGTGTGTGTCACAAATCCCATTGGACAGTGTGTGTGTCACAAACCCCCCTGGACAGCGTGTGTGTCACAAACCCCATTGTACAGCCTGTGTGTCACAAACCCGCTTGGGCAGGGTGTGTGTCGTGAACCCCCCTGGAAACCGCTTGTGTCACAAACTGCCCTGGACAGGGTGTGTGTCACAAACACCGCTGGACAGCATGTGTAACAACACCGCCTCGACACTGTGTGTGTCACAAAACCCCCTAAACAGTGTGTGTGTCACAAACCCCCCTAAACAGTGTGTGTGTCACAAAGTCCATTGGACAGTGCGTGAGTCACAAACCCCATTGGACAGTGTATGTGTCACAAACTCCCCTGGATACCATTTGTGTCACAAGGGCCCCTGGACAGGGTGTGTGTCACACACCCTATTAGACAGCCTGTGTGTCACAAACCCCATTGGACAATGTGTGTTTGTTACAAACCCCATTGGACAGCATATGTGTCATAAACACCCCTGGACATGGTCTGTGTCACAAACCCTATTGGACAGTGCGTGTGTCACAAAGATCACTCGACAGTGTGTGACAGAATCCCCATTGGACAGCGTGTGTGTCACAAACACCCCTGGACAGCGTATTTGTCACAAACCCCTTTGGACAGCGTGTGTGTCACAAACTCCATTGGACAGCGCGTGTGTCACAAACCCCATTGGAGAGCGTGGGTGTCACAAATCCCATTCGACAGCGAGTGTGTCACAAACCCCATTGGACAGCGTGTGTGTCACAAACCCCGTTGGACAGTGCGAGTGCCACAAACCCCATTGGACAGTGTCTGTCACAACCCCCCCTGGAAACTATGTGTGTCACAAACCCCATTGGACAGCATATGTGTAACAAACACCCAAGGACATGGTCTGTGTCACAAACCATATTGGACAGTGCGTGTGTCAAAAACCCCATTCGACAGTGTGTGTCACAAACTCCATTGTACAGTGTCTGTCACAACACCCCCTGGAAACTATGTGTGTCACAATCCCCATTGGACAGCGTGTGTGTCACATACCCCCTGGAAAGCGAGTGTGTCACAAACCCCATTGGACAGTGTGTGTGTCACAGACCCCATTGGACAGTGTTTGTGTCACAAACACCCCTGGAAACCACTTGTGTCACAAACTCCCCTGGGCAGGGTGTGTGTCACAAACACCTCTGGACAGCATGTGTAAAAACACCCTCGGGACAATGTGTGTGTCACAAACCCCATTGGACAGGTTGTGTGTCACAAACCTCATTGGACAGTGCGTGTGTCACAAACCTCGTTCGACATTGCGTGTCTCACAAACGCCATTGGACAGTGTGTGTGTAACAAACCCCATTGGACAGCATGTTTGTCACAGACCCCATTGGACAGTGCGTGTGTCACAAACCCCATTGGACAGTGTGTGTGTCACAAACCCCATTGGACATCATTTGTGTCACAAGCGCCTCTGGACAGGGTGTGTGTCACAGATCCCATTAGACAGCCTGAGTGTCACAAACCCCATTGGAGAGCGTGTGTGTCACAAACCCTATTGGACAGTGTATGTGTCACAAACCCCATTGGACAGTGTGTGTCACAACCCCCCCTGGAAACTATGTGTGTCACAACCCCATTGGACAGTGTGTGTGTCACAAACTCCCCTGGACACCATTTGTGTCACAAGCGCCCCTGGACAGGGTGTGTGTCACAAACACCACTTTACAGCATTTGTAACAACACCCCCTGGACACTGTTTCTGTGACAAACCCCCCTAAAGAGTGTGTGTGTCACAGACTCCATTGGACAGTGTGTGTGTCAGAAATCCCCCTGGAAACCGCTTGTGTCACAAACTCCCCTGGACAGTGTGTGTCACACACCCCATTGGACACCGTGTGTGTCACAAATCTCCCTTAAATGTGTGTGTGTGTCACAATCCCCATTGGACAGCGATTGTGGCACAAACGCCCATGGACAGGGTGTGTTTCTACAAACAACATTTGACAGCGTTTGGGTCACAAACACCATTGTAAAGCGTGTGTCACATACCCCATTGTACAGCGTGTGTGTGTCAGACCCCATTGGACATTGTGTGCGTCACAAACACCCCTGGATACCGTTTGTGGCACAAACGTCCCTGGAGAGGGTGTGTGTCACAAACCCCATTGGACAGAGTGAGTAAAAACACCTCCTGGACACTGTGTGTGTCATAAACCACCCTAAACCGTGTGTGTGTCACAAACCCCACTGGAGAGCATTTGTGTCACAAACACCCCTGGACAGGGTCTGTGTCACACACCCTGTTGGACAGCGCGTGTGTCAGAAACCCCATTCGACAACGTGTGACAGAAACCTCATTGGACATCGTGTGTGTCACAAACCCCTTTGGGCAGGGTGAGTGTCACAAACCCCGCTGGACACCGTTTGCGTCACAGAAGCCCCTGGACGGGATGTGTGTCACAAACCCAATGGACAGAGTCTGTGTCACAAACCCCATTGGAGAGCGTGTGTGTCACAATCCCCCCTGGACGGCGTGTGTGTAACAAACCCCTTTGGACAGTGTGTGTGTCACAAACACCCCTGGAATACGGTTGTGTCACAAGCTCCCCTGGACAGTGTGTGTGTCACAAACACCCCTGGAATCTGTTTGTGTCACAAACGCCCCTGGACATGGTGTGTGTCACAAACCCCATAGGACAGTGTGTGTGTCACAAACACCCCTAGAGAGCGTGTGTGTCACAAACTCCATTGGACAGCGTGTGTGTCACAAATACCCCACGGACAGCGTGTGTCACAAACCCCATTGGACAGTGTGTGTGTCACAAACCCCGTTGGACAGTGCGAGTGTCACAAACCCCATTGGACAGTGTATGTGTCACAAACTCCCCTGGATACCGTTTGTGTCACAAGGGCCCCTGGACAGGGTGTGTGTCACAAGCACCACTGGACAGCCTGTGTAACAACACCTCCTGGACACTGTGTGTGTCACAAACCCCCCTACACAGTGTTTGTGTCACAAATCCCAGTGGATAGTGTGTGTGTCACAAACCCCATTGAACAGTGTGTGTGTCACAAACTCCGTTGGACAGTGCAAGTGTCACAAACCTCATTGGAAAACATGTGTGTCACAAACCCCATTGGATAATGTGTGTGTCACAAACCCCATTGGACAGTGTATGTCACAACCCCACCTGGAAACTATGTGTGTCACAAACCCCATTGGACAGCGTGTGTGTCACAATCACCCCTGGACAGCGTGTGTATCACAAACCCCTTTGGACAGGATTTTTGTCACAAACTCCCCTTGTCACCTTTTGTGTCACAAATGCCCCTGGACAGGGTATGTGTCACAAACCCTATGGACAGCGTGTGTGTCACAAACACCCCTGGAGAGCGTGTGTGTCACAAACCCCATTGGACAGCGTGTGTGTCACAAACACCCCTGGAAACTGTTTGTGTCACAAACGCCCCTGGACAAGGTGTGTGTCAGAAACCCCATGGGACAGAGTGTGTGTCACAAACACCCCTGGACAGCGTGTGTGTCACGAACCCCATTGGACAGTGTGAGTGTCACAAATATCCCTGGACAGAGTGTGTGTCACAAACCCTTTTTGACAGGTTGTGTGTCAGAAACCACCCTGGACACCATTTGTGTCACAAAGGCCCCTGGAAATAGTGTGTGTCAAAACCCCATTGGACAGTGTGGGTATCACAAATACTTTTGGAGAGAATGTGTGTCACAAACGCCATTGGACAGTGTGTGTGTCCACATATCCCGTTGGACACTGCGAGTGTTCTAAACGCCATTGGAAAACGTGTGTGTCACAAATCCCATTGGACAGTGTGTGTGTCACAAACCCCATTGGACAGTGTCTGTCACAACCCCCCCAGAAACTATGTGTCTCACAAATCCCATTTGACAGCGTGTGTGTCACAAACCCCCCTGGACAGCGTGTTTGTCACAAACCCCTTTGGACAGCGTGTGTGTCACAAACCCCATTGGACAGCGTGTGTGTCACAAACCCCGTTGGACAGTGCGAGTGTCACAAACCCCATTGGACAGTGTCTGTCACAACCCCCCCTGGAAACTATGTGTGTCACAAACCCCATAGGACATCATGTGTGTCACAGGCCACATCATACAGTGTGTGTGTCAAAAACACCCCTGGACAGCGCCTGTGTCATAAACCCCATTCGAGAGCGTATGTCAGAAATGCCATTGGACAGCGTGTGTGTCACAAATGCCCCTAGACAGCGTGTGTGTTACAAATCCTATTAACAGTGTGTATGTAAAAAACCTTGAGGGACAGTGCGAGTGTCAGAAACCCCATTGGAACACGTGTTGGTCACAAACCCCATTGGACAGTGTGTGTGTCACAAACCCCATTGGATAGTGTGTGTATCACAAACCCCCCTGGACAGCGTGTGTGTCACAAACCCCCCTGGACAGCGTGTGTGTCACAAATCCGATTAGACAGCATGTGTGTCACAGACCATATTGGACAGGGTGTGTTTCACAAACACCCCTGGAAACCGTTTGTGTCACAAACTCCCCTGGACAGGGTGTGTGTCACGAACACCACTGGACAGCGTGTGTAACAACACTCCCTGGACACTGTGTGTGTCACAAACCCCCCTTACAGTGTGTGCGTCACAAACCCCTTTGGACAGTGCGAGTGTCACAAACCCTATTGGACAGCGTGTGTCACAAACCCCATTGGACAGCGTGTTTTTCACAAACACCCCTGGAGAGTGTGTGTGTAAAAAACACCATTGGACAGCGTTTATGTCACAAACCCCATTGGACAGCCTGTGTGTCACAGACCCCATTGGACATTTTTTGTGTCACAAACACCCCTGGAAACAGCTTGTGCCACAAACTCCCCTGGACAGTGTGTGTGTCACAAACCCCATTGGACAGCGTGTGTGTCACAAACCTCCCTAAACAGTGTGTGTATCACAATCCCCATTGGACAGCGTGTGTGTCACAAACGTCCCTGGACAGGGTGTGTGTCACAAACACCATTGGACAGCGTGTGTGTCACAGACCGAATTGGACAGCATGTGTGTCACAAACACCACTGGAAACCGCTTCTGTCACAAACTCCCCTGGACAGGGTGTGCGTCACAAACTCCCCTAAACAGTGTGTGTGTCACAAACCCCTTTGGACAGAGTGTGTGTCAAAGACTGTATTGTGTAGTGTGTGTGTCACAAACACCCCTGGGCAGCGAGTGTGTCACAAACACCACTGGACAGGGTCTGTATCACTAACCCTTTTGGACAACATGTGTGTCACAAAACCTATTGAACAGCGTGTGTGTCACAAACCCCATTGGACAGCGCGTGTGTCACAAACCTCCCTAAACACTCTATATGTCACAATCCCCATTGGACAGTGTGTGTGACACAAGCACCCCTGTACAGGGTGTGTGTCACAAACACCATTGGACAACTTTTGTGTCACAAACCCAATTGGACAGCGTGTGTCACAAACCCCATTGTACAACGTGTGTGTGTCACAAAACCCATTGCATATCGTGTGTGTTTCAGACCCCATTGGACATTGTGTGTGTCACAAAAACCCTTGGAAACCGTTTCTGTCACAAACGCCCCTGGAGAGAGTGTGTGTCACGAATCCCATTGGACAGAGTGACTAAAAACACCCCATGGACACTGTGTTTGTCACAAACCCCCCTAAACAGTGTGTGTGTCACAAACTCCATTGGACAGCATGTCTGTCACAGAACGGATTGGACAGTGTGTGTGTCACAAACACCCCTGGAAAACGTTTGTGTCAGAGACGCCCCTGGACAGGGTGTGTGTCACAAACCCCATTTGACAGAGTGTGTGTTACAAACACCCCTGGAGAGCGTGTGTCACAAACCCCATTGGAAAACGTGTGTGTCACAAATCCCCCTGGACAGCGTGTGTGTCACAAAGACGATTGGATACCCTGTGTCTCACAGATCATATTAGACAGTGTGCGTTTCAGAAACACCCCTGGAAACCGCTTGTGTAACAAACTCCCCTGGACAGGGTGTGTGTCACAAACACCACTGGACAGCATGTGTAACAACACCCCCTGGACATTGTGTGTGTCACAAACCCCCCTTACAGTGTGTGTGTCACAGACCCTATTGGACATCGTGTGTGTCACAAACACCATTGGACAGCCTGTGTGTCATAGACCCCATTGGACATTTTTTGTGTCACAAACACCCCTGGACAGTGTGTGTGTCGCAAACCCCATTGGACAGCGTGTGTGTCACAAACCTCCCTAAACAGTGTGTGTGTCACAATCCCCATTGGACAGCGTGTGTGGCACAAATGCCCCTGGACAGGATGTGTGTCACAAACACAATTGGACAACGTTTGTGTCACAAACCACATTGGACAGCGTGTGTCACAAACCCCATTGTACAGCGTGTGTATGTCAGACTCCATTGGAGATTGTGTCTGTCACAAAAACCCCTGGAAACCGTTTCTGTTACAAACGGCTCTGGAAAGGGTGTGTGTCACAAAGCCCATTGGACAGAGTGACTAACAACACCCCCTGGACACTGTGTGTGTCACAAACCCCCCTAAACAGTGTATGTTTCAAAAACTCCATTGGAGAGCCTGTCTGTCACAGAATGGATTGAACAGTGTGTGTGTCATAAACACCCCTGGAAACCGTTTGTGTCACAAATGCCCCTGGACAGGGTGTGTGTCACAAACCCCATTGGACACTGTGTGTGTCACAAACCCCCCTAAACAGTGTGTGTTACACAAACCCCATTGGACAGTGCGAGTGTCACAAACCCCTTTGGAAAATGTTTGTGTCACAAACCCCATTGGACAGTGTGTGTGTCACAAACCCAATTGAACAGTGTCTGTAAAATCCCCCCTGGAAACTTTGAGTGTCACAAACCCCATTCGACAGCCTGTTTGTCACAGACCTCATTGGACATTGTTTGTGTCACAAACACCCATGGAAACCGCTTGTGTCACAAACTCCCCTGGACAGTGTGTGTGTCACAAACACCCCTGGAAACCATTTGTGTCACAAACGCCCCTTGACAGGTTGTGTATCACAAACCCCATTTGACAGCGTGTGTGTCACAAACCCCATTCGAGGGCGTGTTTCACAAACTCCATTGGGCAGCGTGTGTTTCACAAAAGCGCCTGGACATCATGTGTGTCACAAATCCCATTGGACAGCGTGTGTGTCACAAACACCCCTGGACAGCGTGTGTTTCACAAACCCCTTTGGACAGTGCGAGTGTCACAAACCCTATTGGACAGCGTGTGTCACAAACCCCATTGGACAGCGTGTTTTTCACAAACACCCCTGGAGAGTGTGTGTGTAAAAAACACCATTGGACAGCGTTTATGTCACAAACCCCATTGGACAGCCTGTGTGTCACAGACCCCATTGGACATTTTTTGTGTCACAAACACCCCTGGAAACAGCTTGTGCCACAAACTCCCCTGGACAGTGTGTGTGTCACAAACCCCATTGGACAGCGTGTGTGTCACAAACCTCCCTAAACAGTGTGTGTATCACAATCCCCATTGGACAGCGTGTGTGTCACAAACGTCCCTGGACAGGGTGTGTGTCACAAACACCATTGGACAGCGTGTGTGTCACAGACCGAATTGGACAGCATGTGTGTCACAAACACCACTGGAAACCTCTTCTGTCACAAACTCCCCTGGACAGGGTGTGCGTCACAAACTCCCCTAAACAGTGTGTGTGTCACAAACCCCTTTGGACAGAGTGTGTGTCAAAGACTGTATTGTGTAGTGTGTGTGTCACAAACACCCCTGGGCAGCGAGTGTGTCACAAACACCACTGGACAGGGTCTGTATCACTAACCCTTTTGGACAACATGTGTGTCACAAAACCTATTGAACAGCGTGTGTGTCACAAACCCCATTGGACAGCGCGTGTGTCACAAACCTCCCTAAACACTCTGTATGTCACAATCCCCATTGGACAGTGTGTGTGACACAAGCACCCCTGTACAGGGTGTGTGTCACAAACACCATTGGACAACTTTTGTGTCACAAACCCAATTGGACAGCGTGTGTCACAAACCCCATTGTACAACGTGTGTGTGTCACAAAACCCATTGCATATCGTGTGTGTTTCAGACCCCATTGGACATTGTGTGTGTCACAAAAACCCTTGGAAACCGTTTCTGTCACAAACGCCCCTGGAGAGAGTGTGTGTCACGAATCCCATTGGACAGAGTGACTAAAAACACCCCATGGACACTGTGTTTGTCACAAACCCCCCTAAACAGTGTGTGTGTCACAAACTCCATTGGACAGCATGTCTGTCACAGAACGGATTGGACAGTGTGTGTGTCACAAACACCCCTGGAAAACGTTTGTGTCAGAGACGCCCCTGGACAGGGTGTGTGTCACAAACCCCATTTGACAGAGTGTGTGTTACAAACACCCCTGGAGAGCGTGTGTCACAAACCCCATTGGAAAACGTGTGTGTCACAAATCCCCCTGGACAGCGTGTGTGTCACAAAGACGATTGGATACCCTGTGTCTCACAGATCATATTAGACAGTGTGCGTTTCAGAAACACCCCTGGAAACCGCTTGTGTAACAAACTCCCCTGGACAGGGTGTGTGTCACAAACACCACTGGACAGCATGTGTAACAACACCCCCTGGACATTGTGTGTGTCACAAACCCCCCTTACAGTGTGTGTGTCACAGACCCTATTGGACATCGTGTGTGTCACAAACACCATTGGACAGCCTGTGTGTCATAGACCCCATTGGACATTTTTTGTGTCACAAACACCCCTGGACAGTGTGTGTGTCGCAAACCCCATTGGACAGCGAGTGTGTCACAAACCTCCCTAAACAGTGTGTGTGTCACAATCCCCATTGGACAGCGTGTGTGGCACAAATGCCCCTGGACAGGATGTGTGTCACAAACACAATTGGACAACGTTTGTGTCACAAACCACATTGGACAGCGTGTGTCACAAACCCCATTGTACAGCGTGTGTATGTCAGACTCCATTGGAGATTGTGTCTGTCACAAAAACCCCTGGAAACCGTTTCTGTTACAAACGGCTCTGGAAAGGGTGTGTGTCACAAAGCCCATTGGACAGAGTGACTAACAACACCCCCTGGACACTGTGTGTGTCACAAACCCCCCTAAACAGTGTGTGTTTCAAAAACTCCATTGGAGAGCCTGTCTGTCACAGAATGGATTGAACAGTGTGTGTGTCATAAACACCCCTGGAAACCGTTTGTGTCACAAATGCCCCTGGACAGGGTGTGTGTCACAAACCCCATTGGACACTGTGTGTGTCACAAACCCCCCTAAACAGTGTGTGTTACACAAACCCCATTGGACAGTGCGAGTGTCACAAACCCCTTTGGAAAATGTTTGTGTCACAAACCCCATTGGACAGTGTGTGTGTCACAAACCCAATTGAACAGTGTCTGTAAAATCCCCCCTGGAAACTTTGAGTGTCACAAACCCCATTCGACAGCCTGTTTGTCACAGACCTCATTGGACATTGTTTGTGTCACAAACACCCATGGAAACCGCTTGTGTCACAAACTCCCCTGGACAGTGTGTGTGTCACAAACACCCCTGGAAACCATTTGTGTCACAAACGCCCCTTGACAGGTTGTGTATCACAAACCCCATTTGACAGCGTGTGTGTCACAAATCCCATTCGAGGGCGTGTTTCACAAACTCCATTGGGCAGCGTGTGTTTCACAAAAGCGCCTGGACATCATGTGTGTCACAAATCCCATTGGACAGCGTGTGTGTCACAAACACCCCTGGACAGCGTGTGTTTCACAAACCCCTTTGGACAGGCTCTGTGTTAGAAACCACCCTGGACACTGTTTGTGACACAAAGGACCCTGGACATGATGTGTGTCAAAACCCCATTGGACAGTGTGTGTTTCACAAACCCCGTTGGACAGCGTGTGTGTCACAAAGACCCCTGGACAGCATGTGTGTCACAAACCCCTTTTGACAGACTGTGTGTCAGAAACCACCGTGGCCATCGTTTGTGTCACAAAGGCCTCTGGACATGCTGTGTGTCAAAACCCCATTGGACAGTGTGTGTGTCACAAACCCCATTGGACAGGTTGTGTGTCACAAACCTCATTGAACAGTGTGTGTGTCACACACCTCATTCGACATTGCGTGTCTCACAAATGCCATTGGACAGTGTTTGTGTCAGAAAACTAATTGGACATCATGTTTGTCACAGACACCATTGGACAGTGCGTGTGTCATGAACCCCATTGGACATTGTGTGTTTCACAAACTCCCCTGGAAACCATTTGTGTCACAAGCGTCCCTGGAAAGGGTGTGTGTCACAGATACCATTAGACAGCCTGAGTGTCACAAACCCCATTGGAGAGCGTGTGTGTCACAAACTCCCCTGGACACCATTTGTTTCACAAGCGCCCCTTAATATGGTGTGTGTCACAAATCCCATTGAATAGCCTGTATGTCACAAACCCCATTGGATAGCCTGTGTATGACAAACCCCATTGGAGAGAGTGTGTGTCACAAACCCCATAGGACAGCGTGTGTGTCACAAACCCCCCTGGACAACGTGTGTGTCACAAACCCCATTGGGCAGCCTGTGTGTCACAGACCCCATTGGACAGTGTGTGTGTCACAAAAACCCCCGGAAACCGCTTGTGTCAAAAGCTCCCCTGGACAGTGTGTGTGTCACAAACACCCCTGGAATCTGTTTGTGTCACAAACGCCCCTGGACAGGGTGTGTGTCACAAACCCCATTGGACAGAGTGTGTGTCACAAACACCCTGGAGAGCATGTGTGTCAAAATCCCATTGGACAGTCTGTGTGTCACAAACCCCATTGGAGAGAGTGTGTGTCACAAACTCCCCTAAACAGTGAGTGTGTCACAAAGCCCATTGGAGAGAGTGTGTGTCACAAACCCCGCTGGACAGTGTCTGTCACAACCCTCCCTGAAAACTATATGTGTCACAAACCCCATTGGACAGCCTGTTTGTTACAGACCCCATTGGACACTATTTGCTACACAAACACCCCTGGAAACCGGTTGTGTCACAAACTCTCCTGGACAGTGTGTGTTTCACAAACACCCCTGGAAACCATTTGTGTCACAAACACCCCTGGGCAGGGTGTGTGCCACAAAGCCCATTTGACAGCGTGTGTGTCACAAACTCCTTTGGACAGCGTGTGTGTCAGAAACGCCATTGGACAGCGTGTGTCCCAAACCCCATTGGACAGCGTGTGTTTCACAAACACCCCTGGACAGTGCGTGTGTCACAAACCCCATTGGACAGTGTGTGTGTCACAAACTCCCCTGGACACCATTTGTGTCACAAGCACCCCTGGACAGGGTGTGTGTCACAGATCCCATTAGACAGCCTGAGTGTCACAAACCCCATTGGAGAGCATGTGTGTCACAAACCCTATTGGACAGTGTATGTGTCACAAACCCCATTGGACAGTGTGTGTCACAACCCCCCCTGGAAACTATGTGTGTCACAAACCCCATTGGACAGTGTGTGTGTCACAAACTCCCCTGGACACCATTTGTGTCACAAGCGCCCCTGGACAGGGTGTGTGTCACAAACACCACTCTACAGCATTTGTAACAACACCCCCTGGACACTGTTTGTGTGACAAACCCCCCTAAACAGTGTGTGTGTCACAGACTCCATTGGACAGTGTGTGTGTCAGAAATCCCCCTAGAAACCGCTTGTGTCACAAACTCCCCTGGACAGTGTGTGTCACAAACCCCATTGGACACTGTGTGTGTCACAAACCTCCCTTAAAAGTGTGTGTGTCACAATCCCCATTGGACAACGATTGTGGCACAAACGCCCATGGACAGAATGTGTTTCTACAAACAACATTTGACAGCGTTTGGGTCACAAACACCATTGTAAAGCTTGTGTCACATACCCCAGTGTACAGCGTGTGTGTGTCAGACCCCATTGGACATTGTGTGCGTCACAAACACCCCTGGATACCGTTTGTGGCACAAACGCCCCTGGAGAGGGTGTGTGTCACAAACCCCATTGGACAGCATGTGTGTCACAAACACCCCTGGACAGGGTCTGTGTCACACACCCTGTTGGACAGCGCGTGTGTCAGAAACCCCATTCAACAGCGTGTGACAGAAACCTCATTGGACATCGTGTGTGTCACAAACCCCTTTGGGCAGGGTGTGTGTCACAAACCCCGCTGGACACCGTTTGCGTCACAAAAGCCCGTGGACAGGGTGTGTGTCACAAACCCAATGGACAGAGTCTGTGTCACAAACCCCATTGGAGAGCATGTGTGTCACAATCCCCCCTGGACGGCGTGTGTGTAACAAACCCCTTTGGACAGTGTGTGTGTCACAAACACCCCTGGAAACTGCTTGTGTCACAAGCTCTCCTGGACACCGTGTGTGTCACAAACTCCCCTGGATACCGTTTGTGTCACAAGGGCCCCTGGACAGGGTGTGTGTCACAAACACCACTGGACAGCCTGTGTAACAACATCTCCTGGACACTGTGTGTGTCACAAACGTCCTTACACAGTGTTTGTGTCACAAAGCCCAGTGGATACTGTGTGTGTCACAAACCCCATTGGACAGTGTGTGTGTCACAAACCCCGTTGGACAGTGCGAGTGTCACAAACCCCATTGGAAAACGTGTGTGTCACAAACCCCATTGGACAGTGTGTGTGTCACAAATCCCATTGGACAGTGTGTGTCACAACCCCCCCTGGAAACTATGTGTGTCACAAACCCCATTGGACAGCGTGTGTGTCACAATCACCCCTGGACAGCGTGTGTGTCACAAACCCCTTTGGGCAGGGTTTTTGTCACAAACCCCCCTTGTCACCTTTTGTGTCACAAATGCCCCTGGACAGGGTGTGTGTCACAAATCCTATGGAGAGCGTGTGTGTCACAAACCCCATTCAACTGCGTCTGATAAAACCCCATTGGACAGTGTGTGTGTCACAAACCCCTTTAGGCAGGTTGTGCTACACAAACCCCCCTGGACACGGTTTGTGTCACAAACGCCTCTGGACACGGTGTGTGTCACAAAACCTATGGAAAGCGTGTGTGTAGCAAACCCCATTGGAGAGTGTGTGTGTCACAAACCCCATTGGACAGTGTGTGTGTCATAAACCCCATTGGACAGCGTGTGTGTCACAAACACCCCTGGAGAGCGTGTGTGTCACAAACCCCATTGGACAGCGTGTGTGTCACAAACACCCCTGGAAACTGTTTGGGTCACAAACGCCCCCGGACAGGGTGTGTGTCAGAAACCCCATGGGACAGAGTGTGTGTCACAAACACCCCTGGACAGCGTGTGTGTCACGAACCCCATTGGACAGCGTGTGTGTCACAAACACCCCTGGACAGAGTGTGTGTCACAAACCCCTTTTGACAGGTTGTGTGTCAGAAACCACCCTGGACACCATTTGTGTCACAAAGGCCCCTGGAAATAATGTGTGTCAAAACCCCATTGGACAATGTGGGTGTCACAAATACTTTTGGAGAGAATGTGTGTCACAAACGCCATTGGACAGTGTGCGTGTCCACATACCCCGTTGGACACTGCGAGTGTTCCAAACGCCATTGGAAAACGTGTGCGTCACAAATCCCATTGGACAGTGTGTGTGTCACAAAACCCATTGGACAGTGTCTGTCACAACCCCCCCAGAAACTATGTGTCTCACAAACCCCATTTGACAACGTGTGTGTCACAAACCCCCCTGGACAGTGTGTGTGTCACAAACCCCATTGTACAGCCTGTGTGTCACAAACCCCCTTGGGCAGGGTGTGTGTCGCGAACCCCCCTGGTAACCGCTTGTGTCACAAACTGCCCTGGACAGGGTGTGTGTTACAAACACCACTGGACAGCATGTGTAACAACACCCCCTGGACACTGTGTGTGTCACAAAACCCCCTAAACAGTGTGTGTGTCACAAACCCCCCTAAACAGTGTGTGTGTCACAAAGCCCATTGGACAGTGCGTGAGTCACAAACCCCATTGGACAGTGTGTGTGTCACAAACTCCCCTGGATACCGTTTGTGTCACAAGGGCCCCTGGACAGGGTGTCTGTCACACGCCTTATTAGACAGCCTGTGTGTCACAAACCCCATTGGACAATGTGTGTTTGTTACAAACCCCATTGGACAGCATATGTGTCATAAACACCCCTGGACATGGTCTGTGTCACAAACCCTATTGGACAGTGCGTGTGTCACAAACATCATTCGACAGTGTGTGACAGAAACCCCATTGGACAGCGTGTGTGTCACAAACACCCCTGGACAGCGTGTTTGTCACAAACCCCTTTGGACAGCGTGTGTGTCATAAACTCCATTGGACAGCGTGTGTGTCACAAACCCCATTGGAGAGCGTGGGTGTCACAAACCCCATTCGACAGCGAGTGTGTCACAAACCCCATTGGACAGCGTGTGTGTCACAAACCCCGTTGGACAGTGCGTGTGTCACAAACCCCATTGGACAGCGTGTGTGTCACAAACCCCGTTGGACAGTGCGTGTGTCACAAATCTCATTGGACAGTGTGTGTGTCACAAACTCCCCTGGACACCATTTGTGTCACAAGCGACCCTGGACAGGGTGTGTGTCACAGATCCCATTAGACAGCCTGAGTGTCACAAACCCCATTGGAGAGCGTGTGTGTCACAAACCCTATTGGACAGTGTATGTGTCACAAACCCCATTGGACATTGTGTGTCACATCCCCCCCTGGAAACTCTGTGTGTCACAAACCCCATTGGACAGTGTGTGTGTCACAAACTCCCCTGGACACCATTTGTGTCACAAGCGACCCTGGACAGGGTGTGTGTCACAGATCCCATTAGACAGCCTGAGTGTCACAAACCCCATTGGAGAGCGTGTGTGTCACAAACCCTATTGGACAGTGTATGTGTCACAAACCCCATTGGACATTGTGTGTCACATCCCCCCCTGGAAACTCTGTGTGTCACAAACCCCATTGGACAGTGTGTGTGTCACAAACTCCCCTGGACACCATTTGTGTCACAAGCGCCCCTGGACAGGGTGTGTTTCACAAACACCACTGTACAGCATTTGTAACAACACCCCCTGGACACTGTTTCTGTGACAAACCCCCCTAAACAGTGTGTGTGTCACAGACCCCATTGGACACCGTGTGTGTCACAAACCTCCCTTAAAAGTGTGTGTGTCACAATCCCCATTGGACAGCGATTGTGGCACAAACGTCCATGGACAGGATGTGTTTCTACAAACAACATTTGACAGCGTTTGGGTCACAAACACCATTGTAAAGCGTGTGTCACATACCCCATTGTACAGCGTGTGTGTGTCAGACCCCATTGGACATTGTGTGCGTCACAAACACCCCTCGATACCGTTTGTGGCACAAACGCCCCTGGAGAGGGTGTGTGTCACAAACCCCATTGGACAGAGTGAGTAAAAACACCTCCTGGACACTGTGTGTGTCATAAACCACCCTAAACCGTGTGTGTGTCACAAACCCCATTGGACAGCATTTGTGTCACAAACACCCCTGGACAGGGTCTGTGTCACACATCCTGTTGGACAGCGCGTGTGTCAGAAACCCCATTCGACAACGTGTGACAGAAACCTCATTGGACATCGTGTGTGTCACAAACCCCTTTGGGCAGGGTGAGTGTCACAAACCCCGCTGGGCACCGTTTGCGTCACAAAAGCCCCTGGACGGGATGTGTGTAACAAACACCCCTAGACAGGGTGTGTGTCACAAAGCCCATTGAACATTGTATGTGTCACAAAACCCCCTGGACACCGTTTGTGTCACAAACGCCTCTGGACACGGTGTGTGTCACAAATCCCATTGGACAACGAGCGTGTCACAAACCCCATTAGACAGCCTTTGTATCACAAACCCCATTGGAAAGCGTGTGTGTCACATACCCCACTGGAAAGTGTGTGTCTCACAAACACCCCTAGAAACCGTTTGTGTCACAAACGCCCCAGGACAGGGTGTGTGTTAAAAACCCCATTGGACAGTGTGTATGTCTCAGACCACATTGGACAGTTTGTGTGTTACAAACCCCTTTGGACAACATTTGTGTCTCAAACACCTCTGTAGAGGGTGTGTGTCAAAAAACCCATTGTGTCACAAGCTCCCCTGGACAGTGTGTGTGTCACAAACACCCCTGGAATCTGTTTGTGTCACAAACGCCCCTGGACATGGTGTGTGTCACAAACCCCATAGGACAGTGTGTGTGTCACAAACACCCCTAGAGAGCATGTGTGTCACAAACCCCATTGGACAGCGTGTGTGTCACAAACGCCATTGGACAGTGTGTGTGTCACAAACCCCCTTGGACAGTGCGAGTGTCACAAACCCCATTGGACAGTGTGTGTGTCACAAACCCCCTTGGACAGTGCGAGTGTCACAAACCCCATTGGACAGTGTATGTGTCACAAAATCCCCTGGATACGGTTTGTGTCACAAGGGCCCCTGGACAGGGTGTGTGTCACAAACACCACTGGACAGCCTGTGTAACAACACCCCCTGGACACTGTGTGTGTCACAAACCCCCCTACACAGTGTTTGTGTCACAAAGCCTAGTGGATAGTGTGTGTGTCACAAACCCCATTGGACAGTGTGTGTGTCACAAACCCCGTTGGACAGTGCGAGTGTCACAAACCCCTTTGGAAAACGTGTGTGTCACAAACCCCATTGGACAGTGTGTGTGTCACAAACCCCATTGGACAGTGTATGTCACAATCCCCCCTGGAAACTATGTGTCTCACAAACCCCATTAGACAGCGTGTGTGTCACAATCAATCCTGGACAGCGTGTGTGTCACAAACCTCTTTGGACAGAATTTTTGTCACAAACCCCCCTTGTCACCTTTTGTGTCACAAATGCCCCTGGACAAGGTATGTGTCACAAATCCTATGGACAGCGCGTGTGTCACAAACCCCCCTGGGTAGCGTGTGTGTCAGAAACCCCATTTGACAGCCTGTGTGTCACAGACCCCATTGGACAGTGTGTGTGTCACAAACACCCATGGAAACCACTTGTGTCACAAACTCCCGTGGACAGGGTGTGTGTCACAAACCCCATTGGACAGCATGTGTGTCACAGACTGTACTGGACAGTGTGAGTGTCACAAACACCCCTGGAAACCGTTCGTGTCAGAAACGCCCCTGGGCAGGGTGTGTGTAACAAACCCCATTGGATAGCGTGTGTGTCACAAACCCCTTTGGACAGGTTGTGTGACAGGAACCACCCTGGACACCGTTTGTGTCACAAAGGCCCCTGGACATTGTGTGTGTCAAAACCCTATTGGACAGTGTGTGTGTCACAAACCCCATTGGACAGCGTGTGTGTAGCAAGTACCCCTGGAAAGGGTGTGTGTCACAAAACCTATTGGACAGCGTTTGTGTCACAAACCCCATTGGACAGGGTGTGTGTCAGAAACACTATTGGACAGCGTGTGTGTCACAAACCCCATTGGAAAGCTTGTGTCACAAACCCCCCTGGAAACTATGTGTGTCACAAACCCCATTGGGCAGGGTGTGTGTCAAAATACCCCAAGAAAACATTTGTGTCACAAATGCCCCTGGACAGGGTGTGTGTCACAAACTCCCTTGGACAGTGCGTGTGTCAGAAAACCCATTCGACAATGACTGTGTCACAAATCCCATTGGACAGCGTGTGTCACAAACCCCATTGGACAGTGTTTGTGTCACAGACTCCATTGGAAAGAATGTGTGTCACAAACACCATTGGATATCTTGTGTGTCACAAATCCCATTGAACAGTGTATGTGTCACACACCCCCCTGGACTCCGTTTGTGTCACAAACGCCTCTAAACAGGGTGTGTGTCACAAACACCCCTGGACAGCCTCTGTGTCACAAACCCCATTGGACAGGGTGTGTGTCACAAACAACCCTGGAAAGGGTGTGTGTCACAAAACCCATTGGACATTGTACGTGTCACAAACCCCCCAGCACACAGGTTGTGTCACAAACGCCTCTGGATAGGGTGTGTGTCACAAACATACCGGGACTGGGTGTGTGTCACAAACCCCATTGGACAGCGAGCGTGTCACAAACCCCATTAGACAGCCTTTGTGTCACAAACCCCAATGGAAAGCGTGTGTGTACCAAACCCCATTGGACAGTGCGTGTCTCACCAACATCCCTGGAAACCGTTTGTATCCCAAATTCCCCTGGACAGGGTGTGTGCCCCAAACCCCATTGGACGGCGTGCGTGTCTCAGACCACATTGGACACTGTGGGTGTAACAAACCGCGTTGGACACCATTTGTGTCACAAACACCCGTGGAGAGGGTGTGTGTCAGAAAACCCTTTGGACAGACTGTGTGTCACAATCCCCATTGGACAGTGTTGTGTGTCACAAATTCCATTGGACAGGGTGTGTCTCACAAACACCACTGGATAGGGTGTGTGTCACAAACTCCATTGGACAGAGTGTGTGTCACAGATCCCTTTGGATGATGTGGGTGTCACAAACACGTCTGGATACCGTTTGTGTCAAAAACGCCCCTGGAAACTGTGTGTGTCACAAACCCCATTGGATAGCGTGTGTGTCACAAACCGCCCTGGAAAGTGTGTCTGTCACAAGCCCCCCTGGAAACTGTGTGTGTCACAATCACCATTGGACAGCGTGTGTGTCACAAATCCCATTGGACAGTGTGTGTGTCATAAACCCCATTAGACAATATGTCTGTCACAATACCCATTGAATACTATATGTGTCACAAACCCCTTTGGACAGGATGTGTGTCACAAACCTCATTGGAAAGCATGTGTGTCAGAAACCCCATTGAACGGGGTGTGGATCATAAACCCCATTGCACAGTGTGTGTCACAATCCCACCTGGAAACTCTGTGTGTCACAATCACATTGGACAGCGTGAGTGTCACAAACCCCATTGGACAGGGTGTGTGTCACAAAAACTCCTGGACAGGTTGTGTATCACAAACCTCAATGTATAGTGTATCTGTCAAAATCCCCATTGAATAGTGTCTGTGTCACAAACCCCATTGGACAGTGTGTGTGTCACAAACACCGTTGGACAGCGCGTGTGTCACAAACCCCATTGAACAACGTGTGTGTTCAAAAACCCCTTTGGACAGCGCGTGTGTCACAAACCCCATTGGCCAAGGTGTGTGTCAGAAACAGCCCTGGAGAGGGTGTGTGTCACAAAGCCCATTGAACATTGTATGTGTCACAAAACCCCCTGGACACCGTTTGTGTCACAAACGCCTCTGGACATGGTGTGTGTCACAAATCCCATTGGACAGCGAGCGTGTCACAAACCTCCCTGGACAACGTTTATGTCACAAACCCATTGGATAGTGTGTGTGTCACAAACCCCATAGGACAGCGCGTGTGTCACAGACTCCATTGGACAGGGTGTGTGTCACAGACCCCATTGGACAGTGTGCGTGTCAAAAACCCCATTGGACACCGCGTGTGTCACAGACTCTATTGGACAGGGTGTGTGTCACAAACCCCGTTGGACAGTGCATGTGTCACAAACCCCATTGTACAGTGTGTTTGTCACAAACATCCCTGCAATTTGTTTGTGTCACAAACACCCCTGGACAGCGTGTGTGTCACAAAACTCCCCAAAGCAGTGTGTTTCTCAGAATCCCCATTGGTCAGCGTGTGTGTCACAAACTCCATTGGACAGAGTGTGTGTCACATACCCCGTTGGACAGTGCGTGTATCATAAACCCAATTAGACAGTGTGTGTGTCACAAACCACCCTGGACGCCGTTTGTGTCACAAACGCCCCTGGAGACGGTGTATGTCACCAACACCATTGGACAGCGTGCGAGCCACAAATCCCATTGGACAGCGTGTGTGTCACAAACCCCATTGGACAGCGTGTGTGTCACAGACCACATTGGACAACGTGTGTCCCAAACCCCATTGGACAGTGTGTGTGTCACAAGCCCCATTGGACAGTGTGTGTGTCACAAACCCCATTGGACATTTGTGTATTACTAAGCCCATTGGACAGCGTGTGTGTCACAGACTATATTGGAATGTGTGTGTGTAACAAACAGTCCTGGAAACCTTTTGTGTCACAAACCTCATTGGTCAGTGTGTGTGTCACGAACCAATTTGACAGTCCTTGAGTCACAAACCCTCCTGGAAACCGTTAATTTTACAAACGTCCCTGGACAGTGTGCGTGTCACATACCCCTTTGGACAACGTGCGTGTCACAAACCCCATTGAACAACGTGTGTGTCACTAACCCCGTTTGACAGCGCGTGTGTCACAGACCCCATTGGACAGTGCAGGTATCACAAACACTTTTGGAAACCGTTTGAGTCACAAGCGTCCCTGGACAGGCTGTGTGTCACAAACACCATTTGACAGCGTGTGTGTCACAAACCTTATTGGACACAGTGTGTGCGACAAACACCCCTGGACAGGGTGTGTGACACAAACCCCATTGGACAGCATGTGTGTCACAAACTTCATTGGACAGGGTCTGTGTCACAAACCCTGTGGGACAACGCATGTTTCACAAACCCCATTGGACAGCGTGTGTGTCACAAACCCCCCTGTACACCGTTTGTGTCACAGATGTCTTTGGACAGGGTGTCTGTCAGACACCCCATTGGACAGCCTGAGTGTAACAGACCCCATTGGACTGTGTGTGTTGCACAAACTCCATTGCACAGCATGTGAGTCACAATCTCCATTGGACAGCGCGTGTGTCACAAACCCGATTGGACAGCGTGTGTGTCACAAACACCTTTTGACAGCTCGTTTGTCACAAACCCCATTAGACAGCGGGTGTGTCACAAACCCCATTGGACAGGGTGTCTGTCACAAACCCCGTTGGACTTTGCGTGTGTCACAAACGCCTTTGGACAGAGTGTGTGTCAAAAACCCCATTGGACAGCATGTGTGTCACAAACACCCCTGGACACGTTGTTTGTAACAAACCACATCTGATAGCGTGTTTGTCACAAAACCCATTGGACCGCGTGTGTGTCACAAACACCCCTGGACAGCGTGTGTGTCACAGACCTCATTGGACAGTGTGTGTGTCACAAACACCCATGGAAACCGTTTGTGTCACAAAGGGCCCTGGACAGGTTGCGTGACACAATCCCAATTTGACGGCGTGTGTTTCACAAACTCCATTTGACAGCGTGTGTGTCACAAACACCTCTGGACAGGGTGTGTGTCACGAACCCGATGGGACAGCGTGTGTGTCACAAACCCCATTCAACAGCATGTGTGTCACAAACGCCATTGGACAGTGTGTGTGTCACAAATACCCCTGGAAACCGTTTGTTTCACAAACGCCCCTGGATAGCGTGTGTGTCACAGACAATATTGGACAGCGTGTGTGTCACAAACCCCATGGTATATCGTGTGTGTCACAAACACCCCTGGACAGCGTGCGTGTCACAAACGTCATTGGACAGGGTGTGTGTCACAAACAGCCCTGGACACCGTTTTTGACACAAACGCCCATGGACAGGGTGTGTGTCATAAACCCCATTGGACAGGGTGTGTGTCACAAACTCAGTTGGACAGAGTGTGTGTCAGAGGCCCCATAGGACAGTGTGTGTGTCACAAACACCCCTGGAGAACTGTTTATGTCACAAGCACCCCAGGACATGGTGTGTGTCACAATCACCATTTGACAGTGTTTGTGTCACAAACACCCCTGGACAGGGTGTGTGTCAGAAACCCCATTCGACAGCATGTGTGTTACAAATCCCATTGGATATCGTGTGTGTAACAAATATCCCTTGAAATCCTGTGTGTCACAAACGCCCCTGGAGAGGTGAGTGTCACAAACCTCATTGGACAACTTGTGTTTCACAAACCCCATTCGACACGGTGTGTGTCACAAACCACATTGGAGAGCGTGTGTGTCCCAAATACCCCTTGAAACCGTTTGTGTCACAAACGCCTCTGGAGAGGTGTGTGTCACAAACTTCATTGGACAGCGTTTGTGTCAGAAAGCCCATTTGGACAGCGCGTGTCTCACAAACCCCATTGGACAGCGTGTGTGTCACAGACTCCACTGGAAATTGTGTGTGTCACAAACAACCCTGGAAACCATATGTTTCACAAACACCCCTGGACAGGGTGTTTGTCACAAACTCCATTTGACAGCGTTTGTTTCACAAACCCCCTTGGAAACTGTGTGTGTCACAAACCCCTTCGGACAGAGTGTGTGTCACAAACCCCATTGGACATTGTGTATGTCACAAACCCCATTGGCCAGTGTGTGTATCACAAACCCCGTTGGACAATCTGTCTGTCACTATCCCCATTGAATACTTTGTGTGTCACAAACCGTATTAGACAGTGTGTGTCACAACCCCCCCTGGTAACTGTCTGTGTAACAAACACCCCTGAACAGCGTGTGTGTCACAAAACTCCCTAAAAAGATTGTGTTTCCAATCCCCATTGGACAATGTTTGTCACAAACGCCCCTGGACATGCTGTGTGTCACAAATGCCATTGGACAAAGTGTGTAACAACACCCACTGGACAGTGTGTGTCTCACAAACCCCTCTAAGCAGTGTGTGTTTCACAAAGTCCATTGGACAGCGTGTGTGTCACAAAACCCATTGGACATCGTGTGTGCCACAAACATCCCTTGACAGCGTGTGTGTCACAAACGGCCCTGGACACGGTCTGTGTCAGAACCCCTTTGGACCGTGTGTGTGTCACAAACCCTAGTGGACACCGTGTGTGTCACAAACCCCATTGGGCAGCGTATGTGTCACAAACCCCATTAGACAATCTGTCTGTCACAATCAACATTGAATACTGTGTGTGTCACAAACCCCATTGGACAGCGTGTTTGTCATAAACAGCCCTGGACAAGGTGTGCCTCACAATCCCCATTGAACAG
The DNA here is from genome assembly GCF_963082525.1 of Nesoenas mayeri. NCBI lineage: Eukaryota > Metazoa > Chordata > Aves > Columbiformes > Columbidae > Nesoenas > Nesoenas mayeri. The sequence goes on along the minus strand of NC_137561.1, from coordinate 2,712,695 downwards.
CCTGTGTGTCACAAACCGCATTCGACATGGTGTGTGTCACAAACCCCATTGCGCAGCGTGTGTATCTCAAATCCCATTGGACAGGGTGTGTGTCACAAATGCCCCTGGACACGGTGTGTGTCACAAACCCCTTTGTAAAACGTGTGTGTCACAAACCCAATGGACAGCGGGTTTTTCACAAACGCCATTGGACAGCGTGTGTTTCACAAACACCATTGGACAGCATGTGTTTCACAAACCCCATTGGACAGGAGTGTGTCAAAAACCTCATTGGACAACATGTGTTTCACAAATACCCCGGGACAGAATGTGTGTCAAAAACCCCATTGGACAGCGTGTGTGTCACAAACCTCATTCGACAGCGTGTGTGTTACTAACGCCCCTGGACAGCGTGTGTGTCACAAACCCCATTGGACAGGGTGTGTGTAGCAAACACCCCTGGACTGCTTGTGTGTCACAAACCCCTTTGAACAGCGTGTTTTTCACAAACCCCCCTGGACACCATTTGTGTCACAAACGCCTCTGGACAGGGTGTGTGTCACAAACGCCATTGGACAGCATGTGTGTCACCCACCTCATTCGACAGTGTGTCTGTCACAAACACCCCTGGACAGGGTGTGTGTCACAAACCCCATTGGTCAGCGTGTCTGTCACAAATAGCCCAAGAAACCATTTGTGTCACAAGAGCCCCTGGAGAGGGTTTGTGATCACAAACCCCATTGGACTTTGTCTTTGTCACAAACCCCATTGGACAGGGTGTGTGTCACAAACACCCCTGTACATGGTGTGCGTAACAAACCGCATTGGACAGCGTGTGTGTCACGTACCCCATTGGACAGTGTGTGTGTCACAAACCACATTGAACATAGTGTGTGGCACGAACAGCCCTAGATAGTGAGTGTAGCACAAATCCCATTGGATAGTGTGTGTGTCACAAACACCCCTGGTCTCTGTTTGTGTCGTAAACGCCCCTGGAGAGGGTGTGTGTCACAAACCCAATTGGACAGCCTGTGTGTCCCAAACCCCATTGAACAGTGTGTGTTGCAGAAAATCCATTAGACACCTTGTGTGTCACAAACCCCATTGGACAGTGTGTGTGTCACAAACCCCTTTGGACAGCGTGTGTGTCATAAACACCCCTGGACAGGATATGTGCCACAAACCCTATTCGACAGCGTGTGTGTCACAAACCCCATTCGACACCGTGTGTGTCACAAACCCCTTTGGAAAACGTGTGTGTCACAAATAGCACAGGAAACCATTTGTGTCACAAAAGCCCCTGGACAGGATGTGTGTCACAAACCCCATTGGACAGCGTGTGTGTCACAAACACCCCTGTAACCCGTTTGTGTCACAAACACCCCTGGACAGCGTGTGTGTCACAAACCTAGTCAAAACAGTGTGTGTCTCAGAATCCCCATTGGTCAGCGTGTGTGTCACAAAACCAATTGGACAGTGTGTGTGTTACAAACCCCCCTGGACACCGTTTATGTCACAAACGCCCCTGGAGAGGGTGTGTGTCACAAACCCAATTGGACAGCCTTTGTGTCCCAAACCCCACTGGACAGTGTGTGTTGCACAAACCCCAGTGGACAGTGTGTGTGTCACAAACCCCATTGGACAGCGTGTGTGTAACAGACCACATTGGACAGCATGTGAGTCACAATCCCCATTGCACAGCGTGTGTGTCACAAACCCCGTTTGACAGCGCGTTTGTCACAAACCCCATTAGACAGTATGTGTGTCACAAAGCCCCCTGGACACTGTTTGTGTAACAAACGGCCCTAGAGAGTGTGTGTGTCAAAAACCCCATTAGACAGTATGTGTGTCACAAACCCCATTGAACATGGTGTGTGGCACGAACAGCCCTGGACAGTGTGTGTGTCACAAACCCCATTGGACAGGGTGTGTGTCAAAAACAATTCTGGACTGCGTGTGTGTCACAAACCCCATTGGACAGCGTGTGTCACAGACCACATTGGACAGCGTGTGTCACAAACCCCATTGGACAACGTGTGTGTCACAAACCCCATTGGACAGCGTGTGTGTCACAAACACCCTTGTACAGAGTGTGTATCGAAAATCCCATTGGACAGCGTGTGTGTCACAAACCCCATTTGACAGCACGTTAGTCAGAAACCTCATTGGACAATGTGTGTGTCACAAACCGCATTCGACAGAGTGTGTGTCAAAAACCCCTTTGGACAGTGAGTGTGTCACAAAACTCCCTAAACAGAGTGTGTGTCAGAATCCCCATTGGACAGCGTGTGTGGCAGAAACGCCCCTGGACAGCATGTGTGTCACAAACCACCCTAAACAGTGTGTGCGTCACAAACCCCAATGGACAGCATGTGTGTCACAAACACCACTGGACAGGGTGTGTGTCACAAACACCCCTGGACAGGGTCTGTGTCACAAACCCTGTTGGACATGGTTTGTGTCACTAACCCCCCTGGACACCGTTTGTGTCACAAATGCCCCTGGACAGGATGAGTGTCACAAACCCTATGGACAGCGTGTGTGTCACAAACCCCATTGGAGAGCGTGTGTGTCACAAACCCCATTAGACAGTGTGTGTGTCACAAACCGCATTTGAAAGCGTGTGTGTCACATACACCCCTGGACAAAGTGTGTGTCACAAACACCTGTGGACAGGGTATGTGTCACAAACCCTATTCGACAGCGTGTGTTTCACAATACACATTCGACAGCGTGTGTATTACAAATCCCATAGGACAGCATGTCTGTCACAAACAGCCCTGGACAGGGTGTCTGTCACAAACACCCCTGGACAGGGTGTGTGTCACAAACCCTATTGTACAGCGTGTGTGTCACAATCCCCAGTGGACAGCCTGTGCGTCTCAAAACCTATTGGACAGCATGTGTGTCACAAACCGCATTGGACAGTGTGTGTGTCACAAACCCCATTGGACAGCCTGTGTGTCAGAAACCCCATTGAATAACGTGTGTGTCACAAACTCCGTTGAACACTCTATGTGTCATAAACCCCATTGGACAGCGTGTGTGTTAAAAACACCCCTGGACAGGGTGTGTGTCACAAACCCCATTTGACAGCGTGTGTGTCACAAACACCATTGCACAGGGTGTGTGTCACAAACCCTATTGGACAGCGTGTGTTTCACAAAACCCATTCGACAGTGTGTGTATCACAAATCCCATTGGACAGCGTGTGTGTCATAAACACCCATGGACAGCATGTGTGTCACAAACCCCATTGGACAGCGTCTGTGTCTCAAACACCCCTTGAGAGGGTGTGTGTCACAAACACTCCTGGACAGGATGTGTGTCACAAAGCCCATTTGACAGTGTGTGTGTCACGAACTCCATTGGAGAGTGCGTGTGTCACAAGCCCAATTGGACTGCGTGTGTTACAACCCCCCATGGAAACTCTCCGTGTTACAAACCCCATTGGAGAGTGTGTGTGTCATAAACCTCACTAAACAGTGCATGTGTCACAATCTCTATTGGACAGAGTGTGTGTCACAAACCTCATTGTACAGCGTGTGTGTCAAAAACACCCTTGGAAACCGTTTGTGTCACAAACAATTTTGACAGGGTGTGTGTCACAAACACCCCTGGAAACAGTTTGTGTCATAAAAGCCCCTGGACAGGGTAAGTGTCACAAACCCCTTTTGACAGCGTGTGTGTCACAAAGCCCATTGGACAGCATGTGTGTCAAAAACATCCCTGGACAGAGTGTGTTTCACAAACACCCCTGGACAGGGTGTGTGTCACAAACCCCATTCGACAGTGTGTGTGTCACGAATCATGTTGGACAGCGTGTGTATTACAAACACCCCTGGACAGCGTGTGTGTCACAAACTCCATTGGACAGTGTGTCTGTCACAATCCCCCTTGAATACTGTGTGTGTCACAAAGCCCATTGGACAGCGTGTGTCTCAAACCTCATTGGACAGTATTTGGCACAACCCCTCCTGGAAACTGTCTGTGTCACAAACTCCATTGGACAGGATGTGTGTCACAAAATCCATTGGACAGTGTTGTGTGTCACAAACCCCATTGGACAGCGTGTGTGTCATAAACCCCATTTGACAGTGTGTGTGTAACAAACCCCATTGGACAGCGTGTGAGTCACAAACCCCGTCGGACAGCCTGTGTGTCACAGACCACATTGGACAGTGTGTGTGTGACAAACACCCCTGGCAACCGTTTATGTCGCAAACGGCCCTATAGAGGGTGTGTGTCACAAACCCCATTTGACAGCATGTGTGTCACAAACCCCATTGGATAGCGTGTGTGTCACAAAAATGCATGGACTGGGTGTGTGTCACAAACCCCATTGAACACTGTGTGTGTCACAAATCTCATTGGACAGAGTGTGTCTAAGAAAACCCATTGGACAGTGTGTGAGTCACAAACACCATCCGACACCGTGTGTCACAACCACCCGGAAAATATGTGTGTCACAAACACCCCTGGACAGCGTGTGTGTCACAAACCCCATTGGACAGTGTGTGCGTGACAACCACCCCTGGACAGCGTGTGTTTCACAAACCCCATTGGACAGTGTGTGTGTCAGAAACACCCCTGGAAACCGTTTGTGTCAGAATCACCCCTGGACACGGTGTGTGTCACAAACCCCATTGAACACTGTTTGTATCACAAACCTCATTGGACAGCTTGTGTGTCACAAATACTGCTGGAAAACGTTTTTGTCACAAACTCCATTGCATAGAGTGTGTGTCACCAACCCCATTGGAAAGCGTGTGTGTCACAGACCCAATTGGACAGTGTGTGTGTCACAAACACCCCTGGAAATCGTTTGTGTCACAAACATTCCTAGACAGGGTGTGTGTCACAAACCCCATTGGACAGGGTGTGTGTCACAAACCCCTTTGGGCAGTGTGTGTCACAACCCCCCCTGGACAGCGTGTGTGTCACAAACCCCATTTGACAGCGTCTGTGTCACAAACACCCCTGGACAGGGTGTGTGTGACAAACCCCATTGATCACTTTGGGTTTCACAAACCTAATTTGACAGCGTGTGTGTAAGAAAACCCATTGGACAATGTGTGTCACAAACCCCATTGGGCAGGGTGTATGTCACAAACAGTCCTAGACACCGTGTGTATCACAAACTCCATTGGACAGCCTGTGTGTCACAAACACCCCTGGACAGCGTGTGTGTCACAAACCCCTTTGGACAGCGTGTGTTTCACAACCCCCCTGGACAAAGTTTGTGTCATAAACGCCCCTGGACAGCATGTGTGTCACAAACCCCATTGGACAGCTTGTGTGTCAAAAACCCCATTAGACAGCGTGTGTGTCACAAACCCCATTAGACATCGTGTGTGTCACAAATACCCCTGGAAACCGTTTGTGTCACAAATGCCCCTGGACAGGGTGTGTGTCACAAACCCCATTGGAGAGCGTGTGTGTCACAAATACCCCTGGAAACCGTTTGTGTCACAAACGTCTCGGACAGCGTGTGTGTCACAAACCCCATTGAACAACGTGTGAGTCACAAACCCCATTGGACAGCGTTTGTGTCGCAAACCCCATTGTACACTGTGTGTGCTATAAACCCCATTAAACACTGTGTGTGTCACAAACCTCTTTGGACAGTGTGTGTGTCATAAACCCCATTGAACTCTGTGTGTGTCACAAATCTGATTGGACAGTGTGTGTGTAAGAAATCCCCTTTGGACAGCGTGTGTCACAAACCCCATTGGACAGGTTCTGTCCGAGCCTCCCCTGGAAACTGTCTGTGTCACAAACCCCATTGGACAGTGTGTGTTTCACAGACCTCCCTAAACAGTGTTTGTGTCACAATCCCCATTAAACAGTGTGTGTCACAAAACCCATTGGACACTGTGTGTCACAAACGCCACTGGACGGGGTTTTTGTCACAAACTCCATTACATAGAGTGTGTGTCACAAACCCCATTGGACAGCATGTGTGTAACAGACCTCATTGGACAGTGTGTGTGTCACAAACACCCCTGGAAACCGTTTGTGTCACAAACACCCCTGGACAGGGTGTGTGTCACAAACCCCATTCGACAGCGTGTGTGCCACAAACACCCCTGGACAGGGTGTGTGTGACAAACCCCATTGATCACTTTGGGTTTCACAAACCTAATTTGACAGCGTGTGTGTAAGAAAACCCATTGGACAATGTGTGTCACAAACCCCATTGGGCAGGGTGTATGTCACAAACAGTCCTAGACGCCGTGTGTATCACAAACTCCATTGGACAGCCTGTGTGTCACAAACACCCCTGGACAGCGTGTGTGTCACAAACCCCTTTGGACAGCGTGTGTTTCACAACCCCCCTGGACAAAGTTTGTGTCATAAACGCCCCTGGACAGCATGTGTGTCACAAACTCCATTGGACAGCTTGTGTGTCAAAAACCCCATTAGACAGCGTGTGTGTCACAAACCCCATTAGACATCGTGTGTGTCACAAATACCCCTGGAAACTGTTTGTGTCACAAATGCCCCTGGACAGGGTGTGTGTCACAAACCCCATTGGAGAGCGTGTGTGTCACAAATACCCCTGGAAACCGTTTGTGTCACAAACGCCTCGGACAGCGTGTGTGTCACAAACCCCATTGAACAACGTGTGAGTCACAAACCCCATTGGACAGCGTTTGTGTCGCAAACCTCATTGTATACTGTGTGTGCTATAAACCCCATTAAACACTGTGTGTGTCACAAACCTCTTTGGACAGTGTGTGTGTCATAAACCCCATTGAACTCTGTGTGTGTCACAAACCTCATTGGACAGCGTGTGTGTAAGAAATCCCCTTTGGACAGCGTGTGTCACAAACCCCATTGGACAGGTTCTGTCATAGCCTCCCCTGGAAACTGTCTGTGTCACAAACCCCATTGGACAGTGTGTGTTTCACAGACCTCCCTAAACAGTGTTTGTGTCACAATCCCCATTAAACAGTGTGTGTCACAAAACCCATTGGACACTGTGTGTCACAAACGCCACTGGACGGGGTTTTTGTCACAAACTCCATTACATAGAGTGTGTGTCACCAACCCCATTGGACAGCATGTGTGTCACAGACCTCATTGGACAGTGTGTGTGTCACAAACACCCCTGGAAACCGTTTGTGTCACAAACACCCCTGGACAGGGTGTGTGTCACAAACCCCATTTGGCAGCGTGTGTGCCACAAACACCCCTGGACAGCGTGTGTGTCACAAACCCCATTGGACAGTGTGTGTTTCAGAGACCTCCCGAAACAGTGTGTGTGTCACAATCCCTATTATAGATTCTGTGTCACCAAATTCATTGGACACTCTGTGTCAGAAACGCCATTTGACAGCATGTGTGTCACAGACCCCATTGGACAGTGTGTGTGTCACCAACCCCATTGGACAGCATGTGTGCCACAAACGCCATTGGATAGTGTGTGTGTCACAAACCCCATTAGACAGTCTGTTTCACAATCCCCATTGAATACTGTGTGTGTCACAAACCCCCTTGGACAGTATGTGTGTTACAAACACTACTGGACAGGGTGTGTATCAAAAACATCTATGGGCAGCATGTGTGTGAAAAACCCCATTCTCCAGAGTGTGTAAAAACAACCCCTGGACGGTGTGTGTGTCACAAAGACCATTGAACAGTGTCTATGTCACAAACCCCATTGGACAGCTTGGTGTCACAATAGCCTTTTGACAGCGTGTGTGTCACAAACCCCGTTGGACAGCATGTGTGTCAAAACCACCGATGGACAAGGTGTGTGTCACAAACTCCATTGGACAGCGTGTATGTCACAAACCCCATTGGACAGGGTGTGTGTCACAAACTCCATTGGACAGCGTGTATGTCACAAACCCCATTGGACAGCCTGTGTGTCATAGAAGTCATTGGACAGCGTGTGTGTCACAAACCCTGTTGGACAGCGTGTGTGTCACAAACTCCATTGGACAGTGTGTATGTCACAAACCCCGTTGGACAGCGCATATATCACAAACCCCGTTGGACAGCGTGTGTGTCACAAACACCCCTGGACAGGGTTTGTGTCACAAACCCCATTTGACAGCGTGTGTGTCACAAACCCCATTGGACAGCGTCTGTGTCACAAACTCCCCTTGACAGGGTGTGTTTCACAAACCCCATTTGACAGCGTGTGTGTCACAAACATCCCTAGACGGAGTGTGTGTCACAAACAAATCTGGACAGGATGTGTGTCACAAACCCGTATTGGACAGTGTGTGTTTCACAAAACCCATTCGACAGCGTGCGTATCACAAATCCCATTGGACAGCGTGTGTGTCAGAAACACCCCTGGACAGCATGTGTGTTACACACCCCATTGGACAGAGTGTGTGTCACAAACACCCTTGGAGAGCGTGTGTGTCACAAACCCCATTGAACAGGGTGTCTCCCACAACCACCTCTGGACACCGTTTGTGTCAAAAACGCGCCTGGGCAGGATGTGTGTGACAAACCTCATTGTATACAGTGTGTAAAAACACCCCCTGGACAGTGTGTGTGTCACAAACACCCCTAAACAGTTTGTGTGTCACAAAGCCTATTGGACAGTGTGTTTGTCACAATCCCCATTGTACCTCGTGTGTTTCACAGAACCAATTGGACAGTGTATGTGTCACAAACACCACTGGAAACCGTTTGTGTCACAAAAGCCCCTGGACAGGGTATGTGTCAGAAACCCCATTTGACAGCGTGTGTGTCACAAACCTCATTGGACAGCGTGTGTGTCACAAACACCCCTGGACAGGGTGTGTGTCACAAATACCCCTGGATGGGGTGTGTGTAACAAACCCCAATGGACAATGTGTGTGTCACAAACACCACTGGACAGCGTGTGTGTCAAAAACCCCATTGGACAGCGTGTGTGTCACAAACCCCATTGGACAGCGTGTGTCACAACCCCCCCTGGAAACTGTCTGTGTCACAAACCCTATTGGAGAGTGTGTGTGTCACAAACCTCACTAAAGAGTGTGTGTGTCACAAACTCCATTGGACAGAGTGTGTGTCACAAACCCCATTGTACAGCGTGTATATCACAAACACTCCTGGAATCCGTTTGTGTCACAAACGATTTGGACAGTGTGTGTGTCACGAACCCCATTGGACAGCGTGTGTTTCACAAATACCCCTGGAAACGGTTTGTGTCACAAACACCCCTAAACAGGGTGTGTTTCACAAACCCCATTGGAGGGCGTGTGTGTCACAAAACCCATTGGACAGCGTGTGTGTCACAAACACCCCTGGACAGGGTGTGTGTCACAAACCTCATTGGACAGAGTGTGTGTTAGAAATAGCCCTGGACAACGTGTGTGTCATAAACCACATTGGACCGTGTGTGTGTCACAAATACCCCTGGAAACCGTTTGTGTCACAAACGTCCCAGAACAGGCAGTGTGTCACAAACCCCATTGGACAGCGTGTGTGTCACAAAAACCCCTAGACACTGTTTGTGTCAGTAACGCCCCTGGAAAGGGTGTGTGTCAAAAACCCAATTGGACAGCGTTTGTGTCACAGATCTCATTGGGCAGTGTGTTTGTCCCAAACCCCTTTGGACAGCATGTGTATTCACAAACACCCATGGAGAAGGTGTGTGTCACAAACCCCAATGAACAGTGTGTCTGTCACAATACTCATTGAATACTGTGTGTGTCACAAACCCTGCTGGACAGCGTGTGTGTCAAAAACCCCAATGCAAAGTGTATTTCTCAAAAACCCAATTGGACAGCATGTGTGTCAGAAACACTCTTGTACAGAGTGTGTGTCACAAACCCCATTGGACAGAGCGTTTGGGTCAGAAACCCCATTCGAAAACCTGTGTGTAACGAACCCCTTTTGACAGCCTGTGTGTCACAAACCCCATTGAACATGGTGTGTGGCACGAACAGCCCTGGACAGTGTGTGTGTCACAAACCCCATTGGACAGGGTGTGTGTCACAAACAATTCTGGACTGCGTGTGTGTCACAAACCCCATTGGACAGCGTGTGTCACAGACCACATTGGACAGTGTGTGTCACAAACCCCATTGGACAGCCTGTGTGTCAGAAACCACATTGGACAGCGCGTGTGTCACAAACACCCTTGTACAGAGTGTGTATCACAAATCCCATTGGACAGTGTGTGTGTCACAAACCCCGTTTGACAGCACGTTAGTCAGAAACCTCATTGGACAATGTGTGTGTGTCACAAACCGCATTCGACAGAGTGTGTGTCAAAAACCCCTTTGGACAGTGAGTGTGTCACAAACCTCCCTAAACACTGTGTGTGTCAGAATCCCCATTGGACAGCGTGTGTGTCACAAACGTCCCAGGACAGCGTGTGTGTCACAAACCCCATTGAACAGAGTGAGTAACAACACCCCCTGGACAGTGTGTGTGTCACAAACCACCCTAAACAGTGTGTGCGTCACAAATCCCAATGGACAGCATGTGTGTCACAAACACCACTGGACAGGGTGTGTGTCACAAACACCCCTGGACAGGGTTTGTGTCACAAACCCTGTTGGACATGGTTTGTGTCACTAACCCCCCTGGACACCGTTTGTGTCACAAATGCCCCTGGACAGGATGAGTGTCACAAACCCTATGGACAGCGTGTGTGTCACAAACTCCGTTGGAGAGCGTGTGTGTCACAAACCCCATTAGACAGTGTGTGTGTCACAAACCGCATTTGAAAGCATGTGTGTCACAAACATTGCTGGACATGGTGTGTGTCACAAACACCTGTGAACAGGGTATGTGTCACAAACCCTATTCGACAGCGTGTGTTTCACAAAACACGTTCGACAGCGTGTGTATCACAAATCCCATAGGACAGCATGTCTGTCACAAACAGCCCTGGACAGGGTGTCTGTCACAAACACCCCTGGACAGGGTGTGTGTCACAAACCCTATTGTACAGCGTGTGTGTCACAATCCCCATTGGACAGCCTGTGTGTCACAAACCCCATTAGACAGTGTGTGTGTCACAAACACCCCTGGAAACCGTTTGTGTCACAAGAGCCCCTGGACAGGGTGTGTGTCATAAACCCCATTGGACAGAGTGAGTAACAACACCCCCTGGACACTGTGTGTGTCATAAACCCCGCTAAATAGTGTGTGTGTCACAAAGCCCAATGGACAGTGTGTGTGTCACAAAAACCGTTAGACAGTGCGTGTTTCACAAACACTCCTGGACTGGGTGTGTGTCACAAACCCCCCGGGACACTATTTGTGTCACAAACACCCCTGGAGAGGGTGTGTGTCACAAAACTTATTCGGACAGTGTGTGTTGCACAAACCCCATTGGACAGCGTGTGTGTCACAGGCTCCATTGGACAGTGTGTGTGTCAAAAAGCCCATTGGACAGCGTGTGTGTCACAGGCTCCATTGGACAGTGTGTGTGTCGCAAACACCCCTGGAAACCATTTGTGTCACAAACGCTCCTGGACAGGGTGTGTTTCACAAATCGCATTGTACAGCGTTTGTGTCACAAACTTCATTGGACAGGGTGTGTGTCAAAAACCACATTGAACAGTGTGTGTCTCACAAACTTCATTGGACAGCGTGTGTGTAAGAAAACACATTGGACAGCGTGTGTGCCACAAACCCCATTGGACAGTGTGTGTGTCTCAAACCCGCCTGGACACCACTTGTGTCTCAAATGCCCCTGGACAGGGTGTGTGTCACAAACACGCCTGGACAGGGTCTGTGTCAGAAACGCTGTTGGACAGCACGTGTGTCACAAACCCCATTCTACAGCATATGTCAGAAACGCCATTGGACAGCGTGTGTGTCACAAACACCCCTGAACAGGGTGTGTGTCACAAACCCCTTTGGACACGGTGTGTGTCACAAACCCTATGGACACCGTTTGTGTCACCAACGCTCTTGGACAGGGTGTGTGTCACAAACCCTATGGACAGCGTGTGTGTCACAAACCCCATTGGAGAGCGTGTGTGTCACAAGCCCCATTGGAGAGTGTGTGTGTCACAAACCTCGTGAGACAGTGTAAGTGTCATAAACCCCATTGGAACACGTGTTGGTCAACAACCCCATTGGACAGTGTGTGCCACAAACCCCATTGCACAGTGTCTGTCACAACCCTCCCTGGAAACTATGTGTGTCACAAACCCCATTGGACAGCGTGTGTGTCACAAACCCCATTGGACAGCCTGTGTGTCACAGACCCCATTGGACAGTGTGTGTGTCACAAACTCCCATGGAAATCACTTGTGTTACAAACTCCCGTGGACAGGGTGTGTGTCACAAACTCCATTGGACAGCGTGTGTGTCACAGACTGTATTGGAAAGTGTGTGTGTCACAAACACCCCTGGAAGCCGTTTGTGTCACAAACGCCCCTGGACAGCGTGTGTGTCACAAACCCCATTGGACAGCCTGTCTGTCACAAACCCCATTCAACAGTGTGTGTCAGAAACGACATTGGACAGTGTGTTTTTCACAAACACCCCTGGACAGCGTGTGTGTCACAAACACCATTGGAGAGCGTGTGTGTCACAAGCCCCATTGGACAGTCTGTGTATCACAAACCTCCTGGGACAGTGTGAGTGTCACAAACCCCATTGGAACACGTGTTGGTAACAAACCCCATTAGAGAGTGTTTGTGTCACAAACCCCATTGGACAGCGTGTCTCTCACAGACCCCATTAGACAGTCTGTGTGTCACAAACATCCCTGGAAACTTCTTGTGTCACAAAGTCCCCTGAACAGAGTGTTTTTCACAAACCCCACTAGACAGCGTGTGTAACAACATCGCCTAGACAATGTGTGTGTCACAAACCCCCCTAAACAGTGTGTGTGTCACAAAACCCGTTGGACAGTCTGAGTTTATCACAAACCCCGTTGGACAGTGCGAGTGTCAAAAACCCCATTGGAAAACATGTGTGCCACAAACCCCATTGGACAGTGTGTGTCAAAACCCCCCCTCGAATCTATGTGTGTCACAAACCCCATTGAACAGCGTGTGGGTCACAAACCCCCCTGGACAGCGTGTGTGTCACAAACCCCATTGGACAGCGCGTGTGTCACAAACCCCCCTGTATATTGTTTATGTCAGAAATGTCCCTGGAAAGGATGTGAGTCACAAACACCATTTGACAGCGTGTGTGTCACAAACCCTATTGGACAGGGTGTGTGTCACAAACACACCTGGACACGGTGTATTTCACAAACCCCATTGAACACTTTGTGTGTCACAAACCCCATGGGAAAGCGTGTGTGTAAGAAAACCCATTGGACAACGTGTGTGTCACAAATCCCATTGGGCAGCGTGTGTGTCACAAACACCCCTGGAGAGATTGAGTATCACACACCACATTGGACAGTTTGTATGACACAATCCCCATTGAATACTGTGTCTTTCACAAATCTCATTGGACAGAGTGTGTGTCAAAAACCCCGTTGAACAGCGCGTGTGTCACAAACCCCATTGGACAGTGTGTGTGTCACAAAACGGATTGTACAGTGTGTGTGTACAAACACCCCTGGAAACCGTTTGTGTCACAAATGCCCCTGGACAGGGTGTGTGTCACAAACCCTATTGGACAGCGTGTGTGTCACAAACCCCACTGGACAGCGTGTGTGTCACAAATACCCCAAGAAACCGTTTGTGTCATAAACGCCCCGGGACAGGATGTGTGTCACAATGCCCATTGGACAGTGTGTGTGTCACAAACACCCCTGGGCAGCGTGCGTGTCACAAACCCCTATGCACAGCGTGTGTATCACAAACCATCCTGGACACCACTTGTGTCACAAACGCCCCTGGATGTTGTGTGTGTTACAAACCCCATTTGGTAGCGTGTGTGCCACAAATACCCCTGGACAGGGTGTATGTCAGAAACCCCACTGGACAGTGTATCTGTCACAATCCTCATTGAATACTGTCTGTGTCACAAACCCCGTTGGACAGCGTGTGTGTCACAAACCCTGTTGGACAGCCGTGTGTCACAAAACCCATTGGCCAGCGTTTGTATCACAAACCGCATTGGACAGCGTGTGTGTCACAAACACCATTGGACAGTGAATGTGTCAGAAATCCCGTTGGATAGTGCGTGTGTCACAAAATCCATTGGAAAGCGTCTGTGTCACAGACCCCATTGGACAGTGTGTGTGTCACAAACACCCCTGGAAACCGAGTTTGTCACAAACGGCCCTGTACAGGGTGTGTGTCACAAACCCCATTGAAGAGCGTGTGTGTCACAAACACCCCTGGACACCTTTTCTGTCACAAACGCCCCTGGATACGGTGTGTGTCACAAACCCCATTGGACAGTGTGTGTGTCACAAACACCCCTGAACACTGTTTGTGTCAAAAACGCACCTGGACAGGGTCTGTGTCACAAACCCCATTGAATACTGTGTGTTTCACTAGCCCCATTGGATATTTTGTGTGTCACTAATCCCATTGGACAGTGAGTGTGTCACAAACACCCCTGGACAGGGACTGTGTCACAAACCCTGTTGGACAGCGCGTGTGTCACAAACCCCATTCGACAGCGTGTATCAGACACGCCATTGGGCAGCGTGTGTGTCACAAACACCCCTGGACACCGTTTGTTTCACAAACGCCCCTGGACAGGGTGTGAGTTACAAACCCTGTGGACAGCGTGTGTGTCGCAAACCCCATTGGACACTGTGTGTGTCACAATCCCCATTGGACAGCGTGTGTGTCACAAAGACACCTAGAAACCATTTGTGTCACAAATGCCCCTGGACAGCGTGTGTGTCACAAACACCCCTGGACAAGGTCTGTGTCACAAACCCTGTTGGATAGCACGTGTGTCAAAAACCCCATTCGACAGCGTGTGTCAGAAACGCCATTGGACAGCGTGTGTGTCACAAACACCCCTGGACAGGGTCTATGTCACAAACGCTATTGGACAGCGCGTGTGTCACAAACCCCATTCGACAGTGTGTGTCAGAAACGCCATTGGACAACATGTGTGTCACAAACACCGCTGGACAGCGTGTGTGTCACAAACCCCTTTGGACAGGGTGTGTGTCAAAAATCCCCCTGGACATCGTTTGTGTCACAAACGTCCCTGGACAGGGTGTGTGTCACAAACCCTATCGACATCGTGTGTGTCACAAACCCCATTGGAGAGCGTGTGTGTCAGAAGCCCCTTTGGACAGTGTGTGTGTCAAAAACCTCGTGGGAAAGTGCGAGTGTCACAAACCCTATTGGAACACGTGTTGGTCACAAACCCCATTGGACAATGTGTGTGTCACAAACACCATTGGACAGTGTTTGTCACAACCCGCCCTGGAAACTATGTGTGCCTCAAACCCCATTAGACAGCGTGTGTGTCACAAACCCCCCTGGATAGCGTGTGTGTCACAAACCCTATTGGAGAGCCTGTGTGTCAAAGAACCCATTGGACAATGTGTGTGTCACAAACACCCCTGGAAAGCGTTTGTGTCACAAACGCCCCTGGACAGAGTTTGTGTCACAAACCCCATTGGACACTGTGTCTGTCACAATCGCCATTGAATACTATGTGTGTCACAAACCCCATTGGACAGCGTGTGTGTCACAAACACCGTTGGACAGCGCGTGTGCAACAAAACCCATTGGACAGGGTGTGTGTCAGAAACCCCATTGGACAGCTCGTATGTAACAAACCCCATTAGACAACGAGTGTGTCACACACCCCATTGGACAGCGTTTGTGTCACAAACTCCAATGGACAGGGTGTTTGTCACAAACCGCATTGAATAGTGTGTGTGTCTCAAACCCCCCTGGCCACCACTATGTCATAAACGCCCCTGGACAGAGTGTGTGTCATAAAACCCATTTGAAAGCGTGTGTGTCACAAACCCCCTTGGACAGTGTGTGTGTCACAAACACCCCTGGACAGCGTCTGTGTCAAAAACACCATTGGACAGTGTGTGTGTCACAGACCCCGTTGGACAGCGCGTGTGTCACAAACACCCTTGAACAGGGTGTGTGTCACAAACACTCCTGGACAGCATGAATGTCATAAACCCCATTGGTCAGTGTATGTGTCACAAACACCCCTGGACAACGTTTCTGTTCACAAACGCCCCTGTACACGGTGTGTGTCACAAACACAATTTGATAGCATGTGTGTCACAAACCCCATTGGACAGTGTGTGTGTCACAAATACCCCTGGACAGGGCGTGTTTCACAAACCCCATTGGACACTGTGTCTGTAGCAATTCCCATTGAATACTGTGTGTGTCGGAAACCCCATTGGACAGCGTGTGTGTAACAAACACCGTTGGACAGCGCGTGTGTAACAAACCCCATTGTTCAGGGTGTGTGTCAGAAACCCCATTGGACAGCGTGTGTGTCACAGACTCCATTGGACAGTGTGCATGTCACAAACCCCATTGGATAGCGTGTGTGTCACCATTCCCATTGTACACTGTGTGTATCAAAAACCTCATTGGACAGCGTGTGTGTAAGAATACCCATTGGACAGCGTGTGTGTCACAAAACCCATTGGACAGTGTATGTGTCACAAAAACCCCTGGACAACGTTTCTGTCACAAACGCCCCTTGATAGGGAGTGTGTCACAAACCCGACTTGATAGCATGTGTGTCACAAGCCCCATTGGACAGTGTTTGTGTCACAAACTCCCCTGGACAGGGTCTGTGTCACAAACCCCATAGCACAGCGTGTGTGTCACAGAACCCATTGGACATCCTGTGTGTCACAGACCCCATTGGACAGTGTGTGTGTCACAAACACCCCTGGACAGGGTCTGTGTCACAAAGCCTGTTGGACAACTCGTGTGTCACAAACCCCATTCGACAGCGTGTGTCAGAAACGCCATTGGACAGCGTGTGCTTCACAAACCCCCCTGGACACCGTTTCTGTCACAAACGCCCCTGGACAGGGTGTTTGTCACAAACCCTATCGACAGCGTGTGTGTCACAAGCCCCATTGGACAGTGTGTGTGTCACAAACCTCGTGGGACAGTGCGAGTGTCATAAACCCCATTGGAACACGTTTTGGTCACAAACCCCATTGGACAGTGTGTGTTTCACAAACCCCATTGGACAGTGTCTGTCACAACCCTCCCTGGAAACTATGTGTGTCACAAACCTCATTGGACAGTGTGCGAGTCACAGACTCCATTGGACAGTGTGTGTGTCACAAACACCCCTGGAAACCGCTTGTGTCACAAACTCTTGTGGACAGGGTGTGTGTCACAATCCCCACTGGACAGCGTGTGTGGCACAAACGCCCCAAGACAGCGAGTGTGTCACAAACCCTATTGGACAGCCTGTGTGTCACAGACCCCATTGGACAGTGTGTGTGTCACAAACACCCCTGGAAACCGCTTGTGTTACAAACTCCAGTAGATAGGGTGTGTGTCACAAACCCCATCTGACAGCGCGTGTGTCAGAAACACCCCTGGACAGTGTGTGTGTCACAAACCCCATTATACAGCGTGTGTCACAAACACCCCTGGAGAGCGTGTGTGTCACAAACCCCTTTGGAGAAGTTGTGTGTGAGAAACCACCCTGGACACCGTTTGTGTCACAAAGGCCCCTGGACATGGTGTGTGTCAAAACCTCATTGGACAGTGTGTGTGTCACAATCCCCATTGGACAGCGTTTTTGTCACAAACCCCATTGGATAGCCTGTGTCACAAAGCCCATTGTACAGCGTGTGTGTGTCAGATCGCATTGGACATTGTGTGTGCCAGAAAAACCCCTGGAAACCGTTTGTGTCACAAACGCCCCTGGACAGCATGTGTGTCACAAACACCCCTGAAGAGGGTGTATGTCACAAATCCCCCTGGACAGGGACTGTGTCACAAACCCTGTTGAACAGCGCGTGTGTCACAAACCCCATTCGACAGCGTGTGTCAGAAACGCCATTGGACAGCATGTGTGTCACAAACACCCCTGGACAGGGCGTGTGTAACAAACCCTATGGACAGCGTGTTTGTCACAAACCCCATTGGAGAGCGTGTGTGTCACAAGCCACATTGGACAGTGTGTGTGTCACAAACCTCGTGGGACAGTGCGAGTGTCATAAACCCCATTGGAACACCTCTTGGTTGCAAACCCCTTTGGACAGTGTGTGTGTCATAAACCCCATTGGACAGTGTCTGTCACAACCCCCCCTGGAAACTATGTGTGTCACAAACCCCATTGGACAGGGTGTGTGTCACAAACCCCCCTGGACAGCGTGTGTGTCACAAACCCCATTGGACAGCGTGTGTGTCACAGACTGTATTGGACAGTGAGTGTGTCATAAACACCCCTGGAAACCGTTTGTGTCACAAAAGCCCCTGGACAGGGTGTGTGTCACAAATCCCATTGGACAGCGTGTGTGTCACAAACCCCCCTGGACAGCGTGTGTGTCACAAACCCAATTGTACAGCAGGTGTGTCTCACCCCATTGGACAATGTGTGTGTCACAAACAACCCTGGAAACCTTTTGTGTCACAAACGCCCCTGGACAGCGTGTGTGTCACAAACACCCCTGGACAGGGTGTATGTCTCAAACACCCCTGGACAGGGTCTGTGTCACAAACCCTGTTGGAAAGCGCATGTGTCAGAAACCCCTTTCGACAGCGTGTGTCAGAAACGCCATTGGACAGCGTGTGTGTCACAAACACCCCTGGAAAGCGTTTGTGTCACAAACCTCAATGGACAACGTGTGTGTCACAAACCCCTTTGGAGAGGTTGTGTGTCAGAAACAACCCTGGACACCGTTTGTGCCACAAAGGCCCCTGGACGTTGTATCTGTTAAAACCCCATTGGACACTGTCTGCGTCACAATCCCCATTGGACAGCATGTGTGGCAAAACGCCCCAAGACAGTGTGTGTGTCACAAACACCATTGGATAGCCTGTGTCACAAACCCCATTGTACAGCGTGTGTGTGTCAGACCGCATTGGACATTGTGTGTGTCACAAACACCCCTGGAAAACGTTTGTGTCACAAACGCCCCTGGACAGCCTGTGTGTCACAAACACCCCTGGACAGGGTCTGTTTCACAAACCCTGTTGGGCAGCGCATGTGTCACAAACCTCATTCAACAGTGTGTGTCAGAAACGCAATTGGACATCGTGTGTGTCACAAACCCCCCTGGACACCGTCTGTGTCACAAACGTCCCTGGACAGGGTGTGTGTCACAAACCCTATGGACAGCGTGTGTCTCACAAACCCCATTGGAGAGCGTGAGTGTCACCAGCCCCATTGGACAGTGTGTGTGTCACAAACCTCGTGGGACAGTGCGAGTGTCATAAACCCCATTGGAACACGTGTTGATCACAAACCCCATTGGACACTGTGTGTGTCACACACCCCTCTGGACAGTGTCTGTCACAACCTACCCTGGAAACGATGTGTATCACAAACCCCATTGGACAGCGTGTGTGTCACAGACCCCATTGGACAGTGTGTGTGTCACAAACACCCATGGAAACCGCTTGTGTTACAAACTCTTGTGGACAGGGTGTGTGTCACAAACCCCATTGGACAGCGTGTGTGTCACAGACTGTATTGGACAGTGTGTGTGTCACAAACTCCCCTGGAAAGCGTTTGTGTCATAAACGCCCCTGGACAGTGTTTGTGTCACAAACCCTATTGGACAGCGTGTGTGTCACAAAAACCCCTGGAAACCTTTTGTGTCACAAACGCCCCTGGAAGCGTGTGTGTCACAAACACCCCTGGACAGGGTCTGTGTCACAAACCCTGTTGGACAGCGCGGGTGTCACAAACCCCATTCGACAGCGTGTGTCAGAAACGTCATTGGACAGCTTGTGTGTCACAAACACCCCTGGACACCGTTTCTGTCACAAACGCCCCTGGACAGGGTGTGTGTTACAAACCCTATGGACAGCGTGTGTGTCACAAACCCCATTGGAGATCGTGTGTGTCACAAACCACATTGGACATTGTGTGTGTTACAAACACCACTGGACAGCGTGTGTGTCACAAACACCCGTGGACAGCGTTTGTGTCACAAACGCCCGTGGACGGGGTTTGTGGCACAAACCCTATGGACAGCGTGTGTGTCACAAACTCCATTGGAGAGCGTGTGTGTCACAAACCCCATTGGACAGTGTGTGTGTGACAAATCCCGTTGGACAGCGTGTGTGTCACAAACTCCATTGGACAGTGTGTGTGCCACAGACCACATTGGACTGCGTGTGTGTCACAAACCCCATTGGACAGCGTGTATGTCACAATCCCTGTTGGACAGTGTGTGTGTCACAAACCCCATTGGACAGCGTGTCTGTCACAAACCCCGTTTGACAGCGCGTTAGTCACAAACCTCATTGCACAGCATGTGTGTCACAAAACCCTCTGGACACAGTGTGTTTCAAAAGCCCCATTCGACAGCGCGTGTGTCACAAACCGTATTAGACAGTCTGTGTGTCACAAACCTCCCTAAACAGTGTGTTTTTCAAAAACAATCCTGCACAGGGTCTGTGTCAAAAACCCTGTTGGACAGCCTGGGTGTCACAAAACCCATTCGACAGCGTGTGTCAGAAACGCCATTGGACAGCGTTTGTGTCACAAACGCCCCTGGAGAGGGTTTGTGTCACAAACCCTATGAACAGCGTGTGTGTCACAAACTCCATTGGAGAGCGTGTGTGTCACAAACCCCATTGGACAGTGTGTGTGTCACAGAACACATTGGACTGCGTGTGTGTCACAAACCCCATTGGACAGTGTGTGTGTCACAAAGCCCATTGAACACTCAGTGGGTCAATAACCCCATTGGACAGTGTTTGTGTCACAAACCCCATTGAACACTGTGTGTGTCACAAACATCCTTGGACCGCGTGTGTGTATAGAAAACACATAAGACAGTGTTTTTTCACAATCCCCATCGGAGAGTATATGTCTGAAACGCCCCTAAAGAGGGTTTGTGTCTCAAACCGCATTGGACAGTGTGTGTGTCTCCAACCCAATTGGACAGCGTGTGTGACACAAACACACGTGGACAGGGTGTGTGTCACAAGCCCCATTGGACAACGTGTGTTTCACAAACCCCATTTGACAGCGTGTGTCACAAACCCCATTGGACAGTGTGTGTATCACAAACCCCGTAGGACGATGCGAGTGTCACAAACCCCACTGGAAAACGTGTGTTTCGCAAACCTCCCTGGACAGGGTGTGTGTCACAAACCCCATTGAACAGCGTGTGCGTCACAAACACCCCTGGAGAGCGTGTGTGTCACAAACCCCATTGGACAGCGTGTGTGGCACAAACGCCCCTGGACAGGGTGTGTGTCACAAACACCATTGGACAACATTTGTGTCACAAATGCCATTGGACAGCGTCTGTCACAAACCCCATTGTACAGCGTGTGTGTGTCAGACCCCATTGGACATTGTGTGTGTCACAAAAACCCCTGGAAACCATTACTGTCACAAACGGCCCTGGAGAGGGTGTGTGTCACAATCCCCATTGGACAGAGTGACTAACAACACCCCCTGGACATTGTGTGTGTCACAAACCCCCCTAAACTGTCTATGTGTCACAAACTCGATTGGACAGCCTGTCTTTCACAGAACGGATTGGACAGTGTGTGTGTCACAAATACCCCTGGAAACCGTTTGTGTCACAAACGCCCCCGGACAGGGTGTGTCACAAGTCCCATTGGACAGAGTGTGTGTCACAAACACCCCTGGACAGTGTGTGTGTCACAAACCCCATTGGACAGTGTGCGTGTCACAAACCCCGTTGGACAGTGCGAGTGTCACAAACCCCATTGGAAAACGTCTGTGCCACAAAACCCATTGGACAGTGTGTGTGTCATAAACCCTATTGGACAGTATCTGTCACAAACACTCCTGAAACTATGTGTTTCACAAACCCCATTGTACAGCGTGTGTGTCACAAACCCCCCTGGGCAGCGTGTGTGTCACAAACGCCATTGGATATTGTGTGTGTCACAAACCCCCCTGGACAACGTTTGTGTCACAAATGCCCCTGGACAGGGTGTGTTTCACAAACCCCATTGGGCAGCATTTGTGTCGCAAACCCCATTGGACAGAAGGTGTGTCACAAATCCCGTTGGACAGCGCGGGTGTCACAAACACCCCTGGACAGTGTGTGTGTCACAAACACCTCTGGAAATCATTTGTGTCACAAACGCCCCTGGAGAGGGTGTGTGTCCCAAACCCCATTTGAAAGCGTGTCTGTAATTAACCCCATTGGACAGCGTGTGTGTCACAAACGCCCCTGGACACAGTTTGTGTCACAAATGCCCCTGGACTGGGTGTGTGTCAGAAAACCCATTTGATAGCGTGTGTGTCACAAATCCCATTGGACAGTGCGTGTGTCACAAACCCCATTGGAAAACGTCTGTGCCAAAAAACCCATTGGACACTGTGTGTGTGTCAAAAATCCCATTGGACATTGTCTGTCACAAAAATCCCTCTAACTATGTGTGTCACAAACCCCATTGTAAAGCGTGTGTGTCACAAACCCCCCTGGGCAGCGTGTGTGTAACAAACCCCATTGGACACCCTGTGTGTCACAGATCATATTGGACAGTGTGTGTGTCACAAACACCCCTGGAAACCGTTTGTGTCACAAACGCCCACGGACAGGGTGTGTGTCACAAATCCCATTGAACAGAGTGTGTGCCACAAACACCCCTGGAGAGCGTGTGTGTCACAAAACCCATTGGACAATGTGTTTCACAAACACTCCTGGACCGGGTGTGTGTCACAAACCCCCCTGGACACTGTTTGTGTCACAAACACCCCTGGAGAGGGTGTGTGTCACAAAAGTTATTCGGACAGTGTGTGTTGCACAAATCCAGTTACACAGCACGTGTGTCACAAACACCATTGGACAGCGTGTGTGTCACTAACCCTGTTGGACAGCGTGTGTGTCACAATCCCCATTGAACAGAGTGTGTGTCACAAACCCTATTGGACAGCGTGTGTGTCACAGACTGTATTGGACAGTGTGTGTGTCACAAACACCACCGGAAACCGTTTGTGTTACAAACGCCCCTGAACAGGGTGTGTGTAAAAAAACCCCATTTGAAAGTGTGTGTATCACAAACCCCATTGGACTGCGTGTGTGTCACGAACCCCATTCGACAGCGTGTGTCACAAATCCCCCTGGACAGCATGAGAGTCACAAACCCCATTGGACAGTGTGAGTGTCACAAACCCCATTGGACAGTGCGTGTCTTACAAAACCCATTGGACAGAGTGTGCGTCACAAACCACATTTGACATCGTGTGTGTCACAAACCCCATTAGACAGTGTGTGTGTCACAAACCCCATTGACAGCGTGTGTGTCACAATCCTTCCTAAACAGTGTGTGTCTCACAATCCGCATTGGTCAGCGTGTGTGTCACAAACTCCTTTGGACAGAGCGTGTGTCACAAACCCTATTGGACAGCTTGTGTGTCACAGATCCCATTGGATATTGTGTGTGTCAGAAATCACCCTGGACACCGTTTGTGTCACAAAGGCCCCTGGACATGGTGTGTGTCAAAACCCCATTGGACACTGTGTGCGTCACAATACCCTTTGGACAGCGTGTGTGACACAAACGCCCCAAGACAGGGTGTGTGTCACAAACACCATTGGACAGCGTTTTTGTCACAAACCCAATTGGACAGCCTGTGTCACAAACCCCATTATACAGCGTGTGTGTGTCAGACTGCATTGGAAATTGTGTGTGTCACAAACACCCCTGGAAACCGTTTGTGTCACAAACGCCCCTGGACAGCGTGTGTGTCACAAACACCCCTGGACAGGGTCTGTGTCACAAACCTTGTTGGACAGCGTGTGTGTCACAAACACCCCTGGACAGGGTCTGTATCACAAATCATGTTGGACAGCGCGTGTGTCACAAACCCCATTCGACAGCGAAAGTCAGAAACGCCATTGGACAGCGTGTGTGTCACAAACCCCTTTGGACAGGGTGTGTGTCACAAACCCCCCAGAACACCGTCTGTGTCAAAAACGCCCCTGGACAGGGTGTGTGTCACAAACACTATGGACAGCATGTGTGTCACAAACCCCATTGGAGAGCGTGTGTGTCACAAGCCCCATTGGACAGTGTGTGTGTCACAAACCTCGTGGGACAGTGCGAGTGTCATAAACCCCATTGAAACACGTGTTGGTCACAAACCCCATTGGACAGTGTGTGTGTCATAATCCCCATTGGACAGCGTCTGTGTCACAAACACTCCTGGACAGGGTGTATGTTACAAACACCACTGAACAGGGTCTGTGTCACAAACCCTGTTGGACAGCGCATGTGTGACAAACCCCATTCAACAGTGTGTGTCAGAAAAGCCATTGGACAGTGTGTGTGTCACAAATACCCCTGGAAAGGGTTTGTGTCACAAACCCCATTGGACAGCGTGTGTGTCACAAACTGAATTGAACAGCGCGTGTGTCACAGACCCCATTGGACAACGTGTGTGTCACAAACCCCGTTGGACAGTGTGTGTGTCACAAACCCCCCTAAACAGTGTGTGAGTCACAAAGTCCCTTGGACAGTGTGTGTCAAAAACCCCTTTGGACAGTGCGAGTGTCACAAACCCCATTGGAATACGTGTGTGTCACAGACCCCAAAGGACAGTGTGTGTGTCACAAACCCCATTTGACCGCGTGTGTGTCACAAACCCCATTCGACGGCGTTTGTGTCACAAACACCCCTGGACAGGGTGTGTGTCAAAAACCCCATTGAACAGTGTGTGTTTCACAAATCCCATTGGACAGCGTGTGTGTCACAAACCCCTCTGGACACCGTTTGTGTCACAAACGCTTCTGGTTAGGGTGTGTGTCACACACCCCATTAGACAGCCTCTGTGTCACAAACCCCATTGGAAAGCGTGTGTGTCTCAGACCCCATTGCACACTGTGTGTCTCACAAACACCCCTGGAAACCGTTTGTGTCACAAACCCCCATGGACAGGGTGTGTGTCACAAACCCCATCGGACAACGTGTGTGTCACAAACCCCCCTGGACAGCGTGTGTGTCACAAACCCCACTGGACAGCCTTGGTTCACAGACCCCATTGGACAGTGCGTGTGTCACAAACAACCCTGGAGACTGTGTTTGTCACAAACCCCATTGCACAACTTGTGTGTCACAAAGACCCCTGGAAAGCCTGTGTGTCACAAACCCCTTTTGACAGGTTGTGTGTCACAAACCCCATTTGACAACCTGTGTGTCACAAACCCCATTCGAGGGCGTGTTTCACAAACGCCATTGGACAGCGTGTATTTCACAAAAGCCCCTGGACATCGTGTGTGTCACAAAGACCCCTGGACAGCATGTGTGTCACAAACCCCTTTTGACAGGTTGTGTGTCAGACACCACCGTGGACATCGTTTGTGTCACAAAGGCCCCTGGACATGGTGTGTGTCAAAACCCCATTGGACAGTGTGTGTGTCACAAACCTCATTGGACATTGCATGTCTCACAAACGCCATTGGACAGTGTGTGTGTCAGAAACCTAATTGGACATCATGTTTGTCACAGACACCATTGGACAGTGCGTGTGTCATGAACCCCATTGGACATAGTGTGTTTCACAAACTCCCCTGGACACCATTTGTGTCACAAGCGCCCCTGGATAGGGTGTGTGTCACAAATCCCATTAGATAGGCTGTATATCACAAACCCCATTGGAGAGCCTGTGTATGACAAATCCCAATGGAGAGAGTGTGTGTCACAAACCCCATTGGACAACGTGTGGGTCAAAAACTCCCCTGGACAGCATGTGTGTCACAAAGCCCATTGAACAGTGTGTGTGTCACAGACCCCATTTGACAGCGTGAGTGTCACAAACCGCGCTGGAAACTGCTTATGTCACAAATTCCCCTGGACAGTGTGTGTGTCACAAACCCCATTGGACAGCATTTTTGTCACAGATCCCATTGGACAGTGTGTGTGTCACAAACCCCGTTGGACAGTGTGTGTGTCACAAACTCCCCTAGACACCATTGGTGTCACAAGCGCCCCTGGACAGGGTGTGTGTCACAGATCCCATTAGACAGCCTGAGTGTCACAAACCCCATTGGACAGTGTGTGTGTCACAAACCCCATTGGACAGTGTGTGTGTCAAAAACCCCTTTGGACAGTGCGAGTGTCACAAACCCCATTGGAAAACGTGTGTGTCACAAACCCCATTGGATAGTGTGTGTGTCACAAACCCCTCTGGAAAGCGCTTGTGTCACAAACTCCCCTGGACAGGGTGTGTGTCACAAACACCACTGGAAAGCATGTGTAACAACAACCCCTGAACACTGTGTGTTTCACAAACCCCCCTAAACAGTTTGTGTGTCACAAACCCCATTGGACAGTGTCTGTCACAACCCCCCCTTGAACCTATGTGTGTCACAAACCCCATTGGACAGACTGTTTGTCACAGACCACATTGGACATTGTTTGTGTCACAAACACTCCTGGAAACCGCTTGTGCCACAAACTCCCCTGGACAGTGTGTGTGTCACAGACTGTATTGGACAGTGTGTATGTCACAAACACCACTGGAAACCGTTTGTGTCACAAACACCCTAGGACAGGGTGTGTGTCACAAACCCCATTCGACAGCGTGTGTCAAAAACCCCATTGGATAGCGTGTTTTTCACAAACACCCCTGGACAACGTTTGCGTCACAAATCCCATTGGACAGCGTGTGTGTCACAAACACCCCTGGACAGCGTGTGTGTCACAAACCCCTTTGGACAGGCTGTGTGTTAGAAACCACCCTGGACACCGTTTGTGTCACAAAGGACCCTGGATATGGTGTGTGTCAAAACCCGATTGGACAGTGTGTGTGTCATAAACCCCATTGGACAGGTTGTGTGTCACAAACCTTATTGGTCAGTGTGTGTGTCACAAACCTCGTTGGACATTGCGTGTCTCAAAAACGCCATTGGACAGCTTGTGTGTCACAAACCTTATTAGACATCATGTTTGTCAGAGACACCATTGGATAGTGCGTGTGTCACAAACCCCAGTGGACAGTGTGTGTGTCACAAACTCCCCAGGACACCATTTGTGTCACAAGCGCCCCTGTATAGGGTGTGTGTCACAAATC